>NW_027437180.1:3250000-3850000 GCF_033239565.1 Halichoeres trimaculatus
TCCTCCTCTGTGATGTCAGTTAGTCACACAACCGCCACCGAGGGAAACACCCACCAAGAGCCGACTCACTGAGTGCTGGATGCAGGGACTCTGCTCTGCTGAGCAGCTCGGCTTTACATGGTGAATTATCAGTGAAAACACGGTAGTTTTAGCAGACGTCGTAATACTTGTGAGACTGTGATATTTGCATGCTTGTTCTGACATGCTCTGTGAACCTGGACCACAATAATGCTGCGGTAATAACATAGTGAGGAACTGACGGTAGAGGTGATCTTTAGACTACACTTTCAGCATGATGGATAAAACAGACAGAGAAAAGTGAAGGAGCAGGATGGAGCCCTGTTATAGAAATAGTTTATTGGTGAAGTCTGCCTATATTTCCACGTATAAACTATACATGTTACAGTACCGGTTTGACTCACCGCACTGAAGTATCCTGAGATGATCTGTGTCCAGGTGGATTTTCTTCCTCCTGAGCTGCAGAACCGTCCGGGTCTGACTCGGGGTCCAATACAAAAGGACGTATCCTACACTCTGCCATTTTATTAGTGCTATCAATGCCTTACGGTGAAGTTTTGGCAAACAGCAAACTCGCTCGGTCTGCCCCATTCAATGTGGCGATTTTGTAAATACTGACATGCTGCAAAAACCGCCCCCTGGCTCTACCCCCTCTGCCCCTCTGATAGAACTGACCAATCAAAGCACAAAGGGCTGTGACGTTACGAGGTTACTGGAGGTCATTCTCCAAACGCAGCGTTTCAACGAGAACTTCAGAATGGCTTAAAATGAGGATATTGAGAACGCTATTGTGGGGCAATGAAGGAACTAAATGACTTGTACTGAGGGCAGAAATGCTTTACAGGCATCCTAGTCTGGCAAAGTGAAAAGGAGAAACACGCATGATATGTCCCCTTTAAGTGCGCTGTCAGCATCAACATGACAACACAATACCTTATTAATTATGCACGCTCGCCACCACTGAACAGGGGGTTGACTGCAGGTACTGTATGTGATTAACGAACAGTTGTATGACAATAAAAGTGATGAACTGGATCACTCTCGGGTTTTCTAATCCATCAAAATGACGAGCAGCATCCAGTTTTTTTAATCATTGCTCAAAAAATTCCATCAAAGATGGAGAATAATTGTTTCTGATGTCTGTGTGGCTCTGTGTGGACTGGAAACTTGATGAAATCATTCCATCTTGATAGACTGTTATAATTGTGTGTGCTCTGTGCACTGCCTGTTTTCTACTGTGTTTCTGTAACTTTCTCTGTTATGGGACGAATGAAGGATTATCATATCGTATCGTTCAACGTCCATGAGCTACAAAACCTCAGACAGCTCACAACCAGGCAAAATATTTCTGTGTCATATATCATGCATCCAAGTTTCTTCTGAGCATGTGCAGTTTCTTGTTTAAGTGTGTACAGAGCAATGCTCACCTGAGTCGTGTTGCTACAGACACATTTACTGTAGGATGAGCTAATGCATGCAGTGACATACTGTAGGTCTGTAAAGTGTGAACCACAACAACAGCCTCGGGTTAAGACCAGTTTAAGAGCTGTGTGTGTGTGTGTGTGTGTGTGTGTGTGTGTGTGTGTGTGTCTGAAATGCTCTCTAACTCCATTAAACTGTCTGAGGTGTGAAGTCTTCAAAGAGAGAAGAAGCTGTTTCTCACACGCTCAGAGCGTGACAGCAGCAGATTTTACACTTAAGAGCTGTTTGGACTTCTCTTTCCCCAGAGAGGAAAGGATCACAGCTCAGACAAATACACACACAGACACAAGTTCAGCCTCAGTCACACCTGTGGGTGGGGCTGAGACTCCCTGACTCTAACCAGACTCTGCTGGACCCACGGGTGAGGACCAGAGAACAGACCTTAGGGAGTGACGTCCTGGATCCAGAGCTCTGTGTGGTCATGGTGAGGACAGTGGTGATGCCCAGAGCCACTCGGGCCGGCGCAGCATCCATGTTGATCCAGAAGGAGACCCAGGACAGGATGACGATGAGCAGAGAGGGGATGTACATCTGGATCAGGTAGTAACCCATCTGCCGCTCCAGGTGGAACCGCACCTCGATGCAGGTAAATTTACCTGCAAGACGTTAGAGAAGAGCTGCTGTGACATCACGACTTTTATAATTAGATAATAAAACAATCACGGAAAGACATGACCCTGTCAGGAACTCCATCTTCATCCATGATGCCTCTCCTCATCCTCTATTGGTGGCCGCTCAAACTAACAACAGTCTTAATCTGCTCAAAGACTAAAAGGACGTCGTTTTCAAACACAAGGCTAAATTTCCTCTGAGTGTTAAAATCCACATGATAACAGAGAAAACGTATTCTGATACAAACCTTTGGATGTGTACGAGTGACAAACCTACAACTGAGACACATGGAAAAACTGTCTTTAAAGAAATAAATATTGCTTCCCTTGGTTAAAAAGACTATCCACCGCTCTGTGCTGGGTTACAGGCCTCCACTGCAACTCTGAAATCTCTTGTTGCTCTTTATCACACCGCACTTCAAATTAGGGTTAGGGTTAGGGTTAGGGTTAGGGTTAGGGGGTAGGGGGGGTAGGGGTTAGGGTTAGGGTTAGGGTAGAGTTAGGGTTAGGGTTAGGGTTAGGGTTAGGGTAGGGGGGTTAGGGTTAGGGTTAGGGTTAGAAGAAGGAGAAAGCAGCAGGTAGAAGTGTGAAGAGCAAAACACCTCTGATAAAGTGTTTCTTGTGTTTTGAGTCAGAGGTTGGTGCAATTTTGGCACGATGGGGAAAACAAAGGTAACACATGAGGCCTGGTTCAATAAAGGATTACAGAGCTTTTCTAAATGTGTTCAAATGAGTCAAAAAGACGTCTTTTTAACAGCGCAAAGAGGAAACAGCGTCTCTGTTTGTCATCACCTGCACCAATAACTGCGTTATCAGAGCGTTTTATTTAAAATTCATTCATTTTTTCTCACTTATTTCAGGGCATGTGTGTTTCATTCGGTTTGTGTTTTTCTTTTATTTGTTTTACAGCTCAGTCTGAAGCGAGTATGTAGCTCCGATCACACACATGCAGGCAAAAAGTACAGCGGGACAGTTGTAGGGAAGCATGTGTGTTATGTACATGACAATGGTAAGAAAGTGGAGGATAAAACCACGACTGAGTATTGCCAACTTGGAGACTGCTTCAAATCCATCACACAAGTATGTGTCTCATTTTGGTCATTTCTGCTGGTCCCCAGCCCAGATTAAGGAGGAGGGTTGATATTTAGGTATAAAAATACATGAATGGACAGAAGAATAGAGGTAGACCGATATATCAGCCGGCCGATATATCGGGCCGATATTTGGACATTTGTCTCTATCGGCCATCGGCCGTATTTTCTTTTAAAAAGCCAATTTTTGATCCGTTGTATAAAATGACCCAATTTTTAATCAGGCACAAAAAAGATGAGCACCTCAAACTTGTGGAACCACTTGGATACATTACATACTTTTGTTCAAATTATATTAATAAGTTTAAATTTCTTTTTTTGACATTTTAAGAAGAGTGTGAATGTTTACTACTGCTTGTTACATTGTGTGTTTACTCAGACAAAATATTTCATTGTTTTGAAAGCTGAATAAATGTTCAGAGGACTGGACACGACTTGTTGTAATAGATTTCTTTTAGTTGCTCAGAAATTGCTGCGTTTCACAAAAATGTGATAAATATATATTTATTTAACAATCGGCCTGAATGTCAAATTGGAAAAATCGGCTATGCATATCCCAAATTTGGAAAGCATCGGCATCGGCATCGGCCACCAAAAAACCCATATCGGTCGACCTCTACAGAAGAACGTTCATTTGTAGTTGTAAACAGATTTATGATGTTGTGTTTTACCTGCTTTCTGTCTCTCCCACCTTATTCATCTCTCCTACAGAGTCCATGACAATAACATGCTGATGGATTATTATACAGACTTTTAGTGACTTCTGGGACAGCCAATAGTAACTTTCCTTACTGAGGAGTTGGCATGATGAAATTAGCAATGTTCCACTTAGCTTTAACGACGTATGAAATGGGAAACAGCCTCATTCCTTCAGGGTTTTGATGACTAAACATGACAGGATTAATTAAAATAATCCGTTACTAGTGGATTATTAGGAGATATGGTAACCCAGGCTGTTAAAAACAATAACGATGTACACTGAACTAAACCAAAAACCATGACCACAAAACTGTGACAAGAATGGAACAGTGTTTTTTGTGAACGGTTCCATCCCTGCTTCCATGTGCCTTTTACGCTTGCAATGCTGTTAACCAAAACATCCACTGGGGGGCAGCTCAGAGTCAAAAGTTTATGACAACAACAACTCAAATATGGACAAAATGAATGCAGAGCATGGACAGAGGGCTCGTCTGAGCAGAAATGGGCCTCGAGTTGCTCAGTGTGTGCCAAAGGTCTGCGCTGTTGAACATAACCTGTTGATTCAGGCTTCTGACAAATGCATGGTTTGTTTCCGCCTTCAAGTCCTATCTCGAGGGCAGGACTTTCTTTGTTGAAATTGGTAACTGTGTCTCAGACCAAATGGCCCTGACCTGTGGGGTTCCCCAGGGTTCAATCCTGGGACCCCTATTGTTCAATTTGTACATGCTCCCATTAGGTCAGCTAATACGCAGCTATAACGTGTCCTACCAGAACTATGCTGATGACACTCAGATCTACGTGTCAATGATGGCAGGCGAACATGGGCCTGTAGATTCACTCTGTTGCTGCATTGAACAGATCAGTGTGTGGATGCAGAACAATTTCCTCCAGCTGAACTCAGACAAAATGGAAACCATTGTCTGTGGCCCACAGAAACAAAGAGAAAGGGTTATCGGTCACCTTCAGACTCTCTCTAAATGTGAGTAACCAGGTTAGAAATCTAGGGGTGATATTGGACTCAGACCTGAACTTTAACAGCCACATCAAATCAATAACATCAGCTGCTTTTTACCATCTTAAAAAGATTGCCAGGATTAAAGGAATAGTGTCTAAACCTGACTTAGAGAGACTGATCCACGCATTTGTCTCCAGCAGGTTAGATTACTGTAACGGCCTGCTCACTGGACTCTCAAAACGAGCTGTAAGACAGCTGCAGTACATACAGAATGCTGCTGCTCGGGTCCTGACCAGAACCAGGAAATACGACCATATAAGTCCAGTGCTCAGGTCTCTGCACTGGCTTCCTGTGGCTCAGAGAATAGACTTTAAAACAGCTCTGCTTGTTTTCAAGTCCCTTCATGGATTAGCACATAAGTACATCTCCAACATGCTAGAACCATATGAACCAACTCGGTCTCTGAGAACCTCAGGGAGGGGTATCTTGCTGGAGCCCAGAGTCAGGACTAAACACGGTGAGGCTCCCCCCCCCAAAAAAATCTGGAACAGTCTGCCAGAAGATGTGAGACAGGCCTCAACTCTGACAATGTCCAAAGCCCGGCTGAAAACAGTTCTGTTCAGTATTGCATACAACAACTGAAATTGTCTTATCTGCACTCTCCTCTTTTAATTTTTATCAATTATTTTTAATGTTTTATAATGTGATTTTATTTTGCCTTTTGTGATTTTATTTTAGCTGTAAAGCACTTTGAATTGCCTTGTGTATGAATTGTGCTCTACAAATGAACTTGCCTTGCCTTGCCTGCTGTGAAAAATTTAACCGTTCGTTTTCAACACCATAAATATGTCACTGTCTGGGCACACAGAGGTAACTCGTAACACAGGAGGGGGAGGATGGATCTTTTTCATTTAGGGGTGTCTGTAGACAGTAACCCCTGTCAAAGTGCCTCATATGTCACCTTTAAAGCTCTCTCCCACTTAGTCAGGCAATTTAGCGAGGGGTGAGACACAGCAAAGGGTCACAGCTGGGAGTGGACGGCTACTGCACATGGGAACATGCCAAACCTCAGTCAGTGCCTGTTTTTGAACCAATGTGCTGCAGATTTTTCTGAACAAAACATTCAGACCATTGTTTTCATTCACCTTTAATGTTTGAGGATAAAAACCTGTTGTCTTGTTTTCCTAAAGGATGCTGAACCACCTTCATTTGACACAGCAGGGCTGTAAGAACCTGTGTGTACCTGTGTTTCATAACGTCTCTCCTTGATGAATTTCACCCCTGGCTCTGATGTCAGGTTTAGTTTTGTGTTTCATTGTGGATTAAAGAAAAACAAGCGTCCAAATTAAAAGCGTAAATTTGGTCTTGTCTTGGAGTCACACCATCATGTCGACTGAATCTATAAATATCTGTAACGCCTGTCCTCCTCTCAGCCTCCTGAATCACTCGCTGCCCCTTCCCCCCACACTGCAGCAGCGCTCCGGGTCAAAACACCACTTCCATGTTTGTCTACAGTCTGAGTCAAGATCCCTTTTAATGAAAGGACAACATCAGTCTGCATGTCCGTCTGCTGCTTTCTCTCCCACAGTGAATTTTTTATCTTGGCTGCCTCCCTGCAGCACAAGGCATGATGGATGGAATGTGGCAGCCGTTTCATTTTGTGTGCGTGTTACCTGTGTTTTCATGCTTATGGCAGTGTGTATTTGTGTGTGTGCGTGCATGTTTGTTACCTGTGTTGTAGTGCTTGGTGCAGTATCTGAGGTCTGATTCATCTTTGAGGATGAACTGTGGGAGCGTGAGGCCTTCAGCCACTTGGACCGGTCCGTTCTCCTGCCACTCAAAGATCAGGTCGTTCATGGTGTAACCGACTGAAAAAGAGGAAATCATGGGACAAATGAATCCATTAATTCTGATGAAACATGATTCAAAGTACAGTCAATAAAGCTAAAATCCCTGGACTGGTAGAAGTGTTGTGAAGCCTCCTAGAAGTCTATTATTTAAATTTTATGATTATCATAGTCATACTTGCATAAAACATCCCACTCCACTGCTCTCTGAATATTTTCAGCTTCAGTTCAAGTTTTTGTGCTGTTGGTTTGGTTCTGTTGAATCATATGTTGTCAGGGAGTAAATGCATTCTTCCCCCTGGGGAGACTTATGCCTCATGCACTCATTTTTCCAAAACATTAAACATTTTCACAGCCCCAATTTTCAGTAGAGGTGTCCTTCTAGAAGTTTTTATCCTGCCTCTCTAGTGCTGCCGTAGTCTTGGGTGCCCCTGTTAAATCTTTACATAGTAAACAGCTAAAAAAATATCCCTGCTTTACTCACACTGGTTTTTTAAAAAACCCTTATTTCAGCCTCTGTCTGCTGTCTCTTTAAGGCTCCCTGCTCCACAAACCCCCTTCCTTCTGATTGGTCAGCCCTCTGGAGGCCTGTGGAAGGCAAACTGTAAGCAAAACCTTGGTGTTTGAGGCCACGCCCCTCAAATGTATCATGAACTAGTTTAAAAAGATCTGATGTGGTGACCTTACCATTTCAGCAAGTCTGTGAAGATCTGGAGATTAATTTTTTTTATAGAACAAACAGTTTTAAACAGTTTACAGACAGATGTCGGTGCCTGTTTATCTTTGTTCTTATCCTCAAAGAACCACAAGCCACTATGGCTGGTGTTCCTGTGAGGTCTTTAAATCGTCTGTTCTGTGTCGCACTGAAATACACCAGGTACATCTGCAGTCCGACTCCTTCCCGTTGCGTGTTGACCGTGTTTCTGACAGACAACTGGAGTCACAGACAGAGAAGTTCCTGCTCTTCCCACTCCATTGATCAGTCTCTCTTCATTCATGTTGGGCTGTAAAACCTCAAACCTGTTGACTCCTGGTCTGACTCCGCTCATAATCATAACTATTATCAATATCACAACTTTCTGTCCTGCTCGGTCTCTCCTACGCTGAATTTATGCGGCACAGCTCCACGTCCGGCAAAAATGGGATGGCTGCATACAAGCTGTGACGTGATGGACACACTGCAACAGAATGGATCCAATGTAAGTTGACTAATTAACTTGAATGGAAACTGCACCTTTGCTGAGCTTGAAGGAAAAGAGCGTTCAGTTTTGCTCCAAAATAACTTTAAAAATAGCAGATGCGGCTAGAAGCGTTTGGCTTGATCTCAGGACTAAGACTAGTATTTTTACATTTTGAGTTTTCAGTATTGTTTTTACAAAGAGTAACTGTGATATGTTTCTGTGATGAAAGCTGAAATTCTCTTCTGAAGCTGTAGTTTTATGTATATAGGCTAACCACTAGCATATCAATGCAATTTCCCGTATATGTTAGCATCATGCTAGCACTATTTTTTTATATCGTTTTTGGTAAATGAGGAGATTTAAATCACCTCGAATGTAACGAATAAGAATCACCTGTGAGAGAGTGATAGTCTTATCTTTGTGTATTCAGCCAGCCAAACCGTGCCATGCTTAAGCATGCAGCGCTGTTCCCCTGCTGGAGAATACGGCCAGTGGTCACACTACCCCTACATGTGCCAGACTTTAGTGGGTATCACACACGCGCATGGTTCGCCTCCGTCATTGTCATTGGGAAACGTCTGTTTACATGAAGTGCGATCTCATCAGAGTTAGCACAGTGAGACACAAAGAGCACTGCTACAACTTTAGAGACTTTTAGACTTATGGTGAGTCACTCCTGGCCGACATAGCCCTCGAACACCCCACTTTGTTTATAATGATTATCGAGAGATGTACACGCAGCGATCATATGTCATAGATCATACATGCTGTCTGCATGCTTGTGCTCGTGCATGAAATAAACCGTGCTGAAGCCCACCTCCTGAAGCATGCCAAAACAAAGAAGTGAATTGGGCTAAAGCACAGCACGGTTGCAGTCACACTGGCCATTCCAAACATGCTTCAGGGCTGAAGCGTGCTTAAAGTGATACTCCGGGATGGAACAAGTTGGGTCCTATCACAAGGTTTAGGGCAGAAATTACCCCTACAGCAGTGTTTTTGTACAGCAGAAGCCCAGGGCGCACGCACCAAACATCCCCTCCCTGCTCCTCTGCGGGTTTCCTCTGCACTCAGACCGGGACATATTTTACTTGACCAAAAACACAAATAAACCGACTCCTACCGAAAAAATCTGATATCGGTCTGCATTCACGCTTTATTTAGAGAATTTTCAGCGCATTACTTTCACACAAAAACACCGCTAAATAAGGCTCTAGTTCTCATTGTGTCTCTTCGTCCTGGCAGACTACCTGCGTTTGTTCATATCTGGCATGCCGCTCGTGCGGACTGATACACTAAGAGTGAGCGCCTCGTAGGCAGCTGTGGCTCTGCAGCGGCGGTAGTGCTGTTTTTACAACACGATGAGAACTAGAGCCTTATTTAGCGGTGTTTTTGTGTGAAAGTAACGTGCTGAAAATTCTCTAAATAAAGCGTGAATGCAGACCGATATCAGATTTTTTTGGTGGGAGTCCGTTTATTTGTTTAATATTTAAAATATGGCCCCGTCTGAGTGCAGAGGAAACTGGCAGAGGAGCAGGGAGGGGGTGTTTGGTGCATGCGCTCTGGGCTTCTGCTTCACAAAAACACTGCTGTAGGGGTCATTTCTGCCCTAAACCTTGTGATAGGACCCAACTTGTTTAATCCCGGAGTATCACTTTAAGCACGGCATGGTTTGCCAGTGTGACCGCATCCTAAGCTAAGATTGCAGAATAGTTGACATAAGGTCCGGCGGCTCCGGCATAATGTTTATATAAGGTAATCGTTAAGCAATAAAGCATGATGGATTGAAACATTTCTTACCAATTCTCAACAGGAACCGATTTATATACCCCTCCTTACTGGCAGCAGTAAGAGTTTTCAATGGAAAAGCTTTTGTCACGCTCTGCTTTGTGCATCCAACAGTCCAATAGTGCTGTTGTTACGATCATCGTGGTCTAGCGTGTTGAGCTTGTGCTGCTGAATCTGCTAAATCTGCTGAATCTGCTGGCTCTCTTTAACAAAATGAGCATCTGTTGCTCCACTTCTGCTCTTAGCATTCACCAATACACCAGATGATCAGCCCAACTCTACTTGAGTGCAGGTCTAACAAAAGCTGCTTCTTGACAAGACAGTTATAGCACCAACTACAGGCCTGGCGTAGTTGCTACAGCATTTTCAGTTATTCATTTTTTGGGTGAAACGTTGTGTAAACAGAGCCTAAATCTGTCCCATCCTCTTTGGCTGGTTAAAGTCAAAGATGGAAAGAAAAAAAAGGAAAACAAACAGGCTAATGTATTCAGGGAAGATCTGATAGGAGCCACATTAGGATGCATGTAGTCAGAGCACAGCAGGGCTTTTGGGCATAAGCAGAGAGCAGCTGGTTTATGCTGGTCCAGGCCTTCAGCTACACACAAAACACTGTGTACATGTTTCCTCTGAAGGTTCAGCAGGCGTGTGGAAGTGTATGCATGTGGAGAAAAACAGAAGAGTCCGCCCTCAGCTTCTGTGCTTCACTCTGGATGTTTTTAACTCTCACACTCGCCCCTGGTGGTAACAGCATATCTGACTGTCAGCTCCACAGCTCTTACAAGTCCTCCATGTCACAGCAACTACATCAACACTAAACACTTGTTTCTCATTTCAGTTACTCCAAATGAAATCACCTTATCTCTGTGACAGTCAGACCACCTGAGCAGAGACAGACTGCACGTCCTGCCCTCCCTCTGTTACACTTCATACCTCACGCTCTCATGTGCATGTTGTCACGTTTCCTGTGTTTCTGCAGTACAACATGAGAGACAGCAGCAAAACACAGAATCATTTCAATCTACAAAAATACAGGTTTTACAGAGCAGAGGTGGACCTGTGTGTGGGGAGGCCTCAGGGCAGAGGCTGCAGGAGAGTTAAACCTCTTAATTAGGACTAATTTCTGCTCCCTGCAGGCCAGAATCATCATCAGACAAAGGAGGAATTAGACATGCTGAGCTTAATGAAAGACACAGGTGTGCTCCTCTCAGTACAGCATGTTTCTGGTGGTGTTACCTCTGATTAAGGCCCTGACAGGTCCCCAAATTATCAACACATACCCTCCCACTTTTTGGTACCCTTTTGATGGGAGGCCAGACATACTGATCTGGCCCCAGAAGGTGGGGCTAGAAACCCTGCAGTCCATTAATTGGTGGAAAAAAATTGTCCCTTCCTGTGTGACAGGAGTAATAAAAAACAACACATCACCCTGCCATGTTTGAATCTCCTCCACTTTGTGAAGGGAACTTTCTTTGTGTTTGGGGAACGGTGTTATCGAACAGTGTTCCATGCTATTGCATAGCTGACACAGCTCTTGGAATCAGGCTTTCACGACGCCTATCACGGTTTGCTGTGGAAACGCAATCAGGATCAGGCTTTACTGATCCAACCCGTACTGAACTGTACTGATCCCAACAAGGCTTATGTAGGCAGCAACCATATGTGGCGTTACAGCCAATCACTTATGGTATCATCAGATCTTTATCACATGGTTAACCCTTTGGGTACTGAAACTCAGCATCAAAAGTCAAGGTACCTTTTGATACTCTGTTCTACCAAAGCATTTTGTTCGGTGCCATAAAAATAGGGTATAAGTTTTATTTTTTGTTTCCTTTCTAGCCAGGGCACTGAGAGGAACACAAGTTAATGTTAATGTTATTTTAAAATAAAAACTTCTTATTTTAACAGAACATTCCAGAGCAGAGGAGGGAAATGCCCTGCTAAGACCAAACACCACAGAAAAAGGACACTTTAAATTCATTACAGAGATCTCTGAGCTGACAGTGAAAATAGAAGCTGACTCACATCACCTCAGCCCTTGATACAAACTATCTGACCTTTGTTCACTGCTTACTTTCTGAATACCTCATTTATAACTTCAAATACAAAAAAAACCCCATTAGAATAAATAAATCTGCTCTTTTCTCAGTTGTTCCAGCTCATTTTGATTTTATGTACAGACAGACTTATTCTTGTAATTAGATCGTTCAGAAAAGGATTATGCAAATATCAGTTCTCTGTGATCTGATTCATGTTGTATTTTTCTTCATGGTATGGATACACGACATATTTATCACCAATTTGAAGAAAATAATTATAATATAATATAATATAATATAATATAATATAATATAATATAATATAATATAATATAATATAATATAATATAATATAATATAATATAATATAATATCAATACCAAGGAAATAGTATCACAACTAAAGTTACTTTTGGTTCCAGGAACTGCTCTTCAAGGAACCAAATGCTTCTTATCTCCCATCATTATCTAACTTTCGTCTTTCCAGCGGACCAGTGTGTCTGGAGAAAAATATTAAACTAAGTGTACTTCACCACCAGACCAGAAATGGGCAGTAAGACAAAGACAGAGGTCATTAACAAAGGTAAGGCCATCAAGGACAAGGACATGATGACTTTGACAAAGTGGGACCCCCCCTCCCCCCTCATTTTACATTTACATTTTTTTCTGTGTTTTACGCTGTATTCTGTGAATGCTTGTAGATGCCATTTTTACACAGTATTTGTGAATGGGCCTTCAACTGGTAATGTAGTTTCTACAAAACAGACCCTTAATCCATGTTTTGATGTTAACAGCTCCTGTGACCACTTATTACCAGTTACTGTTGGCTGTTACCACAACAAAATGTAACATTTGGCTCTCTATCAAATTATGGGTTGAGCGTGTCCCGTAACTCTCCCAGAAAACACATAACTCAGAGACATTGGCTGCTGAACTGCCAATTGTGGGTAATGCATTCACTGAGCCTTGTAATTCTCAAACACAAAATAACTCCAGGGTATATGCTGAAATCCTGAGGTTAAATTCAATACATTTTTAAGACTTTTTAAAAAACCTTTCAAAAAGCCCGAGGACCTTTTCCCAACTTTAAGCTGTTGTTAGCAACCAATCTTTAACAGTTGTAGTTTGCATTTTAACATAAATTAGGTAAGCTGAGAAGGAATAAAGCTTGAAAGAATAAATAAAACTAAAGGCAGGTTAACTGACATTCCCATTCCTACAACAAGTAACAGCTATTCTAGGCCAACTTGCAGAAAAAAAACAAGAATTTATTTAATCATAATCAAAATTTAGGACATGTGCT
Organism: Halichoeres trimaculatus; assembly: GCF_033239565.1. Classification (NCBI taxonomy): domain Eukaryota; kingdom Metazoa; phylum Chordata; class Actinopteri; order Labriformes; family Labridae; genus Halichoeres; species Halichoeres trimaculatus. Next base: position 3,263,008 of record NW_027437180.1, read on the forward strand.
TGAGATTGTGTTATTTGCTTTACATCATATGTACAAACAACTACTAAATTACTGGATGAACTGAGTTTGTTGTCACATCAGCCAATTGGGCTACTAGCGATACACAAAATTACAACTTTGCTCGTTGTCACGTTTCAAACAACAGGCCTACATAACTGTATTGATAAATACCTAATCTTGTTGGATTGTTGTATCCAGTAAAAAGCTGATTTAAACAAAGAAGATTTGATCCACAACAAACACACACTGATCTGTAATGACTTTGACGAGCAGAATGATTGTCCAGGTGCGGTTATTTTTAAAGCTTCAGCCCCTGAAAACATTTTCGAACCAGATGGACTATTTCTGTGGCGGACAAATGAAACTGTCAGTCTGGCGTGTCAGGTTAGTTTTCAAACAGTCGCAAGGAAGAAAATAAATATTCATGAATACTTTTGGAGTCAAAGCTTGAATACCAATAAAATGTAATACCTCAAAACATCACGATTAAGACTTTTCAATATTTTTTAAGGGCCTTAATTTTCCCATAACTGATTTATCAACTTTTAATACTTAATAAGACCCCGCAGACACCCTGAACTCATCCAAAGAGTAACATTTCTGTTATCTAGTCCGTTTCAGTATCAAAGTGAAAATTTGGGAGAAGGGTATGCAGGTATTCAGTTAGCATGTTAGCATGGAAAGTGCAGACACAATCCTTCAAAAGCACTAATGGCAAAGAAGTTTCAAAGCCTCTGGGCTTTTTTCTAAAGGCTTTGAGCCATGAAACAGCAGGTCATCTCTACTTTCTGAAACGTTTTTCATTTTAAAGAGCAACTCTTCTAATGGAAGACTTCTGAAACATATCTCAAACATCGTCAGGTTGTATTGAATAAAACCATCCAATCAATGTTTTAACAGAGACAGAGACGGAAAGGATGCTAACTGGAGACTTTCAGCTGGATCCTTCAACCTTCAGCTCTAGATCATCATTAAATCCTGATCTGATGAGGTGATTATGACACCTAAATAAATGTAAATCAAACTAAACCAGGATGACTTCTGCAGGACTTCTTCTGTCTGAACAGCTAATGTAAACCAAATCCACTGATACATTCAGCTGAAGGTCTCCAGTTTACAGGGTCACTCTTTGAACTGAAACACCAGTAGCTCACACAGACACATTCACACTATCAGGCACAAAGGAGACCACCCCCTGCAGTACCCCAGTTCAAACTGCCAACTGTACCCCTCCTGTATCAGAGCTCATACGTCCACCTCTCGTCATGACTCCTTTAATTCTGTGTCAGTGTATGTCTCTCTGCAGCTCCTGTGTGCACAGGTGGTGTTTCATGTCGTATGAATCCATTCAGCATGCTAAACTCAGTGATGTGCACAGTTAAAGTCCCTGTGGGGGTGCAGAGACACTTCACTGATGTATGGAAAACACACATGGCACGAACACAAGAAGCCAGTGCAATTATGATGAATAATAAAGCAAGCAGGAGGTCGCGTGAGTGCTGGAGCGCCGGCTGAGCCGTGTTCACTTATTAATCAACAATGTGTGACTGGCATTGTTCATTTGTAGGGCACACGTGTGAGGAGCTTCGTTTCCCGAGCCGTTTAATTATGAGTGCCGCTCAAAGGCTTCTGCCGCCGTACAAACCCTCACAGATCCTCCAAGGCTCTGCAGTAAAAGCCTGGGCGTGCTGCGATGAGTAATGTGATGAATAATAAACCAGAGGAGGAAGGAATAATGAGTTGAAATGAGAAAATCAGACACAAGAAGCACCTGATGACACCAGATCAAAAACAGTGACATGTCCACAGATAGTGCAGGACAATCACTGTGACCATGGAGCTGTCACATGAACTGACAATCACCAATTTAAAAAAAAAAAACAACCAAAGAAAATGCTGATATTGTTGTGTGGGCTTTCCACTGAGGTCTTAAGTCCGGGGAAAGACTATCAAATCAGGGAAGTGACATCAAGATCAGAAATAAAAGTAACTGCAGTACACCACCAGACCAACAGAGGGCAGGAAGAAAGGATGAAAAGCCATCAAGCTAATACCAGGCGGACACTGTGCGATTTCGAGGGGATTTCACCACGATTTTGCTGTCGCAGACCACATTGCGTCATCGTGGAAACATTGTAGTGTTGGGATGTCCAATCAGGAGGTCGTAAGCCGTACAGTGTGAGAACACTCACGAGGAAGGATTAAAGGAATAGTTCAGTTTTTTTGAAGTGGGGTTGTATGAGCTCTATGTGACCACTAAGGACATTAGATACAGTAGAAAGTTGTCTCCTCTCCCTCAGTAAGACACAAACTGTAATCGATGGTGACGAGGAAATAGACGCTAACAGGGACAGACCGTACCAAATTCAAAGGCTATTTTCTCTGCCTACAAGAACTAAAATCAAAAAGTAATACCACAGTTTAAGAGTACGCTACATCAAATATTTTTTAAGTGCATTAAGTCTTCGGAAATATAAACATTTATCTGGACTAGGGCTGCAACGATTAGTCGACATAATCGACTATGTCGACTATAAAAAATCGTCGACGCTGGAATTCAAGCGTCGACGCGTCGTATTAATGTTTATTTTGTTGATAAAATAAAACGCTGGCCGGGTTAAAGCTCATCTGGACTTGCAGTTCACTGTAGGGAGCGGTAGGGGCAGTACCGCGCCCGCTCGAACTCACAGAAACAGAGGAGAAGAAGAACAACAAGCACAACGGAGAAGTCAACACGAGTCATGGAGGAAAGCACGGAGAATGAACCAAAAAGCCGACCCAGAGCTTCCAAAGTGTGGGAACACTTTTCGGAAAACAAACTGACGAAAAAAGTGAAGTGCAGAATGTGTCAATGCACGCTCTCGTTCCACGGTAGCACTACGGCAATGCACGAACACTTGAAACGCAAACACTCTGTTGCTTCGGTGTCTTCAAACTCCGCAACTGGGTGAGTTTGCAAGTTACATGAATACCTTTTTGGATATTTTGCCTTTTTGTTAATGAGCTGTTTGTGCTTCGGGCACGAGAAATAATTTATGTAGTATACTAACAACGTTGGTGTTGCACGTCAATAATTCTGAAAACCATCTTTGATACCTCCACGGATATCTTTTTTTCTCAGTAACTCTATTTAGTTTCCAATTTGCTTCAGGTATCAGTTCAACAAGTTTATGTTAGAGGACAAACCATGATGATGCAGCAACTTAAAGTGTCATGTCTAATTAGTTGATAATTAGTGGAGATTTACTGATCAGAACACAAGTATTAACAGTAAAAAGAAAACTTAATGGTTTAGAAAATAAACAGATATGGAGTACATCCATAATACTTTGTAAGATTTAATATGGAGGAAGATGATGTTTGCTCAATGTATTGAAACTGTTTTCCATAATTTATTTATTTCACATTGTTATTTTTTTTCTCTTTCTTCTTTCATTTTTTAAGTGCCAAGCAAAGGTGTGTGGATGACTTTGTTGTGAGGAAAGGCTCATGCACCCCCCAAATTGCTGAGGTCTTCACAGAAAGCATCCTCAACATGATCATCATGGACATGAGACCATTGTCTTTGGTAGAGGATGAAGGCTTCAAGCAGATGATCCAGACCTTCCATCCAGGCTACACTTTGCCCAGTAGGACACATTTTACCAAACTGTTGGAAGGGAAATATGAGGAAACTGTACGTGAAATCACAAGTGCTCTCAAATTAACCAACAGCAAGATTGCCCTGACAGCCGATGCATGGACCAGCGTTGCTACAGAAGCATATCTTGGCATCACTTGTCACTTTATAAATGATGAGTGGGAGCTCACAAGCCTCTGCCTTACCACCATGCCGCTGGAAGAACGACACACTGGACCCAATATTGCTTCATGGATTGAGGAGGCTTTAGCAAGATTTGAGATCCCTGCTAACAAGATTGTGGGAATCGTCCATGACAATGGCTCCAATATTGTCCTGGCGGCAAACATTTTAAACAAAAAGTATGGATGGATGTCAGTCCGCTGTGCAGGACACACTTTGCAGTTGGTGGTCAATCATGCCCTGAAGCAAACTCAGATAACAAAAACACTTGGAGCAGCAAGGTGTCTCGTGGAGCACTTCAGAAAAAGTGAACTGGCATCAAGCAAACTGAAAACCAAACAGCAGCAGATGGGGACCCCGGAGCATAAACTTATCCAGGATGTCTCGACCCGATGGAATAGCACCTTTTACATGGTGACCCGTCTGCTGGAGCAGAGATGGCCACTAACTGCAGTACTGTCTGACCCAACAGTAACACAGAGTCAGAAGCAATACCTCGACCTGAAACCAGATCAGTGGGCCCTGCTGGATGAACTGGCTAGAGCTCTTCAGGCTTTTGAATGTGCCACTGTCTTTCTCAGTGGTGAGAGTTATGTGACTGTGTCTGCGCTGCCTCCTTTGGTCAGAGGGCTTTTAAAGTCCACTCAGGTCAGTTATGACTCTGCTCCTGTGCAGGCTTTTCAAGCAGTTGCTTCAGAGGAGACCAATGCACGCTGGGCTAAAGAAATCACTGTCACAGGTGACAATCCAAGCAGACAGATCATTGCAGCTGCATTAGACCCTCGGTTTAAGAAACTGAAATTCCTCACACCCGAGGAACGGTTTAGTGTTCAAAGTAAGGTTCAAGCTTTGGCACTCCAGTCCATGCATGACAGTCAAAAGAAACTTCAAGCCAGTGAAAATGACAAAGCCATTGCCCCGGCTAAGGGAACTGTTACAGCTATTGATTCACTGCTTGGATTTGACTCCTCAACAGACAGTGACAGTGAAACTAAAGAACAGGAATCAAACAACCAAGCCATCACAAACGAGGTGTTGATGTACTTTGGAGAGCAGCCTCTTTCAAAGTCAGAGAGTCCCCTTACTTGGTGGAAATTAAATGAGGCAAAATATCCATCTCTTGCATCATTAGCCAAGTCAATCTTGTGCATTCCAGCAACTTCTGCACCCTCTGAGCGTCTCTTCTCAGCAGCTGGAAACATTGCCTCAAAGAAGAGAGCCAGCCTCACACCTGAACATGTTGACATGCTTACCTTCTTGCACTGTAATCTAAAGAAATTATAATCTTTTGTTCAGTTTTTTTGGCAGGAAGGTTGATTTTTTTTACAGGAAGCTTTATTTGTACCTTTGGACTCTGGATGAGCGGTTAGCTTTTTTTTTTACTTTTATGGACATACCAGTCACTTTAAAGAAAGCCATCCTTAAGTTATTTGTAACTTGCAAGGCAGGTGAACTACTTCTGTTTTGAGTTATTTATTTATACACTGAAGACTACTTGCACTTTTGTTTGCACACAAGTTTGTATTACTCAGTGTGTTTGCCTTTTGTGTTTTCACTATGATCCAAGTGGATTTTCTTGAAAATATACTTAAAATGTTTCAAATTCATGCTTCATGTGCTATTATTTCCATTTCCTTTTGATGTTCACATGTGTGCACGCTTTAGCAGGTGAGGTTAAACCATTAAAACAAAACAAAACAAAACAAAACAAAACAAAAATAATCGCGACTAATCGACTAATCGAAAAAATAATTAACAGATTAGTCGACACAAAAAATAATCATTAGTTGCAGCCTTAATCTGGACCTAACTAACTGGTCATGTGTCCTTCTATGCTTCGGGCGCCGGTTGTAGCCTCGTGTAAGTTTGATCAAGTATCGTAATTCTTTTCTTTGTACTCTAAGGATTGTGAGGCAGCGTAGGAAATTCAAAATGAGTGACTATGACAGCGACGATGAAGTTTCATTCACTTTGAAACCAAAAGGATACCTGCATGAACCGGAGTACACAGAAGAAGAGCTGCTACAGATGGCGACTGAAAGGAATACAGAGGAAACATCCACGGACATCATTCATTCATTTGTAACTATGTTCATCATAACGTTATCGGCTACAGATGAGGAATTTGCTGGGGCAGTTTGGTGTTTAAAGCAACATTGGCTGGCTAACGCTAACGTGAAACTATCATAGCTACTGTAAAACAATATATAGTTTAACATTAACGTTACCTCAAGCTCCTGATGAAGGATGGACATCCAATACTGACCACGTCTCCTCAGCCATTCAAGTACCCAAATCCTTTTCTTTTTTCTGTTTTTTTTTTTAGTTTCAGCGCACAAGACAGCGTATACAACTGCAACAACTTGCTGCCTGCTCGCCATCTTGTTGTCAGGCATGCTGTGGTACACATGTTGTAGGGTCAAATAGAGTACGAGTGACAAACCCGGTCGTGCAATGGTAGCATTTCCCCAAGAGTCAGATTTCTAAATTCCGCCCGGCATAAGATGAGATCCTGCAACGGCTCCTATGTTCCTGTGGAAATTCATGCAGTTGAACAAATCTTGGCTCTCAGTAAGGAGCATTAGATGTTACTGATTCTGGCTGTGTCGGCGTTCATTCCAGTTCAGGGTCTGCAGCCCACTAAGGACCCGGCCTTCGCAGCCTGCGCAGAGACCACAAAGGTAGAACTGATTTGAGACGGCCTGGTCCATGGGGCTCATACCCACTGAGTTTCCTCCTCACTCATGGTTACAAAATGTCATGACGGCACAGATTAATGTCTAATGGTAAAATGTACTCAAACAGTTAAAGCAACCAAAAAAAAATATTTTTTCTTGTTTAACCTTACTTAAAACTTACTAAAAGATTTGATTGAAAACAATTCTAGGTAAACAGTGCAGAACAATGAATGATTTATGGTAAAAAGTGAACAATTATTGTAACCATGAGTGAGAAGGGGGCAGCATTTATGGGCTACTTTGTGTTTCAGAAGAGCTTTAAAGGATAAGTTCGGTTTATACAGCTTTTACATTGTTTTATAGAATGAAGTAGAACAAAATACTCACCCAGAAGGCTTTCCTGATCCAAGCAGTGCTTCGGGAGATATTTAGATCCAAAATCATACAGCGGAAGTCTGTATAATGGGACAGCGCTGTGTGGCTGTACTGACCTCTGAACTGACGAAGACTTTGTTTACGTTTTGTATTCTCTGGAGAGCTGACTCCTTTCTTTGAGGGACAAACGTAAACAAAGTTTTCGTCAGTTCAGAGGTCAGTACAGCCACACAGCGCTGTCTGGAGTGACACAGACTGCAGCAGAGGAATAACCCGGAGTGGACCATGATGGAATATTGGTGAAAAACATGAGTTTTTGGATGATTAATGCAGTTTTAGTAGCGGCGCTGTCTATGCCCCGATGGATCCCATTACACGGATGTCAGTTGCACGATTTTGGATCCAAATATCTCCTGAAGCACTGCTTGGATCAGAAAAGCCTTCTGGGTGAGTATTTTGTTCTACTTCAGCCTATAAACAATGTAAAAGCTGTATAAACCGAACTTATCCTTTAATGATGGAGGCTTTTCTTTCATAGCCCATCTTATGTTACTGTTTAAGAAAAAAAAAAAGTTTAACGCCGGGCTATTTGCTGCAGTATTTAGGTGCCGCTTTTACTGTAAAACTATGACATTACTACAGAAAAATTTACTACACTTGAAGTTACTTTGGAGTAAACTTTAATGTGTTATAATGAAGATGTTTATTTGGTATTTTTCAGTGAAACTGGATAGGATACATGTCAGTCTAACAGAAAGAAATAGTGGAAATTTAATTGCAGTCAATGCTAATTCAGGAAAGAAAAGCTGTTGATTTTAATGGTTTCATTTGTTTGTAAAGAACAATGGTTTTAAACTGTAAAGCTGACAGGTTCTTCTGTAAAGCTGTTTATTTTTTTTTTACCATATTTCTTACGGTATTTCTCTGGCAACCACAGCTGCATTTTTTTTTACTGTGAAAACAACAGATTTTTTTTAAGTGTGTCACTGCTAAATGTAAACAAGGCCTATGGTTTTCTTAATAACCCATGCTAAACAGTGAGTTTACTCTGCACACCATATTCCACTACAGCTCAGGTTTCAGGTAATCAAAGCAAGAAGAAGAAGGAAAAGCCACAGCTTTGTTGGATTATCTGAAAGAATACAAATGAGGAGAAACAGCCTTGTTATTCTGGCTGTGGTGATCCATTATGCAGTCCATTATGTGGCTCTCTGAGCAAACACATTAATATGGAAATACGCTTTAAAAGTTCTGTCTCAGACTTCATCTGTCTGTGTAAGGAGCATGAAAACCAGGGAGGTCTGGTGTTTCTGCTGGAGCCTCAGAGCACCCTTTGAGACGAGAGGTCATAGGGAGGTCAAGGTGTGAGGAGGACGTGTGCAACGTGTGCAGGTTACGCAGACAGGCTGGGAGACAAGTCCACCACCATGGACTCAGATAATGCTCTGCAAACATGTAATAAAGCATGTGAGGGTTAACGGTGTACTCACAGCTCTCCAGCTGCATGATACAAGTCTGCACATCCATGGGGAAGTTCTTCAGGTCCATGGGACATGACAGAGTCAGCGTTAGCCTGAAAGTAAAAAGAAAAGACGAGTCAGGAGTAAATCAGAGACAAAAGTATCAGAGCGCTTTTATTTGTGCCTATTTTATATTAATGTGACACTAAGTGCTTCATCTCTGCAAACAGAAGCACAGTGTTCCTGGGTTATCTCTGGCTCCAGAGCAGGAACTCTAACACAGCAATAATGAAATACTATCAGAGTCTGGAGCTGACAGGGAGAGCCTCAGGAGCTGCACTGACACTTTAAATGTTGTCGTTACATGGTAAGAAGAATGAAATTCAGAACTATCTTTGGTTTAACCTTTCCTTTACCACAACATGACTCAAGAGCCAAAGGTGAGTTTATACAGCATGGTTGTTCTGGATCAATGAGCTGGTATCATTCAGCCTCTCACAGATATCTTGGTTTAAACTTTGTTTTCTGACATAAGGGGTATTATTATTTTTTTTGTTTTAACAGATGTGGGGATTTAGGGATGAGGAATTTAGGAATGGTGTTGCGCTGTAGTTTGTCCAGCAGGGTGCGCCGTGACTCCATTGTTAGCTATACTTTAAGCACTGTCTACAGCACATGAAGCACAGCATCACCAAGCAGAACACAAAGAGGACCATTTCAAGAAATACTGACGTCACACCCACAAAGAAAGAGGATCCCTGCCTGTGATCATAAGTGTGGAATCTCATTCTTCGAGCCTCTACTCAAAGCTCAGCCAGAGATGAGGGTCTGAATCAGGGGTCGGCAAAATCTGCCATTTTGGACCCAAAACAGTTCATTTTTATGCTTCATGTAAATCTGCAATTTTTTTTGTGACGGTGTTAATCTGCCATGCGAGATAAGTTGTCATTAATTTTATTGTGGTGATACATTTTCCTATATTTTGGCCAACTCGTAAGCTTCTTCTTCTTCTTCTTTTTTTTTTTAATGAATTGGGCATCTGTTGGTTAAAAAAGACACCCACTCTTATAGCCATTCAAATACTTCCTCAGTTTAGTTCATAACGATGTTGGTTTATTTTGAAAAGTGGGGGGACAGTAACTATCAGTGTTGGGAATAACAGTGTTAAAACTAACACCATTACTTTTTCCAGTAACAGGTAATCTAATTAATAACTCTGTCAAACGTAGCATAATGATGAGATCAATCATGTTGACACGTCTATAACAAAGAGCTGTTGCTTAAGTCAACTTTTCAACAACAAATATCACACAGCTACCTGTGTGCGTCTGTGTAACCTGCAGTCACAGAGGATCTCCTGCAGCTTCTTTGGACTGAACCAACTCCAGAGAGAGGGGTGGATGCTTTTTGAGGTTTGAATGTAAGGCACAAGTAGCCGACTTGTTTTGATTTGAAAAAATATCAGAGAAGACAGGACCTGACTCAAAAATAAGGGGTTAATCCGGAGAAATTACACGTCAGGAGTGGAGTTGGGGACAGGGTTAAAAAGCAGGAGAATCCCTCCTAAATCAAGAGAGTTGGCAGGTCTGTATGACCTGGATCACTCAGCCAGACAGGACACACACAAAAATTATTGGGTTATTTTTTTCAACCCAACAGCTGGGTTGAGACTGTTGGTTAGTTTAATTGGGTTGTTTTCATTAAATTGGGTAATGTTAATACCTAGATTGCTGGGTTATTGTAGTTGGCAGTTGAGTTATTAGCTGTTGGGTTGTAATTTTCATTATATTGTGTTGGGTTATTTCGAACTACCCAACATGTTGGGTTGACGCTCGCGCATGCTTGACCAACAGCTACCCCCAGTTTACCCCAACTCATTCGACCCTCCCCTTCAGCTGCTTGCAGTCAGGACGCTGGATGGGCAAGTCTCGTTATGGCCCAACCGCGATTCTCTTCGCGGGCTTCTACGTGCAGTACCGCCATCTAGCAGCGTCGCATACTGAGAGACACCCTGAGAGACTCAGCTCTATACAAGCAAGGTTTGCTATGTGTGCATTATTCTTTCACCACAATGTTCCATTTATATTAACAAAATGTATATAAAGCTCACTGGGCGTCAGTGGCGCAGTTGGATGGCGCGCTTGGTCAGTGATCGAGAGGTTGCAGGTTCAAGCCAAGATCTAACATGGTATCACATGGTGATGTGTCCTTGGGCAAGACACTTAAGTTGATTGAGAGCTCCCACTGCTGCGTCAGTAGCTTGTAAATGGGCATCACAAGCCATCAGTGAATGGGTGTGAATGGGTAGGTGTAACCTGCAGTGTAAAGCAGCTTTGAGTAGTCAAAGACAAAAAGAAGCGTCATTTAAGCTCAAGTCCATTTACCTTTTACATGAGCGTTAGAAGCAGTGATTGTGAGCTCTTGGTCATTTGTAGTTAACGTTAGCAATATCTTCTTGTAGGTAATGTTGGGTTATTTGAACAACCCAACTGGCTGAGTAAAAGGAACCCAACAGTGTAGTCAAATTGAGCCTGTGGTTGGGTTATTTGAATAACCCAACTGGGTTGTTCAAATAACCCAACTGTTGGTTAAAGGAAACCAACCCAACTTGTTGGGTCAAAATAACCCAGCATGTGTTCTGTCCAATATTTAACCAGTGTTGGGTTAAAAAATAACCCATATTGGTATGTTTTAAACCCAACATTTTTAAGTGTGCAGGAGCTGCAGATTTAATGTGAGCGGGTGCTGAGCAGTCTGTGGGGTCAAACTGGTCTTTTCAGGATGGGATTGAACAGACACCACTTCAACGTCAGAGACTGAAAAGACAAGAGCAGACATGTGAACATCATGTCTAGGAGCAAAACCTGCTTAAAAACTAAATTTGTTTACAAAACAATAAATATTTCTTTTTAAAGTAATGCAATAATGACTTTCCCTGGAAACCAATTATATTTATGAGGAGCAATTCAGTGACTAATTCCATTACTTTATTGGGAACGTAACAAAAACTATAACTTATTACTTTTTAAAGTAATTTGCCAAGTGACATTTGGAAAGTGCTTGGGACTATGACTAAAATTGGTTTCACTTTAGGTAAAACTTACATAAGAAATATTACACCCCTAGTCCATCGAGTCAACAGGAAAAGCTTTTTCCTATCACTCAGGAAATCTTCAACCACAGCAGAGTATATACATAGACAAACAGAGCTCTTTCAGTTTAACTTAACCCTTCCTTCCACAGTAATAACACGCTCTTTGGCTCTGTGTAGCAGCACTGTTTCCAGACCCAAAACCAGGACCTCAGACTGAGACTACGAGTCCTGAGAGAGTTTCAAAGATAGCTCAGAGACTGTTTCCACAGCGATATAACTTCATGTTCGTTGTACAGTTTTCTTCTTTTGCAGCCCAAACATAGAGCCTGAATCTTTCCTCTTCTTTAAAGCACAAAATGAGTATCAAATGAATCATGGGAAATGTAGGAATAGTACAGGTTTTAAGAACACTTCACCTGTTCAGACACTTTATGCTCAATCTAGTACAGTCAGGCAGCTCTAAAATCTAGACCAGTGTGTTTTCTTGTTACCGCAACGTGTTTGGAATACACACACTTCCTGCCGGGGCAGGATTTCCTGCATCCTGTCGTTCTTGGAAGAAGTAGTGAATACGATGTCTCACAGCCTGAGGACAGCCTCTCAGGTTTGTGATACTACCAGAGCATGCACACATGCAATAAAGCAAAAAGGCAGACCACCGTAAGAGAGAACACCACATCATGGACTGAGGAAAGGTGGAGGTCACCCACTCGGAGAGGAACAGATACCAGACATGTGCAAGGGAGTCTGCAGAGGTCAGGAAAGATAGTAACACACCTGGGATTTTATATTAAAACCGTTGGACAACAGAGAGCTTGGCTGTCCTGCTGCTTCATGACAACCAAACCCCTTTAAATCAGCTGTCAGATAGGTCACAACTACAGAGCATGACTCTTCTGAGGGAGAGTCAAGATTTTGGTCTAAACATGTCAAAGCACAAAAAAAAAGAAAGAAACCAGAGTAACAGCTCTCAACCACCCGACCCCTCACTCACCTAATGGAGTACAAAACATTCCCGTTCTTGAATATCCTGAGGAGTTTGTTGTCTGTGGTCACTTCGTGAAAGTGGGCGCCTTTCTCGTTGGCAAAGAACAGATCTGGTTTCCAGATAGAGTCCAACATAGAGGGGTCCAGGTCCAGCGAGTCATCTGGGTACTCGGCATAGGCGAGCCGCGGGTCGTTCCACTGCTGACGGAGGAATATGTTGACTCTATAATCCTGCAAAGACAAAGAGGAACAGGACAGCTTCAGGAAGGCTCAGATGTAGACTGAATGAAACTGGATGGTAAAATCCAGACCTGATGGATTTAACATGCAGAGAACTGTTAAACACAGTGTTCTGTAAACAAGGGCACAAGCGAAACAAGGAAGCTTTAAGTAAAACTGGGATATTTAGTTCACAGAGGATTTAACAGCTTTGACACATTCATCAATAACTCAGAGTCTGGATCCTGTCAGAGTGACACCTCTGGTCATTCAGACAAAAGTGCTGATCAGTTTCAGCTGCAGAGGAACGACAGAGACCATGGCCCCATGCATACCCATCATCCTTTGCCCTCTGCTCTGGCTGCTACAGTGAAAGTGATGGTTGTGATAGCATTAGGGAGGAACAGAGAGGAAGCTGCTGAAACTGTGGATTCTCTGGTGCTTTTTAAATCTGACAACAAAAGCTAGAGATAGGCCAATTATTACCTGGGCTGATATCGCGATGTAATAGAATGCAATTTTTTGAAAAAAAATTGCAAAGGCTGCAATGGGAAAAAAAAAGTTACACGCACACCTGGAGGTGTAAATGTAACTGGAGGGAATATAGTAATATGTAGGCCTGGCCTACAGGAAAGAGCTGTTTATATATTGATATTATCCTTTGTCCTGTTGGTCAAATTATAGAATTATTTATTTATCACAATCGCAGTGTTGGTCCAAAACAATTGAAGTTGCTACTCTGTCTTTAGCATTGTTCCACTCACAGTACCATCTGATTGGTGACATCAGACCTATTGTTTTGAAAACCTGACTTACTGTCAAATTGACTTACCAAAAACTTTTGAGAGCTATTTATTTTGTCATTCAACTTTAACTAAGACAGATTCTTAACCTGGGAGCTGTTCAATCAACATATGAGGAAGGGCTGAAAAGTTCATTTCCTGCCTAGGAAGGAGTTATGCCATAGTGATAAAACTTGGCATGCATTAAATTCAACATTTTTTGACACTTGTGGCATGGTTTATTTCATTTGAGTGTTTCACGCTGACATGGTTGATCCATTAGGGGACAATACTCCAGCTTTACCAACTCTGCAAAAGTGGGCAGCTGAATTCAAGAGGGGTAGGGATAATCTTGAAGATGACCCAAGGTCTTGACATCCTGCCACAGCAACAACTCAAGAAAACATCGACTGTGTTGAAAAATAAACCATGCCCTAAATGTCAGAAAATGTTAAATTTAATGCATGCCAAGTTTCATCACTATGGCATAACTCCATCCTAGTCAGGCTATGAACTTTTCAACCCTCCCTCGTATGCTCAAAGACATTTAAACAAAGTTTGATGCTAGTACTGTCACTTATACTGCCAATGAAAACTGGCCCCAAATATTGGCTTCCTTACAACTGATGACCAGTAATGGTGTTGGCCCTGAAAAAAAAAACACATCAGTCTACCTCTGACAAAAGCTATCATGAGTTGTCCCTGTGTTATTATTTTTTTTCTTGAGGCTGGCTGCAGAAAGACTGGAAGTCACGTACACACCCAGCCATAAAAACAGACTTTTATAGCATTAAAAACATATTAACAGCCTGGTTCAAAAAACAACTTGGGTCTAAAACGCTGATTTCACTATCCACATACTGAACGGTGAGTGAATTTTTTTATCCCTGCGGTTTAGAAGTTATTAGGGTCATTTGAATTTCCAATCAGAGGAACAGCTTAGGTCAGGTGACTGCAGGGCGCCCTGTAGCTGCTGGAAGAAAAAACTCACAGCCGGCGTCACAGTGAATGTGGCTGGGTCCACGGATTGGCTTCATTTCACGGTTTCAGGGACACATGGGTGACGTCACGGATGCTTCCACGTTTTATACAGTCTTTGGTTACCACCCCATAACCAGTGGAAACACAACCCAAACATAGTCAGCAAGAACCATCTAACGCACGGATTCTCAACCTGTGGGCCACAGCTCCATGGTGGGCCGCCAAATCATTTCCAAAAAAGTATTTATTTATTTATTCATTAGGTAGGGGGTGTAATTGTTATTGGCGTTATAGACATTTGGAGGACTATCGGCATCAGTCTTTTTGTGACTACAATGGCAGATAAGAAATCAATTTAAAAATGTTACATTTTGGTTCTGGTGCAGCCATGCTGCTCTTTCTGCAGTCACCATTCTGTCTCTAGGTTTGTCCCACCCATAGTCACCCACCATCTGACTGGTTACACTCAGAGCTATTTTTTGGAAAACTTTATTCACCTAAGGAAACTTAGAAAAGCTTTTTATTCTTTATTAGACTTTAAAAGACATGCTGCTTAGCCTGGGAGCGGTTTGATAAACATATGCTTATAGGTATTTAAACAAAGTTTAGTTTCAGAGTTTTATTCTTCAACATTTTGATTCCAGTATTTTCACTTTTACTGTAAATGAATATCAGCTCCAAATATTGGTTACCAGCCTCCTTGACTACTAACAATAGGAATGCATATCAACCCTGAAAAAAAAACCCACATCGTTCTATCTGTAGTAATTATATGAAAATCAAACAGCCAAAACTGTTTTCCTGAAGGTGTTGCAACATTTTAAAGATGGTGTGTTAGCGACTGTGAAACTTCCAACATGTTCCTGGATTCAGTTCAGTCCTTATGTGGATTATATAGGTGGGCTTTGAGGATTTTGAGGATTTTGAGGCCCTGAGATGGAAAATGTTGGGAACCACTGATCTTATGTATCCAGGGAAGCAAGAAGTGGGGTGCTGAGGGTGCTGCAGCACCCCCTGGGGGTGGAGGAGGGGAAAAACTATATTTAGATTTTTTTTTTACCGCTTTTTTTCCCACACACATATTAAAACAAACTGCCGCTGTGCAACTTATTTACTTTTATTTTCTGTGCTTGTAACAATTGGATCTTGATTAGTAATAGATTTTGTGTTGAAATGTGTGCACGAGTCATTGGCCATCCATGAGATTTGCATAATACACAGGGTTTAGACACTGATAGAATGCACTCTTTGTCTCACTGACCCTCTCTCCTCCCAGAGACCTCACGTTATCTGTGTCCCAATTCAGGGGCTGCAGCCTACGGAGGCTGGATTTGAAGACCGATTACGTCACAGCGGTGCGTCGGAGGCTGTCCCAATACGGAGGCTCCTCTAAATGCGGCCGATGAATCCGTCCTCCGTTTCGAGGGCCGTGAAGGATGGGTTCGGTGAATCCTTCATAGCCTAACATATCCCAAGATTCATTGCGTATGAATGCCGAACATGATGGACACAGCCGAACTCCAAAAGGAGTCCTGATTTATCCAGATATGAAGGATTTCTGGAAACAACTATGTGATTGTGTTTCTAAAACGTGAAGGAATATTTTGTTTTTCTGTGTGAAAATGTGTTGTTTGGGCTCTTTTCAAGTAATATACTGTGGAAAAACAGTTCTTTATGAATCTTCTCATTATTAAAAAAAATATGTCCATAAATGTAAATTCTCTTGGGAAAAAAACTTACTTGGAGTTTTTTTTTTTATTTATGTATTTTTTACAGGGAATTTACAAAAGACATTAAATCATTTTAGCAGCTTTTATTTTATACTTATTTATTTATCATCCCCCCAGCACTTGATCAAATGTTGAAAATGTACGTTGTTGCCTTACTCTCATGTAGGCCTAAATGGTAGATCTATACTCTATCAATAGGGATAATAATAATACAAATGATAATAATAATAAAAATGATGATAATAATAATGATAATAATAATAACAACGCAAAGTAATAAAAAGATAGTAAAAATGATCCTGTTTAAATGTGAGGTTTTGGTTTTCGTGTGTTTAAAAGTAATGTAAGTCTGACTGGTGAGGGCGGTGCTGTGTGACATCGAGGGTGACAAACAGGAAATGCTTCGCAGACCAGACCGTCTCAATTCAGTTCGGCCTACGCGGTCTTCGCAGGCTATAAAGGCCAGGTCCTCCGAAGGCTACAGCCTCCGTAGGCTGCAGCCCCTGAATTGGGACACAGCTGTTGTGTCTTGTCGGATTGTGCCTTTGTGGTCAAGATGGGTAGAAGAGAGTGAGACCCAGAGAGACTGTCAGCCTGGACTGTGGTGCAATAATATTTTGTTTAATTGGTTTGAAATAAACCCAGATTTGTTGGCACACAACGTCTGTGTAGTGTCCACGGTATCCTTTGTGTTTTCCTTAAGTGTGAAGCACTCCTGGGCTGACTGTTCCTGACGCTTGTGGTGCGTGATTAAAAAAGAGTCCAGATGATGCGGTTGAAAAAATAAATAATGACATTTATTGGAGTCCTGGTTTTAACTTTTCAATAAAGAATCTTAAACTAAAAATTTCACTGCGATCTGTGCACGCCCGCAAGGTCTAAAGACTGTGCCCCAGTCAGCCACACCTCTAGGCTGACGTGCTCTCCTTTTACGCTCCCCACCTGCAGGGATCACAGTCAATAGGCACACCCACCACACACAGCTTGGTTAAAAATATAACTCAATAAATAAATACATATTAACTAAGGAATTGGCTCCTACATTACCGGCCTCTAATTGTATTTTGAGGTAGAACAAAAACAATTATCATAACATATCAAAAAGGAGCCAGTATTTACTTATCATTCTTTACAAATGCATCAATTTGATTGTCAGTCATGTGTGTGGTGGTACTCATCTTTACAATGGAGATGTCATCATGTCACTAGTCATCTTAGTTTAATTGCTATTCTTTGCATTCCAGCAGCAGGCAGATTTTGGTTATTGGCCTCTCCAGGACACTGGTGTGTGTTTTCACCTTCACAGCTCGCACCAACCCTTTAGAGTCTGCTAGAACTTCCAATACTTTCCCTAAGATCCAGGATCCACGTGGGGCAGAGGGATCTACAACCAGAACCACATCTCCAGGTGTGAAGTTCCTTCTTAGTTTGCACCATTTTTGTCTTTCCTGCATGAGAGGCAGGTATTCCTGGCTCCAACGTTTCCAGAATAAATCTGCCATATATTGCACCTGTCTCCATCGGCGTCTTATATACAGGTCGTTTCTGTCAAAGAGTCCAGGTGGCAGCATTGGTTTGGCGTTCAGGAGTAAGATGTGGTTTGGAGTGAGAGGCTCCAGGTCTTGTGGATCAGTGGAGACAGTCGTAATTGGCCGGCTATTCAAGATGGCTTCTACCTCACATAACAGGGTTTGTAGCCCCTCATCATCAAGAGTTTGCTGCTTCAGGACAGCGTGAAGCACCTGTCTTACAGATCTTATAAGACGCTCCCATATGCCTCCATGGTGGGATGCTCCAGGAGGGTTAAAACTCCACTGTATGCCTTTTTGAAGCAGAGCCCCTTTGATTCTGTGCTGGTTCAGTGAAGAGAGGGCCTTTCTTAACTCTCTCTGAGCGCCAACAAGGTTAGTTCCATTATCTGACCTTATATGTTTAACCTGCCCTCTTCTACATGTGAACCGTCTTAAAGCATTGAGACATGAGTCTGTGTCGAGGGAGTTGGCGACTTCTATATGAACAGCTCTGCTGGTCATACAGGTAAATAATACTCCATACCTCTTCAATGTGGTGCGGGCTCTTTTTGTTTCGATTGGGCCAAAATAATCAACACCAACGTTAGTAAATGGAGGTAGGTCTGGTTCAAGCCTCTCCAGCGGCAAATCAGCCATCTTCTGCTCTCCGGTTTTGGCTTTGCTACGTCTGCATAAAACACATTCAGCTATTGTTTTTCTTGCTGCAGAGTTGGCTCTGATGATCCAATACCTCTTTCGAAGCTCAGAGAGAACGTGGTTGCGCCCACCATGTCCAGTCCTTTGATGGAAATCCCTCAGAATGAGAGTGGAAATGTGCGAATTTTTAGGGAGTATGACAGGGAACTTTACTTCTTCTGGCATAGCTGCCCTTCTCAGGCGTCCTCCCACTCTGAGCATGCCAGCCTTTAACACTGGATCCAGCCTGTAGAGGTTACTTGTCCTTTTGACACTTGTTTTCCTCTGTAATGCAGTTATTTCCTCTGAAAAGCACTCTTTTTGGGTTAGGCTGATGATTGCGTTCTCTGCCTTCTCCAAATCCTCCAGATCAATGCTCTGACCACCTAATGTGGATTTGATGTCTGTCATTTTCTGGTCCACAGTGCGATCAGCGCATCCGGGGGCTGTGTGTGAAACACTTTCAGAGGAACAAAACACTTTTCTTTTGTGAGCCAGTATTTTCAAAATTTCTTTGAGTTTCAGAAGCCATGCTACTGCAACTTTTAGCTTTGTCCAGCTGGAGAAGTACATGAGAAACTTGTTGGTAGGATTCTCAGTGTCTTTGATGATGACTGTACTTACAGTATGGGTCTTTTTAACCTCTATGTCATCAAAAGGGAGAGGGGTGAATTCCACAGGAACCTTTGGCCAGTCCGTTTCCGATCCCCAGAGCATGTCTGGGCCATGGATCCAAGTCCTGTTCTTTATAAAGGCATCTGCTGTCTGCCCCCTGGAGGCAACATCAGCTGGGTTGATCTTTGTGCTCACATATTTCCATTGTTTAATCTCTGTGGCCTCCCTTATGATGGAGATCCTGTTCGCCACAAATGTGCGGAATCTTGTGTGTTGATTTGCAATGTACCTGAGCACTGCTTGGCTGTCGGTCCAAAACATTGAGCTTTCAAGCTGCATCTGAAGCTCTGTTCTGAGCACTCTGTCTACTCTGGTGGCAAGCACTGCAGCAGCAAGTTCCATCCTTGGAATTGTCATCTTCTTGAGGGGAGCTACTCTGGCCTTTCCCATCATGAATGAGACATGAATCGTGTTCTTGTCATTGACCAGTCTCAAGTAGCTCACTGTGCCATATCCATACTCACTTGTGTCTGAAAAATGGTGTAGCTGTGCCTGACTGTGTTTGCCAAAGTTGTTAGGCTTAAGGCATCTCTCAACCTTGAACTCAGTTATTTTCTGGAGATCCAACTTCCATTTTATCCACTGCTCAGAGTACATCTTGGGTACCTCTTCATCCCAACCATAGTTTATGCGGCATAGTTCCTGTAATAGCAGCTTGGCAGGCAGAGTGAAGGGAGCTAGAAACCCTAAAGGGTCATAGATGGAGCTGACCATAGATAATATTCCTCTTCGTGTGTGTGGCTGCGGCTTGATGCTGACATTGAATGTAAATTTGTCATTTTCCACACACCATTGCACCCCAAGTGCCCTTTCAGTTGGGAGTTGATCTCGGTCAAGATTGAGCTCTTTCACTTCTTTAGCTCTGTCTGCTTCAGGGATGGAGGATAACACCTTTCGGTTGTTGGTTATCCATTTGGAGAGGTGGAACCCTCCTCTCTGACATGCCACTGTGAGTTCCTTGATGAGCTGTATTGCTTCAGCTTCTGTAGAAACAGACTTTAAGCAATCATCAACATAGATATTGTTCAAGATTGTGTCAATCACCTCAGGTCTGAAGTGTTTTCTGTTATCTTCAGCTGTCCTTCTGAGTGCATAGTTTGCACAGCTGGGTGATGACACAGCACCAAAAAGGTGTACAACCATGCGGTATTCACGAGGGTTGAGACTTGTATCCCCTCCAGGCCACCACAGGAACCTCAAAAAATCAACATCTTCATTTGAAACCTTCACCTGGTGAAACATTGCTTGAATGTCACCCATCATAGCAATTGGTTCCTGGCGGAATCTGGTAAGTACCCCAATGAGTCGGTTAGTGAGGTCAGGACCCTGGAGCAGCTCTGAGTTGAGGGAAGTACCATTGAAAGATGCTCCACAGTCAAAAACCACTCTGAGTTTTCCTTTTTTTGGGTGGTAAACCCCATGATGAGGTATGTACCAC
The DNA here is from genome assembly GCF_033239565.1 of Halichoeres trimaculatus. Classification (NCBI taxonomy): domain Eukaryota; kingdom Metazoa; phylum Chordata; class Actinopteri; order Labriformes; family Labridae; genus Halichoeres; species Halichoeres trimaculatus. Next base: position 3,283,436 of record NW_027437180.1, read on the forward strand.
ACTTTTCCATCATTTCGTTTTAGCTGCCCCTGTGGCACTTCCTCAGCATAGCCTTTATCGATGACATCATTGAGGAAGTTTGTATACTCCTCATGAAATGATGCATTCCTTGAAAACTTTCTTTTTAAGCTGGAAAGACGTTGCTCAGCAACATGACGATTGTCGGGCAGTGAAACATCAGCTTTCCTGAATGGCAATCTGAGACTGTAGTGTCCATCCACAATGTTAGCTGAGTCTTTTACAATTTCCATAAACTGTTTGTCTTCACATGACATTTCCTTTGTGTCTTCATAGGATTTTTCATTGAACTCCATGTTGTACTGTGTGACCAGCAACTCATGAAGATCAACCACTGAGATCCTGTTGACAGAGACTGGGGATGAGTCTTTGTCATTTGTTCCTCCTCCTCTTAGTGGGCCGTTGACTACCCAACCAAGTAAAGTCCTCACTGCGTATGGGCCTTCTCCCTGGCTGTTAATGACCTGCAATGGCTCCATTACTTTGGGTGCATTAGTGCCGATCAGTAAGCTGATGTCTGCATCTATGGTTGGTAGTTTGATGTCTTTGAGATATGACCACTTGGCTAGATCCTTTTGATTGGGGATGTTATTTTTTGTAACAGGCATGGTTTTTTGAGTGTAAAACTCCGGAAGGGCTGTGAATGTGGTGCCATGCAGCTCACTCACCTCCAAGCCTTGGACTATATGACTACTGACAGTCTTTTCTTGACCCATGGTGCGTAGAAGAATATTTGTTTTCTTTCCTGTCATGTTCAGCTGATGCATTAGTTTGTTTGTGCAAAATGAGGCAGAACTGCCAGGGTCCAGGAAGGCATATGTTTGTACAATTTCATTCCCCTTGCTGGATTTTACCTGAACTGGCACAATAGACAGGACACACTCTTCTTCACCGGCCCCAATATGCCCACATGCGTTCAGAGAAATCTTTGCAACGCCTTTTGTGCCTTCCAACTTTTCACTTGCGGATGTTCCTTTTTCCTTTCCTATGTGAAGCACAGTTGGGTGTTGTAGATTGCACACTTTACACAACAAGCGGTTGCAGCAGTCTCTACTCATGTGCCCAGGTAGGAGGCAGCCAAAACAGATTCCTCTTTCCTTTAAAAAACTGATCTTTTCTTTGTGCAGTTTTCTTTTGAAGAGCAGACATGCATCCATTTTATGTGCACCTGAACAGAACAGACAGAAAGGTATGTTTCCAGCCTGGCCTTGGCTGCCCTGCGGCTGAGGGAATTTGGAGCTGCATTCAATGTTTGCTATGCTGGTAGCAAAGCTGCTGCTGGTGGGTTTCAACCTTCGCAACAATGTAGCTTTATTACCTTTGGGGGAACTGACATTTTGGTCTTGAATGTTGCCATATACAGGGTCTGATAAGATCTTTACTTGACGTTCGATGAACTTGACCAGGTCACTGAACTTCACCTTGCTGTTCCGCATTTCCTGTAGCATGCAGACTTCAGATCTCCACTTCTCACGAAGTTTATATGGCAACTTAGTAACCAGAGCTTTTAAATTGGAAGATAAATCAAGTTCCTCCATGTATGTGATTTCTTCCATGGCATTGCAGCACCCTCTTAGATATAGAGCAAAGGCCTCTAAAGCTTTAGAGTCTTCAGGTTTAATGGGACACCATGACAGAGCTTTTTCTATATATGCACTTGCAATCTTGAACTCATTGCCATAGTGCTGATGAAGGAGTTCTTTGGCTTTAACATAGCCCCTATCAGGATCCATGTACATGCAAGTTCTTACAAGTTCTCTACACTGCCCCCTGGTGTACTGCTCTAAATAATACAACCTGTCTTTTCCACAGAGTGTTTTGGTTTCTACAACATGCTCAAAGGCTCGTAAGAAGGATCTGTATTCAACTGGATCTCCCTCAAAGACCTTAACATCCTTTTGTGGTAGAGAAGAACAATGTTGTTGGGTGACAAGAGAGGCCGTGATGTCGTTCTGTCTCTGTAAGATGCTGTACAGAGTTATGTCCTGCACGGGCTTAACTTGGGTTGAAGGACTTTCCATCTCCTCTTGTTGTGGCTCCAGTGACTGATTTTGCTCAGAGATTCTTTCCTGTTTCATGGTTCCTGCCTTGACTGGTTTACTTGCCTGTGCGCTTTCATGAAGTTTTTGTGATGCTTTGGGGTATTCTGAGTGCCCCAGTGAGAAGTTGTACTGCAGTCCTTCCTTTGGTCGTACACTTTGTGTTTCTCCTGTGCTCTTGTGCATTGAGTTCCTTGGTGTGTGGCCGTTTTTCTTTTCAGACATTTCCTCATAATACTCATTCATTCCATCCGTTGTTAGAAGTTTGGCTTGAGTTTCCATAGTGTTGAAGACAGTAAGTTTAGCAGTGGCAGCATCCAACTCAGATTGTAATTCCAATGTTTCCTTTCTTTTCCTTAGTTGTTCCCTTTGTATATTGAGCTCCTGCTCTTCCTCCTCCAGTGCATGTTTATCTTTTAGTGCAGTTAGTCTTGCTATTAAAGCAGCCTTTTCCGCTTCTGCACAAATGCGAGCAGAGGATGTGGATGAGACAGTTGAGCATACACTCCCTTTAGACCTGAAGGAGACTGCAGCACTTTCACCAAACCCAACATCATCTTCATCGCCAGCCCTTGTCGTGGAGCCAGACAACCATTTATTAACATCATCCATAAAGTTATCAATGCTGGTTATTTTGGATTGAAACCAAGCGTCACTGTCACCTTTGTCCTCTTCCACGTGTAACAGTGCTTCATAAGCCCGGTGCGCTTCCTTAAAACCATCCAACAAAGTCTTGAATTTATCCAAGTTTTCTTTAACTTCATCTGCGTTCATAACGTCCTCCATTAATTCTTTAATGATATTCTTTCTGCGCGTTAACTGTGCAAGCTTTCCTCTTCTGATTAAGCGCATCTTCGAAGCATGCTCGCCGTTCCCTGCGTTTTCTTCGGCGACAGTTTCATGCAAAACCTTATCAGCCTGTTCGTCCCTTTTGTCGGCATCCATATTGCACAGATTTTATTTTTATTTCTTTATTTTATCAATATGAACAATTCGGCACACCTTGAATCTTGTTTTATGTCCTATTCATCATTATTGTTCCATCAAGGATTCGTTGCGCTGTGCGTTCTCCTCGTCTTCAACAGCGATACAAAAAAAATCATTGTCCATTCAATGTGACTCAAATCCTTTCCAAAAGTGCTTCTAAATTAGCTTTAACTTCTCCTTTAACGAATTAATTCACATTGCACATGTTTCAGTCAATAGCCTTTACGTTATGAAGCGTTGAGCTTTCGTTACCGCTGTGAGTTCAGCAGGGGAGACTCCATTGTTCTTTGTTCCGGATGGCGCGCTGTCCAAACAATTACTGCCCCTCCAAAGTGGCTGCGTCCAAAAGGATCACTCCTCATCCAAAGCGAGTCTTTAGACTAATGTAGTGTCCACGGTATCCTTTGTGTTTTCCTTAAGTGTGAAGCACTCCTGGGCTGACTGTTCCTGACGCTTGTGGTGCGTGATTAAAAAAGAGTCCAGATGATGCGGTTGAAAAAATAAATAATGACATTTATTGGAGTCCTGGTTTTAACTTTTCAATAAAGAATCTTAAACTAAAAATTTCACTGCGATCTGTGCACGCCCGCAAGGTCTAAAGACTGTGCCCCAGTCAGCCACACCTCTAGGCTGACGTGCTCTCCTTTTACGCTCCCCACCTGCAGGGATCACAGTCAATAGGCACACCCACCACACACAGCTTGGTTAAAAATATAACTCAATAAATAAATACATATTAACTAAGGAATTGGCTCCTACAGTCTGGTTATTTAGCTGTCTGCAGGCTCAATAAGAACCCGTAGAAAACCGAAAAAAAAAAGAAAAAAAAGACCAGATTTTTCGCGAGTGCGCACGCGTTAATATCCCCTGGTAGCTACAGCCCCCCCTGGTATAAATGACTTCTCGTCCCTGTATGTACCTATAGAGAGAAAGGTAAAAAACATGTTAAAGGTCTACAAACTCACCCCACAAAAATAATAACAAAACACTAGACAAACAAACAGCGAGGAAAGATGAACCATTTCCTCTCAGGGTCAGATTATGTTGGGCAATCAGCAGAAACCTCTGTGTAATTTATGAAGATAGACACAGCTGCAGATAATGAGATAATAACACAGGTGGGAAACCCTGGAGTCAGGATGTGGAGGATCAGAAACAAGTGGAGGAGGTAAAACAGGAAATGCACCACTACACATGAATGATCAGAAACATGACCTAAGCTGAAGAGCTGCACGAGAGCTGCTCTGTGTGGAGCTGTTTGGGCTCCTGTTGAGCCAGACCATGTAGCTCAGTGAAATCTCTAGGACCTCCTGTGGTCTGGGGTCAACCTGTGAGAAGAGAAAGGATCAGAGTTGGCTCCTCTATGGTGAGGTGGATCTCAGGCCCCGTTTACACGGAGACTCCCGCAACGATTCTTCCTTTGCATTTTCAAAAGCCACCCGCGTTTACATGAGGACGGTGTGAAAACGATCCGCGTTCATACGACTCTAGGAGGAGAAGTCTCCTCTTCTGTTCTTTCTTTTTCTGCCGTTTTGTTGTGTGAGACGGTCGGCAATCCAACCATAACGCGAATTACCGCCACCTACTGGCTCAACTGGAAATGTGGCTGAGCGCGGAGCCTTCACCTAAAACTGCGAGTGCGCATTCGGTGACGTCAGCGTTTCACCCTGAGACGCTCCGCTCTGTGTTTACACGAAGCTGGATGGAGGAGCGGATTCAGATCTTTCCACTCTGCGGAGCGTTTTCAAAAGTTTGCGTTTTCACTGAAAACGCAACGTGGTCTCGTCTAAACTGAAGGCCAAAACGCAACGAAATGTTTGCGGAATCGACCGTTTTCGGCGTCGTGTAAACAGGGCCTCAGACAGCTTGAGCAGAGTGTTTGTAGAGTCAAAGTAATCCCTGAGTCTTTCTGGATGTAATGTCTCCGGGTTAAGTCTCTGACTGGACCTGGGTCAGAGGGGGACCCTTAAAGCAGGGGTGGGGTGGACTGTCTGACCTTTGGTGGGAACATTAGCTTGTTTAGACTTACTGTCATCTAACTAACATGTTGTTTTACACCTTTAACAGATAAGAGAGCTCACGTTTCATCCACTGTGACCATCTTTGTCCATGAGGAGCGCTGAATGTTATGTGTTGCAGCAAAGTAGAAATAATCTTTTTACCTCTTGTGTGGTTATCTTTTAAATATTTTGAGAAATATCATTATCCATATCAGCTGTGGCCTTTGATAAATAACACCACTGAGGTGTTATTGTTTCATTCCTCTGCAGCGGCTTGCTCTGTCTGACCTCTTCTTTCCTGACCATCTCACTGCTTTCTCATCTGCCTTAACCTGTTCGCTGTTATCCGTGTGGGAATTAAGAACAATGAGAGGGGATAAGCCTGGCTTATGTGGGGGAGGGGCATGGCCCTGTTGACACAGACACACACACATAGAGTAAGAGCAGCAGAATCTGGAGCTAACATGGAGCATCTCTGCTCCCTGAACGGAGCCTCCTGAGCCCAGTATCACTTCTTTACTTCTTTTTCTTTACTGTGAGTTCAGCTCTTAAGAAAATTCCCAGAATGCACTGTTAAGGGCAGCGAGCGTCTCTGCTCTCTCTGCTCTCTCTGCTCACTGACTGGAAGTGACATCACTACTCTTCCACTCCAGTTCACCTCCAGCAGAGCCAGAGTCGTGACACGGGGAGCACAGAAGCAGCTAATGAAATTAAACAAGGTTAAGTCTGATTTAGGTGCGACAGTAACGCTAACTGTTGCTGACACTTTGGGCCTACATGAGTCAAACATGCAGGATTTTATTCCCAGAGCTGTGTCATCTGGATCTGAGGATCAGGCAGGAGTTTCCTGAAGCAGCAGAGCAACAAACTGAACACACAGAGGTATTATTACAGTGATGTCAGAGTGTGTAGACCTGCTCTGAAGAGCAAACTGACGCTGCAGCAGATCCATCTTTGTGCCTTTGTTCACTGAGGCACACACTAAATCAGAGCAGGAGACAATTCACTGTACAGCGATTCACTGCATGCCCGAGGTGAGCGTCCTGACTGAAAGATGTGATTCCTGTTGGCAGGTCCAGAGGCCTTCGTGGACCCATTATGTGTTTTTATGTGTGCACGTTCCTCTATTTTTAGCACAGGCCCTGTCTTTGCTTAGTTTAGGATACAAACAGATTTAAATGTAACAACAGATTCCCTCAGCCTGCAGCTGCTGATCAGACTGAGGGAGTCATCATCATCATCATCATCATTATCCTCATCATTATCATCATCGTTAGGCCTGTCACGATATCAAATTTTGCTAGACGATATTATTATCAATATCATTTTGATTTTTTTTTCATTTTTTCATTGATGTAATTATGATAAATGGGATAATAAAGTGAGTACACCATATCAAAAGCAAGAAACTTTAATTTCTTAAGAGTATTTAACTGTAATTAAAAGGTCAGGATCTTTTAAATAAAATAAATTAAACAAAAAATATAATAAATTTAACAAACAAGAAAGAGAAAAAAATTACAATGAAAATGAAATGGACTCTCTTTTAGAAAAAATACATGTCAATGAAAATAATTCATACTAATCAAAAACAATAAAACATAGACCGTGTCTCTAAAGAAAAAAAGAAACTCCCCCCCAAAAAACAGCAATAAAAACTATAGCCTAAATAAAAGGGAGTTTATACAGTTCCTGAATTGTTTGTAACATGTACTTTTTCCCAGTCAATCCGTACTGTCTGTCAAACATTTTTAACATTTCTGGCCTTCAACCGTATTGAAAGGCTGCATTTCTTTGGCAAAGTAGCTGTCTTTGAGCACCCACCATTTGGTGCTTTTATTTCTATTTACTTTGCAGACCAAAAGCCTCAGTAAGAGCAGATTGTCAAAGAACAAGGCTCCGCTGCACCTCCCCTTCTTCTTCTTCGTCGCCACTATTTTCAAACAAATGCGACATATCAGCTCGTTGGTGTTCATGAGCTCACACTTTGTTCATTCTGGTAAAAAACTAAATATTCCCACACTGGGACTGTGGCAGGCGGCTTAAGAACCGTTTCTTTGGTGCCATCACTCATATTAGCGTGTGTTTCCTCCTTACCCCTCAGGACGCTCGCTTCAGCTCTCGCCGTGTGTACGCGCAAGCAGCCCCGCTGCAAAAGATGCCAAAGATCACATTTTTGACAGATGCTCACTCCGCTATAAATCTGCTAAATCCACTATAGAACCTATGCACCCTGATGTTAGGAAAGATAGACGTAGTGAGCCATCTTCTCATTCAGCCTCTTTGGTCGAAAGAGAGGAGGAAAAACGTGCATGCACGTGTCAGTTTATCGAGGCTGGCAAACTTACCGAGGACGTTTTTATTTATCGTTCGGTTTATTGATTTATTGATTATAGTGACAGGCCTAATCATCATCATTTTTATTGTGAAGGATAACTTTCAGCCACACTCCACAGCAAAATCTTGAAGCCCAGGGCTCCTGACTAGTTTTGCACTGGTTACATCGGTGTGCTTAACTCTTTTTTTTTCTTTTTCTTTTTTTTTTGGTGCACCAGCACAAAAGTTAGGTGCACCCAAACTTTCAATTGCGCCACCTTAAATGCCTTCAGGTCACCTTTTATCGCTTTCCACGACCTTCATTCATTCATTTTCTTAACCTCTTGTCCTGTTCAGGGTCGTGGGTGGCTGGAGCCTATATCAGCTGTCATTGGGCAAGAGGCAGGGTACACCCTGGACTGGTCACCAGCCAATCACAGGGCTGACACATAAACAGACAACCATTCACTCACACACTCACTCCTATGGGCAATTTAGAGTGACCAAATAAACTGCTGAGCATGTTTTTGGACTGTAGGAGGAAGCTGGAGGGCCCACGCACGTACGGGAAGAACATGAAAACGCCACACAGAAAGGCTCAACGGCCAAGCTGGGAATCAAACCAGTGACCTTCTTGCTATTAGGCTGCAGCGCTAACTGTTGTGCCACCGTGCAGCCATGACCTTCATTTAATCTTCTTAAGATGTAGAGAAATTTTTGTCTTTATCTGAAGCACAATTCTAAAAAAGTATAAAGTGTTTAAAGTCCTTGACTGAGCTGAAACTATGGTTTTATGTAGAGTTTCAAAAGGCCAAAAAGAAGAAATGAGAGAGAGACAGGAAAAAAAGGAAGCAATTTTTTGAAAACAAAAATGAAAGTGAAATCGTCTGTTTATCAGCTGATCAAAAGTTGAAGACCACAGCTCAAAGAAACCCAGAAAGCCCCTAAATAGAAATCAAAGTGTTAAAAAAGGACTTAGAGATGAGGAGCTTCACCGTTCTTTGGTTTAAAACCAAAATTATATCCATGAATGCTAACGCTAGCATATCAACGCAATTTTCAAAGTACATAAGCATCAAGCTAGCACAAGTTTTCTCTATTGTTTTTGGTCCATTAGGAGATGTTTACCATTTTACTAGTTCTTAAAACTTCAAGCAGGAAATCCTAAACCAGAGTTTTCTGTGGAAACTTTATCTGAAAATCCATCAAAAAATAATCAACTGTGAAATGATCAAGCATTAAGGGTAATCATATTGATGGATTGAACCAACCATCAATTCTTAACAGGAAGCAGTTCTCCATACCCATCCCTACGTTTACCTCAGTAAACATTAAAGTCGACCTCAATGAATCAGGGCCGTATTTAGTTGTTTGGGGGCCCAAGGCAAACCCAGTCAATGGGGCCCTCCATGTCCTTGTAACTCTTCTTCCTCAGAGCTAGACTGGCCTTCCCTGGGTCCACTGTCTCTTTCCCAGAATCAAGGCATGCGACAGTGCTAATCTTGTACATGGTAACTTAACGCAACGAAATGCTTTTCCTCAAGTTCTGTACTTTAGTTTGATTTTGAAAAAAGTGAATACATAATTTAGTCCACTTTGACCTGGATTTGAAATCTTTTATGGTCAATTGACAGCTTATTTGTCCCACAGTGGGGAATTTACAGAGTAACAGTAACAAACAAGAAAGTATGAAGTGAAAAACATTACAATAGGTAAATATTGAAAAAAATAATGAAGCAAAGAAAAAATGTGTAAATATCAAGCACAACATAAAACTGGAAAAAATCTACTGAAAGAGGTGATATTTACAGTTACCATACTTTTTGGTACTATTATTTTAAAGTTAATGCATTTTAATTTGACCCCCTGTCCAGTGAGTTATGTATCCAAAAAAGAGATTTTGTACAATAATGTTTATCACCAACTCAAAAAGTTTGATTTTGGGAAAATGATCCTGTTTCCTGGGCTAGATAAAGTCCTTCAAATCCTCAAAGTCTGATATGTTTATCTCAGATTTCAGAGCAACATTGTTTTTATTTCTGACTTGGTTGAAAAAAAGAAAAAAAAAAGAAAAAAAGTGTTTTTTACCACTTTCTTCCTGAATCAAATTTTGAGATGTATTGTAACATGGAATAGCCCATTGAATAAGAAGGGAGGGGGAGTACCCAAAACCATCATTAAAGATTAAGCCTTTTGATGTATTTTGAATCATGTGAAGTACGATTTAGAAAAAGAAATGCATTCAGTTGAAGAGAACTTCATAAATCAGTTTTTAAGAGATGCTTTGGGGGCCCCTGGGAATCTTGGGGCCCAGGCAACTGCCTGTGTTTGCCTAATTGTAGCTACGCCCCTGCAATGAATCTATTCAAAGCAAACAGACAGGCTGAACTGCACATTCAATTTCAAAGTCTACTGTTTGAAAATGCTAAAATTCTAAATCCAAGAAGATGAAAAGTAGAAAACAGTTGCTTAGATAATACAATAATGTAAAGACTATAAGACTGAGACACTAAAATATTAAAATGTAAATTAAATGCTAAAGCCCTGAGTATTGAAGACCAACATAATGGGTGCCAAATAGCATAAAGTAAAGTGCAGAAATGCACTTAAACGCATGTAAATGCAACAGAGGTCGGTGTATGACATGTGCTAATGGCATTCAAACATGAGTAAAGGGAAAATGAGGCGTGCATTATGGATGTTTTGAATTGAGGAGCAACACAGCCTTTCTTCTTTGAGGTCTGCAGGCTGGGCAGCGAGGCTGGCAGCCTGATGGGAGCCACTGAAACATGGGGAACAGCGCATGTGAGGAGTCCTGAACATTGCCATTAGTTATCAGAAGACAGAAAAAACAGAAGTATCTCCCCAACGTGACTATGGAGGCAACTTTTATTTTGAAATGTTTAATATCACATTCTGTCATCACTTCCTCCTGAGGGTGGAGGACTGAAACCTCGGCTGAGTGTGGTGGTCCACATCTAGACTGTCTTGGAGAGAAGAAAGAGGGATCCCTCCTTACCTTGTCCCCTATTCTTCTCTCCTTACCTTAACCCCACCCACCCCTCCTCACCTCCATCACTGCACTGAGACAACTCAGCCGCCCGGTTTTTCCACACAGGTTTAAAGATGAGATGATGAGTGCACAGACAGACCTGTGTGTTTATCAGTCAGACACACTAAATACTGTCCACACACACACACACACACACACACACACACACACACACACACACACACACACACACACACACACACACACACACACACACACACACACATATACACAATGGATTAAGAGGGATGGAGAGATTGAGTGAACAAATGAAAAACAGAGAGTAACAGTGGTAAATCTGTTTAACATAGATAGCGTGTACAGACTGGAGGGAACAAACCTGGCTCTAAGCTGTGAGTGTGTGTGTGTCCGTCCTGTGTGAGACACAGGACATTCAAAAATTAACCATAAATCTCTCCTCCTCCATGTTTCCTCCCTCTCAGTGATGTAATGGTGAAGGGAAGCACAGAGCGATGTGTGAAAAGGAAAAGTCAGCATAAGAGGCTCCTAAAACTAACATTGGTGGCAACTCAGTGACCCCACAAACAAAATCCAATAACATAGCCTAGCGCCAAGATTCATCAAAGAAACAAAAAAAAAAAAATAATAAATTGTTTTTGTCTGCTTTATACTGAAAAAAAGACGGGAAGCTCCTTTAACTCACATGTTGGTGTATGTAGCGATTGACAAGTATCAATTATTTGTCGCCCGATTTTCATAACAAAGTCACTGAGAACTCTACAAGCCTGTATCACACACAGATGATGTATCCCCTGCACATTTTAAACTAAAACTAAAAAATTATTTAAAAACAGGAGAAAAAACCACTCTCAGACCACACAGAGCAGTGCCCTGCCCAGAGACATTCAAACAGCAGCACAGCAGGCCAGTCTGCAGCAGGTGAGTCTGCAGCAGGCATGTCTGCAGCAGCACAGCAGGCAAGTCTGCAGCAGTCGAGTCTGCAGAAGGAGAGTCTTCAGTAGTCAACTGCAGCAGTTGAGTCTGCAGTAGGAGAGTCTGAAGTTGCATGGACCTCATGGGCACGTGAAGCATAAATCAATTTTTACTTTGCACCTTTTTGTTCCCTCACCATCTATCCAATCTTTCAAGTCAAAAGTTTTCCCCTGACACTGTAAAAATGTAAATATTAATAGAGGTTAGATTAAATGACTGAGGAGTGAATGGTCAGGAGTTTTGACTGGGTACTTCATTATAAGATTTTACAAATGTTTCATTTGGTTTTCTTGCCTGACTTCCTGTTAAGAGTGATCCTCTTCTTTCAGCATGTTGTGTGCTGGGGGAGCTCCGCTGAAAATAGACAGTGCATTTCTTTTGTGGTTTACAGCAGGGAGCTGGGACTCAGATCACCTGTATGTAGCTGAGGAAACCTGGCAACTCCAGATCAACTTCATCACCTTGTTTACGTAAATTAAGTTCCTGGAAGAAGTTTTCATCCCTACATCCAGAACTAGGGATGGGTACCTTTCACATTTGAAATGATATAGTACTGATGCCTGGTGCCTGGTGCAATCGGTACCGGTACAAAACAGTACCAATTTTCAGTACTTTTTTGTGTTTATGTGGTAAGAAATAACATTTTTAAAATAATTAAGTATATTTTTTTACAATTTAACAAATGTATTCTTCAAAATATAACCTTGAAATACCGTGTTTATGTCCAGCATGGAAAATTGCCTACTCTTCCACTCCCTCACAGTCACAAGGATGCATATAGGTACCTAAACATGGTACCTTTTGACTCTACATGAATGGATACCTGGTACTTTTGACATAATTGGGTCGGTACCTAAAAAAGTACCTAATTCGGTACCCATCCCTATCCAGAACCCAGCTGTAGACATACTTCTGCCACTAGGAATGGGTACCTTTCACAGTTGAAACGATAGGGTACCGATTCCTGGTACCTGGCAATCGGTATCGGTACTCAACTGTACCAATTTTCGGTACTTTTGTGTGTGTTTAAGTTGTAATAAATATCAATTTGTTTGAAAATAAAAAGTTAAATCTTTTCAATTTAACATATTAGTATTCAGTATATAACCTTGTAACGCTGCGTTCATGTCCAGCAGGGAAAATCACCTACTCTTCCACTCCCTCACAGTCACAAGGATGCATTTAGGTACCTAAACATGGTACCTTTTGATTTTACGTGAATCCGTACCTGGTACTTTTGACAGATTTTGGTCGGTACCTATAAAAGTACCTGATACGGTACCCATCCCTATCTGCCACATCAGTGAAACATATCTGAAGTGTGTTGTTGATGCACTGAGGTCACCACCATCTCTTGTTTGTCTGATGAGAAGAGGAGAGGGTAGATGAAAAGACAGATGGTAAGAGGAGGGAAAGGTCTTAATCCTAATGTAACATATGGCTCCTGTATGAACCCCACCCTCTCTGCAGCGCTCAGTGGAAACTGTGCATCACGACCTCTGCATCAGCACCGACCCTGACGTGCCCCGTACACACTGTTTTTACCTTTTATCAAACGCCCACCCACTGACCCCGACTTCTCATCCTGCTCTCAGATTTCACATCAATCGATGGATTAAGACCTTTAACACTCGTCTGACATGACTCCATCAGCCTGACAGCTTTGTTGTGGTTCAGAAATTAATAACAGAGCACAGTGACACAATTGCTGAATGGACACTATTTGCTCATTTAACCTTTGAAGTCTGAACAATTTTACAGCAGCATTAAAATAAGATTCAGTCTGAATAAAAACAATAATGCTAGCCTCCTTAGAGAAAAAGGCCAGGGGAACAGATGGTTTAGTGTTGTGAAGACACAGTCCCCATGCTCCCCTAATTCCCTGGTCTCAGCAGGTCTTTCTAACATGAGTCTGGTTCTGCTTGAGGTTTCTGCCTGTTAGAGGAAGTCGGTCCTCTCTGTGTAACTCTCTGAATGCTGTAAAGGTCTCTGCTCATGATGGATTGAGATTAGGTGTTGGGCCTTTGTTGATAATATATCATTTTGTGATTTGGTGCTGTACAAATAAAAATTGATCTATTATTATTATTATTATTATTATTATTATTATTATTATTATTATTATTATTATTATATTAGACCTTTGTATTATCAAATATTTCTCCTACTCATGTTTATTATTCACAGTGGTAACGCCTTGCTCTAACATGACCACTTTTTGTCAGTAATGAGTAATCTGAGTTTGTATTTGTGGCAATGATCAGCTGTCTGTGCTCTACATGGTGTGGACTGTCTGTCTGTGTTAAAAATAAATTGATATATATATATATATATATATTTACATTTTCAAAATTGGCCTGAATAGCATGATAGTCCAGTGAAACATTTAATTTACAAATATATTAACCATTAGTCACACACTGCAAAAGTCAATAGGTACAAGACCCCGTGCCATGAAGCACAGACCACCAGTCAGTGCCTTGGGGCACAGAAAACCTGTGCCCCCTGAAGAACAATATTTCAATGTACGGCAGGGTCTCATATCAACTGCCTTCCCTCCTCACTCACGGTTACCAAAGTTATGAAATTAGAGCTGTTTTTTGTTGTGACAGCGTTTGTAACCATGAGTGAGGAGGGAACGCTGTGGATATGAGACCTAGTTATACTTTAAAATTGTTTTGTTAGTTATTTAATTTAGTTGGTCAGATCTGCTTCAATTTTTCATTATTACATTTATTTAATTCATAAGGCAAATTAACTGATATCACATCTTTCAGTTTTGATTAAGGTCAACTTGTGTTTTACAGTAATATGCTACTAATATGCTTTTCAACTTGTTAAAATAGGAAGAGACGTCTGTGGACTTTGTCTTCATTGTCTGTGAAGTGACAGCACAGTGACTGATTGAGACTTTGATCTAACGCTTCACCAGCAAGAAGTTGGATAGGTTACAACACAGACTGTCAAAGAACACTGCAGGTGAGTCAGCCACCACAGTTTCCTGAACTTTTTGTCACTCCTTGAGTTTGTGTCAGCCGAAGATGACAATATTAGGATCCTTGTACTGCACTGCTTCTATAAATGCTTGACAAGTTGTTTGACTTTTACCATGGGGGAAGGTTGAGACCTGTCTTTCAATGTCACTCAGTAGGTTCCATGAGATGAACCCTGCTCAGTATAAATCCATCCGTTGATGAGCAGAGAAATAGAACGTACCGCACCAACAAGCAGGGGCGTGTCCAGGCTTTTTAGACTGGGGTGCCCCGACCAGGGCATAGAGGATTAAGTGAGCTCACACTCCATTATCTTTTATTGTTGCTTATTTATTTTTATATAAACAGAACTGAATGACTACAGCTTTAAAACAAGTGAACTGATATAACCCAAACTAGACTCAAACAAAAAGTTTATTTTTTCTTTAAATAAATAAATAAATAAATAGCCTAATTTTTTACAGAACAGCTATAAAAACTGTTCAGGGTTAGGGTTAGAAAATCATGTAAACTCACAAAGGGCAGATACAATAAGATTTTTCTCCTTTCTGATGTTATATATATATATATATATATATATATATATATATATATATATATATATATATATATATATATATATATATATATATATATATATACATATATATACATGAGATAAACTATAAACTATTTTATTCATAAAAATCATAATTTGCCAAATTGTTCAGCTCCATGAGGCGGTGAGGGGTGTTGTTTCCTGCTGCCATATGTAAATAATAAAGTAACTTGTAATCTAACCTAGTTTCTTTTAAAATCAAGTAATCAATCAAAATAACTGTGACAAAACTGGTTATTTATCCTGTTCAGCTAGGTCAGAGAAGACTAACCTCCTGTAAAAAGATCAACTCGTAAAACCTGTGCAGATATCTAACAGTAACACCACCCCAACACACACTTACACACAGAAGCATACATAGCCTTCATAAAAGATGCATAATGATCTTCTAAATAATTAAAGCCAAATGAAAGCAATATTGTGTGTTTCTGAAAGTTCACGTGACGTATGGATAGCAGGGACACACACACACACACACACACACACACACACACACACACACACACACACACACACACACACACACACACAGATACATACAAATGGCGTATGTGCCAGAACAACTCCCAGTGGTGCAGGAAGCACTTAGAGCCCGTCACTTCAATCAGCCATCAGCTCTCCATCCGTCTGACTTCAGCTCCACTGATCACTAACAGGTCGCTCCAACGGCCGCGCTGCAGTCGGAGACTGAAGCAGAGCATCACAAAGCGCCTTCAATCATTTGTGACACTCTGAAACACACGGCTCTGTCAGTCAGTCCATCAAAGCTGACAATCAGCAGGACTTCAGGAGGGTTCAAACCCAGGCTGAGGATCTGGAAGAACAATCCCTAAAACAAGTCTGTGCCAGTTTAAAAAAGTATACAAGTCTGTCTCTTTTTACACATATTTTTACGCCATGACAGAATGATATTTATAATTCTGGATCACTATCACCATACTTTTTGACGCGTTATGTAGGATGGATTTTATGCAAAGTTGCCTGTTAATAGCTGAGAAGCCAAAACATTTAGTGGCCCCCTACTGACTGGCTGCAGTAAAGGTCATAAACCCCACATCTCTATCCTAACAGAGGGGACATGGGTATTTCTGTAAAAGCCACTAGGGCTCAAACAATTAATAATATAACTTGAGTATCTTGATTAAAAACAAGTGTCCAGGAATTTCCTCCTCAAGGAATGGTAACATTTATTTCTAGGCTCATGACCTGGTTTTAGGACTACTTTTCAGGTTGCAATAATTTCCCTACAGCACCTCATATCTGTGACCATACAAAGAGTGAAGAAGACACGAGTGAACTTTGATTTCTTATCGGGCGCTGAACACCAGGAGCTGTCAGGCTGTCCCAGGCGCAGATGCAGAGCCTGTGTCAGTGTGCAGTGCTGTCAGGCTGTGGAAGTATTTCCTCATCAGTATTTCCCCTGTATGAATTTAGTAATCTTTGTCCATGAAAGTAACACAGCATTTCATTTATTTCATATATAAGTCGTATCTGTCTGAAAGTCTCTGGACCAGCCAAGCTTTGAAAAAAGTGACAGTTGTAGTCCAGAAAAAACTAGGCTTTTCTCTTTCGGGGTCACTTCTACTGGTCCCAAGCTGGGACAAAAAGGATTGAGATCATCAAACATGACATGAAAAAAGATATAAAAAATGAATACAAATGAAGTTTTGAATCAGGTCAAATAATACTTGATGCTTGTTTTCCTCAACAAAAATAAGTAAATATATAAATAGATAAATATATTAATAAATTAATCAATTATTAAAAAAAAACCTGAGACTGTTTATTTTGATTATTATTATTCATTTAGTTATTTTGATGTGAGATTTGTTTAAAAGTCTCTCCTTTAATGTATTTGAAATTATTCAAGATACAATATAATTTCACTTGTGTTTTTAAGAAAGGGAAATACTTTGTTTTGCACAGTTTACCCTATCTCATGGATAAAAACAGGGATTCTCTTTGATTTGTAAATAAAGTATATTTCTTAATTTTTATACATGTAGATTTATTCATATGTGTGTGTGAGTGTGTGCTTGTGTTATAGAATTTTTGATTTTCATTGCATGGTTTGTGTTTTGCAGTCGGAGGAATAATAATAATAAAAAAATCAGTTGTATTTTGTCAGCAAGCTCGTTCTGTTAAAAACAAACAAACAAACAAAAATAAGATCGTTGACCTGAGGCCTATATCACGAAGCAGGATTAGTGTCTTAGTGAGATAATTTCAGGGTTAACTCTCGATTACCGATAGCACGAAGCCTGATCCTTTTTTATCAGAGTAGATCACCATGGTGACCTACTCTGAACGTCTATCCTGCTCTGGAGCAGGATCAGTTGGAGGTTGAATCTGATCCTATAAAAAGCCCCTCCCACTGGCCAATCAGAAACGATGGCCTGCCCTTTTCTCTCAAACCCGGTGGACAGAGGCGCACAAGTTGTAGGAAGAGCTTTACGAAGAGAAAGGGTGTTTAAAGATCGATCAGATCCACTCGATCAAAGCGAGGATTCACTGTATGAGGGGTATAGGTTTTGACGGCCCGGACTACTCTACCCCTGTGAAATATTAGAGCCGTACATTGCCCGTGCAACCCGCAGGAGCGGTGCACTGACTGTCCCACAGACATTGTGCATCGCCCTGCGATTCTTTGCCTCGGCAGCTACATGTGCTCTGTCGGGGATGCGGAGAGGCTGAGCAAGTTTACGGCCTCCCACGTTGTGCATCAAGTGGCTGCTTCCCTCACGTAACTTAGGGACGAATTCATAGCGTTCCCAGGATGAATGAGAAGGAGGTGGAGCCAGTTACCTGTGATCTGATTCTGAACAAAAGATGAAGGAATTCTAGCGCATATTTTGTCAATGAAATGTACACAGAGCAGAACATATCACCACTTTTTTGGGGACATTTTAGGGGAAGCTGAGCTTCCCTTGTAGTCTTAGAGCAATCACCACTGCTTGAAACAGACTTATCAGACATGATGATGCTCTTGCATTTGTTTTTTATCTGCTCCATGATCTTCTGACTCCAGAAGGATTACATCTGGGAGAATGACATGATAATTAGAATACACACAATTCATTTGCACAGTAGCATTTATTATTTTATGAGATTTAGAAGTGTGATCACTATCATGCTGAGTCACTGATGAGTAACATTTACACAGTCCGCTATGCGTTGCCATGCATTTTGCCTGCAGTTGGCCGCTGCTACCGTGTTCCCCCTTACTGAGTTATTGCTTCTCTCCTCCTTGTATTGCTGCATTATCAGCCGCTGCTCTTCAGCAGTGAAGTACGGAGCTTTCTTAGTCGCTCATGATTGTGATTGGTCAGCTGCCTCTGAGCCCTCCTCTTTTACGTGGGCGGTCACGGCTCTTGATCAGTCAATCCTGGGTTGAGTTACCATGTTGATAACTCGCGTCGTGCTATCAATTATCCTGATTGCCACTGTTACTCAATCCTGGATAGATGTGAGTTACCGCGGAAAAGTTGACCGTGCTTTGTGCCATAGGCCTCTGGTATCAGAGATCGTTTTGAATCATGGGTTAAGTGTATCATTACATTCCTAGTTGTTTAGTTATTTTATAGTTATTATTATTATTTACTCTGTAAACTTGTAGTTCATTCTGTAAACACAGCGCTGTAGAGTGAAGAAGATGTAAAATAAAAACACAGAACAAGCTGGGTGATTGCTGAATGTAGCTCACTGATCAATGACGGATAAAATATCAGCTGAAGCCCAATGTGCTCCAAAACAGCAGGGATCATCGTTTTAGTCTGAAAACTGCAGAGACTCAAGATCTGATCAAGAATACATCCGATTACTAGTGTCATGTCTCATCTCAAGTCAGACCTTATTGAACCTAAAATTCATCCCCTAAGCCTACTTATTTTTCACTTTTTTAAAACAAGTGTCATTTGAAAAAAAGTTGCTCTTTAACTAAAATTTTTCTTTTTAATCCGATAACTTGAATAATGAATGGAATTTTCAGCCACATAAACTCTGGTGACCCGTGTTAAATCAGCTTGACACATTTCATCATTCTGCAGAACCTGCACACCAGCTCTTTACTTGTGATTATTTGTAGGGATGCAGAACCAGCATTGTTTTTCCTCCTGAACCAACTCCAGCTGACCTGATCCCTCATTAGCCACGGTTACATGAGGAGTTTTTCGTCTTTCTGAATGACTTTTTCGAAAACACTTGTATACATGGAAAGGAATGTTCCAATCTCTGGTCTGCATGCGCCACTATAATGAAACAGAATAGTCAATTGGGCATGAGTAGAAAAACATAAACATCACAAGATTTATCAAAGCTGGAGGACGACAGTTTGTTCATCACGGTGTTGCAGTACTCTGTATTGCGAGTTTGTTGTCCGTCCAGTCTTGAAATTATGTTCATTTCTTTCAAAGTTTGGATCAAAAACAAACTTTCTGCAACAGTCCAGTGCTGACGGCTCGCCGCCATTTTTAAAGTTGAGGAACGTCTCTAGTTGCGTCTTACGTCATATCTGAGCATGCGCTGAAAGAACGCACCCTGACAACTTTCCATTTGAGTGGATACATGATACCTCAATCGGTTTGGGGAAAGGAATATTCCACCCCTGTGAAACCGTTTAAATGTCCATTTGGATTTGGCACTTTTCTTTCAGTATGAGGTGTATACAAAGGTTAAATTCTTTCCGTTTGAGCAAATAAACCGAATGCAAGCAGAATATTTGGGTCCATGTATACGTGGCTACTGAGACTTTAACGTGTTTCTTTTTTTAAATATTGATCAAATGCTGCCTGAACTCTGATCTGAAGAGCCTCACCCAGAGCTTTGGTTTAGAATTTAACCAAGCATGCAGTGACCCCTGCAAACCACAGGTCCCAGTGTGTGTACATGTGCGTGTGTATACATATTATCAATGTACAAATCCAGCCTGAGTACAGCTCGAGCTGACTCTACGTCACTTTAAAGTATTTGCTGTCAGACTCACTAAACGTCTTCACTGCACATCTGCTATTCCTGTCTGCCTGTCTGTCTCCTCTGATTTCTGTCCCTGTCTGCCTCTATCCATCATTATCTCCACTCATCACTGTGTCATCCCGTCTGCCGTCCGCGCATTTTCTCCCCTGTTTCAGATTATTGGCGCTCACGGCTCACAGAGACAATATTACCCAACAACCCGTGATGATGAGGTGATAACACCCGCTGCAGTTACTCAGAGAGGCCCAGCAGCTTTCCCTGGTTGAAACAAACAGGATGAAGTCAGAGGTGGCACCAGTAAAGCCACTATTCCACTTTAACCCTTTACATGCTGGAGGAAACATCAGTATCAGAGTGCATGGAAAACATGTTTTAGACCACATTTGTTTCTTCAATTCCTCAATCATTTTAATGCTTGATACCACTAAAGGTATATTACCTGAAGAATAAAATGAACATGCAAAAAAACAGCTGATTACATAACATTTTCTGTTCAATTTGACATGGTTAAGCTTTCTTGTATTCCCAGGATATATGAGAGGCTGTTTCATGCCATGAGCAGCTCTGCACATGCAAAGGCCAAGAGTTTCCTGCTTACATTCAAGCCGTAGCACATCTCAGAAGTTGTCAGCTCTCACATTATGCCTAAAACAAAAGACTTATGTGAAGCCACAAAGGCAGCCAACAAAACCAAACATCTCCAAGACAGCCGTTCATCTACTAAGAAAAAACAAGCTGAACATGGTACCACCAAACTGCGAGCTGGTCAAGGCAGGAAACGTCTTTCTACCCCACAAGATGGCCAAGCACTCATCTGTTCCTGTGTCAGGAATCATCATCAGACCTCTAGGAACCTTAAAAATGAGTGGGCACTGTGGAGAAATGTCACTTGTTCAGCAAGGACAGTAGAGGACAGCAGAGGAAGACCCAGTTACTCTTTATGAGGGATCACAAGGATTGGACTGTTGATGATTGGGTGAAGGTTCTCTTCAGAGATGGATCCAGTTTGGAGTTGATGTCTACTCCAGCCAACTTCTTGGTCATGAGGAGACCTGGAGGAACCTACAGACTAGACTGTCTGACCCCTACAGTAAAACATGAGGTGGATCAGTGATGGTCTGGGGTTGTTTCAGTCTGGGTGGAACAGGACAAATGAAACTGAGTGAAGGGCGAATGAACCAAGTCAAATATAGTGCTATTCTTGAAAACAGTCTTCTTCCATCAGCTGGAAAACTCTCTCCTGACTCTAATGACTGGATTTTCCGACAAGACAATGCCTCTTGTCACACGGTAAGGTCAGTTAAAGCCTGGATGGAGAACCTGAACATTCGAACCCTGCCTTGACCAGCTCAATCTCAAGATCTTAATCCAACTGAAAACCTGTGAACATCATCAAACTCCAAATGGAGAACCACAAGCCCCAAAACAAAGCAGATCTGTTTGAATGTTTGCAGCAGGAATGGGCTGCTGTGACAGCTGAACAGTGTCAGAAGCTGGTGGAGAGCATGTCAAGACTCATGGCTGCAGTCATCAAAATCAATGGTTTTACAGTCAGGTACTAACTCCTGTGTGTTTAATGTGACTATAACATACAGAAAGAACATGGACAGCCTGAAAGCTCTGTTTTTGGCATAACAATCCCATAGCTATTAATGTAAGAACCTCAGTGATTTCAGTCATTATCAAGAAGACCATGGAAAATGGTATCAGCCCTTATATTAAACTCTTATGAGCTAATTTTGTTATCATCATATTTTTCCATGTAATGTACCTTTAGTTGTACCAGGCATTAAAATTAACGAGATTTTTTTTTTAAAAAAAGGTGGTCTAATTGTTTTTTCCATGACTGTTCTTCCAAACATGGTGATCTTCAGTCATCTGTAGTTTTAGATGGGCCAGTTTCAGGCTGCTCCTCACTACCTCAGCAGCCTGAAAATTCAAGTCTCTGATTGGCTGTTTGCCAAGTCAGAGGAGGGGCTCCTCAGATGGTCTCAGATTCTAAGGTGAGGTCATGCTCCATTCTAAAATAAGAACAACAACACAGAAACTTGGTGCCAGATTCACCGACATGATGTCATAACATCATGGCGGGGGAAACAATGTTTGGTCAATGCCAAGATGCTTTTTATTCATTTACCTTTTGAATATTAAAAGAGCCAGATAATATTTATAAGATAATATAAGAGCGCAAAATACACCAGACGGTGAAGGATGATCCTGGGTGCACCTCAAATGATTTTAAAACTATAAAGCAGCTTACACCATGGATCATACGAGCTGCTTGTGAATGATGTGTACCGTGCTAAAAAGCTCACCATTCTGAAGCGTGCTAAAGCAGAGAAGTGAATTGTGTCTGAGCACGGCATACTTGCAGTCACATTGGCCAAACAAACTGGACTTTAGGGTTGAAGCGTGCTTGGGCATGGGACCAATGGCCGGCGCTCAGGGAGGAGCTGCTGCATGAGTGAGGACTTGTCTACTGTATTTTCCGCACTACAAGGCGCTTCGGAATATAGGGCGCACCTTCAATGACTGGCCTATTTGAAAACTGTTTTCATACATAGGGCTCACCGCATTATAAGGCGCATAGAGTGGAAGCTATAGTAGTGGCTGGGGTTGCGTTATGCATCCACTAGATGGAGCTGCGCTAAAGGGAATGTCAACAAAACAGTCAATAAGTCAGTCAAACTCAGGCTACATCCACATGGAGCCGCACATTTTCCTATCCAACTATTTTCTGTGCCGTTTTCAAAAAAAGTGCGCTTTAAAGACGAAGCCGTTTCAGACATCCACAAAAGCCGTTTCCAGAGATCAGTTCAAATGCCAGACCTTTGGGGGGCGCTGTATTGCTCTAACAATAAACAAGAGAAGAAGCCCAGGCCAGTCTGTGAGCTAATGTTAGCACTGAGCAGAATTCCTCTTTACAGGTTCTTACTGCTTACCGCTGTTATTCCGACAACGCCCTCTTACTACAGTAGCCATGATTAATCAATATCGATCCATATATAAGGCACATCGGATTATAAGGTGCATTGTCAGCTTTTGAGAAAACTGAAGGCTTTTAGGTGCGCCTTATGGCCTTACGGTAAGTGTTTTGTGTCCCTTTTACTTTACGTATTATAGCATCTGGATCAAGTCTGGAGGCTGGAGCCGCTCTGGTAGTGTCCGTTTATTTTGGAGAGAGGAAAAAGCAGTTTCTTGAAACATCAATGAACAGTCAAAACGTGATGTCTCAGAGTCATGTTAGAGATTTCCACCTGCCCACTCACTGCTCTGACATACAGAGACAGACCCCTGAACTCTGCGTTTCTCCACACAAGGAGGAATCTCTGCCGTTTGCAGTGATTAAAGAAAAGTGAAGTAACTCTTTAAACCTGTGCTCTGAGGTCTACATCCAGATTTAATGATGCCTGACCTGACTAATGCATGACAGCATCCTGCCTGAGCACCGAGCATGACCCTGAGTATTAAGCCTTCAACACAAACTCTGAAATCACTTTACTTATTTAATCCTTGACAGGCTTCGGCTCCTGTCGAGAAAGAAGAAGCATCGTATTTAAAATATAAGTTTGTCTCAAACAAGCTGCAAAGAGCTTTCTGCAGAGTACAGCTTGTCTAGCTTTAAACTTTCACCTCTACTGCTCATCAGACGTTCATATTTTATGTCTGACCAATGACAAATTTAGTCTGGCAAGAGGGGAACTGTGCTGCAGCTCAGATTCTGGATCACCTCAGGTTAAAAATGAACAGTGGATAATTGTCCTTCATCCGTCCATCATCTCTGCTGCTTGTCTGGAGTCAGGTCATGGGGGCAGTCCACAGTGATCAGCTAAGACTCTCCTCTCCTGAGCGTTTTCCAGCTCCCCCAGGGGGGATCCCAAGACCGTTCCATGTCAGGAAGGATGAAATACAAAGGTCTAACCCAGGACCTTCTCTCAGGTGGACATGCCTAGAACACCTCTCAAAGAGACGGCCAGGAGGAGTCCTTTTCAAATGCTCGAACCACCTCAACAGAGTCATTACAAAGGAGCAGTGGCACCACTCTGAGCTCCTGAACCTCTCTCAGTCTGAGCTGTCTGAGCCCAGACTCCCTCCAGAGGAAACTCATTTCAGCTGCTTGTATCTATGGCCTCGATCTTTGTTGAGAGCCAAAAGCTCATGACTATCGGTGAAGGTTGTAACAGGGATGGAATAAAAAGCGCAACTGTCTCTTCAAGTCTGTTGTCTTCCATCTTCCTGGTAGAAATTTCTCTGTTGCTGCTGGCCTTAAAGTGATACTCCAGGATGGAACAAGTTGGGTCCTATCACAAGGTTTAGGGCAGAAATGACCCCTTAAGCAGTGTTTTTGTGCAGCAGCCCAGGGTGCACACACCAAACACCCCCTCCCTGCTCCTCTGCCGGTTTCCTCTGCACTCAGACGGGGCCATTTTTTACTTGACCAAAAACACAAATAAACGGACTCCCACTGAAAAAATCTGATATTGGTCTGCAAGGAACACTGTAAAACTGAGAGCTATTGTATCTTATTCAGAACTAGAAAAGATTATTCATTTCTTTGCATCACCACGGCTAGATCATTGTAACTCGCTTTTTCTGTGTCTCAACAGAACCTCTATTTATTGGCTCCAACTTGTTCAGAATGCCGCCGCTAGGCTTTTAACTGAAGCATCTAAACACCCACATATTACCCCGGTCCTGGCATCTCCACGCTGGCTTCTGGTCAGGATCCAGTTTAAAGTGTTTGTTCCAACTTACAGAGCTCAACTAACTTTCTGAGCTGCTTCAGGCGTACACTCCTGGCAGGACACTCAGGTCTGTGGGTCGCAACCTTTTAACTGTTCCACACTTCATGAAAACATGTCTGAAAGTGTTTTTCTTGTTTGTTGCATGTTATTTTGCCTGTGGTTTTAATTGTTGTTTTAATCCTGTGAAGCACTTTGTGAGCTTTCTCTCAAAAGTACTTTGCAAATAAATCTACTTACTTGCTTCATCACATAGGACAATCAGCTCATCAGTTTCACAATCTATTTCCACCTCTATCCTGACCAGACCCTGAGATACTGGACTTCCCAAGACTCACCCCCCACCCAGAGACAGAACAACCCACTCTTTACCTGACGTCTGGGAATCCTGGGATATCTCACGATATAACAAGTGATACATGGCTCACAGTCATGACAATATCTCAGTATGTTGATAATGCAATTATTCATTAATTACTCTTAATAAGCTATGATACATCAATCAATTAATCAATCAGTCTTTATTTGTATAGAGCCAAATCATAACAAATGTTATCTCAGGACACTTTCTAGAAACATAAACAGGTCTAGACCAGTAAATGTTGATAAAATTTTATCAACAGAAACCCAACATGAAGACAGGGGCCTTATCTCATCTTAACCACCATGAGTACAGGACTTTGCAGCATTTAGCAAGTTAGAATGGCAAGGAAAAACTTCCCTTTAACAGGCAGAAACCTCAGACAGAACCAGACTCGTGTTAGACAGAGATCTGCATAAATTTGTTTATATGACGTGAAACAAAAACAGATTAATTGTTTATATTTTTCAGTATTATTTAACTATGTTTGCCTCCAAGGGTGGTGGCAAACCAAGTGGCTGTGGATGTTTGTCGTGTTTTGTGAGAATCTTCTTACACACTGCAAAGTCCTTACCCAGCTTTGTTCTGTCCACACTAAAAGAGGCCGTTTACGTGTTTAGGATAAAACGCAAAAGCATTTTTGTGTGTCACCCTCTCGTTTACATGGAAATAGCATTTTAGCCGAACTAAAATGCAAACAACCTCTAGAGTGCATTTTTTCTAAAACAGCCACCATTGCTGTGTAAACAGCAAGCTGGAGTTTTTAATGGAAAAGCTGACATTATTCCCCAACAGTACCGTTGTTACAATCATTGTGGACTACCGTGTTGTGCTTGTGCTGCTGAATCTGCTAAATGTCTTTAACAAAACAGTCCACTTCTGCTCTTAGCATTCACCAATACACCAGATGATTGGCTCAGTTCTACTTCAGTGGAGATCTTCCAAAAGCTGCTTCTGGACAAGACAGCTATAGCGCCAACTACAGGCCTGGCATGCTTACTACAGTGTTTTCAGTCCCTCAGTGTAAACACAGATTCTTCTCTCTGCGTTTTTGCATTTTTGGGTGAAACGCTGTTGTGTAACTGGGGCCCAAAACTGGATCTACACTTCACCTTTCCAGGGTGATTTTAAATAGTGACTCAACTCACCAAGGAAGGATGAAAGACGTTCATAGAGGCTATATTTTTATAACACTAATAATAAAAAACTACCTGGCAAGAGCGCATTGATAATCCATTGTGAGGTTCAATTCACCACATCCATATATTGTCACACTCCTTGTTTCCCCACAGAAGTCGATGGCCTTAAGATTTTAAAACTGAACCTTTTGTGCTGGAAAGAGCTTCATGTTAAAATTCTGGCGCTGTAACACCCACTGCAGTCTCTGTTACTCACCATGGTGGTTTCAGCGATGGAGCCGAAGCTGTTGATGAAAATGTTGCAGGACACGTTGACAGGAGGACCTGCAGACACAGGGAAATGACGGACCTTAGTGTGTGCACTGTGTCTGTCTGGTGTTCATGTGCTTAATGTGAAGTTTACCGTGGCTCTGGTGACACACAGAGAGTGATTTCAGTACCTTTAAAGTTGGGTCGTATCCTGGCGTCATATCCAGACGTCCTTCCCATCAGCTTGTCTAGAAAATCAGACGGAGACATCGGAGCCTGTCGCGCTCTGGCAGCACTGTCCATCTCTTTACACTGGCTCACACTGTCAGTGGAAAACACAAACACACGTAACCATCAGAGACATTTCCACAGCAAAGCAGAGACAAAACCACACACACAGAGTCCCTGATGCTTTATGACAGCTCTGGTGTTTCTAAATTGCTGGCTCCACACACCCTGCAGGGATGATTTCCTGGAAATGTCCAAGCGTTGTCTAGTTTGTACCAAACCAGAGGCTACAAGACTTGAACAGGTCTGTAGTGATCTACATCACAACCATACTGGTGTTTTAGCTAAAAATGAAATCATGCAACCGTGACTGACTGGGGTCAACCTTACAGATGAAACTTTGAGCTTGTCTCTGTCTCCTCATCGTAGGTTCTTTAGATGTCCAACATTTTCTTCTGCTTTGCTTTGTTTTAAGTGTAAAATCTTTGTATCTTTTGAATTTTCACAGGACTTTGAGCCCCAGTGGACAAGCAGACAACAATAGGTCACAGGAACCACTTAGTTCCTGGAGTAGTACAAGTACCCACAACTCCACACTAAGAGCCTTCTGTCTGGCCAGGGATTTGAACCTGGGATCTTCTCACTTACACTAAGGATTGTGAAAAATCAATTATTGGTTAATCACAATTATATTATGGACATGTATGAATCAGTTATTAAATTTTTTAAATTCAATTACATCCTAAAACAACGTGGAGCGTATTTCACTCACCAAGGAAATACTGCTTCACTGTTTTTCATTTCTGTGTTCTGCACAAGGGACAACATCCTGTTGAATGTCATGAAGCCAAAGAGGAAGTGCTAAAAGTAGCTGCTCATTGAGAATCTGCTTGACGCTGGATGCAGAAAGACCAGAACTCACGTACACACCCAGCCATAAAAACAAAAAGTTTTAAAAACACAGTTACAGCCTGGTTAAAAAAAAACAGCTTGGGTCTGAAATGCTGAGGGGGTGATTTTTTTTTCTAACTCTGGGATTTAGAAGATATAAGGAATGTTTGGACTGAAATTTCAATGGCTAAATTCTGTTTAAATACAACACTGTAAATAATTTTTGTGTTAAATAACGACAAAGTATTGGAAACCCTGTGGCCAGTGTTTGATGGTTATTCATCAGCAAAGTAAATCTTTTTATTGTTTTTTTTTTTTTGAAACCGTGAGTGAGGAGGGAACGCAGTCGATATGAGACCCTGCTGAACAATGACATGCTACACTGCAGGGGACGCATGCTGTCTGTGTTCTAAAGGGCACAGACTGGCTGTCTGAGCTCCACATGGCACAGACCAGCTGTCTGTGCTCCACATGTCATGGACTGGCTGTCAGTGTCTGTGTGTCAGTGTCTGTTATTGCATTTGTGGTCTTGCACGTCACCAGTGTGTTTAGATCCATTTTTCATTTCTGTGTTCTGCACAAGGGACAACATCCTGTTTAGAAAAATGAAGCCAAAGAGGAAGTGCTAAAAGTTGCTGTTCATTGAGAATCTGCTTGAGGCTGGCTGCAGAAAGACCAGAAGTCATGTACCCACCCCGACATAAAAACAGACTTTTACAGCATTAAAAGCATATTTACAGCCTGGTTTCAAAAACAGCTTGGCGTAAAACGCTGATTTTTCTATCACACTGTACAGTGGTGATTTTTTTTTCTAACTTTGCGGTTTAGAAGATATTAGGACTGTTTGATTGTCCAATCAGAGGATCAGCTCAGCTCATGTGACCGATGGGCGCCCTGTAGCTGTTACACAGGAAGCTAAAAGCTGGCGTCATATCCAATGTGGCTGTGTCTGTGGATTGGCTTCATTGATGTTGAGGAGACTACGTCCATGTTATAAACAGTCTATGGTTCTGCAATATTTAAGTTAGTAAAGCTACAATATGTTTCACTATTTAAGTTCAGTTGTCGTGAAGATAAGACGCATTACACAGGTGTGAACACACGGCTCCAAGCCTGTATTTTTATTCTACAGGAAAAAAACCTTCAAATGTGGACATTCAAATGTGTGTGTGTGTGTGTGTGTGTGTGTGTGTGCGTGCGTGCGTGCGTGCGTGCGTGCGTGCGTGCGTGCGTGTATGTTTGTCTGTGCCGGTATGTATGTCTACGCCTACCGTAGCCTGACATTTGCTTCAAAATGGAGGAAGATGTGGAGGAATTAGCTGATGCTCCTTCGTCGAATAAATCAGTTGTGTGGCCCTTTTTTTGGCTTCCCATGTAAAAGACGGGAGAACAGTGAGAAGATTGTGGGCAAAACAACCATGTGCAAAATATGCCGCTACAGTTCGCCGTTCACTACAGCGAGTACAACTATCATGATGTACCACTTACAACGGCGTCACAAAGAGAAGCTGGAAGACTGGAAGCTACACGAAAAAAACAACAACAAGCAAAAGACCAAATGACTCTACAGAAAGCATTCCCTGCACCACTGCTAGCTGCTAGTAAGCGAGCAACAGACGTTACACAGAGTACAGACTTTTTTATAGCCAACGATGCGCAGCCCTTTTCTGTTGTCGATGACGCTGAATTTCGACAGTTGATCCGCACACTGGAGCCAAAATATCAACCCCCATCACGGATACACTTCAGTAAAACAGTGGTTCCAGAAATGTATGAGAGAGTGAGAGTTAAAGTTCCTTTTCATTCAAGAATGTACTTATCCTGATTGTTACAACAACAAAGCACTTTTTATTGAGATTTTATTTTTGTATTTGCACTGAAGTGTTATTAAGGGAAAAAAACTAAAATTTTGTTTTTTTCAAAGAGCATTTATTTACTGATAAAGCAATATTGATTGTTGATGTGAAAGAAAATCAAGAAAATAAGATTTTTGCACAATATCCCCGTTTGGGATTTTCTATACTCTTTATTTCGTATCGTGAGCTCTATTCCGTATCGTTTCGTGAATTGACCATTTGATTACACCCCTTGTAATTGAATCAGGACCTAGGTAATCGTGATCAAACACCTCTACTAACCACTGCATCACTTTGCAGCCTCAACCAGGAATCAACACGTCCACAATGATGAGACCACGGTTCCAGTGACGGTCAAAGCCTGTTCCTTCAGATGAACTGATTTATCAGCTCAGGCATGAATCACTGATGTTCATACAGAAACACTCATTAACACCATCACCGCTGATGGGGAGTGTGTCGCCCCGTCACATACACTCCTCATGATCAGTGTGTGTTTCATTAATGTGGTGAAGATTTTATACTTTGTTACTCCCCTTAAGGGGAGGGATGTTCACTCTGAGTAATGCCATACATACAGACAGACACACACACACAGGCGCAAGCAGCACTTTGCACAGAGACATGCACGGGTGGAGAGTGCAGAGTGAGCATTTGGAGGTTTGGTGCCTTGCTCAAGGTAACCTCAACAGTGCTCAGGAAATTATGCCAACACCCCTCCAGCTATCAGCCCAATTCCAAATCGTAGTCCATGCCAGGATTTAAACCAGCGACTCTGGTTACCAAGCCAAGTCTGGACTGAGCCACTTCCGCCTGATGATGTCCAGCCTCATGAACATTTGCTCAGCTGGTTACGATAAAACAGTTTCATTATGCAGATCATTTTACTGCCCACATCACTGGCCGTAAGTCCCACTGACATTTGTACAGACACTGTGGCCTGTGTGTGTGTTTGTGTGAGTGTGCGTCTGTGTGTCTGGTCTGGATAGTAGCTTTTTAATGCTACATCACAGCCTAATGATCCTGAAACTGCACTCATGTCTCTGTGTTTGCCTGTCGGGACAAGAAGGAACATTTCCAAAAATAACTCAGTCTAAGAGCCGGACTGCTAAACACACACGCACACACACACACACACACACACACACACACATACACACATGAGGGGGCAGCACATGCAAGTGTAGTTTCAGGATCATCAACCTTTACTTTGGCATTTGGAGGAAGCTTCTGTTTTCCCCGGCAGGATCTGACCTCACACAGTCCTCAGATTTGAATCAGGGTGCTGACCACGAGCCACATTACTCATTTAACCTCCTCTGAACATGAACTCACAGTGGTGGTGACTGCTGGAGACAAACAGGCCAGATCTCATTCATTTCCTATGAGCGGTGGGAGTTGAGCAGCCCCAGCTGGAGCAGGGACATTCCAAGCTCGGAGGAAGTCCAGTTCAATGACGAGAGGACGAGCGTTAAACAAGAGGAGCAATGGCTGTGTTTGTCTAACCATGTCACAGTGTGCTGCCATACACTTTAAAAGAAGAGATGACATCAAGAATTAGTCTAGAAGCACAAAGTCTGAAAGCCTCTAGTGAACACTGTTCCTAGCATCTTTATTTTTTAAAGGAGCTGATGGACGATCCAGCTGAATGTGACCATGTCAGGACAAGTCCGTGCCTTTTTCCCCAAAACTTGTTACTCAGTCGGTAACTGGTGTGCCCCTGAACCCCACTCTGGAACCCAATGAAAGCACCACAAAACCACCAAGGAGGTCTTTCTTTCAGAGCCCTATATTGCTCATAAAAAAAGGAACATTGACTTTTAAAGCAGGTGTGATGCACTTTTTCAAACAAACGGTTGTTACATTTAGACAGAACAAAGCTCGTGCTTTTCAGGATCTACTCTTTTTACTGTCACCCAAACATGTGAAGGACAGATTCAGACTGTTGATCCACAGAGGAGGAGTTGAATGCCATCAGGCTTCAAGTTTCCTTATTAAGAGCAGGAAAACACTTCACCACAGGTTTCAGGAGGAGGAGAGGAAAAGGGTTGATAGAGGGGCTCTGTCCTGAAGGGAGGGGGATTAACCATCAGCCTCGAGCATAATCTGAGTGACATAGGACGTCACTGATCATTGCAGCCACATGTAAACAGAGCAGGGTGAGGTTTAGAGGATTGTACACAGGTAACACATTCCTGTAAATTTATGAGGAAAATTCAATGGTAAAATCCTGTTTAAATGCAACACTGTGAAAAATTTCTGTGTTAAATAATGACAACGTATTGAACACCCTGCGGCCAGTGTTTTACTGTTATTCAACGGTTAAGTAATTTTTGTTGTGACAGTGTTTTGAAACCGTAAGTGAGGAGGGAACGCAGTCGATGTGAGACCCTGCTGAGCAATGAGATGTTACACAGCAGGGGGCACTGGCTGTCTGGGTTCTAAATGGCACAGACTGGCTGTCTGAGCTCCACATGGCATGGACTGGCTGGCTGCCTGTGCTCCACATGGCATGAACTAGCTGTTTGTGCTCCAGGTAAGTGGTCCATGGCATGGACCACTTACCTGGTGATTTTTACAGTATATTTACCACTTTTGAAATGGAGAAAAAAATAAACTGAGTTTTTTGTTTTGTTTCAGTTAACTTTAAAATACCATTACTGGGTATTTAGTTTAATTTGAGCACATGCAGCCGGCTGGTGCCGTGCAGAGCACAGGAAACAGTAACGTACCGGCCATTTCTGTTGCCAGTATTTTACATTTATTTTACAGTTATTTTACTGTCGGCAGGTCCAGGTGACTTTGCTGCTTGTGCTGGATTTATCAAATTTAAATGTTTAAAATCTCCAACCAATGAAACGCTTCCTCAACACTTATACTGTGTAAAGTTTGCGTGAAAACCGCTCCAAATGCATTCAGGGTCTCCAAATACTGGACATTAGTTGTCACTGTGATGGACTGAATTGATGAGTCATCCTGAGAAGACAACCTGAAAGGTGTGAAACACTTATGAAAACAAGGTACTGTTGGTTTATGCTGGCTTCTTTTAGCCACAGCAAAGGCTTGGTTGGTACACATCTGGACGTGAAGCTCCGCCCCCAGCCTCAGGTAGAAGGGGTTCCTCTCTCTAGCCCGGTGAAGAGTTGGTGCTCCTCTGGTAATTTTTGATTTTTCTAATTTTAAGCCCACTTCTTCTAAACTCAAAAACTGGTGCTCGATGAGAAACTAGCTCCAAATTATAAGTGGTACAAATTGACGGGGAAATCTAGCGCGCACTTTCCATATGCCATAACATATCTGTCCTGGCGGCTACTTTTTCTCAATCTTTTTTTCACCCATTTAATGTAGTTAACAGTATTTATCTATGATACAGGCGATGAGAGTGTAATCATAAGTCATATACTCCTCAGATATCAGCACACAGACCCTGCTGTCCTGAGAATCAGACGGGAAGAGCTCATCATCCCTTGCAGTGGATCAGTGTTATGATTAGGAAATAAATATCATCAAATATGACCTCGCATAAATCCCTTTCTATTGTCGTGCCAGACTCCAGCACAGTCTGGCTCTGCAGCGATACAGTCCTCTAAAGCTGGCCTCAGCGCCGAGGGATGCTGACACATGGAAAGTCGCTGCTGGGAGCCGAGCACAGAGCTGCTTCCTGTTTGCTGCATCACCACACACTCTCTCCGTCTAAACGACAGTGTGTCTGCAAGCAGTGTGTGAGTCATGCCAAACATTGTGCTGTGTGTGTGTGTGTGTGTGTGTGTGTGTGTGTGTGTGTGTGTGTGTGTGTGTGTGTGTGTGTTTGTGTGTGTGTGTGTGTCTGAGACAACAGCTTGAGCATGTGTGTACCTGGCTTTGAATGCAGGTGCTGTCTCAGTCTCAGTCTGTTAAAGTTGTTATACAGACAGGACTTCTTTAAACGCTCTGCTTAGGCCTGGGGGATAAAACAATAAAGAAATATATCGCAAAATAACTTTTAATTTTGATAGAACTCCTTTGTTCATGTTTTGACAGACATATGATTAGCCAACTCTATCTGGGAGGAGGAGATGCACATATAAACATTTCCAGCCCGCAGAATGATTAATCAACCCTGAAACTATTAGCGGTCACTGTTACCACTGAAGGCAGGTGCAAACTGGCCAGAGTGTCACAGCGGAGGCAGAGGAGGATTAAGGTAGCCATGGGCCCTGAGGCTATTCTATCTGTGGGCCCCCCTTATAGATCATGCTGTCCTACAGGCTGTCCCAGTCCAAGCAGTGCTGCCAGATCTAGCAGCAGAAACAAGTGACCAGCTCTGAGGAATCAAGCCCTGAACAAGCCCAACAGGTGACTTCTCACATTGTGTAAACCAGTGGTTCCCAACCTTTTCCAATTCAGGGCCCACTTTCAAGTCTCAAACATTTTCACGGCTCATTTCTGACCAGAGTCCTGCGCGGGTCCAATTTTCAAGATCTGCCCCGCCCCCCAACCCGGGGACATACAAACCCGCACCCGAACTGCAAACCCCCGCATCAGACTGATTAGTACCGCAACCCGATCCGACACGTTGAAACACTACCCGCAGCCCGACCCTTAACCTTATTTATAGTAATCATTTTGGGTCATACTATCTGAAAATTGAACGGTATATCACCATAGTTCAGATGCCAGTAAGTAAACAACGCACCTGAATGAAGCAACTCTTTCAATAAAAGCCTGACTTCAGCTCCATCATCAACCCTCTGTGATCTTCTCACATACAACTGTAAAATCACTCGTTTTTTACGTTTAATGCTTTTAAACTTTTCATCTCTTAAAAGGACCTTTACATGTGTGATAGTAGACTTACTTTCTGTCCAGACTTAAGCGACGTTCAGCAGAAACGAGCTGTGATCATGTCACAACCATGGATGTATTATACGAACTGGATAGCGTGGCTATATGGTCACAGCCTTACAACCAGCTTACAACTTACGTTTTTATTCTATTGTATTTATTATTGTTTTATATTAATTTGGATGTGTCAAACTAAAACCCGCGACCCGACCCACATGTAATTTTTTCCACCCAGATCTGAACCCGGCAAAAAAAAGAGATTTTAAAAACCACCCACAAATCAGCTTTTTTTTGCGGGTACCCAACCCAGTGCAGGACTCTGCCTTTGACCTAGTACATACATAAATACCCCAAAAAACATGATCACAACTTAAAACTTTTATAAATTAATTAATTATTTAACACAAACATAATTTAGCCTCTGCAACTGACCGGCAACCAGTTCAGGGTGTGCCCTGTCCCTCGCCCAATGACATCTGGGATAGGCTCCAGCCACCCACGACCCTGAACAGGATAAGAGGTTAAGAAAATGGATGGATGGATGAATAATTTAGACTTATCTAATGAGACAGTTTACAGCTGGGCCGAAATCTTTCTTTTTTAAATTTATTTACCAGGGTAAGGCCTGTGCCGCAAAGGTGACAGATTATTGTGTTCGCTCTCTGTAGTGTCATACCTTCTGACAAAAAAACAAAGAGACAGAATCTATACGATTGAGAGTATTTCAGAATTTATTTTATACTATAATTCCTGTTTTATTCATCTGAGATTGACAAGAGAGTTAGACTAAGATTAATTTTTTGAAGTGACGCTGACCAACCAGGTCAATGGTCTGTTCTGTTTGTATCTTCTTTTAAGACTTGAAAGCTTTACCTGGTCAGACTTTTAGATTACTTTAAAAAAGATGGTCATATTTTATTTCTCTTAAGTAGTTGTATAATGTTATTCAGTACATCTGTCAAATTCAACCTCTGACAAAAAATAAACTAAGTCAAAAATAACCTAACATCTTCACAACCCACTTTTAAGTAACAGAGCATTTAAGCTTGACAAAATAGTTCTTTGATATATATCGTGATAAATCATATACTTATACAATGTGAAAAAAATGACCAGGAAAGGATTTTTTTCTTATATCGCCCAGCCCTAGCTCTGCTTGAAAAGCATTGGTGCTTCCTCGCTGTGTTGGCATGCAGTCATTACCAGACTGTTTGACCCACACACACAGGTCACACAGACACAAGTCTGTAGCTCACGGGCAATGGGACAGTGCTAGCAAGCAGAGAGAGGCTTTGGTAGGTCTGAAGCTGTGACCCAAAAAGAAAAAGGTTTGAGTCACATTTTACACAAACTCAAGATTATCTGGAACAGACTATCCCATTTTTTAAAACAGGAGAATAAGGATGCTGTGAGGATGATTGGGCTGGGTTAGCTCCAGGTAAAACACAGGCAAACAACCGGAAGAAGATAAAGGACTCAGATTTGCCTACCAGGCTGTGATCAATACTGGACTCAAATCATTCAAAACCCAAACCAAAGGTTTTTATTTTGTGTAAAAATTCATCAACTTTGCTCCAACCTGGTCATAATGGAAAGTTAACGTGACGGCAGCTGGAAGTTTGATGCACATCTTACAATTAAACAAGAAACTGCCTTAACATCTGATACTGAGTATATATCTGGTTCTCTCATTTCATTTCATTCAAAGAAAAGAGGGAGAGAAAAGACGAAGAAAAAAGAGACAAAATAAATGTGTGTCTCTCAGGATTTACCTGTGATTTCCCATAATTCTCTGTTTTAGTCTTTATTTTTAACGTGATCTAAAAAGATGGAGTACATTATTGTAAGGAGGATGAGGCGGAGACACCGGGAGAGTATACAGTATATCACCAAAGGTTCTGCTATTTAGTGATGACAAACCAGGAGTGCAGGTGGATCAAAAGTATTCTGAATGGATAAACCAGCTGTGTAACTGTCTCTTCATTTTGTACCCCTATTAATGACAAAGGAACAGATTACATCTGTCCCGGGAGCTGGCCCACAGGGTGACGCGCTTTGTGTCGTCCGAACGGTCCCCGCTACCAGGTCTTTCCACACTGTTTTCATGGTGCTGGTGATCACTCAGACCAATCAGACACTGCGCCTCGGCCGCAGTGCATTTGAAGGCGAGGTGAGGCGCTCATTTGATTGGTGAAAACAGCGCTCGGCTGTGTTAAACCCACTCATGGCTTTTCTCCTCCCTCTCTGCCATTTGCGCAGAGGAAGGCGTGGACGCGCACCTCATAGCTCCTCGGTGCCTTGACTGCGCCTCTCTTGGCACTGCAGGAAACTTGCATAGTGCGCCTGTCACACCCTGTGACAGGCGCACTATGTGGAGGGCAGGTGCGCCTGCGCTTGCGCCTGGTCTACAAAATCAGAGCCCCTAGTCTTAAATGGCTGAAAAGTCTGTTTTTTCTGCAAGACCTGAAATCATTAGTTACAACTGAGGCGAGCTTCCAAATTGGCTGTCTGTGTTGCTACTTTCCTGCCATTCCAGTGAGCCACAAAATGCATAGAGAAAATGTGTCTGTAAGAGCAGGATTAGTTTGCCCTGAGCTCAGGCTCCAAGGTGCAGGCTGCCAGGTGATCTATTATTGTAGCACCGTGCCTCATACGCTACGCATCCCACACCCTCTTTGGCTCTTTGGGTTATTTATTTGTTTGTTTACTTACTTATTTATATACAGTCCTTCAAGCATGATGCAGTGAAGAAGATGGACTGTTAATCGCCTTGTGTAAGTAAAAGTTGGAGTTTATAGTTTTGGTTTAACATTGCCTATCTTTGTGAGGGAAAAAATGATGAAGAAAAAAAAAAAAAAAGGTCTACCTCTGCAAAATGATCCAAAGAGCCAAAGAGGGTGTGGAATGCATAGAGGACTGAGGCACGGTGCTACAAAAATAACTCTACCTACCTCTCTAGCCTGAGCACAGGGCAAAATAACCCTCCTCTTACAGATTTTCTCTAAACATTTCCAGATCACTGCGGGACTGTAGCAAAATTCATGTGTACACAGACAGGCAATTGGGAAGCCCGCCTCAGTTATAACTCACAGATCTTTCAAGCAGGCTAACTGTTTGATGACTTTGTTCTTTGTTGTGTTGACACTGTGGTAAGATTGTCAGTGATCGTCTCAGCTTCCCACAGATGTGAGCGCAGCCTGAAGAGCTGCTGCTAATGTACAGGTAACAGTGATTTGTATCAAACTTGACCTGACAATGGATCAGCCCTCATTCTACATCCTCCATTTATCCAGTTTGTGTGTGTTCTTACTTCAATAACCACAAACTGGCTTCAGTCACATTAGGTTTGACTGCTGAGGTTAAAGGGGGGTGTATAGGGTCAATGCCTCCGCATGCTGACACACCACCATCAACCTCCACTTCTCAGTCTCAGTCTGACTGAATACGTCACCTCAGCGGGCTCTGTGCTGCTCCACCTCCTCCTCAAACAGTGGAGGTTCTGCTGAAGAGTCTCACTCACGCAGAGTTGTCAGCTCTCAGCTTCTCAAATCAGCTGCTAAGCTGCTTAGGTCGCTGTAGCGCTACCTCTTCCATCTTTTCTTCCAGCCTCCTCTTCTGCAAACTCTCCTCCTATTTTTTCTCCCCTCTACGCTCTTTGCTCTTAGGCACAAGAGGAGGATATGATGAGACGTACAGACAAAATAAAATCCAGTCCCCATCAATAATGGATGAGCTCTAAATCTAAACTTCCCTCTCTCACACACTGAAACGATTGGAAGAGGAGATCTCTGTCCTGTTCAACGCTACGACACACGACGGGCACAAACAACGGGCACACACATGCACACAACGTAAACACATGTAAACATGTTTATTTCTGCTGTAAAGATCGGCTTTTTGAGTGGTCCGAATCATTTTAATAAAAGGTTTAGAAAAACTTTAGATAGGATTCTTAAACTATTTCTCTCTCTACAAAATCTATATCATGCAGTGTCACTTTTTTTAAGTCAACTACTAAAATCAATGTTTGCAAAGAGATGCACCTGTACAGATGCAGACAGAGAGGGTCTGCATGCTCCATCATTGTTTGACCGGTAGATTTTAGAGTAACTGAATCCATGACTCTCATTAAGGAGTGTCTCCTTGCGCTTTGACCGTCAACTCGACATCTGTTATTTCAGCTGACACTCCTGCTGAGGCAATTAGGTCCAGGGAGGTTAGACGGGGACGAGGACTCAGGTTTTTTTAAATCAGTCTCGGATGCAAAATTATGTCAGTAAATTAAAAGGATTATATTCTATGGTGGCCGAGACCCAACACAGATGCAAACAAAAGTACCTGCAAACAATAAAAAGTGCTGCAAACAAACAAACAAACAAAAAAAAAAACGCAGCTGCAAACAAAAAAACGCTGTTACAAATAAAAAAAGAAACGCCACTGCAAATAAAAGAAACACTGCAGCGAATTAAAAAGTTAACGCTGCAAATAAAAAAGGCATGCTGCAACGGAAGTGGATTACTGGGGACGATATTTGCTGACGCAGTGGTGTTTCCTGAGAACAGACGAAGAAGAAGAAGAAGGAGAAGTTGGCGAAGAAGTGTGTGAGTGGTGCATGAAACAGTGTTTTGCTGCATATTCGATTAAAGTTACAGAACTCGGTTCTCCTCTCTTTAGTAGTCTTACTGCAGCCGAACATTGTGTTTCCTCATGTTAGCCGAAGCTAACAGTGCACCGGCATCCCCCAGTGTTCAGCTGCAGTAAGACTACTAAAAAGAGGAGAACTGAGTTCGGTAACTTTAACCAAATATGCAGCAAAACACTGTTACATGCACCACCGCACACTCTCATTCCAGGGCAGACTCTACCCCACACAAACTCAACAGGTACAGAGAGCCCGAAACAAAAACACATTTGAGTGGTAACAACTGACGGCTACATAGTTCCAATAACTTATAACTGCCATCGTTGTTGTTGTTTTTATGTTTCATAAGCACGCCATCAATAATCTAAGGCTTGGGTAAAAATAAATATTGGATGAATGTGACGTTGAAGCTGTGTGGGGTGACCAGGGGTTTTCGAGAAAGTACCATTCGGCTAACCACGGGAAAAACAGTGTTCAGCTGCTGTAAGACTAAAAGAAGAGAACCGAGTTCGGTAACTTTAATCAAATATGCAGCAAAACATCGTTACATGTGTAACAGTGTAAATATTTCATGTTTAAATTCCTGTCAAATTTGGGAAGCAGACGCTTTTAGTTTCAGTTTTGTTTTATTTTGAAAAGCTTGGGCGGAAGTTAACTACGATGCTGCGCATCGCTTCTGTGCAGTCTGTGTATACTCTCGTCTAGGTAAGTTGGGTTCGAGGTTTGCTGCACCACGTGGTTAGCATAAAAAGTTGTTAGGAGTAGTTAAAAGTGCTGAAACTGAATGATTAATCGTACAGTGCAGTCATATAAGTAATACTTAAAGTTCGAGTCCTCTGCTTCGTTCGTTTATATGTTTTGAATGAATAACCGGCGTCATTAGCATTAGCTTGTAACGTGCCGCGGAGGTGTGTACTGTAGCCTTATCCTCCTGTGATGTTTCTTTGTAGAGCGAACCTCCAATCCAGCTGCCATTTAAGATTGTCGACTCACTGTCTGTGTCCCATGTTTGCAGGTATGTGTGTATGTTGTTGAATGAAGTGAGATGTTGGTATGTTAATGAGATATGCTGATAGTTATTGTTGTGAAAAAAAGAGAAAAAAGGAGTTTTACAGATAAAGAGCTTATGAAACTGATTCATGTACTTAAATGTAATTTCAAATTGTATTTTACTGACTTTTATTTTGCTCAGCTATGTTTTAAGACAATTATAGTTTCTTTAAATGCCACTATACGATCGGCGCTCACACACACACACACACACACACACACACACACACATATGAATGTGCTTATGGCAGTCTGTGTATACTCTCGTCTAGAGCGAACCTCCAATCCAGCTGCCATTTAAGATTGTCGACTCACTGTCTGTGTCCCATGTTTGCAGATTTGCAGAGTAAATTCTGGAAGCTCCATCTGTCCTGACTCCCGTGTCTGATTCACACCTCACACCGAACAACACCAGCACCCAGAGGTCACATTGGTGCCGTGACCCGTCGACTCTTCAAGCCTGTGGTTCTTCAGCCGATCCGGGAGTGCGTTGCTGCTGGTGTTTCTAGTTTCTTTCCTGCATGGGAGCAGGTAGATGCGTTGGACTGATGTTTGAGTACTGATCGTGGAAAAGTTTACTCTCTGTTCAGTACATTACACAAAACCAGCTGGGTTTTTACGAGTGTGTTACCTGGTTTGAAAGTTTTGTTGATTCTGTGTGTTACTGTTTACACAGTTCTTCTGGTTTAAGTCACTTTTACCTTACTCTGTGTTAGTGCAGCTTACGCTGTTGTTCAAAATGAGCTTTTCTCATGTGGGTTCCACATCTCCACTCGGGGTTGGCAGGGGGAGAGGAGTTCTACAAACACCTTTAACTTTGCAATTTGACAGTCCTGTTCGGGGAGGTGGTAGTGCAGTGGGGAGTGATTCACTTTCACCAGGTTTCCCAGTGATTAGTGGAGATATAGCTCCTCCTACTGGACATTCTGTGAACATTTCCCAAGACACCAGCCCCCTTACTACTGACTCTACCCCTGTTATGACAGACATAGCTAGTCAGTTAGATGCTGTAATACGACAGGTGGGTCAGCAGGTGGCACAGAACATTATTACTCACCTAAGTCCATCCACTAGCACCCCTGTAGCTGCGCCTGTTTCCTCGCCAGCCAATGATGAAGTATCCCACTCACGCACTTTTGATGCCTCTCATGTCCAGTATATGCCCCACAGAAAACTTAAGGACCCTCCCTGCTTCAGAGGTGACAGTTCTGACCCTGTTTCAGTGCGTGAGTGGGAGGATCTCATGAGGGACTTTGTTAAGAAAGGGAACTTGAGACCCGAGGAGCACGTGGAGGAGATCCTTGTTCACCTCCGGGGTAAAGCCAGAGATGTCGTCAGGTTTGGGATCAGGAACAGTGGATGCAACATCTCTCACAACCCTGAAGCTATATACAGCATCCTACGGAAGCACTTCGACTCCGCCCCATGCTCCCCTCTTCCCTTAGCGGACTTCTACACCACCCTACCTGAGAAAGGTGAGGATGCATTCGACTACTGGCTGAGACTGAACCGTGCTGTGGATCTTGCTACTGAACGCTTGGAAGAGCAGGGCAAGACGCTCGACTGTCCAGGTACTGAGGTCACACGCATGTTCATCAGAAACTGCCCCTCTCCTGAGCTTGCTGTGACTTTTCGCTCTAAGACAATAGATAAGTGGACTGCTTGTGAAGTTCAAGACATCCTAAGTGAGTATCATTCTGGCCAGTCTCCAGTAGCAGGTAGGACCACTAGAGAGAGAGTATCGGTGAATGTCTCTCATGTTACTGCCCCCTCGCCTGTTGCAGCTCCTGAGGCGCCTGGCCCTCAACATGCACAGAACCCAGACTCAGCCACTCTAGAGCGCCTCATCAGCATGTTGGAAAAAGTCCTTCTCCAGAGGCCCGCAGCACCAAGTTCAAACAGACAGCCTGGTCCACGATTCCCCAAGATAAGTGGTCTGCATGAAACTCCCTGTTCAGTCTGCAGCGACCCTGCTCATTCTGCTTTCACTCACTGTCGTGACCAGAAGCTATGCTTTCAGTGCCATTCCCCTGGTCATTCAAGACGTGCTTGTCCTGTCCGCTCAAGGCCTGGACCTCAACAGCAGACGGAAAACTAGTGGATCCACTCTTTGGGGGGGAAAGTGTGGATCCTGAAAGTGAAACTCCCAGCCTCGATACTGACGACCTGGAGTCTTTGTATGACTCACTCCATTCCTTTGCTTCCTCTGGAAAGACGGTTGTGTTCCAGTCAATACACAAAGTTGAGAAGGTTGACAGTTTGTTTTACACTGATGTTCTTGCTGCTGATGGAGTTGAGTTGAAGGCTATGATTGACAGTGGCTCCATGTCCTGTTCTCTGAGCGAGGGTGCTGCCAGCAGAGTTCTAAAAAACAGCCCCAACATTCAAGCTAGTCCAGCTGATGACATTGTTGTAGTTGGTGCTGGTGGTCATCAAGTCACGCCCACAGCAATTTATGACTTGGAGGTATCCATCTATGGTCTCAAGCTGCTTATACCAACGCTTGTCATTCCAGGACAGAAAGAGGATATGATTGTTGGTAGTAATGCAATCAAGAAACTGTTGTTCCTGTTGAAAAGCTCTGACAGTTACTGGAAGCTTCTAGCTACACCAGTAGATGTTGCTGATGATGACACTTTACGTTTCCTGTCCATGCTCTCCAACACTGAAAAATGGAAGGATGGACCAATGCCAGATCGGATTGGCACAGTCAAGCTGAGACAAAGTGTGACGCTTGAACCCCTTTGTGAACACATTGTCTGGGGAAAGCTCCCTGCTTCTGCACCCATGTCAGCTGGGAGCACTGTCATTGTTGAGCCAACACAGTCAAGATCGAGACCCAGAAATGTCTTGGTGGGTCGCGTTGTCACACCTTTGTGGGGAGACAGATGGGTGCCCCTGAAATTAATTAACCCCAGCAGTGTGGCAGTGACCCTTAAGAGAAACTGCAAGATTGCAGACGTCTTCC
The DNA here is from genome assembly GCF_033239565.1 of Halichoeres trimaculatus. NCBI lineage: Eukaryota > Metazoa > Chordata > Actinopteri > Labriformes > Labridae > Halichoeres > Halichoeres trimaculatus. Next base: position 3,326,314 of record NW_027437180.1, read on the forward strand.
CGTGTGTTGCAGTTGAGGAGCTGTCTCTGCCTGACAAAATTCACGTCAACACACAAAATGTCACACAAGACTCTACTGGCACAAGATCTCCAGAACAAATGGCAGACTCTCTGAGACAGCTTGGGTTGCAAGATTTGGATCTTGGAGCCTGTGAGGTCTCCGACCAGTGGAAAGACAAACTCCTGCAACTTGTGGAGAAGTACGAAGCGGTTTTCTCAAGGGACAGAATGGACTGCGGTGAGGCTGCGGATTTCGTCCATAAGATACACCTGTTGGACGACAAACCGTTTCGCCTTCCATACCGCAGAGTCCCACCGAGTCAGTATGAGAAGCTGAGGACTGCTCTAAATGAGATGGAGGAAAAAGGCATCATACGGAAGTCGCACAGTGAGTATGCGTCGCCTTTGGTCTTGGTGTGGAAGAAGGATGGCAGCCTGCGCATCTGTACTGACTTCAGATGGCTCAACGCAAAGACCGTAAAGGATGCACACCCTCTCCCCCATCAGGCCGACGCCCTTGCTGCGCTTGGAGGAAATGTCTTCTTTTCCACCATGGACTTAACCTCTGGCTTCTACAATGTGCCACTCTTTGAAGAGCACAAAAAGTACACAGCCTTTTCCTCACCTTTTGGGCTCCACGAATACAACAGGATGCCTCAGGGGTTGTCCAACAGTCCTGCGACCTTCATGAGAATGATGTTGTCAATCTTTGGGGACAAGAACTTCAGCAGTCTACTGTGTTACCTGGATGACCTGATGGTTTTCGCCCCCAGCGAACAGCTGGCACTCCAACGTCTTGAGATGGTGTTCTCTCGTCTGCAGCAGCACAAACTCAAGCTCGCCCCCAAGAAGTGTTACCTGTTGAGGAGAACAGTTAAGTTTCTTGGTCACATCATCTCTGAAGATGGAGTGAGGAAGGATCCTGACAAAGTGCGAACCATAACGGAGGTCACTGAAGCTGATCTGATGGAGAGTGATGGTGCCACTCCCTCTTGGAGGAAGATTAAGTCCTTCCTTGGGATGGTATTTTATTACCAACATTTCATTGCCGACTGCTCTGCCAAAGCCAAACCCCTGTTCAGGCTCCTCTCAGGTCAGAAAGGGCAGTGTAAAGCTGTGAGAGGCAGAAAGTTTAAGAAAAAGTCTGCAGCGAATCCAGTTCTTGCACCATCTGACTGGACAGCCGCGTGTCAAGCCTCCTTCCAGATTCTGAAGGCTGACCTGGCTAGTGGAGTCATTCTGGCTCACCCAGATTTCAATGAGCCCTTTGTTCTGGCAGTCGATGCTTCCTTCGATGGGATTGGGGCCGTCTTGTCCCAAGTACCATCCGGCGAGACTGTGGCACGCCCCGTCGCCTTCGCCAGTAAGACATTGTCCCGGTCTCAGATGAACTACCCTGCACACAGATTAGAATTCTTGGCACTGAAATGGGCTATCTGTGACAAGTTCAGTCACTGGCTAAAAGGGAGACACTTCACTGCCTGGACGGACAACAACCCCTTGTCCTACATCCTCACAAAGCCCCGCCTGGATGCCTGTGAACAGCGGTGGGTGGCCAAGCTTGCAGCGTATGACTTCGATCTCAAATATGTCCCAGGGGTTAAGAACACAGTGGCTGATGCTTTGAGCCGCGAGCCGTTTGTGAAGTCCTGTGTGAGCCAGCGACTGATGAAAGAGCCCTATGTCACATTGTTGGATGAAGTGAATGGAATCGTCAGAGGTACGGTGCAGGATGCCTTTCGACTCACAAACAACTGTCAGGCTGTTCATGAGGCAGGGATTAACCCATCAGATCCCACGTCTGGGGCTAGTTCTCCTCCTGCTGAAGGCTCCATCAGTGCTGAAGAGGTGTCAGCCGCGCTGGGTGCCTGTGGTGATGGTGTTCTGGTTAGTCTGCCAAGTGCTAGTCCACCACTGCCACAGCTGCCCGCAGAAGATCCCTCTACCGTCATCCCTCAGAGCCGCCTTTTGAGTCTCCAGGAGCAAGACCAAATTGTCAGCAGGGCCTTGTTCTATGTCCGACGACGAAAGAGACCCACCAGACGGGAAGCAGCCTCTGAGCCAGACTGTACCAAAAAGCTCCTCAGACACTGGAAGAAGCTAAAGGTGCATAACAGTGTTCTGTACAGAGTGACAAAAGACAACAGAAGCAACAAAAGGGTCTTCCAGTTCATCGTGCCAGATAGCCTCAAACACCAGATTCTGATCGGCCTCCACGACAACGCTGGCCACCAAGGTCAGGCACGAACCCTCTCTCTGGCCAGAGAAAGATTCTTCTGGGCTGGAATGGAAAGAGATGTTGTGAACCATGTCCGCTGCTGCGAAAGATGTGTTGTTGGTAAAACACCTGAGCCTGAGGCCCGTGCACCCCTTGAAAATATTCAGACCTCTGAACCAATGGAATTGGTGTGCATAGATTTCTGGACTGCTGAACTGAGTGGCAACAGAACTGTTGATGTCTTGGTCGTCACCGACCATTTTTCCAAAATGGCACACGCTTTCCCCTGTCGCAGTCAGTCTGCAAAGCATGTTGCTCGTCGGCTGTGGGACGACTTCTTTTGTGTGTATGGTTTTCCGAAGAGGATCCATTCCGACCAAGGGGCCAATTTTGAAAGTAGACTGGTGAAAGAACTTCTGGACATGGTCGGAGTGGAGAAGTCGCACACGACCCCATACCACCCAATGGGTAATGGTATTGCAGAACGCTTTAACAGGACCCTCGGGAACATGCTGAGAGCGCTCCCACCCACTGCAAAAGCCAGGTGGCCACAGATGCTGCAGACACTCACCTTCAGCTACAACTGCACAGTACATGAGACCACTGGCTTTGCTCCATTCTTCCTGATGTTCGGACGAGTCCCACGTCTCCCCATTGACATCATGTTCCAACATGTTCTCCAGAATGAGAAAGTAGTCAGCCATAACGAGTTTGTTGATCGACTGAAACAGGACCTGCAGGAAGCCTCACGTATTGCTAGACTACACAGCCTCCAAGAACAAGCTCGTCATGCCAGACTCTACAACCAGAAGGTCAAGGGCTCTCCGTTAGCTATGGGTGATCGAGTGCTCCTGGCCAATCGTGGTGAAAGAGGCAAGAGGAAGCTCGCTGATAAATGGGACTCAACCCCTTATGATGTTGTGTCAATACGACCAGGGATAAATGTGTACAGGATCAAGGATGTTCGAACTGGCAGAGAGAGAGTCGTGCACAGGAACCTCCTTCTCCCCGTCGACTTCCTAAACTTGGATGTGGATGGTGTCTCCCTAGCTGGATCAGACCCGAACAGTGGAGCTTGTGGAAGTCGACAGGACTCAGTTTTGGCGGAGACTGATGATTGCATTTCTCGGACCAGGGACTGGCTCATGCACACTCCCGAAGGTGGGACCCCTGCCAGTGAGGATGGGGAGAACCAGAGTTCGTCAGATGATTCTGGAAGTCATTCTTTCCCTGACAATATCGCCAACACCCCTGTCTTGGATGTCGGGATAATGTTTGACCCTGTCACCCCAGACCCAGCTCCTGATCCAGAGCCATCTATGTCAGTTCCTGCCCTTGACTTGGATCAAAAGACCTCAGTTGAAGCCCATGATATAACAGCCTTTGGCACAGCCTCTATTCCAGCTTCAGACCCTGATCTCTCACCTCATTTGCCTGACCCAGACTCAGTTAGTGCATCTCACTTACCTCCAGGAGAAGATGTTGACACAGACACTGTAGTTTGCACACAACCCCAGAGTTTGCAGACAGAACACACTGATGCAGTCACTTCTAGATTTGGTAGACTTGTCAGACCACCCAGTAGGCTGATCGCAGAGATGTCAACACAGACAGTTCAAGACGCTTTGCCCACTTCAGGTTCTGTCGTTACATTCCTTAAAGGTATTCTTGGGGTTTAGATAGCCCGATTTTTTTTCTCTGTCTCTTTTTGCACTTCCCTTTTCTGGGTTAAACTTGCTTGGGTGAACCCTGTATTTGTGTTGTTTTGTGCTTTGAATGCACTTCAGCTGTATTGGGAGCTACTTTTGATGTCCTGGGGGTGTAAATGGCACCTTCTTTGAGTCTGTGTTTAGTATGGGGCCTGGTACCACCCTGTTCTTTTCACACTCCTTGTCGGAGAATTTTAGTATTGACTTTTGTATGCATCAGAGCTCTGGTTTCACTTTTGATGAGCCCACGATTTTTCTTTGCTGTCTTGAAGGGTTGATGTTGCTCAGTATTCACCCAAAGTTTAACAGAATTTAGGGGGGGTGTATGTAACAGTGTAAATATTTCATGTTTAAATTCCTGTCAAATTTGGGAAGCAGACGCTTTTAGTTTCAGTTTTGTTTTATTTTGAAAAGCTTGGGCGGAAGTTAACTACGATGCTGCGCATCGCTTCTGTGCAGTCTGTGTATACTCTCGTCTAGGTAAGTTGGGTTCGAGGTTTGCTGCACCACGTGGTTAGCATAAAAAGTTGTTAGGAGTAGTTAAAAGTGCTGAAACTGAATGATTAATCGTACAGTGCAGTCATATAAGTAATACTTAAAGTTCGAGTCCTCTGCTTCGTTCGTTTATATGTTTTGAATGAATAACCGGCGTCATTAGCATTAGCTTGTAACGTGCCGCGGAGGTGTGTACTGTAGCCTTATCCTCCTGTGATGTTTCTTTGTAGAGCGAACCTCCAATCCAGCTGCCATTTAAGATTGTCGACTCACTGTCTGTGTCCCATGTTTGCAGGTATGTGTGTATGTTGTTGAATGAAGTGAGATGTTGGTATGTTAATGAGATATGCTGATAGTTATTGTTGTGAAAAAAAGAGAAAAAAGGAGTTTTACAGATAAAGAGCTTATGAAACTGATTCATGTACTTAAATGTAATTTCAAATTGTATTTTACTGACTTTTATTTTGCTCAGCTATGTTTTAAGACAATTATAGTTTCTTTAAATGCCACTATACGATCGGCGCTCACACACACACACACACACACACACACACACACACACACATATGAATGTGCTTATGGCAGTCTGTGTATACTCTCGTCTAGAGCGAACCTCCAATCCAGCTGCCATTTAAGATTGTCGACTCACTGTCTGTGTCCCATGTTTGCAGATTTGCAGAGTAAATTCTGGAAGCTCCATCTGTCCTGACTCCCGTGTCTGATTCACACCTCACACCGAACAACACCAGCACCCAGAGGTCACACATGCACCACCACACAACTCTCACTCCAGGGCAGACTCTACCCCACACAACAATTTTCACTCCACTATTGTTGTTTCTTCCCTAACTTCTCCATCTTCTTCTTTGTCTGTTCTCAGGAAACGCCGGTGCGTCGGCAAATATTGTCCCCAGTAATCCACTTCCGTTGCAGCGTGCCTTTTTTATTTGCAGCGTAAACTCTTTAATTCACTGCGGTGTTTCTTTTATTTGCAGTGGCGTTTCTTTTTTTATTTGTAACAGCGTTTTTTTGGTTGCAGCTGCGTTTTTTTTGTTTGCAGCATCTCTTTATTGTCGCAGCGGTTTTTATTTTTGTTTGCAGCATCTCTGTATTGTTTGCAGCGGTCTTTATTTTTGTTTGCAGTGTTTCTTTATTGTTTGCAGGTACTCTTGTTTGCATCGGTGGCGAGTCTCGGCTACCGTAATTTTCAGCTGTAACAATAACAATAAAATAAGGAACACATTGATGTATTTCAAATATACATACAGTTAAAATACAAATATACAGTTAAAATGCTGTTAAAGGTCTTTTTTTTTTTTGCAATGTATCTGTTGTCATTTGTTCCTCCAGACTAAAGTCTGGTGTGTTTTTACTACAACTTCAGTAACTTGTTTAAGGGTCTAATCCAATGTTCTCTATCGTCTCGAGACTATCTCTCCACTCCGTTACATATTCCATATGTACGGGATATGATCCCCGCTGCTTGTCAGGGTACTTGGATAATTCTTTAAGACACACCGGCTAGCCCGGCCACGCCCCATCGCGTAGCTATAAAGCGCCAGCGCAGGCGTGTGATCATTGATTGTTTGATCTCCACGTGTGCGTCAGGGTGCAGAATCTCTCAATCTACGTACAGAAAGAGCCAGGGTGCTGTTATCGAATCCACTTACCTGTTGTAAGTCGGGGCGTCTGTCTTTGGCAGCCTCCCTGGATTACTGTGTCTTGGGCTCTTCTTGTCTGTCTTTTGTGAACGAAGTCATCCTGTCTGGTTGAGCCGGAGGTCCTCCGGCTCCCGGCGGGGGTGGCTGTGTTCCTCTGAGTGTATTGCTCGCGGATCGTGAGCTAACGCGCTCGGTGGATACACGCTTGGTGCTGACTGTTCGGTACGGTGCTCTCTCCCCAACGTATTGCTCACGGCTCGTGAGCTGACGCGTTCGGTGGTGAGGTACTGACTGTGACAGCTGCGCTGATTGTCTGAGGGTCGGTCCAGAGCTACGCTCCGGCTCCCGGCTCTGGTGGTGTCCTCTCGCCGGTGTATTGCTTGCGGCTCGCGGGCTAACGCACCTGGCAACGGATGCCGGTCTTTCCTCCTCCGATAGTTTAAGCACTCCTTTGTCCACCCCACCGTAGCGCACGGCTCTCACGAGAAGAAAGGCGGCCGGCGCGCACAGCCATTACAAGAACAAACACACACACACACACACAAAAAAAAAGAGAAATAAGTGAGCTAGCTTCGGTGCTACGGCTAACAGGAAGTGACGTATTACCTCTGGGTCAGCATGGCGGCTCAGGAGGGACATTGTTGTGTGGGCTGTGGGGTGGCGATGCCCCTAGAGGATGGGCATGATAACTGCATTTTATGTCTGGGGCATGAACATGCTTTAGTCTCCAGAGAAAACCCTCAGTCGTGCATGGACTGTTTTATTCTGCCTGCACGTACAAGAGAGGCCCGTTGCAGATTCTTTGCTCAAAAGCGTATGGGTGCTCAGGTTTGTGAGGTACCACAGCCTAAGACCAGTCGATTGGTTGCGGCTCGGAGGGGAGGGGGGAGTGTTCTGGTGCCTGGCAGGCTCCATTACCTCCTCTTCAGCCTATTAGGGTTCGGCCTCCGCTGAGCTCTTTTCCTCCCTTAGGGGAGGAGGAGGAGGAGGCGGAGGACGAGGATGTAGATGTGGAGACCATTTCTTCCTCAGAGGAGAATGTTCTCTCATGCGCCCAGCCGTCTGTGAGTGAGGTTACTAGGGGAGAGGTAGCCCGTCGGTTTGAGGAAGTAATTACCAGGGCTTCTAGGGCTCTGGGTGTTGCCCTTCCTGAGAATCCCAGGGCTGCGTCCTCAAGGTTTGAAGAGGGTGAGGAGATGAGCCCTGCTTCTACGCAGGTGCCGCTCCTACCTGATTTTAAGGAGCTGCTGTGCCAGCAGTTCCACACTCCAGCCACTGCCCACAGGTGGTCTGCAGCATGTCGCCGGTTCTCTAACATGCACGACAGGGACCAGGTTGCTTGTGGGACACTTCCCCCAGTGGACCGAGTCCTCACTCCTTTGGTGTCCCCCTCTAACTCCATACTTGGGAACGCCACCTGCTCGAGTAAAAATTGCAGGGTCATGGATAGTCTGCTCGCCAGGCTACATAAAGCCATGTCAGTGCAGACTCGGCTGGCAAATACAGGGGCTATCTTGTCTCTTTACCTCCGAGACTTGTCTCGGCAGGTTCAGCTCGACACCAGTATCGGTGAGGAGCTGCAGATGGCCTCCTCATGCCTCTCCTCAGTGATGAGGGAGCAGGCTGAGGCGGCAGGCAGTGCCTTAGCTTCCTTTTGGGTAGCTAGGCGCCACTTGTGGCTGTCTCAATCCCAGCTGCAACAGGGGGATAGAGACTGTCTGCTTAAGGTGCCGGTGGAACCCACAGCCATGTTTGGCCCTCACGCCATTGCCTTACTGCAGCAGGCGCAGGAGAGCCGCCGCTGTGCTAAGGAGGTTTCAGGGGGCCTTGTCAAGCGTGCCGCAGGCTCCAGGCCTAGACGGTCTCGCTCTCGACCAGTAGCAGCTCCTGAGGCCTCGTCATGGGGTCAAGGGGACCTTAGACTCCAGCTGGAGGCCTCCCGGCAGAATAGGCGCCGCCACCAGGGCAGGGGCAGAGGACTGTCTGCTAAGGCAGAGGGGTCCTCTAAGCGCCCTCAACCCTCCTGACAATTATCGGACTCGGGCCAACCAGGCTCCCCCATCCGCTGCTCGCAGGATGGCTTGGTTGGCCCTGGAGGCCGACCCGTGGGTGGTTTCCACCATGACCCACGGGTATCGCATCCAATTTTTGCGCCGACCGCCAGTTACAAGGACACCCATGTTTACAACAGTGGCCGATCCTCACCAGAGGGCGGTTCTGCAGGCAGAGCTGTCCGCTCTTCTGGAAAAAGGGGCTATAAGGGAGGTGGCCTCAGGGGATCAGCAGGCTGGGTTTTTCTCCCGCTACTTTCTGGCCCCGAAGAGGGATGGAGGGCTTCGCCCTATTCTGGACCTCAGGGGGTTGAATCAGTATCTCCGGCCCCTGCGATGCCGGATTTTGACGGTCCCCAGGGTGAGGCAGGCAATCTCTGCAGGAGATTGGTTCGCCACTATAGACCTGAAGGACGCCTATTTCCAGATACCAATCTGGAGGGGTCACTGGCGGTTCCTGCGGTTCGGGTTTGCAGGCAAGATATACGAGTTTCAGGTGCTGCCGTTCGGTATTTCTCTGGCACCACGCACCTTCACTCGTTGTATGGATGCGGTTCTCTCCCCCCTGAGGCACAGGGGCGTCAGGATCCTGAACTACCTCGACGACTGGCTGGTTTGCGCAGTCTCAGAGGAGCAATGCCGCCAACATGTGGCCCTGCTGCTGGACCACGTTCAGAGTTTAGGCCTGCGCCTAAACTACAAAAAGAGCAGGCTCGAACCGGCCCAGGTGACCTCCTTCTTGGGTATGGTCCTGGACTCGAGGAGCGGTACAGTTTCTCTGACCCAGGAGAGGCAGCTGGCCTTCAGGTCTTGTGTTGCCCTGTTCAGGTTGCACGATCTGGTCAACTGGGGCCTCTGCCTTCGCCTCATGGGCCTAATGGCGGCCATGGTGCAGGTAGTTCCCCTCGCCCTCCTGCACATGTGGCCTGTACAAAGGTGTCTGCTAAGCTTGGGGTTGTGCCCTCAGAGGTCCCACAAGACCAAAGTACGGGTCTCCCGGAGGCTCCACAGAGCCCTACGGTGGTGGAAGGTCCCCGCGAACATCAGGGCGGGCCGCGATCTGGGTCCAGTGATATATCGCCAGCTGGTGTACACCGACGCATCCCCGGCAGGGTGGGGCGCGGTACACGTAGGCTGGGGGGTCAATGGTGTCTGGACCGGCCGGTGGCAGGGTCAGCACATAAATGTCCTGGAACTGAGGGCGGCTCTTCTCGCTCTGCGCCATTTTCTGCCGAGACTGAAGGGTCATCATGTGATTGTCCGCACCGACAGCACAGTGGCGGCCGCTTACATCAACAGGCAGGGGGGGCTGGGCTCTCCGGTCCTGTGCAGGCTGGCGACAGTTCTCTGGCAGTGGGCCCACCCCCTCTTCCTCTCGCTCAGAGCCGTGCATGTGCCGGGAGTTCTGAACTCCGCGGCGGACATCATGTCGAGGGGGGGCCCTCAGCCGGGGGAATGGAGGCTCCATCCGGAAGTGGTGTCCGAGATATGGCATCGCTTCGGCAGGGCAGAAGTCGACCTGTTCGCATCAAGGGAGTCGTCCCACTGCCAGCTCTTCTTCTCGCTGAGGAACGACGATCCCCCCTTGGGCTGGGATGCTCTGGCTCATCCATGGCCCAGGGTTCTGCTCTACGCTTTCCCCCCCTTTGCTCTTCTCCAGCCTCTTCTGCGAAGAGTCCAGGTGGAGCATGTGCGGGTGATACTGGTGGCGCCTCTGTGGCCCCACATGGCATGGTTCTCGGGCATTCCTCCTCTGCTGGACGGACCACCATGGAAGCTCCCGTGCCGGAGGGACCTTCTCTCCCAGGCGGACGGAGCCCTGTTCCACCCCTTTCCAGCGGGGCTCAGGTTGGTGGCTTGGCCCCTGAGAGGGACAGGCTTCTGGCCTTAGGGTTACCAGAGCCAGTCGTGGCAACGATTCAGCAGGCCCGGGCTCCATCCACAAGGGCGGCGTATTCCTACCGTTGGCAACTGTTTGCTGCCTGGTGTGGGTCTAACCAGGTAGACCCCTACTTAGCCTCAGCCCAGCACATCCTGCAGTTTTTGCAGTCTCAGCTGGAGGCCCGGAAGGCTGCGGTAACACTGCGAGGATTGGTGGCAGCAATCAAAGCAGTGCGAATCGGTCATGTTGCGCTTGGCGCTGAGGACTGTGCCCTCATCTCTCGGTTTCTCCGGGGGGCCCACAGGCTTACGGTGCAGACTACTGGTCCCGCAGTTCCTTCATGGGACTTGTATATCGTCCTTGAGGCTCTTCAGAGTCCCCCTTTTGAACCCCTAGGGGGTACTGGTCTGAAGTGGCTTTCCATTAAGACCGCCTTCCTGCTTGCCATTACATCGGCCAGGAGGGTGAGTGAACTTCATGCATTGTCAGTGCATGGAGACTGCTGCCGGTTCTCCTCAGACGGTTCCAGTGTCGTTCTGAGGCCCAACCCAGCCTTTCTCCCTAAGGTCCTCACTGACTTCCACCTGTCTCAATCGATTGAGCTTAGGTCTCTCTCCTCTCCGGATGGTGGTGGGGATGCCGAGCAGGATCAGTCCGCTCTGTGCCCGGTGAGGACTTTGACGGAGTACATTCGGCGGACTCAGGCTATCCGGAGGTCGGATCAGCTCTTTGTCTGCTATGACCCTGGACGTCTGGGAAGGCCTTTGTCTAAGTCCAGACTGTCACATTGGGTGGTGGACGCGATCCGTCAGGCTTACCTTTTGTCAGGCGTGCCCGTCCCATCAGTGGTCCGGGCGCACTCCACTCGGGGTGTGGCTGCCTCCTGGGCCTTGTGGCGAGGAGCCTCACTTGCCTCCATTTGCTCTGCCGCCACATGGTCATCCCCGTCGACCTTTACCAGGTTCTACCGCCTTAACGTCGCTGCCAGCCCCTCCCTTGGGGAGCGGGTGCTGGGCTCAGCACGACGGTAGACACGTAGTCTCCCCTCGGCCTTGCGTCTTGCGGGCCGGGTGAGCGGCTTCCCTCCGGCCAGCTGGCCCTTGCGTCTTGCGGGGCCTCTGGCTGGTTCCCTCTGGTTGTCTAGCGTCTTGCAGGCTTCCATACCGCCCCTTTCCCTCTCAGGATGGGCCCTAGCGTCTGGCGGGGCCTACTCCGGGGTCTTGTATATATTGTATATTTGTACATAGTTCATTCGTTGCACATTGTGGTGTGGGATTGTGGGCTGCACTGTCTCCTCACGGGGTGTCTTAAAGGTCTACCCCGTACATATGGAATATGTAACGGAGTGGAGAGATAGTCTCGAGACGATAGAGAACGTATGGTTACTGTGTAACCTTGGTTCTCTGAGTGAAGAGACTATCTCTCCAGTCCTTAGGCCGCTCGGAGACACGTTTCAATCAAACTATCAATGATCACACGCCTGCGCTGGCGCTTTATAGCTACGCGATGGGGCGTGGCCGGGCTAGCCGGTGTGTCTTAAAGAATTATCCAAGTACCCTGACAAGCAGCGGGGATCATATCCCGTACATATGGAATATGTAACGGAGTGGAGAGATAGTCTCTTCACTCAGAGAACCAAGGTTACACAGTAACCATACGTTCTCATTGGTATAAAAAACAGGTCCTCATTTATCTTAATCTAATCTCAAAATGCCACAAAAAGCTTAGTTTTAATGTTGGAATAGATTGATTTTTCCTCTGGACGACATTCCCACAACCCCTCTAAGTTTTCTGACTTCTTAATACTTTAACTTGTTTCGAGTTTTCTTCAAAACACCTGTTGCTTCTGTTACTCCAGCAATAAAATTCACTTGACTGTGACTCAAACTTGTTAAAATAGAGGTGAGCTCATCTCTGTCAGCCCAGATCTTTAGCCTCAAAGAAGAAAAACATGTCAGTTTCATTCCTAAAATAGAAATCACCTCTACTGTTTTCTTTGTTTGGGAATACAATTTTCAGTCAATTTTGAGTGTGTGTGTGTGTGTGTGTGTGTGTGTGTGTGTGTGTGTGTGTGTGTGTGTGTGTGTGTGTGTGTGTGTGTGTGTGTGTGTGGTTTTCCTCACTCAATTCAGGGCACGTGTGCTTCATTTGGTTCATGTTTTTCTTTTTTCTTCATTTTTCTGCTCAGTTTGAAGCCAGTATGTGGCTCTGATCATACACATGTGCAATGTGAGCTGAAGGAGTACAGCAGGACAATTTGTGGGGAAGTGTGTGTTGTATACATGACAAGCAGAGAAGACAGAGTCAGAGGGTAGACCTGTGGTGTTGTGTGGTACCTCTGTCTGGGACCTCTTTAGATTCAGTGTGAGCTCTGATGACAGAAAGTGGAGAATAAAACCACGACTGAGTGTTGCCAACTTAGACCAGGCGCAAGCGCAGACAGGGCGTGACCGGCACACTTTGCAAGTTTCCTGCAGTGCCAAGAGAGGCGCACTCCGCGCAAATGGCAGAGAGGGAGGAGGAAAGCCGTGAGTGGGTTTAACACAGCCAAGCCCTGTTTTCACCAATCAAATGAGCGCCTCTCCTCGCCTTTACATGCCCTGCAGCCGAGGCGCAGCGTCTGATTGGTCTGAGTGTTCCCCAGCACCGCAGAAACAGTGCTGTGGTAGTGGAGACGGTCAGAGCTGGCTTAACCGGTAACACAGCTGGCTTATCCATTCAGAATACTTTTGATCCACCTGCACTCCTGGTTTGTCATCGCCAAGCAGAGCCTTTGGTGATATACTGTATACTCTCCCAGTGTCTCTGCCTCATCCTCCTTACAATAATGTACTCCATCTTTTTAAATCACATTAAAAATAAAGACTAAAACAGAGAAATTTGGGAAATCACGGGAAATCCTGAGTGACATACATTTATTTTGTCTCTTTTACCTCGTTTTTTCTCTCCCACTTTTCTTCAAATGAAATGAAATGAGAGAACCAGATATATACTCAGTATCAGATGTTAAGGCTGTTTATTGTTTAATTGTAAGATGTGCATCAAACTTCCAGCTGCCATCAGGTTAACTTTCCATTATGACAAACAGCTTTAATCTGACATCAGATGTGACGGGACAGTAAATATAGATACAAATGTATATGCTGGTTCAGACAGTTACATTAAATAGTGATTGCTGTGATTGTTTATTGCATTAAAATGTTATGAGGTGTGCTCCGCTTTGCGCCAAGAATAGACCAGGTTGGAGCTGCGCCAACATGAATCTGCTGACACCTCCCCCTGGTGCGCCGTCAACTCCCCCTGGCGCGCAGTCACACCCATCTCTGCGCAGACGGTCTACCAAATTGTCAAATTGGCAGCGCACGGCGGTGAGCCGCATGACATTAGCACTGCACAGGGTGCACCAGGCTTGCACCCCCTGCGCTGCGCCACAAAATTAGAGCCCTATGTCACTACATTTAAAGACTTTTCAGACCCCTCCGGAGAGTTTTCTTAAAGATGACAAATCTTGTGACTTCTCTAGAGTTTGGAGAATCTGAGGTTAAGCGTGTTTTGATCTCAGTGGTCTGCGTGTGTGACTCCCTCCCCTATCCAAAACACAGAGACAGCCCTCCTCACTCACAGCAGTCTCCTCCTGCTGCTCCAGAGCAGACTGCATTCACATTAATCAGACAAGTGTGTGTCTCATTATGGTCACTTCTGCTGGTCTCCAGCCCAGATAAAGGAGGAGGGTTGATATTAAGACATAAAAAAAACAAGAATGGTCAGAGGAAAGTTAAATTGTAGTCATAAACATATTTATGATGTTGTGTTTTTCCTGCTTTCTGTCTCTCCCACGTTATTTCTCTCTCCTACAGAGTCCATGACAATAACATGCGAATTGATTATTCTGCAAATGAGACAGCAGCATCATTTAGTGGCTCTAATTGAATTCTGGGACAGTCAATAGTGACTTTCCTTGCTGAGGAGCTGGCATGTTGAAACTTGCAGTGCTTCTCTCAGCTTTAAAGATGTTTGAAATGGGAAATAGCTTCATTCTTTCAAGTTTTACAGGACTATACATGACATAATTGATTAAAAATAATTTGTTAACAGTGAATTATCAGGGGATATGGTAATCTGGGGTGATAAAAAAACAAAAAGTATATACACCGAACCAAACCGAAAACCATGACCACAAAACCGTGACAGGAACCAAACCGTGGTTCTTGTAAAACGTTCCATCTCTAATATTTATTTTCGGCCTTAAATTTCTCCCAAGGTGGCATTAAAACGTCTAAGAAAGTCTTATATTTGACTTGGTGAAATGTGCAAATACCCTGACCGATGCACCACCGTGAAACACCCACTGTTTTGAAAAAACAGGACAAGGTCAAAACCAAGACAGGGCCAGATGCTTGATCAGAGGACACAAGATCCTGAAAGTGGAGGAAACAGGGTCACTGAGCTGCAGTCTGAACCAGAGGAAGTGACACTGTGCACACAGTCTGAATATCACTGCTCTGCTCCATCAAACCCTTAGCGTGTCACCCATGTTGAACTCTGTGCTAAGATAACATTTTTACTCTGCCTTAGAAAGCCGAAGGAGTCACCTTTCTAGGAAACAGCAGAAATAGACTCTCCAAACTTTGCTACGCTGCAGGAACACAAAGGTTTCAGACTCCGACTCAAATCCCAGAGGATCCTGCATCAGCATGCATCTGAACGTATAAAAACCATATCACCTGCTCTCTGCAGCTAAGAGGCTAAAACGCAGAGTCCTGCCGACCAGAGGTTTGCTCCGAAGTGCTGACAGAATTATTTATAACTAGCTCTCAGATTATGCAATAAAACAGCCTGATGAAGGCAACATGAAGAGACAGAGAGAAGAGGCCTTTTTGCGTCCAGCCGTACCCAGTGTGCCTGGGAGACCTTGGTTTATCTCTGCGTTATGTAACACCACTCCTCTCACGGCATTGAGCATGCAGGGAGGTATAATGTCGAAGAGTCCATTATTACAGAGTATGATCCCAGGATGAAGATGACTCTGAGCTAAATGTATAACAGGAGTGTTTCAGTGAGGAGCGGTGGTTTAATCCCAGTTTATCACCATCACATCCTCCTGTCATCAGACTGAGTCTGCTCAAAAAAAAAAAAAAATATATATATATATACATATATATATATATATATATATATATATATATATATATATATATATATATATATATATATATATACAAATATATATATATATATATATTCACAAGGCGTCTTTTGGAAGCCTGTCTGACCTTCTCTGAGACTCAGCTAAGGTAAGCCTGACGTTTAGCCTGATCGAGACCAGGCTTGTCGTGCTGGCTAATTTACCATGGTTACCAAGCCACGCTAGCCCTAAGCCTCGTTTGTGGAACCCAACTCTCGCTAAAGTTAGCAAGGCTAACCCAAATAAGCCAGGCTTTGAGATAAGCCAGCTTCGTGGAATATCCCCCTGGTGTATTGGTGAATACTAAGAGCAGAAATGGAGCAACTGATGCACATTTTGTTGAAAGATAGTCACAGATTCAACAGATTGAGCAGCAGAAGCACAACATGGTAGGCCACGACGATCGTAAGAATGGCACTGTTGTATGTGCAAACACAAAGCAAAGTGTGATGTCAGCGTTTCCACTGAAAAGCTGTTTTCAAAAGTTTGCATTTTGGGTCGGCTAAAACACTGTTTCCATGTAAACTCCAGTCCAAAACGCAGCAATACTTTAGCGTTTCACCCTAAAAGCATTGTCGTGTAAAAAAAACTTAAATTTTCCCTCATATTTCTACTGCACAGACTCTGGCCTCACAATGTCAGCGCCTGTGATGGGGATATCGTGGCTTCATTGGTACAAGGCTGCTCGTTATGTCATCACTGTGTACATAAAGAATCAGTGGCTCACTTTCTAAGAAACACTCGCTGGCCCATGATTTGGCCTAAAAAGTGACCTGTTTGCTGTTTTAAAGCAGTGAGGATATTCAAACTGAATTTACATGTTAGAATCCAGGTATTAAAAGTTCCAAGTATTCCAGGAAAATGGGCCAAAGCACTGACTCACGGACATGTTCTGACCATATCATAGTCAAAATAAGCAGAAAGGTCCAGGCAGGCATTTTAAGGCTCAGGTGTTAAAGGGTTAATCTTAAGTGCAGATAGCCCAGAGTTCACATCTGACCCTCAGGCCTTTAGGGCACATCAACCCCCCTCTCTCTGCCAGCCTGTCCACTCTCAGTGGAGATACAAAGAGCCCAAACAGAGGGCTTAGAAAAGAGACAGTTTAAGTGAGGATGCAGAAGAAAAGTCTTAGAAAAAGCAGAAAAAGAGGAGAGTTTGTCTGGAGATCTGAGCCACAGAGTTTCAACCAAAAGACAGGATGACAGCTAACGGACATCATCGCCTGAAACTATCAGCACATACAATAACACTATACACAAAGAAACAACACAATACAACTACACTCAGTAAAACCATAAGTAATAAAACTACACACAATAAAACTGCTCCCAATGGAATTACACACAATAAAAACTGCACAATATAACTCTCTTAACTTTCACACAATGAAACTCCACAGGATGGAATTAAACAGAATAAACCAAATAAAGAATGTACAAAAAATGAAACGACATACGATAAAACTACACACAATAAACTTCATACATTTAAATCACACAGAATAACACAACACAACTGAACTACACACAGAAATACTGCACAAAGTGAAACTGCAGAATAAACCCACACACAATGAAACTACACACAATAAAAACACAACATAGAACTACACACAATTAACAACTTACAATGAAACTACACACAAAAAATATCACAGTAAAACTTCACAACTAATTACACTCCATGAAACTTCACCGAAAAAAAAAGAAAAACTCTTTAAATAAACTACTTACAGTTAGACACTATAAAACTACACACAATAAAACTACACATAATGAAACAACACAATACAATTACACAAAGTAAAACTAGACACAATAAAAATACAAACAATAAAGCAACATAAAATGAATCTACACAGAACAAAATGACACACAGTGGCCCTCAATTATCAAGGAGTGTATGATTTAAAAAAAAAAAAACAAAAAAAACCTGTGATTATTTTCAGACATAGATTTGAATTTACTAATCTGGACGTTGGTGGAGAGCTCAATCGATCCAAAGGCAGGTCTAAGTTTGTGTACACAGGTTTTACATCAGAAAAATACACACAGTGAAACTTCACACAATTAAACTTCACACAGTGAAACCACACAAAGAAACACTTGCTAATTTTTGTTCAGCTGATAAATGGAAGTGATAACGAGTGTACAGCCTCTCAGGGATTACAGCTGATTGTTGCGTTGTAGCTGTAATTCTATGCACAGCGTGTCAGCTGTAGATCAACTCTTATTACTGTCAATGCTGTTTGTCATCAGTTTACTGGAGCAGTTCGGTGAAAAGTTAGAGCTCCAACCTGCTCCTGATTTGTTCTCTGGTAGTTTCTGATCTGATCTCATGTTTCCTCTAACAGTGACAGCTTCTCTTAGAGCATCTTTTTGCTGGTTTACATTAACTAAGCCATGCATGAAAGCTCTCTGTTCTCTGCTTTCCAACTCCAAAACACAATCTCAGCCTTCCAGAGGAGAAATTGTTCCTGTGCTGGACTGAAGGAACCCTAGCAGAACATCACCCCCCTGCCTGGATGGTGCCTCTTTAGGATTTAATCTCAGACAAACAACAGCCAAAGTGGAGTTCAATAATGAATGGATGACTGTATTCTTCTCAGCCAAAACATGTCTTGATTAATTAGAGCACACGCCACTGACTCAACGTTTTAGTTCCTCTGTGTGAGTGACAACACACTGCTAAGTCATCAGCTGCTGCACTGGGATGACCTCCAACCACTGCTTTCCAGATCTGGAACATAATGAGGCTCTGCAGGCTGTCACCTCAGAGACAGGTCCTTCTTCAGGCAGAGCCCAGGACTGCAGACGGCAAGACACACCGCTGTAGCAGGACAGGCCTCAGGGACCTCAGGCATGCAAACAGGAAGATTGATGGACCTTTACAGCTGAGTCAAACACTTGATTCTGATTGGTTAATAACTATGCTTACTTGAATTCACTTTAAAGGGACAGTTCCGTTTTTTGAAGTGGGGTTGTATGAGCTCTATGTGACCACTAAGGACATTAGATACAGTAGAAAGGTGTCTCCTCTCCCTCAGTAAGATACAGACTGTAATCGCTGGTGACGAGGAAATAGACGCTAACAGGGACAGACTGTACCAAATTCAAAGGCTATTTTCTCTGCCCACAAGAACTAAAATCAAAAAGTAATACCACAGTTTAAGAGTACGCTACAACAAATATTTTTAAGTGCATTAAGTCTTCGGAAATATAAACATTTATCCGGACCTGACTAACTGGTCATGTGTCCTTCCGCGCAGGGCTAGTGTGCTCCGTCCCTCCTTTCAGCTGTAGGGAATGTAAACAAGCTATGCTTTGGGCGCCGGTTGTAGCCTTGTGTAAGTTTGATCAAGTATCATAATTCTTTTGTTTGTACTCAAAGGATTGTGAGGCAGTGTAGGAAATTCAAAATGAGTGACTATGACAGCAGCGATGAAGTTTCATTCACTTTGGAACCAAAAGGATACCTGTATGAACCGGAGTACACAGAAGAAGAGCTGCTACAGATGGCAACTGAAAGGAATACAGAGGAAACATCTGCGGACAATGGACATCAAGATAGAGTTGGAAATACTTAAGTGGCGTAAATGTCTGAGCTGTGACTCAATGCCCACGGATGCTGAGTGTTACTGCTGTCACGAGTGGAACTTGGTCACACACACTCTTCAGGATTTGTTTGAGGGCACTGCTGGCTCTCAAGCCGTCTGTATAACTCATCACACAGATTTCCCTGCTCTTCTGAATTCTGGAGTGTCCTGTAACAGTGACAACAACAACAACAACAGTCGTGGCAGCAGTAACACTCAGCATCTCGATGTCCAGTGTCCGTGGATGTTTCCTCTGTATTCCTTTCAGTTGCCATCCGTAGCAGCTCCTCTTCTGTGTGCTCCGGTTCATACAGGTATCCTTTTGGTTCCAAAATGAATGGAACTTCATCGTCGCTGTCATAGTCACTCATTTTGAATTTCCTACGCTGCCTCACAATCCTTAGAGTACAAACAAAAGAATTACAATACTTGATCAAACTTACACGAGGCTAAAACCAGCGCTCAAAGCACAGCTTGTTTACATTCCCTACAGCTGAAAGGAGGGGGGACGGAGCGCACTAGCGCTGTGCGGAAGGATACATGACCAGTTAGTTAGGTCCAGATAAATGTTATATTTATAATGACTTAATGCACTTAAAAAATATTTTATGTATGGTACTCTTAGACTGTGGTATTACTTTTTGATTTTAGTTCTTGTAGGCAGAGAAAATAGCCTTTGAATTTGGTACCGTCTGTCCCTGTTAGCGTCTATTTCCTCGTCACCAGCGATTACAGTTTGTGTCTTACTGAGGGAGAGGAGACAACTTTCTACTGTATCTAATGTCCTTAGTGGTCACATAGAGCTCATACAACCCCTCTTCAAAAAAACTGAACTATCCCTTTAAGTGAAAACAATTTATAAATTAACCATAAAAATAGTGTCATAGTATCGTTAATATACACAAATTCAGCTGTTATGGCATATATATATATATATGTGTGTGTGTGTGTGTGTGTGTGTGTGTGTGTGTGTGTGTGTGTGTGTGTGTAAAAAATCCCCATATTCCAATACGTTGATTTATTCTTCCACCTGTCATATTCATGCTGTTCAAAGTTTACGTGCCACAGTGTTTTGATGTAATACTTGATGCTATGGTCAAGTGCTTAATGCTACGGCATTAAAAGGAATCCAGACCTATTGCTGGCATGCACAAACACTCACTCAGCTTTTAAAACATTGTTTTTAGCTTCATTTCTTTGAGCAGCAGCTGAATCATTGTTAGCATTCATGGCTGTGGGAGATTACACCAACTGACATCATCAGTGGTCACGCTGAACATGTTGATGCTGCTGAACGTAGAGCTGTATTATCTCACTGCCTATCTGTTTACACATGGCATCATTTTAACAGGATTATAGAATTACTACAGACTAAGAGCTATGAAATGTTAGATAAATACAGAGAGCACGAAGTGACAGATTAGAGAGCACTGAGAACAATGTTTGTGCTGCTTTAATTCCCTTCTGCTATTAAATGAGATGAAACTATCTGCAGCACTTTTTAAGAGTCGGGCTGCTCCTGTCACGTCCTGCTCAGGCTGATGTCAAACTCAGTACGGTGTGCCCCTCCTCACTTTGTTTGCCTCGTGTCCGCACTCTTCATGAATCAACAACATTATCCACAGAAAGATACCGGAGTGATTCTATAATTAGGAGAAACATTTCAGGTATACAAAAAAGTGAAAAAGAATATGTGCTTCGCTGCTTCATAATCTATTTTTTAGTAAAGTATTTACCTGGAACTATTTACTGATTAGTAAGCTTAAGCTCTTATAAATTCTTAAATATTTAACAAATAAAAAACTGTTGCATTATTTTGTCAACTGTGTTATGGACAAAAGGTATGACTATTTTTTCACCATAAATCCATATTATACTGAATTTAGAGTTACTCAACATTTCTATTTCAGACTGCACTCCCTAGAAAGTGCAGAAAAAAAAAAAACAGTAACAGAGCTGACAAGACAAGAAGAGCGAAACCTGTCTCTACAACACTACATTCAGTGATGCTACCCATTTCAGTGGGTAACACGATTGGTGAAGATTTTTTAGACTCGCACAAAGTGAATTGTTTTTGCTAAATTAATTAATTTGAAATTACATAAACATTGTTTTTTCATGTTTTGATGATTAGTTTGAACAAATTTTCACAAACTTGTACAGGGCTCTCAAGTGTCATGCATTGAGCGTGATGTTCACTCTTTTGTCACATACTCCCGCCACGCATCGTATTTCTCACACTAAAAAAAAACGGCAGGAGTAGAGCACGTTCTGATTGGCTATGGCGTAGCCAATCAGAAACAAAAGCACTACTGTATCTTGGTAAATCTTAATGCAACAACCAATGAAAATCGCACTTCTGCTACATTCAGTGGCATTCCCTGGAAGTTTTTCATTGGAAGCTATGACTGGAGCATAAGAGATGAGTATCACAGAGACCACTGGAGTATGCAAACAGAGTGGGCTCTAATTTCGTGGCGCAGCGCAGGGGGCGCAAGCCTGGTGCACCGCGCGCAGTGTTAATTTCGTGCGGAGCACCGCTGTGCACTGCCAATTTGACAATTTGGTAGACCGTCTGCGCAGACATGGGTGTGACTGCGCGCCAGGGGGAGTTGACGGCGCACCGGGGGGAGGTGTCAGCAGATTCATGTTGGCGCAGTGACAATTTTGTGCCAAACACAGTGCAGAAAGTGCGCTGAAAGCTCGCCAGCTCCAACCTGGTCTATTCTCGGCGCAAAGCGGAGCGCACCCTCCTTAGCTGTAATTTGGTGACAGGCGCACATGTGCGCACACAACAAAGCCTCAGAGGCAGGTTTCTAGAGTGTCAGGCACATTTTAGGCCTCACTTAATCATTGCAGTGAATAGCAAACGTTTTGCATTGTTGTTCTCTTTTCTAGGGATGTTTTGTGGTGTTTGCAGGCAACATAGGCCTCCTGTAAAGAATGGCCCTAAAATTAGACCTTTTGTGGAAGTGGGGGCTGTCCATTATCGGAAGGACTACCTTGAACGCCACATAACCACTGAGCACCACCACCATAGCATGAAATGCTGTGAATCACTTGCACCTGGTAATAATACGCTTTTTCCCAGTCTGGTCAAATCACAACCCCACAGTATGGGGTATTAATGGTCAGGGATTTTTTTTTTTTTTCAGGATACTCTGTCATGAATTCATTTGAACCAGTCATTATTATGGAGCACGAAGCTGTGATTGGGGGATTCAAGTGCCTCTATTGGTTGCTCAAAAATGAAATAGCTCACTATACTAACTATGGAAAGCTGCTAAGTTTGGCCCAGCTCCCTGGCTGTGACTATTTCGAAAAGCTTAAGGTACTTGTGCAAGTAATACAGATTAAATCAGTTCAGAACCTTACACTATATTTATGTGATTAAAACTTGAAACTGTTTTAAGGTTGATGGCAGAAACAACTACCACCCTCATCAAATTATGGATGAAATGCTTGAGATCCTTTCTGATGTCCTTGAGGAGCCTCTCAGAGAGAATATAACAGCGTCCCAAGCCATCGGAATCGAGCTTGATGAAAACACGGATGTTTCCCTGCTTCGTCAGCCTGACCTGCACATCAGGTATGACTAGATATTGTTCATAATGTGATCTCCCTTATCATTATGATTATTATGCGATCTTGTACTGCATTTTATAGATTGTATTTTCCATTTGTGCTGTTCTACTGCAAGAATGTAATCAAATAAACACTTGAAAAACAATTAAGGATGTGATTATTCCTGCATATCAGGATTTTTTTTTATACATTTACTTTGTGGAGTTATAGCGATAAATTGGCTTACTGCTTTACTTGCTGTTTTTGTTTTATTCAGATACAAAGATAAAGAGGGACATGCTTTCAATCAGTTCCTGGACATCATGGCTGTCAGTGATGGCAAAGCTAACACCATTGTAACTGCAGTAAAAAGATGTTCTGCAAAAAAACAGGTGCCAACAGAAAAACTCTGTGGGCTTGGCACAAATGGGGCAGCAGTAATGACAGGTATATTATTTTATTGTCTCATGAAATAATTTCTTTAAGAAAATTTTGGTAATGCTAAATTTCACTTTTGTTTTTTGGCATGTATCCACAGGACGCATAAACGGGGTTGCTAAGCAGCTGAGTGAGAGCTTCTCCTGGATTGTTGCTGTGGCTTGTGCAGCCCACCGCCTTGCACCGGTCTGCAAAGACGCCTCAAATGAGGTCAGATATTTGGCAACCTTCTGTAACCACCTCCAGGAACTGCATCTGTATTTCCACTACAGTGCAAACAGGAGTGCAGCCCTCAAGACAGCAGCTACAGCCCTAGGTCTCTCTAACCTCAAGATGAAGGTAATTATACTCACTCAGTTTGTATTCTGATTTTGCTCACCAGATAATGCATGTGTTTAAGGTGCCATTTCAGGAGCACTCAGCTACTGCTTCAGTTTGGAATTTTTTTTTTCCCCATAAAGTTTATCTAAAGTTCCAGGGTTCAAGACAACATCAAAAGGCTAGTTTCTCGCTACACAGCACAGCACAGCGGCCGGGGTGGGGGGGCGCGCGCTAGTCTGTCGCTATCATACAGTCTACGCTCGCTACACTCATCCAAGAGCTGTGCCTCCATGCCGGCGACATCCATGCTGCAGTGTTATCTTCTTCCCAAACAACACGAAGTGACGCCGCTTCGCCCAATGAGGCTAGCCGCATTCTGTGGCGTCATAGCAACGTGTGAGTGTTCGGTCAGCTCATTCGTCAGGTCATAGCAACGTTTGAGTGTTCAGTCAGCTCATTGGTCAGGTCATAGCAACGTGTGAGTGTTCAGTCAGCTCATTGGTCAGGTCATAGCAACGTGTGAGTGTTCGGTCAGCACATTGGCCACAGAGCGGGAGAGGGGAATGGGATGGAATTACCGTAATTTCTCGTATAAATCGCCCTGCTTTTCATTGAAACTATAAATATATAGCAGTTTATGTTGAACCCTCAGAGAAATACGGGACAAAGTGCGTCCCTTATTGGTTCAGCATGGCACGCGTATGCTTGAGTCCAAATACGGGACGATTCAGTTTTTCAAGGGACGGTTGGCAACCCTACAATTGAGATGCTGTGCTTGCCACATTGGCAGAGGAGGCAGAGATGAAGAGGTGCCCAACTGCCAAGGGCCTCTACACCTTTTGCGCCACCTATAGGTTTGTGGCATCTGTATCCCTGCAGGCCGACATACTGCCACATACAGCGATGCTTTCAAAGATGTTTCAACGGGCAAATGTAAACTTCCTCCATATCAAGGAGCAGGTGTGTTATGATCAGTTATGTTCTGTGTTTGTCCATCTATGATACTGTTGGTTATGATCAGTGACAAGTTAGTAACATTTCTTTAACTTTAGGTTCCAATCACAATCGATGCCCTCAAGTGCATCAGAGATGCAGGAGAGGTCCCACTGCCTAGGTAATTCCTCTCTCGTCTAGAAAGAGAAATTGATGATCCCCTCGGCCTTGGACAATTCGCCATCCAGCATGAGGAGAAAAAGGCAAAGGAGAGGACAGGGCATTGAGGAGCTGTCACGAGAGGAGCAGTGGAGATTTGTTAGACAGGTAAATTAAGTTTTGTAGAATTAGTGTGTTGAGTCTAAGATTGAAGCCAATGTGTAAATTAATTTTCATGTTCAATGGTTTCATGCAGCAAAGACAAAGAGTAAATAACTGGAAGAATGTCTCATTTCTATGCTCTTTGAAGAGTTTTGGGTGTTTTATTTTTATTATGCGACTTACAGGTGGCTGTTCTTTATATCACGAGCCTGATAAACCACTTTGAGACCAGGTTCCAAGACCTGGATACCACTGCGGCATTCAGTGTTTTGGGACCATAGGGAGCCGCGCTTGGGGATGAAGGGACAATGGGTTATCTTCAAACGTTGGCAGGAAAGTTCCCCCATGGTAAGGAGACCTTGGTGACCCAGGAATGGCTCTCATTTAAGGAGCACTTGCATGGAGTAGCATTCAAGGTGGGTTAAGGTTGCACCTCAACCAGGACATTGCAAGCATCAGTCATTCTTCTGCAGTAAAAGTGTTATTAATAAATCTCAATTTCATACTTGTAATAGAACATTTACTTTATTATTTTTTAATTCAAGATCAAATAAAATGTGTGATATAAATAATCAACATCTGTCTAAAATATTGTTTCTAGGACAAGAACCAAGCTGAGGTTCTGTCACTCCTGGCCAGTGAGTTCGATGAATGGGCACAAATCTACCCCTTGCTGAGCCACTTGGCAGCAGTTGCGCTGGTCATTCCAGTTTACAGCGTAAACTGTGAGAGAGACTTCTCCGCAATGAATCGCTTAAGGTAAAATGGCATGACTGGAGTTGCTGAGTGATGTGTCTAACGTTTAATCCATTTACACTGAACTGCATACATAACCAGACTAAGGTACACGTGTGTTCCAAAGGCACCTTCTGCTTTCATTCCTTTTGATTAACTGTAGTCTTCTTAATTCCTGGGTAAAATCAGACCTCCGCAACCGATTACAGGGGGAACACCTCGCTGCCTGCCTGAGGATCTCCATCAACGGACCCAGCCCTGGAGATTTTAATTGTGGTTGAGCTCTGGAGCTTTTCTTTGTAAAGACCCGTAAAATAAAATGTTTGGCACCTGGGTGCAGAGTGTGTAAATAGGCATTTTGTAAATGTCCAGAGTTTGTAAATAGTTGTGTAGTGTAATGTGTAAATAGTGTAAATAACCTGTTGTTGAAATGTTGTTCAGTAAATTGTTCAAAATATTGTGAGTAAGTGAGTGAGTTTTTGGTTTTGTTTCTGAACTAGATTGAAATTTTTCTGATATGCCTTTGTAAGTTCTTATTTATCAACGTATGTTCATGATGTCCATGGTCCCAAACTGCACTTACTGCGCTTAAAAACGTACACACACATTAAAACCGCCGAGGGTCAGAGACTCTCTCACTACAGTCTCCTAAAATCCTGTGGGAAACACTGTTTTTCATTTTATATCCAACGAGCTTACATTCAACAATCACTTCTCATGTTTTTCTCTGCCCTGTAAGACCCATAGACCCTGCTCTATGTGATAAGAGACACACAGAGATTCTCAACACTGATACACATCTAATGTTACAAGTGAACCTCCTCACAGTTTTGTTCTGAAGTTGATGCAGCTGGTTTCATGCAATTCGTATGTTGTACAAAAGATCCAGGGTGTACAGAAACGGTAGCAAGCTTGCCAGAAAAGCTGCTGTGTGTATAAAGACCAAAGTCTGATTGATCTATGGACGTGGTGTCTGTATCATCGCCTGTTAGAGGACAGGGACATGCGCAAACAGGACCTACAGTGGAGGAAAAAGTATTTGACCCCCCGCTGGTTTTGAAACTTTTTATACTAAGAAATAAATGAAGAGTGTCTGATTTTTATGGTAGCTTAATTTTAACAGTGTTGGAAAGGATATCAAGATAAAAATCGAGAAAATTACATGAAATGAAAAAAAATAATAATTTGAATTTCATTCAAGATGGCTGCTGTAGCTTGAACGTCTGTGGTTGGTCTCAGATTGCCTCAACAAATGGTCCTTTTGTGATTAACTCAAGTGGCCAATCTACTCATATCTTTGATCTATAAAAGGCTAACAATCCAGTGAATCAAAAGTGTTGGAATTAAGAACTTCTATCCTCTGCAATGGCTGGAGCTGAGGTATCTCTGCAAACAATTTGGGATGCCATTGAACGTAACAAAGGAGAACTGAAGTCTCATTTTGACGCAAATTTTGAGTCAATTCATCGTGTTTTGGATAAAATACATGGATCTTTATCCTCACTGGGTGACCAAGTGTCAGAGCTTGAACAAAGAGTGAGCTCAAATGAGGACAATGTAGAGGATCTGACGAAGCGTGTGCTCACACTTGAAAAGGAGAATGCCTACCTTAAGGATAAAGTTGATGATGCTGAAAACAGAAGTCGCTCCTTAAATCTTCGCTTCCTGAATGTTCCTGAGAAACGTGAGGGTAAGGACATGATAAAGTTCCTGAATGAACTTATTCCACAACTTCTGGGCAACGACAACTTCTCCGCCATGCCCATCATTGAGAGGGCCCATCGTTCTCCAACATTTACCTCCAGCTCTCGATCTTCTCCTCGCCCCATCCTTGTTAAGTTTGTGCATTTCCATGATAAAGTGAGGATCCTACGTCTCTCACGGGAGAAGGGAGAGCTCACCTTTTTGGGAGCTCGTATCCACATCTATCCCGAATTCAGCGCTGCCCTTATCGCCAAACGCCGGCAGTTTGACCAGGTTAAAAAGAGGCTTCGTGCTGCTGACATCAGGTACTCTCTTCTATATCCCTGTACACTGAGAGTCATGGTGGATGGAATGCCGAAACTCTTCAGAAGTCCCGAAGAAGCAGAGGGTTTCTTCGCTGATTCCCTCATTTCGTCTCCATGATAGCCTCGGATTAGCTTTGCCTCACTAATATTGATAGCTAATAATTAAACTTTGACAGTTCAGACTTTCTTTCTTCGAAATCAGCTCACTACCGAAGCATCAATGACTCTTTTCTCTTTACTGGTGCCCCTTTGTTTTTGTTTCCCCTTTTTGTTAGCTTTGAATCAACTTTTTTACACAGTTTTCGAGTGCATCTGTGGGAGAATCTCTTTTGTTTGCCGTAGACTGTTTCTCCGTGACGTCATTGTGACCGGGTTTCAGTTGATACTGTCGTGATTTTGTCGTTTGCTGACTTTCTGCTGTTGACTGTCAATTGCTGACTGCGGTCCTTTCATTTTTATTGCATTCAAATGCAAATTTTGGCCTTCATATTTTCTATTTATTGTATTCTTATTTCTCCTTCTGTTCTCTAAGGCTGTATGATCCTAATTGGCATGTTTACTATGAGTAGGCCTTATTCTTTGTTTCCTTAATTAAATAGGGCCCTTCCTTCTTTCTATTGGCTAATATTGCAATCTGAGCCTTTGTTATAAAATCTATTTAAATTTGTGTTCCATTATGTGTGTGTTATGTGTTTGTAGGTGTCTGTCTGTTTGTGTGTGTCCTGTCTTGCTCCCTACTCTCATCACCTTATCTCTTTCCACTCGCTTTTCCCTGTTTGAACCTTCATTTATTTATATGTTGCAATTGATTTAGTTAAAGGTTTAAAGATAATTCACCTTAACATTCGAAGTATTGTTTCAAAAATTGATCTATTGAGAGCTTGGGTCGCCCTCTATAAACCCAATATCATTACAATCTCTGAAACATGGCTTCATGAAAGCATCATCGATGATGAAATTGAAATCGATAATTTTGTACTTTATAGAGCCGATAGGTCCTCCCGGGGTGGTGGTGTGGCTACTTATGTTGCAGCCAATTTAACCTCTAACCATATCTGTCCTTCTGTTGAACCAGTTAACTTTGAATGTCTTTTTGTCAGCATTGTCTTTAATGAAAACAAACAGTTAACAATAGGCAATATTTACAGGCCTCCTTCAGCTCCTGTTGACTCTACTTTGAGTATTCTATCCACAATTAATTCTCTTGAGAGGCATAATGAATTAATTATTCTTGGAGACTTTAACAGAAACTGGCTTGATCACTCCTCTCATAAGGATAGAAATATATTTGATAGTGTACACCTTACACAGCTTATTAATGAACCCACAAGAGTTGATTATCGATCCTCTTCTCTGCTTGACTGGATATTGGTCTCAAATCCTGACAGAATAGTTAAATCTGGCGTTATGCCTGACTCTTTAAGTGATCATTCTATTATATTTTGTGTCTGGAAAATCAAAGTTCCACGTTCTCCTCCTAAATTCATTACATGTAGACAGTGTAAAAAGATTAATGTAGATATTTTTACTCAAGACTTGATTTCTATTAACTGGGATAGATTCCAACTTATTCCCTATGTTGAGGATGCTTGGGCTTTTTTTTATTCTGAATTGAATCAAATTATTGATAATCATGCTCCTCTGAAGACTGTTAGAGTCAAAGGAAGACACTTGCCCTGGATCAGTTCGGAATTAATCTCCCTTTTTAAACAGAGGGACAAAGCATGGGCTAAGTATCGCTCATCTAGAGACCCTTCTGATTGGAACACTTATAGATTACTAAGAAATGAATGTACACTTAAAACCAGAAACGCAAAGTCGAATTACTACAAAGATAGTTTGTCTCAAAATTTTCATAACTCAAGACAATTTTGGAATCGACTGAATCATGTTCTTAACAGAAACAATAAAAAAGGAGTAAACCAGATACAATTTAATAATGAACTTATTTCTGAACCATCTCTTATAGCTAATGCTTTTAATCATCATTTCTCTTCCATCTGGAGCTCCTATCACTTTGACTCTTTTTGGACTGCCAGTCCCTCACATAGCTCTTTTTCTAACCATTCTTTTTCCTTTAAAAAAATTACGCCAAATGAAGTTTTCCTTGCCTTATGTCAGTTGAAAGAAAACACCACTGCTGGCCCAGATGGCCTTGAAGTCAAGTTTTTGAAACTTGCTGCACATGTTTTGATGTATCCCCTCTCTGATTTGTTTAATCTTTCACTGTCTACCTGCTCAATTCCTGCCATTTGGAAATGTGCTAAGGTCACCCCTCTTTTCAAAGGTGGTGATCCCTCTGATGTCAATAATTATCGACCTATTTCTATTATTTGTACAGTTGTAAAAATTTTTGAAAAGCTTATTTTTAATCAACTCTCACATTATTTAAATTCTCTTGATATTTTATCACCATTTCAATCAGGTTTCAGACCAAATTTTTCTACCACCACTGCTCTGTTAAAGTTTACTAATGATGTGTTCTCTTCTTTTGATAAGAGTCAACTTACTGGGGCAATTTTCATTGATCTTTCTAAAGCTTTTGATCTGGTAGACCATTATTTACTATTGGATAAACTTTCTGCCATTGGACTGGATCAGAAAGCTCTCTTTTGGTTTAATGCCTATCTTCACAGTCGTCGGCAATGTGTTGTTTTTCAGGGTCATCAGTCTGACTTTTTAATTATTGAAAAGGGTGTCCCGCAAGGCTCCACTTTAGGTCCACTTCTTTTTTCTATTTTTATCAATGATTTGCCCAATATCTGCTCCAACTGTCATATCCACTTATATGCTGATGATACTGTCATTTACAACTCTAACTCTGACTTATCTCAAATACAGAACTCTTTACAGTTTGATTTTGACAGGGTCCAAGACTGGTTCAGTATGAACAGACTTGCATTGAACAAGAAGAAGTCCTGCAGTATGATTTTTAGTACACGTCACCTCCGATCTCATCCAGTGGACTTTCACATTTATTTTTCTGACGGATCTTCTGTTGATAAAGTTATATCTCTGAAATACCTTGGACTTTGGATCGATCCAGAACTCACTTTCAAACCTCACATTGATTACATTGTAAAAAAAGCATATGGTTGTCTCGCATCACTTTATCGTTCCGTTAACTGTTTTACATTAAATGTCAGAAGAAGGTTAATATCACAGCTCATATCACCAATTGTTGACTATGCCGATATCGTCTATCAAAACACCTCAGACTCCCATCTTAAATCTTTGAACGTATTATTTAACTCTATGTGTAGATTTGTTTTGAGATGTCCTTTTAGAACCCATCACTGTTTTATGTTTGATTCACTGAACTGGTTACAACCCAAATCAAGACGGCAATATCATTGGCTTTATTTCCTTTTTAAATGTGTTTATTTCCAGTGTCCTCCGTATTTAAAAGAACTCATGATCCCATACAACTCTCCATATACCCTTAGGCATATGAACCACCCTTTTTCCTTTGTTCCCAGAATTTTAAAAGAAGTCGGTAAAAGATCATTTCAGTACAAAGCCCCATCAGATTGGAATAATCTCCCTCTTTCTTTGCGTTCTATTACTTCTTTTCATTGTTACAGAAAAACATTACATGTCCATCTCAAAACAAACTGCTCATGTTACTGATTTATTTTCTTCAAAATTTTATTCTACTTTGATTATTATTATTCTTCTTTTATGTTCACGTTTTTTGCTCTGTTATGTTTTGTCTATTTTGCATTTTAGGCGTTTGTTGGTTGGGGTTGTGTATGGGAGTAGGGTGAGCAAGATATCCGTATTTGTTGTATGTTATGTTGGTGTATGTCTATATGTGAATGTGTTGTAATGTAACTTGTGTTTTATGTTTATGTTTGTTTAGGGACCCCCTTGAAAATGAGATGCTGCATCTCAAGGGGCTATCCTTTAATAAATTCAATTCAATTCAATTAAGGGAAATAAGTATTCGATCCCCTAGCAAAACATGACTTAATACTTGGTGGCAAAACCCTTGTTGGCAAGCACAGCAGTCAGACGTTTCTTGTAGTTGCTTACTAGGTTGGCACACACATCTGGAGTAATTTTAGCCCACTCCTCTCTGCAGATCATCTCCAAATCCTGGAGGTTTTGAGGCTGGCGTTTGGGAACTTGAAGCTTTAAATCTCTCCATAGATTTTCTATGGGATTAAGGTCAGGAGACTGGCTAGGTATGGTGTAAGGAAGCTGTCAAAAAGGATGTATGCGTAATTAATGATTCGTCAAAAAAGACGTATGCGTAATTAATTAAATTTTAAAAAATTCAGTGTCAATAAAGTTATTTCACACAAAAATCTGCTGTCATATACGTAAGTCTGTGAAACTGGGTTTTAGGTTACAGTTGTTTTTATACGAGTGCAAAGTCTTATGAATACAACTCAACTTTCTACGACTACGAATTCTTCCTTACGAATACAAATCCAAGCCTATGAGTACGAATCCAAGATTACGAGTACGAACAGAAAAAGTGCTGAAATGACGTCACTGAGGTCACAGATCACACGAAAAGCAATCGATCTCCTCCAACCGCGCATGCCCAAGCCACAGAGGTAAACATAGAGCGGAATATGGACGGAGGCAGCCTCCCGGGTGCCTCCAGCTCCAGAGAAACACAACGTTTAGATTGTATATAATATGTTACATAAAATATAGGTATCGTAGAGTCACAAACTTATTGCTTTAACGAGCAAGCTAAAGACTCGTCTTGTCTGCAAGAGATTGCGGGGCGGGAGACGTGGATCATTCAGCCCAGAGAGGTTACTGTGGAGAAAAGGGAGTTTGTACTCTCCATGTAACAACTAAAAAGTCTTTTATCGCATATCTCTGTTCTGACTGTTAAACCGCTGCCTTAGTTTGTCGAAGAGGTCTATGCTGGTATAATTTTTGCCTTATTTAACCAGCTCGGAGTAGTTGTGATATGCAATAAATGACTTTTTAGTGGTTACATGGAGAGTACAAACTCCCTTTTCTCCACAGTAACCTCTCTGGGCTGAATGATCCACGTCTCCCACCCCGCAATCTCTTGCAGACAAGACGAGTCTTTAGCTTGCTCGTTAAAGCAATAAGTTTGTGACTCTACGATACCTATATAAAGTAGGGGATCAAATACTTATTTCCCTCAATGAAATGCAAATTTTTTTTTTTTTTTTTCATTTCATGTAATTTTCTCATTTTTTTTTCTTTCATATTCTTTCTAACACTGTTAAAATAAAGCTGCCATAAAATCAGACACTCTTCATTTATTTCTTGGTATGAAAACTTTCATAATCAGCGGGGGGTCAAATACTTCCCCCACTGTAACAACCTGACACAGACAGGAAATGCTTCATACTGCTACCTCTACCAACATAAAATGACTGTTCTGTTGGATCTGTTTCTAGATTTTCTGGTTTTCTGTTTTGGAAGGCACAAGTAGGGGTGCGTATTGATCAGATTTAAATGATAGCAATTCCCTTATTGATTCTGCTTATTGATCTGACCCTATAGATTCACCGATCAATTCCTCCTGAGAATTTTCCCTGTACAAAATTTAGCTTTACTGGTTTTCTGGAGCATCATCTGATTGAGTTTATAAGTGAATGAATATGAAACTGGGGCTGCACGGTGGCGCAACAGTTAGTGCTGCAGCCTCACAGGAAGAAGGTCACCGGTTAGATTCCCAGCTTGGCCGGTGAGCCTTTCTGTCTCTCTCCCCACGCATGCATGGGTCCTCAGGCTTCCTCCCACAATCCACAAACATGCTCATCAGGTTAATTGATCACTCTAAATTGTCCATAGGTGTGTGTGTGTGTGTGTGTGTGTGTGTGTGTGTGTGTGTGTGTGTGTGTGTGTGTGTGTGTGTAAAAGGTTGTCTATCTATGTGTCAGCCCTGCGATTGACTGGCGACCAGTCCAGGGTGTACCCCACCTCCTGCCCAATGACAGCTGGGATAGACTCCAGCCACCCACAACCCTGAACAGGACAAGCAGTTCAGAAAATGAATGAATATGAAAACAGTCACAGGACCTGGATTTTTCTGGATCTGGATATCACTTCCTGTTTTTAAAAACACTTGCCTGTTAGTATTTCGACATAAAGAGTTTTAAGTGTTGTTGTTTCCTGTACTCAGTTAAAAATTCTGTTGTAAAGCCCAAATTATACCGCTGTTTGCTAACTGCTGTCATATCAAGGCAATATGCTAGCATCAAGCTAGCACTATGTTTTCTGTCTGTTTTTTGGTCCATTAGGAGATTTATACCATGTTGGGTGTAATGAACAGGAATCTGATGTGAGAGAGTAATGATCATTTCTTTGTGTGTTCAGTTCTTCATTAAAACTTCAATATAAAAATCCTGAATCAGTGTTTTCTTGGGAAACTGTTATCATCTGCTACGCTAAGATAGCTAGGGGAATAATAGATGTAAAGTCTAGCAGCTCTGGTGTGACATAAGGAATCAATAAGGGAATGGTTATGCATGTGGCAGATCCATTGGCCACAGTCCAATCCATCGACTAATGATGTCGATGGATTGGACCATTTCGATTCATGACAGAAACCAGTTTTCAGTGCCTGTCCCTAAGCACAAGCAAAGCTGGAAACAACGTCTTGTGTACCTACACCTCTGTAAGGCCTGGAGCTGAGAAGAATAACTGGTGTTTCTCTCACATCCCCTTATTGTAAATGTAACGGCCTGTTAAACTTGTAGTTGTGCCTATTACAGTAGGTGGAAATGCACCTGATGAAGCACCAGGCAAAGTACTACAGGCATGTACTGACCAGCTCACTGGGGTCCTCACAGAGACCTTTAACATCTCCCTGGCACAAGCCATACCACCCTGTCTTAAGGTAACAACTGCTATCCCTGTCCCCACAGATACAGCCAAAGCAGAGCTGAATGACTGCAAGCCTGTTGTACTCACTCCTCTTATCATGAAGTGTTTGACTGGTCCTGCAGGAACAAATCCAGTCTCCCTTCACCCACACCAGTTCAACCACAGAGCTAGGGCTGCAGCTATCGAATATTTTAATATTAGAGTATTCTACTGAAAATCCCATGGATTAATCGAGTCATCAGATAAAATACATTTTTGTTTAGTTAAAGAGCAGTTATTTTTCAAATGAAAATTTTTCTCTTTAAAAAACAGAATTTTCTGATATAGCATGTCAATAAGAGCACTTGCTTTGGTAGCTCCAAAATTTGTAAACACACTTTGACACATTTTTTGTGCCTTGTACATCTCATCAAATGTTGCAGACCCAAATGGCACCCATTTCGTAGAATGACCCATTAGTCTCCAAACTCCAGAAAAGATGCTAGATTTGTTGCTAGTTGCCGTTTTGTATAAGAGGTAGCTTGAGGGGTCTGAAAACTCTCTTAATATGGCCTCAGCTCTATTTGAAATACCGCTCTTTGATCTCTTTTAAAATTAAACAATTCCTAGAGGCGGAGAAATTTACTCGAGTAATTTTTTGTCATCGAGTACCTCATATCATTCGAGGAATCGAATCGTTTCAGCTCTACACAGAGCCAACAGGTCTGAGGACAAAATAAAGAGTCATCAAGGGCTTTCAATCAGGGCGCTCCCAGAAAGTGAAAACAGGATCCTACATCTCCTCCATCATCACTCCTAGCTCTGCACGCTTTGTGCTGAGCTCACCCCCTTACTCACTCTTTACCTCTGACTGCTCCCCTGCCTGCCTTTCTAATGCCGTCATCGAGTTTACAGACGACACAATCATCACCAGGCTCATCTCATGAGAGGGTGGGGGGTGGGGGGTGTACAGGGATGAGGTTTGGGGAATGTCAGAGTGGTACCATAACTAAAGACTTCTCTCATCCTAGTCACAACTTCCTTTAACTGTTGCTTTCAGGAAAACACAGCAGGATGGCCAAAACACATACATCTAGTTTCTGAAACTGTTTTCTTTCAGAGCAATGAGCTCACTTATCATCAGCTCATTTATTTAGTGTTTTACCTGTTTAGTTTTAATTTAAGTGACAATAAAACAAGTCACTCAGTTGTCCCAACCAGTTTTGTTTTAGTCTAATACAATGAAAACAAAGATTCTGATTCTGATTGTCTGCTCTCAGCAGGATCCACTGACACATTCAGCTGAAGGTCTCCAGTTTACAGGGTCACTCTTTACTCTGGAACACCGGGAGCTGACAGAGACACATTCACACTATCAGGCTCAAAGAAGACTATTGGTTAGAAGGAACTAAACCAAGTCTATCACAGCTGGAGGTCAGCTTATTGACCAATATATGTTTATCAACAGTGGCTATGGCTGCACATGTAATTTGGCAACAGAAGTGCTGTAGAGTACAGAGTACTTTGTGAAGCTATGTAAAGGTGTTAACCACTAAAAAAACCCTTTTCTACCTAAATTACATTCATTCGACGGATGGGACTACAGGACTTACACGTTGGTGAGGAATGGACAGAAGAGGTCAGCAAGTGGACAGACGTTCAGTGGACAGATGTTTTAGTGGAGAAATCCAGAGAAGAGTTTACACTAGAGCTGTCATTTTAACGCGTTAATTAGATTAATTAATTACACTGCATATTAACGCGTTATAAAAATTAACGCAGATTAATCTGGATCCCAAACCCGCGGGGCGTTCAAAGACGCACTTACTTTTAAATGTCTGGCATTTACAAACCATGTGTCCTACTTGGAAAAAGAGGTGTTCTCGTCAGATTTTCAAATTTCTGACGGTCCCTGAATTTATCACACGTGAAAAAAACGGAGGGAGGGACGCAAGACTGCCATCCACATTGCGTTTATTCGCATGTCCTTTTTGAAAATCTGCAGAAAATCAACTGTTTGCTCTAGCTCAATTCTGTAAAAAACAGAGAATTCTACACTCTTTACTGCATTAAACAAGCCCTGAATGATCGATATGTATCCTGTATTTAAATCTAAAGAATTCTTTGAAAATTTGCTTCCATCTTCCTGGTGTCATGTTTCAGCTTGGGGCTGCTCTGCACCAATCAGCAACATTTTGTGTGTTCAGAGAATGTAAAACTGAAAATACTTCACATTTCTTTGATCCAAGACTTGAATTAAGTGTTTTGTACATAGTTCCTCACAGTTTTTAGCCTTTAGCCCTGGTTCTCCTGACCTCATAGAAGTATAGAAGTTCATATTGCAGTGAAAATCGAGTCAACATTGAGTAAAAGCAAAAACCGTCCTAAAAATCAAATCAGCTTATCTTAGGTGCAGGAATGCGTAGATTTTGTAAAGATAGAACCATAAAACTTTTTTTCATTTGTTCCTTATGCCTCAGGGTATCTAAAAATGCATTGTAAATATTCCCGCCTTATTTTTAAATGTTTTTCTTGTGTCTTTTAATGTATTTTTAATGTCCTGGAATTAAAAACTTTATTTTGGGACCTTAAGCAGATATGAGATTAAAATGTGATTAATTAGATTAATTAATTACAAATCCTGTAATTAATTAGATTATTTTTTTTAATCGCCTGACAGCACTAGTTAACACACTAGCAGTGTTGCCACAGTTACTTTGAAAAAGTAATCTGATTACTAGTTACTGATTACTACTTAAAAAAGTAACTTAGTTACTTTACTGACTACTTGATTTTAAAAGTAACTAAGTTAGATTACAAATTACTTTGTTAGTTACTTTCAGCAGCTGCCGGCAACACCTGCAGCTGCATAATTTGGTAAAAATTGTACAATGCAGTTAAATTAAGTGATAATATGAGCCCACATGTTTGGTTTTAAAGTAACATGTAGACATTGGTAGTTGTAAAACGTGTACTTTACGATTGAAAACAAAAATCTTCATTTAACACATTTTGAATTTCAAAATACAACTAACGAATGCTTTTACAGTACCATTTTTTTACCATTTTTGCTAGGCGCTACCCAAGTAGCTGCCTGTTGCGGCAGCTCTCTCGTCTTTGTCCGTTTCTTGTAATTATTTCGTCTCTTTTTCGTAATCTTTGTATTTGGAGTGGATCATCACTTTGTATGGTTCATTGTCGGTCACGGATACCAAACTTTTTGTGGCTTCGACGGTATTTTTTACTACTTTTCTCCTGTGTTTGTCTGGAGATCCTACATGTAACCATGGCTGCATTGTTTACATGCGAAATTAGCTGTTAGCAGCCTGTAGCATGTCAATGCTAACTAGTGTAAGGCTTGATGATTTCCCTCGAGCTGAGGAGGAGGAGGTGAGGACGACATGCTGGTTCTCGGATGTGGGCTGGGAGGTGACGACGTGGACCTGTCCTTCCATCCATTGTTGTCGGGAACGTGGGTTCTAGCCCCGAGGGATGGACGAGCTAGCTGT
Source organism: Halichoeres trimaculatus (assembly GCF_033239565.1). Taxonomy (NCBI): domain Eukaryota; kingdom Metazoa; phylum Chordata; class Actinopteri; order Labriformes; family Labridae; genus Halichoeres; species Halichoeres trimaculatus. The sequence continues at coordinate 3,363,746 of NW_027437180.1, forward strand.
GCTAACCCAGCGGCATCGTGCTGTTCACGTAAGTGGCTGACGGAGCTGACATCGGACGCCGGCCCCACATTGGAGGAGCTTCGCCTGCTTTGAGCAGACAGGATCCAGGAGACAGAGACTGAACAGACTGCTGGGGAGGCTCAGTCTTGGACCCTGTGGAGGTGGAGACTGGCTGGGCTGGAGAGTGGTGGACGAGTGGTGGACGGGATGTCGTCATCTAACTTCTTATGGATCTTTTTGCACTTTCTATACTCTTTCTTACTTTTGTTTTCTTAAATGCTGCGGTGACTCCTGAATTTCCCCTCGGGAATAAATAAAGTATTTTCTATTCTATTCTATTCTATTCTATTCTATTCTATTCTATTTTTGGTGCACTGCACAATTTTTTATTTAAATTATTTTATTTTTAAATTCTTTTTTTTTTGGTCTAGTTTGGTTTTTATCAGTTTCATTTTACTTAAAGCTGTAGTCTATTGAACCTGTATTTGTAATACAACAAGCAAAAATAAATGTTGCTGGAGTGTGGGCTCACATAATCCTCAGTACCCTGCTCGGAGCACCCCAGTCTAAAAAGTCTGGGCACGCCCCTGCTTGCCACCGGGTGCCCCGTTGTAGCCTACGTTATGTTGCTCTGCTCCTCAGTGGATGGATTTGTGCTAAACAGAGGGTTCAGCTCTTGGAATAGAGGGAGTTACAATGAAAGACGGGACTCACCTTTCCCCAGGTAAAAATCAAACAACTTCTCAAGCGTTTAATGCCGCAGTGCTCGAATCTCTCTCTGATTGATTCCTAAATGTTTGAGTCAAATATCTTAAGCAAACTGCCAGTGCAGAGTGAACAATGAACCATAATATTATCATCTTTAGCTGTAACAAACTCAAAACAGTGACTGTGTTTCCAGCTAGAAAACAAACATCTCTCCTCTCCCCCTCTGTTTACCTTTGTGTCGCTGGCTGCTATTACTTGTGATTTGTCCTCATGCTGAAAATGTGATGAACACGCGACTCCCGTCAATCCCAGAGACACAAGAAAAAAGCATTTAGATTTTTTTACATGAAAAAAGAAAAGAAAAGTAATGCACAGTGAGTTGAATAAGTAACATTAATCTGATTACTGGTTTGGTAATAGTAACGCGTTAGATTACTCGCTACTGAAAAAGGTGGTGAAATCAGAGTAACGCGTTACTTAGTAGCCTGTTACCGGCATCACTGCACACTAGTCACTCGATGCTTATGACAGCATTATGGAATGAACTCACTGCATGTTTTTTAGTGTGAAATAAGCTACATGGACATTTTTAGGGATAATGAGGATAACTTCACAGACATCCTCTGAGAGGTTGATTTATTGTTAGGACAGAACAGAGGAGTTCACTCAGACCAAAAACTGCATCCAGAGACACCAGATTCATTTAATTCCTCCTGACAGTTACTTAGCAAACAACGAAAATGATTCTACATGACATACTTTTTCTCTTCAATATTCATCTGTTTTAATTTCAGAGTTTAGTCTTTTACCATCACTATCAGCGTTCAGATGCAGTCATGCATGCTCATCAGATCTCTGTCTGCCTCTGTGGGGAAGATGGAAACATCCCAGATTAAATTCAGCACTTTCAGATTTGTTTCTTATTTTCTTCCCATTTTTTAGGAGTACTTAGTCTTTGCCCAGAAGGGGTTTTTTTTTGTTAGAGAGGACTCTGAAACAGCATTTAGCACAACAGAAAACACAGAGTGAAAAAGCTAAAATTGAGGCCAGAGGCTCAGAGAGGCTTCCAGAGGAGAGCGGAGACAGAAGCAAACACTAAAACATTCAAGAGAGAGCGATCTCTTTGTGTGCGTACATGCACTGCATTATGCAACGGCTAAATAAAAACACTGTCAGTATAAAATACCTCGTGTTTTTCAAACTGAACTTTCTACTAAAAAATATTTCTTAAAGATTTAATCTCACTAAATAATAAGAACTTAGATTTTTGTTGATGCTGTCAAATGGAAGTCTTTTTCTATTGACTCGTCTTTAACTAAACTTGTTTTATAATAAACAGTTTAGTGCTTATTTAACCTAGGATGAGCTACTTAGATCAACACCAAATCAATCATGTACAATGAGTTTTATCTGCCCTTTAAAAGTCAAAACATTAAAGAAATACTGCGGAATGGAACAAGTTGGGTCCTATCACAAGGTTTAGGGCAGAAATTACCCCTACAGCAGTGTTTTTGTGCAGCAGAAGCCCAGAGCGCATGCACCAAACACCCCCTCCCTGCTCCTCTGCCGGTTTCCTCTGCACTCAGACGGGGCATATTTTACTTGACCAAAAACGCAACTAAATGGACTCCCACTGAAAAAATCTGATATCGGTCTGCATTCACTCTTTATTTAGAGAATTTTTAGCGCGTTACTTTCACACAAAAACACCGCTAAATAAGGCTCTAGTTCTCATCGTGTTGTAAAACGGCGCTACCTCCGCTGCAGAGCCACAGCTGGCTCCGAGACACTCACCGCTTAGTGTATCAGTCCGCGTGCGCAGCATGCCAGATATAAACAAACGCAGGTAGTCTGCCAGGACAAATTATGCAATAACAACGTAAAGATGAGTGATTATGAGAGCGAGGACAATCTGCCGTTCACTTTGAATAAAGCCTGAATGCAGACCGATATCAGATTTTTTTGGTGGGAGTCCGTTTATTTGTGTTTTTAGTCAAGTAGAATATGGCCCCTTCTGAGTACAGAGGAAACCGGCAGAGGAGCAGGGAGGGGGTGTTTGCTGCGTGCGCTCTGGGCTTCTGCTGCACAAAAACACTGCTGTAGGGGTAATTTCTGCCCTAAACCTTGTGATAGGACCCAACTTGTTCCATCCTGGAGTATCTCTTTAAGGGCCCTGAAAAGATAACTCAGAAACTGGGACTTTGTTAAGAACTCTAGTAGAGTTAGAAAGATCTAGTAGTTAGACTGAGTCAGTCGTAGTATTTCAAAGTTTACCAAAAAAAAAAAAAAAAGAAGAGAAAAGAAAAAAACACTTTATCTTTTTCTCCATTTTAAATTGGCCGACAGACTGTAAAAATTATCAGGTACATAGTCCATGCCATGTGAAACACAGACAGCCTATGCTTCCACAGTGTAACATCTCAATGTCCAGTAGGCTCTGATATCCACTGTGTTCCCTCCTCACTCTGTTACTTTACACAGTCACAAAAAACACAACAGTAAAATACTGGCTGCAGGGTTGGCCGTATTTTACTGTTGTTTTACAATGGAATAATTTTTACAGTGCTTTATCAAAACACAACAGGATTTGACCATTGAAATTTCCTCAGCCATTTACAGTTATTTGTTGTAATGTCCTTAATTTTGTTTATGGGAAACTGTAATAACTGCTTTGAGGAACTAACTATAGCCTGGCTTTACAAATAAACAGTATAGAGAAGATGAAAAAAACTCCCTATGATAACTAACAGGGGTTATTATTTTCACAATCAAAGATGCAAATGACGGCTTCTGTTTTGAGCTCAACACGTTTTTACAGGTATGACACAACGTCCTGGACAGACCACAGGGAGTTGGGGGTTATGTTGAGCTGCAGATAATGTCAGTGTTGTACCAAATCTTTTTAAATAAAAAAGACACAGAAAAGGGTTTTGTGAGCAGTGCAAAAGGGACTCAAGAAACATTATATGAGACTTTGGTCCATGTGAGACCCCTACAGACAGTCATACTGAGGGAGATGGCTGCTTGGTAACCAACGTTTGTCGTCTGATGTGACAAGAACTCTTGTATAATCTCACTTTGCACACAGAAAGCAAAAGTAGGAGGATAAAGGGACAGAGAAAGAGGGGGAAACAAAGACTTAGAGAATTATACAGGGATGACAAGCAGCAGGCAGATCCCGTCCAGCCTCTCTTGAATGACAGACTCTAAGCCTTTTAAATTTTGTCTTTGAATCCATCCATGACCCCCTAAGAAGATTTACTCTGGCTTTGATCTTTTCAGCTGCTTTTTATGCTCAAGTTTGCTCAAAGTTTGGGGAATCTACGTGTTTTACTTTTAGAAATCCTAAAACAGAAGAGAAGAGAAAAAAGAAGGAAAGTATGTCAGAGTTAAAATGAGAAAATCCTGACAAATAGTTGGCTTATTTTCAGAGAGCTACTGAAACCACTCAGAATAATGTATTAGTACTGGCAGACAGCAGCCTTTAATGATTCAGGGCTGTCATCAAAACTCATGACCCTGCATGTAATTTTACTGTGATATATATATATATATATATATATATATATATATATATATATATATATATATATATATATATATATATATATAAAACACTTATTATGCATAAAATGAGCCACATTTGCCTTACGACTCCACAGTTAAGGGTAAGAAAAAAATGTTGACATGTATCCCAGGGTATTAGTCATGTGCCTTTCTTGTTACTATGAATAGACTTAGTTCATTTCTTTAATTCAATTATGCTCAATGCAGCAGTAAGACAGCTTGAGGTCTGCAAGAAAATATATGTTTCCATAAGTAAAAGAGGTTAGTCTGACCTTAGAAAAAAAACGTCCTTTACTGAAACCGCCATTACCCTGGCTCAGTCAGCTCAGGGGTCTTCAACCAAGTAATGCGGTAAACAGATTAGTTCACATGGTTTAATGTTAGATCTCATTTTACTTTAATGGATAAAATGTGTAATTGTAAATGAGTCTTGATTCTGAAAGGCATTTTGCAAACCATAGACTAGACTTTTCAAATGGCCAGTGTGACCGCAACCATGCCGTGCTTGAGCACGGTTCACTTCTCTGCTTTGGCACGCTTCAGGGAGGTGGGCTTCGGCACGGTTTACTTCATGCACAGGCACAAGCACCCAGACAGCACGAGTGATCCTCGACGTATGATCACCGCGAGCGCATCTCTTGACAATCATTTTAAACAAAGAGAGGGTGTTACAGAGCTGTGTCGGACCAAAACGACTCACCATAAGTCAAATAGCTCTTTGTGTCTCATTTTGCTGACTCTCATGATCATCCTCTCCGGGGGGGGGGGGGGGCGGCGCTGCGGGGGGGGCATCCATGTTTAAGCAGGGCACATTTTGGATGGCCAGTGTGACCGCACCCTAAAACACCACCCTTTTAGAATAGACAAAGGGCAGCCAGGTGTCCCAAAGCATGAAGGCTGCCAGGAAAACAGCAGTAATAATGTATTTTCTGCATTAACACTGAGTATTAAAACCATTTATTGTGCTTGCTAGAAGTTTTTTTTTTTCACCTTTTTTTTAAGGAAATTTTGTTTGTATTTTTAAAACATTTTCATTCTAGCAGATGTGTGTTTTCAGTTCCTTGTTTCAATAAATGGAGTTAGCCTAAGTTCATGCAGAACACAGAAGTCATACGCCCAGCTGTGATCAGCTGACAGGCTGATGTTCAATCACTAACCCCTCACAACCAATCACAGCATGTGTCTAATGGTAAGGCTGTGTATTTAAATCAGGTCTTTACTCTCTGTTAGGGTCTTTACTCTCTGTAGCGCCAATTCTAACTGTATCCATTCATGTCATTCATTTTCTGAACTGCTTATCCTGTTCAGGGTCGCGGGTGGCTGGTGCAGCCCTACTTGTTTCAAAGCTACACAAATATTTACAGAATAAACTGAGCTGACAGGATAATAATGATGCATTAAACAAAATCAAGGTGGAAGATTCACTTAATCCTGATGATGATTTTTGCCATAATCACAAGGGATGTTCAATACCAGACTGATACCAGTAAGAGTACTCCTTCTTGAGTACAACCAATACCACTGGTACCTTTCATACATAAAACTTCAGTGACATATCATTTTGATCAAAGACAGCAGAGTAAAACTAACAACTTTCAGAGTTTTAGTAATGTTCTGAAATAAACTGAAGTGCAAAAAAAAAAAAAAAAAAAAACAGTTTAACTGTTTACTATCCCTGGTTCATTCACGTAATCTAAACAGGACCTGACACATATTTGCCGTGCTGTTAAACCGCAGCAAGTAGCGACGACTACTCGGTTGACATTAGATAATTTGCCTTGTGTATCAGCTGCTGGTATCAGCAGTCTTCGTGAGTACCATCCATTCATCCATTTTCTACTGCTTATCCAAGGTCAGGTCGCAGGGGTAGCAGCCTAAGCAGGGGAGCGCAGACTTCTCTCTCCCTAGCCACTTCGTCCAGCTCTTCCGGGGGGAGCACCTCACCAGGGAGGCGTCCAGGAGGCGTCCTCATCAGATGCCCGAGCCACCTCATCTGGCTCCTCTCAACGCAGAGGAGCAGCGGCTCTACTCCGAGCTCCTCCCGGATAGCCGAGCTTCTCACCCTATCTCTAAGGGAGAGCGAAGGAAGCTCATTTCGGCTGCTTGTACCCGCGATCTTGTTCTCTCGGTCACTACCCAAAGTTCATGACCATAGGTGAGGGTGGGAACGAAGATCGACCGGTAAACAGAGAGCTTTGCCTTCCGGCTCAGCTCCCTCTTCACCATGACAGACCTGTGCAGAGTCCGCATTACTGCTGGTGCTGCACCAATGCACCTGTCGACCTCTCGCTCCATCCTTCCCTCACTCGCAAACAAGACCCCGAGATACTTAAACTCCTCCACTTGGGGCAGGATCTCATCCCCGACCCGGAGAGGGCACTCCACCCTTTTCCGGCTGAGGACCATGGACTGGGCTGCGAACCGATCCAGAGAGAGTTGGAGGTCACGGCTTGATGAAGCCAACAGGACCACATCATCTGCAAAAAGCAGTGATCATCCCTAATAACTGCCCAGCCCTACCCTACCTATCACGCTTCCTGTATTTGGAGTCTGTAAGTCTATCCAGTTGCTTTCACACCTCAAATGAACTGCACCAGAAGCGAATGAAGACCCCTGCTTTTGAGTAGACCAGAGTTTTGGTCTGCACCAGAGTCCAAGTAAGTACTCCAATCACACTGGACTGGCTGCAGAATCAATCCAGGGAGCATTCAAAGTGGACTAAACAGCTGGTGTGATTCAGTGATACACTGTGTTTAACCAAAGCAGTGTCTTTACTTTACAAACCCAACACCAGAATGAGCTGCTTCTGCAGGAAAAGTTGGAGGTTAATTCCAGGAGAAGATTGTGGCCACCTACTTCTGTTTTTCCAAATAAAACTCTCTTTCTGAGCTGACATAGCTTCCAGGCAGGAAGCAGTGGAACCTGCCGGGCGTTTTACTCATGTACCCTACTGTCATCATGCTGACAGCCGCAGAAAGGCTTTTGTGGTTAAAGTAACAAAATACACTCACCGTTATAAAATGTGCTAGTTGGAAACAGGCAAAGCATGTACATGAAGAATCATATTTTAAAAGTTTCATTGACTGTCAGATCTCTTGAAGTCTGAATACAAAGGGTTCTGGATGTGTTTTAACATTAAAAAAAATAAAATAAAATAACCCTATCTTAGATTGTGTTCCTATTGCTTTTGTTTAATTCCCCAGCATCTCACCCTTCTTGGTCATCATTTTAAAAAGGGTATCAACACATTCGCCTTTACACAAGGTCGAATGACACATATGTCCTCTGGAGCACAGCATGGCCTTACAACCTCATAGAAAAACAACCTGACAAAAATAGAACTGGGCAATTCAAATGTTTGTGAAGGTGAGATATTATCTATTCTATCATCTTCAGCTTCTAAGAAATAATTGTTAGCGACGACTCAAATTTGTCAGCTGTTAAAAATTATTGGCTGATACATCGGTGATGGAGACAGTGTATGGAAGTAAAGAAGATATATGATTATTTAGATTTTAACAGCTACCATATGTGCTTGAATTGAAACTAAAGCACCACTGAATTCATGGCGTTGAATTGTTTTTACCATGAAAACCATGTATCTGAAATTATTTGTCCTGAATTCACCTATTGAAAATTCATATCCCAAACAAAATGACAATTTATTAAAAATTTTATATCCCAAAGTTCAAGTTTCATAACTCAACAACAAAAAAGTTTCGGGTTGCTCAAATTCAGATCTGAAAAGTTAGGCAACCCAAGACAGGAAAGGCAATATACGGTATTAATACTGATATAAAAAAAAATAAAAACTTTTTTTCCCTCTTTAAATACAATCGTAACATTAAAATCTTTGTTTAAATGTAATTCTGATGACAGCTCTGATAATGGACATGCCTGTGTTACGTTTCTCAGTAAACTCATATACCCTCCAGCTTTTCTATAACAGTTTACATTTTTCAGAATGTCTTTTTGGACATGTGATCTCCGGACATTATACTCTGTAACTCAATACTTTTTTTGGCTTCCTGACCATTGTTTAAGGTCTCTAATGCACTGACCATCATCACTTTAAAATCAGGATCATAACTCTGCCTCAGTTGTTAGTTTGGTCCACTTTCCTCTGGACAATCAGCACGCCTCTCCATTTCTCATCTCCTGTCCATAGCTCTGAGCTCTGATAGCTCCTGTCACTGTGTCTCTGCTGTGATTGACACGTCACTGCAGCCACCGTAAGGTTACTGGCTTTACAAAAAGCCTTTACAAATTGCCTTTCCCATCCTGGGTAGCCCAGATTTAGCAATCTGATTTTTCAACTTGAATTTTCAGATCTGGATTTAAAAAATAAATTTAAGCAACCAAATCTTTTTGTTATTGAGTTATGAAACTTGAATTTTTAGTTCTGAATTTTTAATAAGTAAATATCTTTTGGATCTGAATTTTAAATAGGTAGATTCAGGACCACAAAAAAATAATACAGATACAGGGTTTTAATGGAAAAATAGTTCAACGTCATGAATTCAACGGTGCGGTGATTTCAGTATATAACATTCAGTGGCTGTTAAAATTCAGATAATTATGTCTCTTATTTGCTTCAATAACAGTGCTTTTAATGTAAAAAAAAAAAAAAAAAAGACAAAATAAATTTGAGTACTCTCAGGAAAGATAATCAATAAAGATAGAGACAATGCAGGACTAGTGACTAAAAACGAAAATATGTAAAGTTCAATTTAAAATGTTTAAGATTTTTAAAGAGGAGTCTTTGAAAAATGTAAGTGAGACATTCATGTCCCACATTACTGATCTGGATTTAGACATCTCTGATATAGTAGGCCCCAGTCAATATGAGTAAACCTTTATATGTTTGTTTGTTTGTTTTTCATATTGATTTGTGTATTTATAAATCCACATTTAGAAGACTGTTTAAAGTCTAAAACTCTAGCCAACACGTATTAAAATAAAGTCAATTCAAATGAACTTTAAGACCACCAAGCTCTATCTATCTACCTAGATATCTAGCTATCTAGCTTATCTACCTACCAACCAACCTGCCTGCCTGCTTTTTGTCATTCACAGAGAGAAACGCTTGAACAAAGCTTACCTGAGTAACAAAACTAGTTTCCAGGCGAGTAAAAAGCCCGCCACAGAGAGCGTCTTCTTCCTCATCCTTCTCCAGAGGCGCGAAAACCTCTGCTCCCCTCGCAGCTCGTGCAGCTTTCAGCACCACGAACAGCGCTCGCGCTCCAGCTGTGGTCAAACAACAGGCGGGGGGCAACTCACAAACATACTGTAGTGACAGGGACTCCAGAAAACTCAAAGTGTTGGCTTCATTCCCATGAAAAGACGGAAAACAACACGGACTCTCGGCATTTTACTGGACAAACTGAAGGGAAAGCAGGCTGAGCTCGCGACAGCTGTTCAGACTCTGCTCTGGGCTCGTTCTGTGCCCTCGTGCTGCACGGGGGCAGAGAGTCCCGCCCTCCTCTCCGGATTGGCCTGATTGACGGACTGATCCGCCAAGCAGGTGCAGTGTTGTTAATTTTTCCAGTTGAGTCGCATCTGAAATTAGAAGCCCAGTGAGCTGGATCAAATTCCACACCCACCCATGCATTACTACACTTTCCCCCTCTCTGTGTGTGCTGATGAACCCATGGAAGTCTGTTCTCCTCCATTCTCCTCATTTTCTTTCCCTCACTGTTTGTTCCTCCATCTGTCTCTGTCTTTCTGCTCTGTTAGACAGCTCTGCACAGAGTCGCATGTGGTTGTGATTCCCGGCTGAAAAGTAGCTTTTGTGGATGTCAGTTTGCCATATGTGGCCAAAGTAGGCGTGGGTAGCGCAGAGATGTGGATGAGACTTCGAGTTTACGTCAAGAGCAGCCTGAGGCTGAAAGCACATGCAGCCGAAAGTACTAGGCATGTGTGTGGAGCGCTTTGCTTTTAAACATTTCAAGCTGAAAAGATGAACAAAACAGTGTTTTAATAAGTAGCACAGTTTATTGCTGACATTTGCTTCATTTACATCTGTTGGTTTTATCGTCTGAAGTTATTTGTTTAGCATGTGCAATATCTGGCTGTGTTAAAGGTGCAGTCTGTAGTAAATTAGTTGTATATACTAAACAGACTTGGGATATAGTATTTTACAAGTATGTTTAAATAAGTGTATAAACCAGATAAAATCTTTTTGTTTCCGTCACTTGTTAGTAAACGCAACATTCAAACTAAGCTTCTCCTCATTGGATCAGTGCCAGCAGCAGCACACACCCACAGCTTCCTTTCAAAGCTACGTGGACACACTCGCTAGCCCAGCAACCACCTGTAGCACCACGTTTCTATGTGGGAGAGACTCAGGAGCCGTGCACCTGACTTGGCATGTTAGCACAAGCTACTTGCAGGTATTTGACTCATACCTGGTTAGTATAAAGCTTACCAGTGTTGCTCTTCATCCCTTGCTGCTCTGGAAGTTTCTGAAAGTGTGTGAAAGTCAAGCCAAGCTTCACCCTTGTTAAGGAAAAAAGCTTTATTTGTTTGGTATTTTGTTTACCTTTGGTTGTTTTTCTCTTTCTCTGAGCACAGTCACGTTTCGCTCCAAAAACACTGTAGCTCTGTAACGGTCAGAACTGGACACAAGTTGACTCCATGGTAACATGGTAATTAGTTCCTGAAAACTGACCGGAGCACAACAAGACATTTTTATGCTGCCACAGCTTTTATTTAGTGTTTAAAGATTAATAAGTCATCTGAATGAATGGAGCTAAATGTCGCTTCCTTTGCCAAAACTGGTGTGCATAGATTTGATGATAGTAAATTGTTCTATACATATATCTGTATTTCCTGAGTGGCTATGCAAAATACACTGAGTAAAAGGCAAAGAAAAAAGTATGGTTCTGTTTTGTTTCACAAGTATTTGTACTGACTGATGTTTTTGGTGGTGAAACTTGACAAATGGAGGGTCATACAATGGATACATTTGTTAAAGTTGATGAAACAGCGTTTTGAGGGTTCTGGCAGTGTATTAGCTCAACACTAATGTATACAATTGTTGAAGTTCTTTCTATTGGTAACCTCGGCATGAAGGCTGGACAATCTGTTAGTCTCAGTTCTACTGTTTACTGGTTACAGGTAAAAAAAAAATTAGCGCTGTTCTCTGACAGAAGCTCACCTCTCTCAAACTCAGTTTGTGTGGTTTTCCCAGATGTGTATTTAGGAAGGAATTAGAAAAGAGGAGGGAGAATGAGAAGTGAAAGGACGACAAGGATGAACCAGGCAGTTTTTCTCTTATTTAGTAAAAAAGACCTTGCCACTGCACAATGGAAACATCTACACTCAGACTTGTGAAATAAACTATATGAATATAAAATCATGTGAAGCAAACCATGAACTCAGTGACATTACACAATAATCTATAGTATACAAAGATCAAAATATGCATCTAAAAATATCACACAATACAGAACAAGGTCAAACAATACAAACATCATAGGAGCATCTTGTCCTTGAAGACTACTGTCACTTCACAGGCAGGGGAGGTAAGCAAGAGCATGTTTCAGAATATAACCATCAGAATACAGACATGAAAAACATCAGTTCCATGAGTGTCCACTTATCAATGTGGTTTCTGCTGCAGAAGTACCAGAAACCTCACAACACCCACTTGAAAAAGCTGAAGCTACAACCGTAAGAGACGTGTCACAGCCTGGTTTGATTCAAGATCATTTCTTAATCAGCACAAACTGTAGAGGTTTTTTTTTTAATCAGCAAGTGAAGAGATATTACAATGAGTTTTGTCTGACTTGACTGACTTGACTGACACTCTGCCAGAACCCTCAAAACGCTGTTCCATCAAGATGTCTTTTTCAAAGGCCAAAGGAAAGGTTTGTGTCAGAGTGTTTCAGGAGAAGTAGGAGAACGATTATTTCTGTGGACTCAAGGGGATTTACACCTGACTCATGAGTAAAGAGAAAGTTGCCGATCTTGAGGAGTTTAACCTTACGCTGCAATATTCAACCAAACATGGAGTATTGTGCAAAGGACCAGGGAGATGAGTGGATACAATGAGCTGCTCAGCTTAAGAAAGAATATGTGTTTAGAGAGCAAGAAAGGAGGCGAATCAAAGAACAGGTCCAGACTTAGTGACAGCTATCTTCAAACTGAGGGTTTCCACTGATAGAGCAGTCAAGCCAATCATTCTGCTTGTCCCAGTGAGCAGACATGTTTCACCCTTCAGGACAGAGAGATACATTAATAACACAGCTCACCACATTTAGATGCAAACACCCTCCAGTCGAAGTCTGCTGGTGTTTTAGATGAATTAGCTTCAGCAGCACACAGCAGTCTTAAGAGCCACAGAGAGGCTTAAGAACGCTCATGTATCTGAACATGTTGGTACATATTTCTGCTCACTGATCTATTCTGAGCCGTGTTGCTGTGCCTCTCCTAATTTTTAACAGGATTACATCCCAGCCATAAAATCCAGTTAGTCTGCTGTAACCATCAGTGGCATGTGGAGACATTTTTAGATCGATTCATGTGAAATTGTTTGATAGGGGTGATGCAATTCACCATACATCACACAGAGAGCATGGATAAACAGACAAGCTGTGGAGAGAGTTGGAGGTAAATCATGAGGGTGGAAGTGACTTTAAAATAAGGCTTAATTTATAGCTTTTAAACCACTTCTTTAAACTTAACTCTGGAGATTTAAGTTTGTGTGATTTTTTTCCTCTCATCACCTTTGATTGTGTCACTCTTATAATCTCATTGTTTACTTCACTGTTGGCTTATAGTGCTTCATTGATGCAGTTTTTAATCTTCTTTCTGTGTATCTTAAATGCTTTGATCCCTTTTAACTTCACTTACATTTAACTGACTATAGCAGCACATTATATTTTCATACAATCACTTTTTTTAATAGATTTATCTCATGCGTGCTTTTATCTGCCTCTGCTGTTTGATCTCTTTTCATTTAATTCTCAATTGATTTTGGAGATGACAGTGGACATCCTCCCCCTCCCCTCAACATTCTTGACAACACTGTGTCTGCTGTGGACCTCTTCTGGTTCCTGAGGTCCACCATCCTTTAAGATCTGAGGTGGACCTCCCAGAGGTTCTGTCATCAGAAAAAGGCACAGCAGAGGTTGTTCTTCCTCAGACAGTACAGGAAGTTCAACCTGCCCCAGGACCTGCTCATCATCATCTTCTACAGCTCCATCATCATGACTGTCCTGAGCTCCTCTATCTCTGTTTGGTTTCTCTCTGCCTCCCAACACCACAGATACAGACTTCAAAAAACTGTCAGGGCTGCAGAAAAAAATCATCAGAGCCAGTCCGCCTTCCATCCAGGAATTATAAAGGTCCAGAGCCAGAAAGCTGGCATGCAGATTTAACCCCAGAAGGTGGAGTTAGAAACACTGCAGTTTGCTGATTGGTGGAAAGAATCATCACTTCCTGTGTGACAGCAGCTGCTGTTTTTCTCCTGGTGGCACACAGCCTTCTCTAAAACAAAGCTTGAATGTTCTTTGTATCAAAGAGCCACATGCCAATCACAAAGAAGAGGAATTGCTGGATGTCTCCAATCGTTGCTCTTTGTTTACTGTGTCGTATTTTTCTCTTTTGTTGGATTTATTAGTGGGGTACACTATGTGATACCGCTATGTCATCACACTATTATGTAGCTGGCGCAGCTATCAGCATGTGGCCTCCAGTGTTTGGCAGTGATGTCACTACTAATAGCGTCGTTAGTAGTTTAACTACATATACAGTAACAACGTGGTAGCATCGTGAAGGGCATGGTTGGCTGTGGAAACACGAACAGGATCAGGCTTTACCGATCCAACCCGTACCAAACTGGACTGATCCATACCCACACCTGTCAAGTTTTGGATTTGAAAATAAGATATTAATATATGAATATATATAATATTAGATATATAAAATAGATATTTTCCGGTGCTTGCTCTGAGCTGTCCCACCACCCCAACCAAGCCCCAGCATCCCTTACATTTTAAGACAGGAGTACAAGATATCTAAAAAACAACTTTCAAGTCAACACATTAAAAGTCGCAGTTATCAAACTTACAGAACGCATGACTGTGCCCCATCCTGCTCCTCTTCAGGAAAGAAAATTCGCTGTCCCATTTTTCAAGATATTTACAGGACTGCCTTCTCCCTCCTCCTGACATTCATCGATATCTCTCCTCTGTTTCCCCGGGTTTGTTGTTCCCGCTGTTGTCACTAACCTCATGACAACTGCCAACCAGGATACAGCAGGTGACATTTCTCGCGAGGTTAGTGGCAGAGGCAGATTATTATTATTTTTAATATGGGAGAATTACGGAAAAATAGTTATAAGGGAGGATGGTGGGAAAGAGAGGTAAAATATGGTAGTTTCCAGGCCAAAACCGGACACTTGACAGCTATGTCCGTACCTGACCACCTGGTGGAAAAAAGGTTTTATTTAGCACCAAAATCCAATCAGTATCATGTCTCTTTAACTGTCTAGAGTGGTTGGGTATTGTGACATCACGCAAAAGGTGAATACAAATCTTTAACATGGCAGCAGAGCAAAACTGGATTCAAGATTAGGGTGACCATACTCCCTCTTTTGCCTGGACATGTCCTCCTTTTTGGAGGTAAAATTGTGTATGGAGGGGGAATTTATGAAATTCCCTGAAATATCCAGGTTTTGTTCAGCTTCTTCTCCAGACCATTGATAGGTATTTATCATAATGTTCTGCTCTGGGCCACTAGTGTTATTCTAATGTACCTACCTGTCAATATGTTGAGCATGCTCGCCACATGCACCAAGACGTCAAGGACCAAGGTCGCTCCTTCTCTCAGATCAAAACAGAAAACATGTAAAGACCGCTCGCGCTGCACTCTTGGACAGAAAACCCCTAAATGTAAACTTAGAGATGAACTGCAGATAAGGTACAACCCTTTACATAGTGGTCAAGGGAAGCGCTGTGCTACGGTTCTGGAGACTTGGTAAACCATATCGCCCCCAAAAAGCACATTTTTCCATAAGAGCTATTTATGTTTACGCTGTAGACAGTGTTTGCTTCAAACAAAAAAAGAAACTTTTTAAATTAACCTCTGCATCATAAAGCTTCTTGGTCGTCTTTGAGTATCTCAAAGACGAGGCCAGGTAGGGGGTCGTCTTCCTGAGTTTTCAGAACATGGTCACCTTGTTCAGGATACCCTGTCGAAAAATAAACTTCAGAGGGTTTCTGTTCAAAGCTGAACTTTGAGTGAACTGACGGCATCGCTGAATGGAGACAAAAACAGTTTAAGAATCAGTCCATCGTGTTGACGGAGCAGCCAGTGAAGCTGCCAGGGCCTCTTACCTGAGACAGGACAGGGCAGGTGTGGTACGAGTGGACCTGCAGGTTAACCCAAACACAGAGGGACGGATCCACACTCCATGGACATGCTGGCTTTCTACACCGCTGTCATTCATCCCTTCATCCCTCCTCTTCACCCTTCCCCCTCCTTCTCCTCCTTAATGTGCAGTGTATGAATTAGACATTAGGTTCTGGGTTTGAAGGTGCAGCGTGGGGAAACTTCTAACACTGCCTGTCAGCTCTTCCTGCAGTCAGCCTTTCTTTGCCTCACGCTTTTTGCATCCTCATGTTTTATCCTGCCGTGACCCCTGTGAGGGAATAATACCTTTAATAAGAAAGTCACAGCTGCTCGTCAGTGCAGGTCTGACTCAAAACTTCAGCATTGATGGGGAAAATACAGCAGCACCAGATGAAACGGTGTCGGCTGATTGAATTCAAAGAATGTGTCAGGGATACTTAACTAGTCCTCTGCACCTCTAAAGTCCAGGTGCTCTCTGCTGATGGTGACACTGATTCAGTTTGAGTTTCAGGTTTCATAACTCTCCTCAGGTGGATCTCAGAATTCTTTAAATTGGAGCCCACAGGGGATCGTTAAGGGTCTCCAGATGAGTCAACATGTCAAATCAACATCCCAGGTAGAACCAGGACTGTTGTGTGACTTAACTCTAGTTACAAAGATACTCCTTTGTTCACTGTAAAGACCCGTTTAGGACGTCTAAATAAAGATAAACACCTGCTTTTAAAGATGGACACTAAAAATCTCCATTTCCCCACTTGAAGCCAATCTGTCAAAATACAAGTAGAGGGGAAGAGTGCTAAGGTCCCGCCTTCAAGATGTAGCTTAAGTATTATACAACACTCCATCCTGAGAGGCCAAGATTGACTTTTCCTCCCTTTTCTTTAAAATTTATTTATTTATTTATTTATTCATTTTTAGCTTTATTTGTTAATCTGTTTGATGTTTTTTGCTGCTGTTACCATAAAAAGTCTGTCTTCAGTTTTCTTTTTCCTAGTGTGGCGATCTCTATTGGTACGGCCACACTGGACACAAATTTGCACCCGGACGCAAATTTGCACCGAGATTACATACAAAGTCAATGCAAAGACGCGTCACCAGTTCGCCCTGGATGGCGTGTTGGACGCTTTTGGGGCGTTAGCACGTTGGGGGCGTCGGCAAGTTTGAAGCGTTTCGAAGCAGCGTGTTTGGGGCGTCAGACGCCTCTGAAAATGAAAATATTGAACTTTTAATGCAAATTGGCGTAAGGCTGTGCCGCAGCAAGCCAATCAGCGTTGACATTCCCCCACGACGTCATTGATTTGATGACGTCGGGGGAGAACCACCACCTGCTCCGACTCCAAACCTGCCGAAACACGGAGGAGAAAATAATCTGTGCAGTGTATCATCATCCAAAGTTATACGATACGACGTGTTTACTCTACAGAGACCAGAAAAAAATGGAGCAGGCTTGAGTGAAAGTCGCTGAGGAGACAGGTTTTGAAGGGAAGTTCTGTAAATATTCATTTCCAGCTGGATTTGCCTGCTTTCCCTCTGCCGTTTGCGCAGGGGAAGGATGCGCTCCTCTGCGCTCCTCTGCGCTCCTCTGCGCTCCTCTGCGCTCCTCTGCGCTCCTCTGCGCTCCTCTGCACCTTGAGTGCGCCTCTCTTGGCACTGCAGGAAACTTGCTTAGTGCGCTGGTCACACCCTGTGTGGTGTAAGTGCTGCGCATGCGCCTGGTCTACAAAATTAGAGCCCTAGATGTTAATTTCTGCTGTAAACAGGTTCAGTTATGATGTGAACTCATTAATTTTGCTGTTAACTATAAATTTTGGCTAAAGTCAAGTTTATTTCTGCTCTTATCATATTTATTTCTGCAGTAAACAAATCCATTAATGCTGTTAAATATTCATTACGATAAAACATTCATTTACACTGGAAACATGTTGATTTCCGCTTTGAATACGTAAAATTTCACTGTTAGGATGTTTATTTCTACTGTTAACATGTAATTTGTCTGATGTAAACAAGTACAGTGCTGTAAGCACATTTATTGTAGCTATAAACATGTTTAACCCTGCTTTGTACATGTGAATTTCTACTATGAGCATGTTTACATCCACTGTAAACATGTTTTTTTTTTTGCTGTAAATGCATAAATTAATACCGCTAACACATGTATATCTGCTGTAACTGTTTGTTTATGCTGTAAACATGTTGATTTCTGCTTTAAACATGGTCATTTCTACTGTTAACATGTAATTTTTCTGCTATAAACAAGAAAAATTCTGCTATAAAGACGATTATTTTTACTCTTAACACTTTTGTGTCTGCTTTCTTTCTGTGAATTTCTGCTGTTAGTCGTTTCTGCTGTAAACAGATTTATTTTTGCAATATACATGTTTACTTCTGCTGTTTACACTTTTATTTTTAATGCTTAACATGTAAGTTTTTGATGTAAACACGTTTATTTCTGCTGTTAAAACAGTTATTCATTCTATTAACATGTTAAGTTCTGGTTTAAACACTTTTATTCTCCTGTTAACATATTTGTTTCTGCTTTCTTGATGTCAATTTTTGATGGTTAGTCATTTCTGCTGCGAACACATACATTTACTCTCCAAACATGTGAGTCTCTGCTGTTAACACATTCACTTGTTCATTCACTGTAAAAGGCCTGTGGTCCTCTCAGACCTCTCAACATCCTGAAGGACACGCAGAGAGCAGGGGGTCTGTCAGCAGCTCTCACATGTCTCTGCAGAGTCACTCGGCCTCTGAAGTGGACCTGAGCGCGTGCTGTGAACACATGAGCCTGAGCGGAAACAAAGTCCTTTAGGAGCAAATAAAAATAAAACCTTGAACAACTCTGCCAACAGGATCACAGGGTGAGGAGGCACATTTGGTCAGCAGTTTGTTCAAAAATCTGACACCATATGTTTTTATTTTTGGGGAAGTAAAGGTTACGAACAGTTTGAGCTCATCTATCCCAGTGTCCCTGAGTGAGTCCATCTTTATCACAGCAACATCTTGTCTTCCTTTTTTATTAGAATTATTTTCTAACATGGTGAAAATATTAAATAAACAAATGATACAGTCCATTTAAAATGAAACATATCGGGCTCTAATTTCGTAGACCAGGTGCAAGCGCAGGCGCACCTGCCCTGCACGGCCTTCTTCGCCGCACGGACAGGGCGTGACCGGCACTTTGCAAGTTTCCTGCAGTGCCAAGAGAGGCGCAGAGGTGCGCCAACGCCTCCCTCCGCGCAAATGGCAGAGCAGGAGGAGAAAAGCCGTGAGTGGGTTTAACACAGCCGAGCGCTGTTTTCACCAATCAAATGAGCGCCTCTCCTCGCCTTTAAATGCCCTGCGGCCGAGGCACAGCATCTGATTGGTCTGACTGATCCCCAGCACCGAGGAAACAGTCCTGGTAGCAGAGACGGTCAGAGCCGCTGTCCCTGCAGCAGGAGAATGGACAGCGGGGCACATCGGAGTAGTGGGCCAGCTCCCGGGACAGATGTAATCTGTTCCTTTGTCATTAATAGGAGTACAAAATGAAGGGACAGTTACACAGCTGGCTTATCCATTCAGAATACTTTTGATCCACCTGCACTCCTGGTTTGTCATCACCAAGCAAAGCCTTTGGTGATATACTGTATACTTTCCTGGTGTCTCCACCTCATCCTCCTTACAACAATGTACTCCATCTTTTTAGATCACGTTAAAAATAAAGACTAAAACAGAGAAATATGGGAAATCACGGGTAAATCCTGAGTGACATACATTTATTTTGTCTCTTTTTTCTTTGTCTTTTCTCTCCCTCTTTTCTTTGAATTAAATGAAATAAGAGAACCAGATAAACACTCAGTATCAGATGTTAAGGCTGTTTATTGTTTAATTGTAAGATGTGCATCAAACTTGCCAGCTGCCATTAGGTTAACTTTCCATTATGACAAAAAGCTTTAATCTGACATCAGATGTGACGGGACAGTTAATATAGATATAAATGTATATGCTGGTTCAGATGGTTACATTAAATAGAGATTACTGTGATTGTTTATTGCATTAAAATGTGCCTGACACTCTGGAAACCTGCCTCTGAGGCTTTGTTGACATGTGCGCACATGTGCGCCTGTCACCAAATTACAGCTGCGGAGGGTGCGCTCCGTTTTGCGCCGAGGATAGACCAGGTTGGAGCTGGAGAGCTTTCAGCGCAAATTCACAGAAATTGTCACTGCGCCAACATGAATCTGCTGACACCTCCCCCTGGTGTGCCGTCAACTCCCCCTGGCGCGCTGTCACACCCATCTCTGTGCAGACGGTCTACCAAATTGTCAAATTGGCAGCACAAAATTGGCACTTCGCAGGGTGCGCTAGGCTTGCGCCCCCTGCACTGCGCCACAAAATTAGAGCCCCTAGTGTCACCAGGTGTGATGTAATGTTGACATTTACTACTAGTGGGACTGCGCTGTCAAAGAAGAGTCAAGTTACATATGTTTGTACACTGATTTATTTGGAAAAACAACGGCTCTTTGTGCCACCAGGAAACTCACCTCCTGTATCGCTCATCATATTCCATTCAGCTTGAAGCAGACCCTGTCCGGCGTCCGGGAAAGATAGACTACTTCTGTCAGTTGTGCCGTACGGCTCCTGCAACTGCAGAGTAGAGCAGAGTACCCCAATTATAAATCCAATGAAGAAGAAAAACTTGACACAGTAAACCAGGGGTGTCAAACGCATGTTCACTGAGGGTTACACCAGCACAATGGTTGCCCTCAGAGGGCCAGATGTCACTGTAAGACAGTATAAAATGTAGCTAAATGTAGCTAAATGTAGCAAAATATAATGTTAAGTAAATGAAGCTACTGCTTCAAAAATGAACCCTCTGAAAAAGCTGAAAAAGCTAGCTTTCACTGCTTACCTTGTTGTTTTGGTCGTGGCTTTCTTGAACTCATCCTGCTGTGATTGCAGTTTGCGTTTTTAAATCTTGCACTATTTTTCGTGTTTCTGAAAAAGCTCACTTTGGCGTACTTAGCTCAGTGTTTGGTGTCAAAATGCCAACATAGATTGTCCTGTCTGACCCTCACAGCCTCATACCACAAAACACACCAGTTTTTCTCCTTGAGACACAAACACATTTTCACCTTCCCATCTTTGTTGAAGCAGTCCTCATCTGAATCAACTTTTCTCTTCCTGAACATTTTGGGATCATTCTTTTATTTCTCCATTCCAGTAGTTCGTAAAATGGTACTGATATGACAACACTGCCATCTGGTGGCGGGGTGCTGCCCCTTCGTAGGTAACATAATCGGTGGGTATTATGAATAACATAGTTAAGGGTCAACTTATTTGACTTATCTTTTATAAGACATTCAGACCCTTTAAGCTCTTGTGGGCCACAAAAAATGACATGGCGGGGGACAAATTTGGCCTGCAGACCTTGAGTTTGACATACATGCTGCAAACAAAGAGCAATGATGAAAGACATCCAGCAATTTGTCTTCTTTGTGATTGGCAGGTCACTCTTTGTTACAAAGAACAATCAAGCTTTGATCCAGAGAAGGCTGTGTGCTGCCAGGAAAAGGAAGTGACCATTCTTTCCACCAATCAGTAGACTGCAGTGTTGTAGCTCCACCCTCTGGGATTGGATCAGTTTAGTCTGGCACCCAAAAGGAGAAGGTCCAAAAAGTGGGACGGTTTGTCTCAATAATTTGGGGACCTGTCCTGGGATTAGTCAGTGGAAACGCCACAAAATGTGTTCTGTACTGAGACAGACCAAACCACTTGGTGGACACAAGGGCTATTAAAAGCTCTGTTTGCTCTAAAAGCTATCTGAGCCCTGATAGCTCT
The DNA here is from genome assembly GCF_033239565.1 of Halichoeres trimaculatus. Taxonomy (NCBI): domain Eukaryota; kingdom Metazoa; phylum Chordata; class Actinopteri; order Labriformes; family Labridae; genus Halichoeres; species Halichoeres trimaculatus. The sequence continues at coordinate 3,385,202 of NW_027437180.1, forward strand.
TTTAGCTCTGAAAGCTAGCTCTGTTAGCTCTTTTATCTCTGTGACCTCTGGCAGCACTTTAAGCTCTTGTAGCAGGATGAGTCCTGCAGCCCTTAACCATTCTGTACTGCTGGCCTATCACCACTTTGGGGCAGTGTATAAAAGGGAGGCAGAGGCTATTCTGCTCCCTCTTGCTCTCCAGTAGGCGGACCTTCTTTCCCTTTCCGCTCGCCTCACGTCGTTGCCATCACCGTTCCAGGTATGTTAGCAGCCAGGGTAGTTTTTACACGAATTGACCGTCAGCATGCTCCATTGTTTGTATTCTCTGCCGTTTCAGCTGTCAGCCTAGGAGCAGGAAGCGTGCCTCTCCTTCAATAGCACAGTGATCACCTGATCGGTAGGTATGCTAAATGGCGTCAGATTCATTGATAACTGCAACATCAGCTCTCCCTAACACAGCCTTTTTGTATTTGTAAGGCACCTAACAACTAGCGTGTGCTCTGTGGGCGGGAGAACTGGAACTTAATGCTGTTTTGCTTGACTGCTGTCTGCCTCTACGTTGTGTTGCTTCATCGCTGCCTTTACATAGCTGTTAGTGCCACACTGCTATGTGCTTACGCCGCCTCTTTGCTGGCCACTGCTTCACTGATTGTCAGCCATTCTGCCTGCATGCCTGCCTGTCTGCCTGCCTTCCACACTTTCGCCTGAGCCCTGTTTGTGAGCACGGCTTTGGTTCTGGGTGGGCATTTTGACTGCTAGGTGGCTAACGCGGCCTAGCCTGCATCTCTTCTCACTCTGCTAGCCTGCAGAGTGACCCTGTTGTTGCTAGCAGAGGACTAGCAGCGCCCTGTTCTAGGAAGCAGGATTACTGCCTAGTGAGGTAGCTTTGAGGATAGGTTCCAGATTCCCTGTTCTACGACACGGGATCACTCCTCAGTGAGGCGAGTCTCCATGGCAACGTACGCTGAACGGCTCACCTGCTCCAGGGCAGGTTAGGTTCCAGATTGAACTCGCAGACTTGAAAAACCCCGCCCACTGACCAATGAGCCCTCACGAAAAAATGGCTTGTCCGTTCTTAGAGGATCCCGTGGACATCAGAGCTCGCATTGTCCGAGGAGCACTCCGGTGTTTTCAGGGACAGCACCGACCCACTCTCTTTTTGGGATGACCACCTTTATGAAAGTTACCGGTTTTCCAGGGAGGGGTTGGTAGTACATGACACTTTCTACAGGTAGTTAAAGGGAGTGAAGAACTCTCATTGCCGTAATAAGATCTTCAATGCCAACACTTCTGTTCCATGACAATATTTTATTGCCCGTATTAGAATTTTGACAGGAATTCAAGTAGGGCTCATGTGGGCTACATATCACACAAAAAATGTAAACACGATAGGAATGAACAAATGATAGAATTCATCTAAGAAATAAATTAGGTATGTTGCATGTTACAGTAAAAGTGCATGGTGAACAGTGGTATTTCAGGATGATAATGGCACAAAAGATTTTTTTTGCACTACTTACGCATTTAGACTGTCAGCAATTTTCTGCCAGCACTCCTTCCGTGCTTTAGCAGCGGCGACGGTGTTGCTTTTAACGTTTATTACATGTTTCAGCTCGTCATACTTCCTCACGATCACCTCCTGCTCCTCCTGTGTGAAGTATGCGCTCCTTCCCTCTCCGGCCTGCTCTGACACTCCAGACTGGTCCATGTTCGCGATTGGTCAGATGCAGCGGGCTCCGCCTTATATGCGTGCACGCGCTCATTGCCTAGCTGGATCCACTTATGAGGTTGATAACCAGCGTCGAAAAACCGTGTAGCGAGACCGCCAGCTACCGCGCTCAGTTCAGCGAGGTAGCTCCAAGGCTATCTCGCTAGGCTGAACTTGCTTCGTAGAACAGGGCCCAGGTCTCCTCACAGGCAGTAGGACTTTGGATATTGCTGCTTTCTCTGCAGCAGTGCTGCTAAAACTGTTTTACCCTTTCTTTTCTTAAGTTTGGGAATGAATTGACTTGGGGGTCAATTTCTTTGCCTGGATTATGTTTTTTTGTTGTTTTTGCTGGAATTGATTTTTCCTTTGTCCAGATTTGCCTACAGTTGGCAGAGTTATTTTGACGTCCTTTATCTTGTTTCTGCCATTAGTATTGTTTGCATTTATTTTGGTTATCTGATTTTCCCTTTGAATGAGTTATTGAAGTTACTAATTTGGTTTAATTATTTAAAGTTATTTTGGGCAGCTTTAGTATTGCTTTTGTTGATAACTTATTCATCTTTATTTGTTTTCTGCCAATTATATTGGTTGGTTATTTGTGATTTAGTTATTTACTTTCAATTTCATTGGGGTTAGGGTTGTCCATCTCTTCTTTTTCAGTGGCTGAGTCTGGTGGTGGTGTTGGAGATCGGTCGTGGTTCCCTCTTTTTCCGGTTGTGTGTGTGCCTTATTTGAGGTAATTCACAGAGTGTGTGTAGGTTCGTCATGTGTGCCTGGAGTGTTTTCAATTTGATTTTCTTCACTGGGATCCCTCTCCTTGACCCGTATCACCTGGTGAGCCTTAGCCACATGCTCTTTATCCCCCATTTTATGAATGATTGTTTCCTTTTTCTTGTTTTCTATTTTTAAGGAAAATTTTTAGAATAGAATAGAATAGAATAGAATAGAATAGAATAGAATAGAATAGAATAGAATAGAAAATACTTTATTTATCCCCGAGGGGAAATTCAGGAGTCACAGCAGCATTTAAGAAAACAAAAGTAAGAAAGAGTATACAAAGTGTAAAAAGGTCCATAAGAAATTAGATGACGACATCCCATCCACCACTCGTCCACCCATTAAGAATTACTAATAAAATTTTTTATTGTGAACTTTGGTCTCCGGCTCCTCTGTAGCTTTCAATTTATGTTAGAATTCTCTGGGTGAAATTCCCAGGGTGGCGTTGCCTTCTCTCGTGCTGCTACTCTCTGTAAGCTCATTTGGCTCTACTAGCTCTGTTTGCTGTTATCTCCAAATGAGTGTCTGCACTGGTGTCAAGATTTGGGCAGTTACCTGGATGTGCAGCCATATTGGAGGCACACGAATGCACACATTGAACATTGAATGAACAGAGACAGAAGTTCATGGTCAAGAAGTACTAAGACAGAGGAGTGGAGGACACTGGAGCTACTCTAGGAGCAGCAGCTTTAAGATAAATCAATCTTCAGTAGTTTGCCCGAGGACACTTTAATATGTGATGGTAGGAGCAGGGATTGAACCCTCAACCTTCAGACTGAAAGATGCAGAAAACACCACTGAGCCACAGCTACCCAAACAGTGTGAACATTAGAGCTTTTACAGCCCAACATGAGCGGAGAGGCAGGAACACCTTGATCAGGGGACAAACGGAACACACAGTCGTGAGAAGCCGATGGTTGAGGGAGTATGCACAGTCAAATGTAATGAACAGAGACAGATCTGGTGTGAGGGCAGTGTTAAAACACATGTGACTTTGATCCATTTCCATACCAAGAACTGATCCAGTTTGAGGATGAGGGTTCTGCTCGGGAAGATGTTCACATCATGAATTTGTGCCTTTTTTGTTGAATAATATATAAAATCAATAATTGAATTATTCTACAGTTATATCAGATCATGTTAAGAGTTAATTTACAAAAAAAAAGAAACTGCAGTATACCTTTTAAGGTGCCTGTCTCTGAATCTGCAGCACACTCTGAATGAAGTTAACCCTCCCACGCTGTTGTGGATCAGTTTGTAAACTCACGATCTCAACAACAATACAGCAAAGCATCACATGAGAGATATCCTGTTCAAACAGCTAAAGAGAAAAACAGTCATGATATGTCAGACACAGATCCAGCAAACAGCAGGCTGTCGATGCTCGGCGTGTGCAGAGGTGACCTTCCTCTGAGGGAGCACTGACCCTCATTTAGGCCATTTTATGTCTGACAGTGAAATGTTGAACCAATGCTAGGTTATGCCTCTTCCTAACACACACACACACACACACACACACACACACACACACACACACACACACACACACACACACACACACACACACACACACACACACACACACACAGAGAGAGAGCTTTCCCATAAACAAACTCTTCATTCGGTGTAACTAACCCACAGGACGTCAGCTGACTGACAAACAGCCTCTGGGGTCAGCTGAGGGGGTTTGAAACACCTCTATCACCTGGACCCTGTCACACTCCTCTGGACTACTCATTTTACCACGCCTGTCAGCCTGGGAGCTGGACTCAGTCAGTTTGTGGGCGGAGCCTGGTGCTGCTGCTGCTGATCCCCTGTGGGTCCTTGGTTGGGTTTGAGCCCAGGCCTGTCAACATGAATCTTCCTGAAATCAAAGAGCGGCTCCATTCGTTAGTCCGGTTTCATTAAATGGAGGAGAAGGATCTGTGACACAGCTGGAACAAAAACCTCTCCAGTCAAATGTTAATTCTCTCTCCTCTGTTTTAAAGAAGCCAGGGCAGATGGCGTTGCCGTGGTTTCACAGACATGATGCAGATCTAAAGGAAATATTATTTGGTGAGGTTATTGGTGAAAAGTTGCTTTGTAACGCTTTGCTCTTATATGACCACTTTTTTTTTCAGTTAAAGGAATATTTCACCCAAAGAATTATATGCCTTCATTTTCTACTCACCCTCATGCTGAGCAACACTCTGGAGCACTTTTTTGATGTCTCAAATGCAGCCGGAGATCCAGGGGGAATTTTTGCTGTCAACAAACTTCCATCTAACAGGGGCCAATGGCGCCGACAGAAAAGGGTCCATAAAATCCACAAAAACGTGCCTTTTTTTCCCTCATACTGCTCGTCCGCTGTAATCCAAGTGTCCTGAGTGGGTAACGTCCATAATTAATTCGAAACGAGGCCATTTAGTACATTTTTCAAGCCTAAACAGTGCTATATCGAACTTCCGCAGTGCACGTCTACGCACGCTCCCTGAACTATGGAAGCCACGGCAGACCAAGCCAGACGCTTGCGCACTTTCAGGGACTACTGTGCTAAATTGCAAGCGTAGAAGAAGAAGTTCCGCTGTTTACACTCTGCTGTGAGCCTGATGTGAAATGCTAACCTCGTAACCACGCTAACCTTCGCTAACCTCATCCTCGTCAGGCTCACAACAGAGTGTAAACAGCGGGACTTCTTCTTCTACGCTTGCAATTTAGCACAGTAGTCCCTGAAAGCGAGCAAGCGTCTGGCTTGGTCTGCCGCAGCTTCCACAGTTCAGGGAGCGTGCGTAGACGTGCACTGCGGAAGTAGGATATAGCACTGTTTAGGCTCTAAAAATGTACTAAATGGCCTTGTTTCGAATTAATTATGGACATTTCCCGCTCAGGACACCTGGATTACAGTGGACGAGCAGTATGAAGGAAAAAAGGCACGTTTTTGTGGATTTTATGGACCTTTTTCTTTTGGGCGCCATAGGCCCCTGTTAGATGGAAGTTTGTTGACAGCGAAAAAACCCTTGCGGATCTCCGACTGCATTTGAGACACCAAAAAAGTGCTCCAGAGTGTTGCTCAGCATGAGGGTGAGTAGAAAATGAAGGCATATCATTCTTTGGGTGAAATATTCCTTTAAGGGGTAATCCAACACGTTACTATTTCCAAACCACTGACCAGATTAATGTTAATGATCCACGTCACTGTGCATTACTTTTTTTTTTTCCATTTCCCTCAGTGAAAATATACATTTTCTTACTTCTTGCATTTAGAGGTGTGACAGGACTCACGTATGCAACAAGCCACATTTTAAGCATGAGGACACTTACTCACGTGTCATACATAAGCAGTGTAAGGAATAACGTTGTTAGAACTAGCAGACATAACTAACAGCTATGAAATTAGAGCCCAGAAAGTCTAAACTGTTTCACCTCAGGGAGCCTCTCAGTGACATATACTCTAAGGTACAGCTGAAGCAACATTTCACCACAAAACGCAAAAATGCAGTGAAAAAAATCTGCATTCACACGGAAACTTTGAGGCACTTTAAATGCTGTAACAAGCATGCCAAACCTTTAGTTGGTGCTATAACTGTCTTGTGTAAAGTGGAGCGTGACGTCAGTGTTTCCACTAAAAACAAAAACAAAAACAAAAACATCAGCTTCCTGTTTGCATGGCAATGGTGTCAGCAGCTTTCAGAAAAAATCCACTCTGGAGTCCATTTTCAAAAGTTTGTGTTTTAGGTTGGATAAAACACTGTTTCTGTGTAAACAAAAGGCCAAAACACAACAATTCTTTTGCGACTGAAATTTATGACATATGGTTTTGATAAGGTAAAAAAAGATACTTTCCCTCTCCTCTGGACTAAAGCCTTGATTTGTATTGAGAACATTTCATTTGCACCATCAGCTCTGTGTCTCTGTTTACCTCCTGTCAGCTGACCATGTGTTGGAGGAGGTGAAGGACAGGAGCTCTGAGGTGACAGCTGGGGTAAACGTGTGCTTTGAGGAGCTGTTTCTCCTGAGATTTTCCTCCTGGCTCTTATTATTGACTGACTGTCAGCTCATATTGACAGTTTTATGGCACATATCTCCACCTCAGTGCTCAGGCCACACATCGGTGTCAGTCTGCAGGACACAAGTCCTCACAGTGTCCGGGAGAAGGGTTGGTGTTAAAGGCTGCTGAAGGATTAGGGGCTGAAAGACTTAGGATCTGGGCCTGTTTGCACATTCAGTCATTAAACAAACGAGACCATTAGTCCTAACGTTCTGTTATGAAACCGCCTGTCTGGCCACACAACTGCAAATAATTAACAGTTAACTAATCATACCATGAAAATACACAGATGCAGATTACGTCATAATTAAGGAGAACCTCCCGAAAAACCCCATCAAATAAATTTGAACTGCGTATGCCTACTCACTCAACAGCACGCCCTTTCCGTGCGGCAAAGGCCGGCGCAGGGCAGGTGCGCCTGCGCTTGCGCCTGGTCTACGAAATTAGAGCCCAATATGTTCTATGTCTGAGCCTGAGTGCATTTTTATTTTTTTAAAGCGCCACCTATTGGGCACAAGACACATTTACTCCCATAAACACTTTTGAACATGCTTAAAATCATCTGCATACTTAAATGATTTCTCACTCATGTTACTGAACATTAAAAATTTGTCATAGCCACAGCAATACATACTGGTCAAAGGCAGTAGTGCAGTGTACTCTATAGTTACATTTACGCATGTACGCTTGCTGTAGGGACCAGATCTTGTCTACATACACAACTTTTTGGTGAGGCAGATGCTGCACATGTGGCAGCCGGGTGAAATGAAATTCTGATTGGGGGCAGCCCTGGCTGAGGTACATAAAATATACATAAATAAACCTTCCTATAAAAACTCCCATCAGGCCAAATCAAAGCAGTCACAGTCCAACTATTCCATATATCTCTGAGTGACCATAAACACACATGGGGATTCTGGGCCCATGATCAGTGACCCAGAAAGATCCTCATTAGTGGTAAATCCTGATCCAGTGCTCCTGCAGACAGATTGACTTTTTCTGTGTCAGAGGATCTTGGTGCTGAAATGTGATGATTTCCATAATTAAGATGTGCTGCAGCCGGATAATTGAGGTCACTATACTGTATGGCATCATCTGTTTATGTAACCTCCTGCTGACCTTTTTATAACACAAGATCTCATTAACATTATCACAGGAAGCAGGTCTGTAATGGAGATGTTACAACCAGCATGCTGACATTTCACTTCACCTCTCTGAGGAGATTCAACCCGTGGAGCAACAGCTCACTGTGGCAGGGCGCCGCCTCAGGCCTGCTTTGTACTTCTGTGTAGACTGTGCACTGTAGTGCCCAACACAGTGGTGAGAACAACATTGTTCTGTATCAATGTGTCCACGTCACTCTGCAGTTCTCCTCCCTAACACATGAGGGCAGTGTGGTCTGTATGGTGCCTGTTCCTGGTCTTGCAGCCTTTTCTACCTTTTCCATGTCACAAGGGCCTGATCTGCTAAAGGTTAGCAATTGTAGTCATTAATAATTATATCTATACACTCAGGTTACTGTTTATGCTCATTGCTTGGCACTGCCCAAGTAGCTGCCTGTTGCAGTAGCTCTCTCTTCTGTTTCCGTTTCTTGTAATTTTTTCATCTCTTTTTCGTAATCTTTGTATTTGGAGTGGATCATTATTTTGTATGGTTCATTGTTGGTCACGGACACCAAACTTTTTGTGGCTTCAGTGATATTTTTACTACTTTTCTCCTGTGTTTGTCTGGAGATCCTACATGTAACCATGGCTGCATTGTTTACATGTGAAATTAGCTGCTAGCAGCCTGTAGCATGTCAATGCTAACTAGTGTAGAGCTTGATGATTTCCTTTGAGCTGAGGAGGAGGAGGTGAGGACGACGTGCTGGTTCTCAGGTGTGAGCTGGGAGGTGACGACATGGACCTGTCCTTCCATCCATCGTTGTTGGGAACGTGGGATCTATCTCCGGTGGGATGGACGAGCTAGCTGTGCTAACCCAGTGGCAGAGGGGCTGCCGGAGGGCAGACTGGCATCGTGCTGTTCACAGATGTGGCTGACGGAGCTGACATCGGACGCCGACGCCACATTAGAGGAGCTTCGCCTGCTGTGAGCAGACAGGATCCAGGAGACAGAGACTGAACAAACTGCTGGGGAGGCTCAGTCCTGGATCCTGTGGAGGTGGAGGCTGGCTGGGCTGGAGAGTGGTGAAAGGGATGTCGTCATCTATTTTCTTGTGGACCTTTTTGCACTTTCTATACACTTTCTTACTTTTGTTTTATTGATTGCTGCTGTGGCTCCTGAATTTTCCCTTGGTGATAAATAAAGTATTTTCTATTTATCTTTCTATAAAACAAGTACAAGCTTAATACTTTGGGCAAAGCTGATTTACTAACAGATACACAAAGGATTGCATCTGTCAAATGAGCAAATTAGCACACGCAATCCATTTAGCATGTTTGCCTTCATGCAGATCATCAGAACATACACAATTCTGGGAGGAGGAGGTGCAAATGTGATCATTTAGTGGCCGCAGAGTGATTATCAAACCTGAAAGTGTTAGCGGACACTGTATTATGTCAGTCTGCCAAGCTAAAAAAGACACCTCTGGCATGGAGGAACACTCTGAACAACTTGTTATGGAACTAATGCATCATAGAGCAAACAGCATGATGTGATGTTAGCAGAAGCTGTTTTAACAGGGTGGTTCATGATTGTCATCACTAACACTTATTGAGCCACAGCTGTGGTTTCAAGTTTGTCAGCTGTTTGGTGCCCCCTGCTGGTCTGGGGTTTGTATAAGCAGTTTAAGCTTGGTTCTAATTCTGTGATATTCATGCCAAATAACAAGGAGGGAATATCAGTTTGAGGATTGTTGAGTTGAAGGTGTGGACTCGAGGTTCCTCGTCTCCTCTGATAAGCCTGAGGACACAGCAGCAGATCCTGCTCTGCCACAGATCCTCATTATATTTAGCTGTGACCTTTTCCTTCAGCGGGCTTCCCAGCCTTACGTCACTCTGGATTATTAATGGCCTGCGGCAGGAGCACCTTTGTGTTGTTCTGTATTACAGTATGCTGTACTGTGCTGACATTTGTTTTCTGTGACCCACATGCCTTCAGTGAGGATGAGGAATTCCAGTATCTTTGGACAAAATGTGAATAAACCTGTGAGGAGTGATAAGGTCAGAGCCCGGTCACTGAACTCAAACAGTGTCTTGCAGAATCAGAGTGTAAAGCATTAAAGCGTGAGCTTTCTGACTGTGACATGCCTTTCATTTCATGTTAAACCTGTGTCTGTATGTGCGTCTGTTTCTGTCTCTATCCCTCCTCATCCTCAGCGGAGTTCACAGCAGAAGTCTGTTCTCCTCTGATGACTGAGAGATCAATACTTCCACATGTGAGACAAACTGTTTAGAAACAGCTTTTTAATAAGAGCTTCCTGGACCCTGTTACTGTGGGTTTGACAGGTGACGTATCTGAGCCGCACGTCACAGCCACCTGATGTCTCCTCAGACTGACGCCACGGAGCAGAGGATTTCTCATTCTGTGCCCTTACTCCCTCCATCCTCACGTCTCTCCTTATGTCTCTCCTTATGTCTCTCCTTTAATTTTCAGCGTCAGAAGCCAGGACAAATGAGAACAATCACATACAGTGATGCAAAAAGCCACATATATTACAATACAGGTCAAGACAACCATCCCCCAAAGAGATTTTAAGGTTCTTTTCTTTTTTTTGTTTCAAAATTTTTTTCAAAAAAATGTTTTTCAATTTTTTAAGTGCTGTAAAACACCTGATTAAAAAAAAGGGAAAAAAAAGGAAAAAAAAATTGTCCAAACATTTTAGTTTTATTTTGAATTCTGACAATATTTAACTTTGCATACAGAAACAAAATTATTTCACAATCATCAGTGCCCTGATGCTAACAGTTAGCTGTGTGTCCTTTTTATCTGGATAACAGTGAGCAGTAGATTGTTGGAGTTTGTAACACATCTTTGAAACATCTCCTGATGAATCCCAGCCCATTAAGGCCACCAGACGCATCTGTAGTGCGTCTCCATTATGTTACGGCAAAAGGATCTGATAAAATTCATTTAAATCAATGTGTCAACGTACACTGAATCAGTTCTGTTGCAGTACGTCCGCGTGGGTGGTCATGTTGTGACGGGAAACTACCTAAAAACAGCCCGTGACTTAAAGGATAAGTTTGGTTCATACAGCTTTTACATTGTTTATAATATGAAGTAGAACGAAATACTCACCCGGAAGACTTTCCTGATCCAAGCAGTGCTTCAGGAGATATTTAGATCCAAAGTCGTGCAGCGGACGTCCGTATAATGGGATCCATCGGGGCATAGACAGCGCCGCTCCTAAAACTGCATTAGCATGTTTTTCACCAATATTCCATCATGGTCTGCTCGGGGTTAGTCCTCTGCTGCAGTCTGTGTCACTCCAGACAGCGCTGTGTGGCTGTACTGACTTCTGAACTGACAAAGACTTTGTTAACAATTGCCCCTCCGTGCCTCGTCATGTAGCCTGCCGTCTTCGCCTGAAACAATGAGCCGCACTGCGCATTCGTGGAGGGGCAATCGTAAACAAAGTTTTCGTCAGTTCAGAGGTCATTACAGCCACACAGCGCTGTCTGGAGTGACACAGACTGCAGCAGAGGACTAACCCGGAGCAGACCATGATGGAATATTGGTGAAAAACACGAGTTTTTGGACGATTAATGCAGTTCTAGGAGCGGCGCTGTCTATGCCCTGATGGATCCCATTATACGGACGTCTGCTGCACGATTTTGGATCTAAATATCTCCCGAAGCACTGCTTGGATCAGGAAATCCTTCTGGGTGAGTATTTTGTTCTACTTCATTCTATAAACAATGTAAAATCTGTATTGACCGAACTTATCCTTATCCTAAACAAACTATGTCAAAATCCGTTTGTATTTAGCTCGACTACACAAACAAATGAACATAATGAGTGGAGTCAGACCAAGTGTCAACAGGTTTGAGGTTTTCCAGCCCAACATGAATAAAGAGCAGGAACTCCTTGGTCTGTGACTCCAGCTGTCTGTAAGTCATGCAGCTTCTTGGACTGAACACGCAGCCAGTGTGAGTTGACAAACCCAGTCAAGATGCAATGGAATGGGGTCTGTCTGCAGACGTATTTAATGTATTTCAACTCTAAAACATGAAGGTTTCTATTGAAACCAAGCTTATTAATAGGAATAACAACAATTTGGTTTGGTTGCACACAGTATGCATATTTCAGCATCTTTTTTCTTTAATGGAATTTTTCCAGTTCAAAGGACATGTAAATGCATTTTTTTTTAGGGAAAATGACATCCATAGAAACAAATTAAAATTTTTAATTATAAAGGTTCGGGAGGAAATGTCAAGTTTCTCAGATGGTGTCATACCAAGCAACGGGGTCAACCACACTTCCTCACTAAGGCCCTAATTACACAAAAATGTATCATCTGAAAATGCTGAAACGCAGGGAAAAAAATGTGTCTGCATGCTGTAGTAGGCATGCCAGGCCTGTAGGTGCTGCTTTTTAGAGATCTCCACCGAAGTAGAGTTGAGCCGATGCTGTTGGACTGTTGCATCCGCTAGCGCAAAGTGGAGTGTGAAATCAGAGTTTCCACTGAAAATGCCGTCTTACTGTTTACACGGTAATGATGTAGGCAGTGTTTCAGAAAAATCCCACTCTGGAGGGTGTTTTCAAAATATGTGTTTTAGGTCGGCTGAAACGCTGTTCCCGTCTAAGTGCGAGGCCCAAACGCTACAAAACTTTTGTGTTTCACCATGGAACCGTTGTCGTGTAAACGGTCTCTATGATCAAAGTTTCTGTCCCCTTTTTGCTGAGATTTGCTGTCAGAAACTTCTGCTTATGGTCTTGAATATTTGAATAGTGTAGGTTTAAGTTTTCTTACAGCTTAAATGCTGTATTACAGAAACTGAAGCGCTAATGTAGCATTAAACCTTTTTAATTGAAAGCTTTATAAAAGCACTGTACGGTAGAAAAGGGGCCGTTCTTAAAGAGTGGTGCAGCTTATTGCGGGGGGAGTATGAAAAGATCTGAAAAAAAAAAAAAAAAAAAAGATGTTTTTTTTTTTTTTTGCTTTAATCTCTGCAGGGATAATAACTGCAAACTAGAGAGTATTATTAAGGAAAACTCTGTCCACATCAGTTAAGAACTCCTCACTATTACTTTAACTGTATTTAGTGTTCAACGCGGAGAAAAATGTAAAGGTTTCACCCCCCCTCCCACCCACACACACACTTACATAATCTCAGTTTCACCTCTACAGGTGGGGATCATATTTCATGCATGCCTCACTGTGGCCACGCCCACCTCCACTCCTCTTCAAAGGGAAAAAGTCTGGAGAGCCAAACACTGCTCCAGGATCCAAAGACCAACACTGACAGCGTTTGTTTCCCAGATGGACTCTCAGAGCAAAACAGGGAAGGTTTACCTTCAACCACACAAGGCTGGAAAGGTAGGTTCACACTGCTCTTTAACTCTCAGTCACCAGCCAGGTGTGTGTGAGCTAGGTTTGAACAGACGATCGTGGTAAAAACACACATGCAGTGATGTTTATGGAGACTGACTTACTGTGCAGTGAATGAGTAACTCAGATAAGGTCTTGTAAGGATAATTAACCAGCATGACACAAAGCTCAGTGTGTTTAACAGCTGTAAAAAACCTAACCTCTATTTTCTCAGCACGTTTAATCAGAGCATGTTCAGTGAGTAAAAAGTGTCAGACTTTCTGAAGATACTGCAGAGTGGGAATCCAAAAGAACAAGTTCAAACACAGCGGCGCATTCCTGAACAGCACTGACAGAAAGTACACACTGCAGTCTGAGTCTCACAGCAGCTGAACGTGACGCTGGGAATACTCAGCCACAGGTCAGAGGTCAGAGACACTCACTCAAAGATGAGTTTGTGTTAGTTTAAAGCAGGCATGCACGCTGTCTTTTATTTTGAAGGAGGAATGACGGCATTAGAGGTGTGTTTTATTTACACGGGGACACTCCTGGATACCAACACAGTACAGTGATGAGGTGACTAATGATGACTCTCTGTGTCACATGTAACAGGCAGGATATGGCAGGAAAAAATTTGACTCGTCAAGTTTCTGAAATCCCTGAGGAACTTCTAAGTGGCACTGAAAAGGTTTCACTCTTAGATATTGTCTTGATTTATTACTATTATTTATTACTATTATTATTATTATTATTATTATTATTATTATTATTATTATTGTTATTATTGTTATTATCATTATTATTATTGTTATTATTATTATTTTAATTTTATTATAAATTTAATCGGTTTAGCAAAGTAATTTTTATTGTGACGGTCTTTTTTAAGCGTGACTTAAGAGGGAACGCTGTGAATATCAGACTTTACTGTACTTCACATCACTATAGGCAATGTGGGAATTTTAGGCTGCATTTACCGCTAGTGCTATGGATTTACTGTCTGAACACCTTACCACAGATCGGCTGTTTGCGACCTGCAGCATAGACTGGCTGTCTGTGCTTTACAGCACGGACCTGTCGTCCATGTTCCACAGCATGGACTGGCTGACAGTGCTCCACAGCTTTATGAAATATGTTTAAAAAAAAAAAAAAAAAAAATATATATATATATATATATATATATATATATATATATATGTGGTTAAACAGCCCAGCATTGTAATTAACTTAACACAGCATTTGGGAGACTAATGAATGCATCTCATCATGTTAAAATAGACCAACCCACCTTGCTGGGTTAAACTAACTGCCGCTTAGCTGGTGCTATAAAAACCTAGCAGTTAGGTTATAAAACAGGCCAAATTGGGTTATTGTAACCCAACTGTTTTTAGTGTGTAGTAAACACAACATTCAAAGTGGGCTCCTCTTTCTTGGCTCAGTGCCAGCAGCAGCACACACCCACAGCCTCCGACTGTGAATACATGAACACACATTCTCTCAAGCCCAGCAACCACCTGTAGCATTGTGGTTCTACATAGGAGAGACTCAAGAGCTGTGCACTATACTTGGCACGTTATCCCAAGCTAATCCAGGGTTTTTGATACATACCTGGTTAGCAGAAAGCTAACTTGCATCCCTCTTTGTCACATGCTGCTCTGTTTGGAGTTTAATTTCACTTTGAATGTTTTTCGTCCTCTGTGTTGTGTCCACCATCAAAGCCGCTCAGAATAGCTTCTTCTCGCTATCATCAACAAAGCAAAGTCACTTGCGCACTGGGCGTGCTGTGATTAGCTGAGGTAACCACACTTTCTCTTCATCCAGAAAATCCTAAAACATCAACATCCAGGCACAGGAGGGATCTGAGGCAAACACAGACACTGACACACATGTATAAAGGCCCACAGCTGATGACTGAGCAGGTTATTCCTGTAAAAGTTGATATTTAAATTTTAGGAGAATCTTGTAGACCCTACCTTTAAAACAAGAGATTAAAAATAATAAAGACTTCAAATAAAAGTTAATTTAAGCTATTTTCATAAGGGCTGTTTGAAAATTATTGTCTTATTTCTAACCAAGGAATTTCATCACGTTGAATTGCCCGTAGAAACTTAAATTATTGTGTAGATTTAAAACATAGATCTATTTTTTGTTTTACAGATAAGTGCTGCTCTGCTGAAGTGTGGTAGCCTGAAACCATGGCGACAGCTTCAAATAGTTCATCCTGTCAGATGCAGGATTTATTAATTTAAAGGAATATTCCATCACACATTTAGAAATTTGCAGGAGAGCATTACCTAAATGTGGAACCAGTGTCAGTCTGATGTGCCGCTGCTACTGTCTGACCTTTGATGATCCATGGTTAATGTGACACTGTTCACACAAGTTAAAGGACATGGAGAACTTAACTGACAGGTGGGAACCCTGTAGCTGTCTCTAAAGAGTATTAAGCCCGCCTTTTTGCCTCATCCTAACTGGTACAAAGCTTGATGGAGTTCAGCATTTTCAGTACGGCCCAGATGAACGATGGGCTTCATAACTCTAGCAGAAAGGACCTCATAGAGACCAGGTCCATGTTTTCTGCTGCCTTTGCCTCATCCCTTTCTCTTTCCCTTTCCTCCCTCTGTCAGAAATGGAAGCCGGTGTGGTTGTCTCTCTTCCCTCACAGCAGCAGTGGAGTGGGTCGTCTGGAGATCCAGGATGTGGGAGGTACATAAAAGTTTCAGTTTTCCATTAAAATATTAATTTGCTTCAGTGTTTAGGAATTCACAGGGTCCCAACTGAGATAACTGCTCTATAGAAAGATAAAGCTGTGTTAAGACCTGAGTTTAAAACATACCCAGACATGTTCAGAGGTCAGTCCTGCAGACCCTAACTCTCAGCTGTGGTTTTCTGTCTGCTGGATCAAAGCACTCCAGACTCTTGTTGTAGTATGTGAAGTGATTTCCAGTTGAATGAGAAGAAGCAAGATATGTCATCGGTTTGAAAGAAACTGGATCCAAACATTGATGTGATGTTAGCTCAAAGAGGACATATCATGCTGATCCCTGATTTAATACTTACATATAATATAATAAATTATAAAACAAGACCTTACATCCCCTGAATTTTCAAAAAAAATGAGATATTGTATTTTTTCTGATATCCTAGAACGAGATTTGATGCTTCTGAAAATAGGTCATTGCCAGTTGGCCGCAAGATTTCGACCGTCGGGACGACATGAGGATCCTTTCTTTTATTGGAGTAATCTGGCAAAGCAGCTCCTCCTCTGTGATGTCAGTTAGTCACACAACTGCCACTGAGGGATACACCCACCAAGAGCCGAGTATAAATAAAGCTCCCTACCAGCTCTGGCTAACTTGACTGAGTGCTGGATGCAGGGACTCTGCTCTGCTGAGCAGCTCGGCTTTACATGGTGAATTAGCACTTAAAACACTGTGGTTTTAGCAGACGTCGTAATACTTGTGAGACTGTGATATTTGCATGCTTGTTCTGACATGCACTATGAACCTGGACCACAATAATGCTGCGGTAATAACATAGTGACGAACTGACGGTAGAGGCGATCTTTAGACTACACTTTCAGCATGATGGATAAAACAGACAGAGAAAAGTGAAGGAGCAGGATGGAGCCCTGTTATAGAAATAGTTTATTGGTGAAGTCTGCCTGTATTTCCACGTATAAACTATACATGCTACAGTACCGCTTTGACTCACCACACTGAAGCGTCCTGAGATGATCTGTGTCCAGGTGGATTTTCTTCCTCCTGAGCTGCAGAACCGTCCGGGTCTGACTCGGGGTCCAATACAAAAGGACGTATCCTACACTCTGCCATTTTATTAGTGCTATCAATGCCTTACGGTGAAGTTTTGGCAAACAGCAAACTCGCTCGGTCTGCCCCATTCAATGTGGCGATTTTGTAAATACTGCCATGCTGCACAAACCGCCCCCTGGCTCTACCCCCTCCGCCCCTCTGATAGAACTGACCAATCAGAGCACAAAGGGCTGTGACATTGTGAGGTTACTGGAGGTCATTCTCCAAACAGAGCGTTTCAATGAGATCTTCAGAATGGCCTAAAATGAGGATATTGAGAACTCTATTGTGGGGCAATGAAGAAACTAAATGACTTGTACTGAGGGCAGAAATGCTTTGCAGGCATCCTAGTCTGGCATAGTGAAAAGGAGAAACAAGCATGATATGTCCCCTTTAAAGCTGTAGCTCTTCATGTCCTCTGAGGTCACACACAGACTTGATCAGTCTCTGTGGTTTGTGACATAAAGCCATGAAGAATACAAGCAGAGAGAGGAGAGTGCAGCCTTCGTCAGAAGATCAGGAAAAAACTCACCACAGCTGGATGCCTGATGGTGCAGCTGATGTATGGCCTGCATTAATATATAGATGTGAACATGGTGCTTGGGTTTGAGCGCTGAATCAAAGCCCAGGATTAGTGATGGTGATATTACAGGCAGCTGCAAGATATCAAGCATAAACACTTTAAACAATCGATGTGAGAGTTTAGTTGGGGGCCAGGGTGTTCATAAATAGATGTTGTAATTAAATACAAATAATAACTTGTAAGTAAACATTTCTAAAAACTACACAAATTAGAAGCATGATGGTATCTTAGAAACAGTGCAAGTAGCCAGAGACGAAGCCTTTCTTTGTTCCGGTTTCTCTTCATTTCTTCCTGATCTTTTTGGACCAACATCTGATGATTTACACTCATCAGAAAATGCTCTTAATACCAGTTCTTCCAGCAAAACAACAAAAAATACTCAACTTCTCCCATTTCTTCTTTAACAACAACAACGGTAACAACCTCCCTCTGTCTTCTTCTCTTTCTTACTTCCAGGTAGATTTCAGGACATTTTTCTTGTTTCATGAATCTGGTCAGGTTGGTTTCATATATTTTAAGTTCAAATGAATATTTTTGACCACAAGGTAAACAGATCAAGTTTTTCTGATTTATTTTCTGTGATGGTGTTTTTAAATCACATTAGAAAAACCTACAGGAGCAATACTCCTGAGGGTCTCCACAGGCCTGCTTCATGATCATGATGTTTCAGAATAAAGAGAGCATGCAGCGATCAGCCCTGTCCCTGACATTAGGACAGACAGTTAATATTGGTCCCACTGTAAATAAGCGAAGAAAAAGTTTACTTTAGTGTGGTTAATTTGGCTCACTCCAAATATAAAACCTAATTCACACCATGAAGTGAAAGCTAGAACTAACAGTGACTTCACCACGCACCCAGCCCCCACAGAAAGTAAAACAGAAAGTAAAGCACACTGTGTCACTGTTGTTTAAACTGTTTCAGATATACCTGTTGGCCTCAGTGTGTTTTTGTGATTTTGTGTGTTTGGCTTCATGAAGCTCAGAGGACGAGGTAAACAGCAGGGCAGGGTGTTGATGAGGACAGCAGGACTGAGGTCCATGGGGATGCTTCCCACCGAGCGAGCTGACCTCAAAGTGCCACAATAACAGCTGGTTCACTGCAGAGTCCCTTTTTTAAAAAAAACAGGTCCAAACAGCAACAAGTCAACAAAACAAGTATGTAAGAAAATAAAATGAATTAAGACTTGACCAGCCCACAGATTTTTAAAGTACAGATTGGACAAAAAAAAAGAAAAAAAAAAGTTTGAAAATGAAAGCTTTTAGTTTGGGAGAAGATCTGCCTTAACTTGACATCAGATGCTGAGTACTCTGGGTTTGTACAGTCAAAGCAGCATTTTATGCTCACAGTGAGTTAATAAAGTAATAAAATTCAGACTTATATAGAATCAACTTCTCTCATAAACTCTTCATCTTCCACTTCTTTGGAAAAGCAGTGACTCCTGTTGTGTTTCTCT
This sequence comes from Halichoeres trimaculatus, assembly GCF_033239565.1. NCBI lineage: Eukaryota > Metazoa > Chordata > Actinopteri > Labriformes > Labridae > Halichoeres > Halichoeres trimaculatus. Next base: position 3,404,011 of record NW_027437180.1, read on the forward strand.
TCTCCAAAAAGACTCCTGTCCTTACTCAGACTAAGTTAAGTTATCCCCTTCTACCATCAGGGTCCATTAACCTGATCCTTTCTGGTTACAGATACTACTCCACACCAGGGCTTGAACTCATCCTGTCTGATTCTCATATATTCATGACACATCCCTGTTTGTTACCCAGCGTTAAGTTTAAAGATACTGTGTTAGACAAATATTAGTCTGATCCTGAACCATTTTGAGCGTCACTTAAGGTGTGGAGTCTGCAGTGATTGTTAGCTTTGCAGAGGCTTTACAGTTGCTTGTAAAGTTTAGATGTTGTCTCAGGTCAGATCACAGATCAACTTTATCACTTAGGATGCAGTCACACTAGCCAACCGTGCCGTGCCTAAGCACGCTTCAGCCCTAAAGCACGTTTGGTATGGCCAGTGTGACGGCAACCATGCCTTGCTCAAGCACGATTCGCTTCCGTTCATACAGGGGTAGTGTGACCGCTGGCCGTACTCTCCAGCTGGGGAACAGCGCTGCGGGGGGGCAATCGTGCTTAAGCACGGCACGGTTTGGATGACCGTGTCCTTAGTGTCCTTCCTGAGGATCAATTCAAAGTAACAAAAACCTTCTTCTCTCAGTCACACGGTTACCACTCTCCAGGTTTATCACTGTTCATGCGTCCTCAGCAGAGCTTGATATTAACCTTTTTACTCACCAGCCACTGTGGTTAGTGGTTTCCCAGAGTTACTAGCCACCCAGCATTTTCACTAGCCACAACTTTGTTGTTGGATAATTATGTTTAACGTGATTAAAGCTGACAATGACAGAAAAGGAAATAAGAGAGTTGGAAAAGTGCATGTAAATGAAATTGCCTTACAAACCAAATAAAGACCTACTACTACTACTACTACTTAAGTTGATTTGAACTAGTTTTTAAATGTAAATGACCCCTGAGCACACTAAAATCAAGACTACATAAATGTTTAACCCCACAGGTTGTTATCAGGTATTCAGCTCTGATCAGGTTGTGTTTAAGGCTGTTCTCCTTTGATAAGGAAAATGCAAGCTGTAAAGACAAAGTCATAACAGAAGTAAATTATTATTGAACATAATAAAACTGCTGAAGGTGGAAGATTAATTGAAAAGATGAAAACTAAACTGAAAAACACTAGCAAGAGACACTGTCTGCTTAAATATTTATTAACAACAAATGTATTTCTGAGATTAAGTAAATTCTGTATCTTCTGACTATAAGTCATACATTACATTAAACACCAAGACAATGTTTCTATCAATAAAGTTAATTAGCATGCTGGCTAATATTATTATATTCATTGCTAATACAAGTTACACACTCTGGAATGAAGTTCCGGTTAGCCGGTCCACGCCATGTGGAGCATAGACAAGGACAAAGTATTTAGTTATCTGCTTTTCTATCACAGTTCATGATGAGCAAACATGGACTGCTGTACCAGTATGTGAGCTCACATCTGCTGCTATTGAGGTGTCTTCATGAGCTGTTAAAGTGCTGCTTTGTGCATTTTTGCACCCACTCCCCCTTACATGGTCCCTTCCACGCGGAAAATTTCTAACCTGCCGGACAGAGAAGCGGGGACAAGATGTCGGAAGAACGGGATCTCCTAGTGGTCAAAGTGCAGAAATACAGCCAACTGAATGACTCTCCCCACAGAGATCACCGTGATAGCCGAGTGGTTAATAATTCATGGCGTAAAATTGCGGCCACTCTCGGCAGAGAAGAGAAATTGGTTAAAAGAACCTGAAAAAATCTCCAAAACAGATGTGTCATGTTGTAAACAAAGGCAAACTTCTTTGACTCTGCTTTAGTGCTCTGATAGACGTACGTTTGTGAGTGTGCGCAGGGATCACATGGTCATGGTCATCGGGTAGGGAGCACAGACTCGAGTTCACCTAGTTCTACTGAGCATCAGTTCAAAACACTGAGTCTGAATTTTTATCCCAGTCTAACTTCAGAAATCCTGCATGTACAGCCAGTTTATTTCTTCTTTGACCCCGCTTTTTATCTTTAAATACTTTCACTCCTGAGGCTAAATCTGAGCCATACCCTGCTTAAATAAACAGGTTATCAGTTCACTTTGGGTTTATTATGACCAACAATACCTCCCTGAGCATTTCATCATATCCTTTTCCCTCCTGAAGGTAATATTTTTTCTGTCTCTGTGGAATAAAAGGACAGTGGGTTATGTTTTTATTTTCTTTATTTACTGAGGTTGAACGGCGAGCAGACAGCTCAGCGGGCTGAACAAACTTTAAGGCAATGGACAAACAAAGGAAAGGAAATACAAGCTGACAGGCCCGTGAGAGGAGACGTCTCATACTGAGGACCTCTGCTGTGTTTATTTATTATCAGAGTTCATCTAAGTCAGCAGTGTCTGGATCATTTAGAGGCAGGTGGAAAACATGAACTGTTAGTAGCAGTCGTGTACAAAGTTTCCCAGTGCTTCGGGTGTTTCACAGTGTTGACCAAGTTTGAAGAAAGTTTGAAGTTACATCTGGAGAGTTAGATTTGGATAATCAGTTGGAGCCAGGAGTAAAAAGGGGGAGCTGAACTTTTTCACATTTAGAAGTCAGTTCACCAAAGTGGACCGCAGGGCTACAACACCGCCCCCCATCTGCTCTGTCTTAAGATCCAGGTCCAGGTCAGGTCCCAGAGCAGCCTGCTGCAGATATTCAAAAGTGAACAGGCCCCTAAAACTCTGCAGCTCTGTGCTGGTTGCTCGTTTTGCATCATGAGCTGTCAGCCTCAGCTCCTCCGCCCGATGAAGCTCAAATATGTGACCGGACCAGACACGCTGTTAAAGATACTTAAGGACTCAATAAACCCTTGGACCACGGGGAAGCCCTTTCTTCTGATGTGTTGACACAAAACATCCAGCCATCTATTTTCTTAACCGATGCTCCTGTGCAGGGTCGCAGGTGTCTAGAGCCTATCCCAGCTGTCATTGGGCAAGAGGCGGGTTGCACCATGGACTGGTCACCAGCCAATCACAGGGCTAACACAGAGACCCTTACATATATCCACAGAAAGATGATGAGATGACAGAGAGAGGACGCTCAAGGGCAGTGGCGGCTGGTCAATAGAGGGCGCTAGGGCGCCGCCCCACTGTCATTACCATCAACAGTACTTTGAAGAATGAGACATTAAAAAAGAAAAATAAATAATAAAATATAATGTCCTGAACTACATCTATATATTTGTATATTTAACCTTTCTTGCGCCCAGAGCTAAATGCAGCATACCACCACCCTCCCGCTGTGGAGCCAACGTCACAGCCGTCTGTTATAAAGTGCTGTTGATTGACAGGTCAGGAGTAGGAGACGATAAGACGGAGACGTAAAATGGAAAGAGAAAACATAAATAACACAGTGAAGTCGCTCATAGCGTTACCTTTTGAGAGGAGAACGTATCAGGAGAAGGTGAATGTGAAAGAGCGCGGACCTTAACAGTATAATGTTGCTTTTTTTGTTTTCATTGATGTTAATACACAGGTGTGATACCCGAGCACCAGTATCGTGTGGTGAGGTCCATAACGAGGGAGGCTGGCACCCAGCTAAAGTTGAAATTTCTCTTTGTGTGTGTTATATATACGGTGCACTGCTCACATTTCCTAATACAAACTGTTACTGGCCAGCCCTGCCCCTTTAACACGGTGAAAGTCTGTGCTGTGTGTGCGTGTGTGTGTGTGTGTGTGTGTGTACGCACGCGAGACGGTCTGAGTGCATGCATGGTGTGTGTGGGGCTGGAGTACATTATTTTGGTCTTTGTTTCCTCTATAAATGTGCGGTTGTGCACAAGGTGCACCTTTTTCCTCCTCTTTAGTCTTTTCCCTCACTTTGGCCCGGACTCCTAGACACCGGTTACCAGCAACGAGCCAAGTAAATAAATGTTAATCAGCTTTCCCATCTACGGTTCAGAGACAGACTGAAGTCCCGGAGTTAACAAGACAAAATGCTAATTAAAACCCGAAATATACGTTCACCTGAATTTCTACAGGATTTACATCACAGGAGAAAGAGCAAAATACGAACAAAAATAACCAGAATCTCAACAACACAAGAACACAGGCCAGGGACCTCTGGTATACTCTATCAAACATCTGCACTAACAAGCTATCGTGAGACCTCAAAGAGGGAGCGGTATTACAACCTGCGGAGGCAGAGAAGCGCTGTGTCTCATCGATGCCCACGTTAATCAGCGTGAGACCTTAGTACGCATGAGCGAACCAGCAAAACATTGAAATTTCAAGTAAACGGTCTCTGCCTCTGACGCACATTACAAGCATGAAGCCAGCGCGAAACGCTGTCTGTCCCATCTGTTAGCCTCCCTCTTATTGAAAAATCAGCAATTTCCTTTTTTACTTTTTAAATAAGACAAATTGTATACGAACAACTGAAAAAAAAATATTTTTATTAAAAAATAAAAAATGATATATACATTTTTTTCTTGTTAGCCTAGGGGAGGCACTGCTTCCCCTGACAGCACACCACTGCCTAGCACGTTTACTTGCTTATTACTATACGTCTATTTTGTAGTCATAGCCCCACAGATAAAACTCCACCAGCCGCCACTGCTCAAGGGTTTACTGTGAAGTTCATTCAGAACAGATTGGCTTGTCCAGCTAAAGACACCCTGGTCCCAGCCTTTAATGGCTCAGTCTGATGTTTGTCTAATGCGTCTGTTGTCAGTTGTTTTGTCACTGAGATTGGGTAACGAGGTGAGGAAGATGTTGTCTGTTTGTAGCTCTTTCTTTAAGACTCCATTGAACACTGCGTCTGATGATTGCAGTGCAGTATGGGTAAATAAACATGTTGTATTGCTTTAGCTGCTGTTTCTAAAACATATGTGCTTACTTTACAATCAGACTGACATTTTGACACAGCACCTTTATTCATGTCCCATTTTCTTCTGAAAACATAAAACCATCAGACTGAGTGATGATGTCACATCCACAGTGTTTCGATGTTTGGTTATAAACTGAAGAGTTTGAGGAAAAGTTTGTCAGCTGAACTAGACCTCTCCTATTCCTTAAAGCAGGCCTGCTCTTTTTCTCATCCACTCAGCATTCCTGTCACACCTCCCACTCCATGCCAGCACCTGAGGCTGTTTGGCAGCGCCATAGACAAGTTGTCTCATGTAGCGTCTGCTCCATCAGAGTGTTTGTGTGTCAGAGAGCAGGGGGCAGGTCATGGAGCTACAAGGAGGAGCTTTTTTTCACTTATTGTATTGTTTTGAATAATCTTTCTGTCTTTTTGTATTGCTCCAGATAATCTTTATTTAAAAAAAAGTTTCTTAACAAACTTGCATCCATGTCTTCGTTATGTGTCCACCAGGAGGCGATCACAGTCCCGGGGTCAGGAGACACCACCAGGCTCAGGACAAGAAGATGAAGGTGGTCCGACTGAGCGAGCTAATCAGCGTCCTCAGACTGCCTCCAAACGCAGAGGCCTGTCCCATGGTGGGTCTGTCCTGTTCCTGGCTCAGTTTGTGTTTAGGTCTTTAAGCTGGATTTATTTTAAAGCTGCTCTCTGTGCTGTGTGCAGGACAACATGTCCGCCTTCTGCGTGGAGACTCAGGACAGGACCATGGTGTTTGCTGCTCTCAAAGACGAATGCGTGGAGTGGGTGGAGAAACTGTGTCAAAGCACGTTTCAGGTGTGTGAACTGTCTGTACCAGCGGTTACTCAGGAACAAAACAGCTGAAAGGTCAAAAATAAAAAGCCCACATAAAAAGATGCCAAGCGCAATAATAAAGGTTTTTATGATGATGAATTAGATCTGTCATTTTTTTTCTTAGTCAGCAGTGACAGATGAACAAAACAGCACAAGTAGTCGAATGTTATCTTGAGAGCCCAAGGCATAAAGGCTTTCATGTTTGGAGGAGCAGTCATAGGAATAGAGGAACCAAGCCAAGAGGAGCCTTGTAAATGAGAGCCAGCCAGTGAGTGAACCTGCAAACTTTTGGAGAAGGCCAGCTAGAAACAGTACAGAGCTCACAGTGATGAGTGAGGAGACTACAACCAGTGACAAACCTCTGAGCACAGTGATCAACAACATTCAGAGACTGTAAACATTTGGCTGAAGCTAACATGTACAGGACATCACCATAATCAAGCAATGGTACAAACGTTGTAGATACAATGTATTTCTGAGCTCTGAGGGAGAAGCCGGATTCATTTCTGTAAAAGAAGATGATTTTCACCCTGAGTTTAGTAACAAGGTTGGCAATATGAGCTGTAAAAGAGCGCTTACTATCAGTAAGAAAGCCCAGATATTTGTTATCAGGCACTGGCTCAATGGGAACACTCTGTGAGATAAAGATTGGAGGGATGTTCCCCAGCAACTCACTCTTGTTTGAGAACACCATCAGTTTATTTTTTTTTCTACATTTAGGACTACTTTGACTTTATGCAGACAGGGCTGAACCACATTAAAAGCAGACAGCAGATACTGAAAAGCCTGAATTATTCAAGCGGAGAACAATAAATGACAGTATCATTTGCATAAAAAATGATTAGAGGGATTCAAAATATTTATGTACAAACTATTAATATAAGCAGAAAATAGAATAGGTCCTATGACTGAGCCTTGAGGCACACCCCTGAAGACCTCCAGAAAAAAAGAGGAGGAACCAGCCATCTGAACACACTGAGATCTATTTTCCAAATAGCTCATCAAGGAAGCTGCTTAGTTAGATAAGCCAATGTGTTGAAGTGCACCTAGCAGCAAAGCATGATCCACATTTTTTTTTTATTTAAGCAATTCCATATGTGGTGTGATAGTTAATTACCTTTTTTTTTTAAATGCAAAAATTAAAAAAATAAATAAATAAAATAAAATTTGAAAAAATGCAAAAATTTCAAATAATTTTGAAATAAAAGAGAAATATATTTCTTGCAGGTTTAAAAAAAAAAAAAAAAAAAGAAATCCCCCCCCAAAAAAGAGAGAGAGAGAGAGAAAATTTCATTAAAAAAAAAAAAAAAATAGAATTTTTTTGAAAAATTTCCAAAAACAATAAAAGTTGCTGTTCTTTTTTTTTTTAAATGCAAAATTCTGGATTTTTTTTTAATTCTTTAATTGGACACCATATATTGATTATTTTGCTAAACTCTTTTTTTTTTTTTATTTGCTAATGTCTTGCCACATATAAAACATGTATATCGAGCTGACATGTTGGCAGTTAAATGAATCAGAATTAAACAGAACAGACTTAAAAATCTGTGTTTTCTTCCAGATTTGTCTTTTTGTAGATCTAGTTATCTTACCAGGGCTGTAAAACCTGAGGTTAGCCACAGGTGCATGGAAAGTTGGTGGGCTGTTGATGTTGTAGGAGGTGAAGTAGAGCGGTGGCAGGCTTTATTGACAGATGGGATGAAGATTTAGTTCAACAAAATGTTAAACCATGATTTATGTAGAGTCAGTGTCATTAATTATCAATATCCTTTGTAAGAAAAAATGAAAACTCTTTATTTCAATAATACTTTTTTAAAGCTACAAGGACCTACTGGAAAGGAGTCAAAGAGCCACATGAGGCTCCAGAGCCACAGGTTGAAGACCCCTGGTCTAGCAGATAAAATAGAAACAGACTGTGTTGATTTTATGAGTGCTCTGCAGGCTCTGTGCTGAAACATGGCTTGATTCAGTTCAAAGAAGATGAGAAATTAATAAAAAGCAGATTTGCAAATGAATTCTCCGCTCAAGGTGTGACACAGCAAAACTCAGTAAAGCGCTCAGTGCATCCTCAGCGCCCCTGCATGCCCTTTGGGATAACTGCAGTGGGTCCAGGTCTCCCTAGACATCCTCTATAAGTTCGTCCCTTACAGTGCCCTCCAATAATTTCATGACAGAGGAGGTGGGTTCTGAGGACCTGAGGTCAAAGAGAGAGGCTTGTGTTTTTTGGCACTGGAATGATAAATGAATCTTCCACGTATTTGGAGCACGGTGGAGATCAGGGGACATTGTGGGGCCACCATCAGAAAAGTTAGAAACTCACAGGCCACACCTCCCAAAGTTCCCGGACTGTTTTCAGGGGTGAATTTATTACCCAGGAGCTAAACTTCTGGTTCCTCTGATTAAAAAGCACCTATTGTCTGGAGATGAATGCTCTTCTCCTCCTTGTTTGTCTTTCTTTCTAACCTGCTCTTTGTTCACTTTCAGAGAGGCGGGATTTCAGGCTCTAACCAGCTTCACATGGAGGAGAACCAGATCTATGCCTCCACAGGAGAAGGTAACAGTCTTATCTCCCTGTCACGACTCTTTTCTTCTTCATCTTCCTTGATTTCTGCCTCAGACCTTCCTCTGCTGTTCCCAGTGTGTGTACTTCACCTAAAAACAAAGTGGCATGTCATTGGATCAGGCTGTAGCAGGAAGCTACAGGACAGTTCATTCAGTCAGGTGAAATCAGCTAAGGCACGTTGATGTTTACCTCATGAGATCGAGCTCTCTGCAGTGTCGTCTCAGTTTGACCTCACATCTGACTGAACGCACAACAGCAGTGACCTTTAAAGACTTTTGATTAGACGACTGCTGCTCACCAGGAATCAATTAAACTATTTAAAAGTATTTGAATTTGATTCATGTGTTGCCAAAAATCTGTGTGTAACCTCTGTTTAAATAGCGTCTGTTTAGTTCAGGAACTGAAAACAGCTTATTAAAGACAGCAGAAACTGTGCCCATAAAAATGACTTTAGTGTATGCATGTGCTAAAAATCATTACATGTACTTCAGGAGTATGCAACCCATTGGCTTTGACTTTGTTCAGGGTTATTTTACCACATTCATCTTTGCAGAAGATGCAGATAAACAGGAGGGTTACAGCTATAAAGTGTCACTTTCTTTCCTCCTTTCAGCATCAGAGTTCTGGGTGGTGGTTCAGAGGACTGAAGCAGCGACACGCTGTGGCCTACAGGGGTCATACCTGCTGCAGGTTGGAGCTGAGGCGCTGCTGCTGAGAGAAACACAGAAGAAGAGTTTAGTGAGGGAGTGGCCCTATGAGCTGCTGAGGCGCTACGGAAGAGATAAGGTGAGGCTTTCATGTTCCTATGTGTTGAAAATTGATGCGTGTGAGCGTGTGCAGATTTTTAGACCTTCACATTTACTGTTTTATAATCTCTGAATCTATCTGTAAACAGCTCCATTTGAAAAAATATGATCAACAGCAAATGAGACAGCAGTGAGTGATGTTGCTCATGGGAAATGTAGTCTTCAACCTGAAATTAACACTACTGGTCTCATCCAGAGGAGGCGACAGAATCAACACAATATGAAAACTCTGCTCAAACCCTTTTCCACCGAACTGGTGCTGATGCCGGTGCCTGGCTTATCACTGGTTCTTTGGACGCAGTCACACACACAAAATCCCCCCCCCCCCCAGTGTTGTTCCCTGGTTGGAGAGTACGGCTGGCGGTCACACTACCCCAAAATGAACCAGACTTTAGACACACGCATGGCCCGCCTACGTCATCATGAAGCGTCTATCTACACGAAGCACGATCTCATCAGAGTCAGCACAATGAGACACAGAGAGCACTGCTAGAACTTCAGAGACTTTTTGGATTATGTGAAGTTGTTTTGGTCCCACACAGCTCTCTAACACCCAGCTACTGTTTAAAATAATTGATGAGAGGAGCGCAGGGGTATCGTCACGTATCATACCTCATGTCCGTGCGAAGTAAACCATGCTGAAGCCCAACTCTCTGAAGCGTGCCAAAGCAGAGAAGTGAACCGTGCCCAAGCACGACATGCTTGCGGTCACACAGGCCAAACGATGTCGGTTTTAGGCCTGAAGTGTGATTGAGCACAGTACGTTCGTCAGTGTTACCGTATCCTTTCTGTTTCCACAAACAAAGCTCTTTTTGTTGGAGTTTCTCATTTGTAACTTTAACCAGAGGCAAATCATAGCAGCAATACATTACCTCTGCAAGATCAGACCTATATACCTCACTATTTTATTTAACAGACCTCTGCAGATTACCCAGAATGCAGCAGCATGTCTGGTGTTTTACTAACCAAAACAGCACATCACCCTGCTGTTAATCTCTCTTCACTTGCTTCCAGTGGCAGCTCCAATCAAATTCAAAGCTCTTCTTCTGGCTTACAAAACACTGACAAAAATGGCTCCTGCCTACCGGGGGTCCCTCATCCAGGTCTACACTCCTTCTGGTCCTCTATGGTCTGCTTGTGAAAGACGCCTGGTGCTCCCAGTCCAGAGCGGCTCTGAATCTCTAGTCAGACTCTTCTCCTCTGCTGTTCCCAAATTATGGAATGAATTACCTAACTCTATACGATCCACAGAGTCCCTTTCTACTCTAAGAGATATCTGAAGACTCATCTGTTCAGAGAACACTTAGGCCCTTAATCTGAGCCTTCTCCTCTTTGTCCTCAGGGGTAGAATGAATCAGAATGCCTCAGATCCAGCCATTAGTTAATATTTACCACTGAGTTTTGAATGTTGTTAAAGGTTGAGTTATATTTTTGCAGTGAACAACTGTGGTTAGCTATGGACACATTATTCTACATCTACAAAAAAATATATATATATATTCTGGTAACACCTGCTGCCAAATGACTTGAATAACTTGTAGCACTTGCTCACACTTACTAAAGTTTTCCCTTCAGTCTAAATTCTTGCTTGTGCTGTATGTCACTTTGGACAAAAGCGTCTCCTAAATGAAACCATAGAACTTTAGAACCAACAAAATAGCCAGATGCTATTTATCTTATTTACATGATGGGACGTCATTTCTGCCCTATGTTCTTGCACTGACGTGACTTAAGCTCTGTGTGTTGTGCATGGCAGAGTTCAGGGCTGATGTGTTCAGATACACACATACACATACATAGATAAGCACACTCTGTGTAGCAGACAGTCAGGAAAAATAATGTCACAACCATCACAAGAAAGGTAGACAACAGAAAAAACACTGATTTTTTTAAGACACTCCTAACATCTTATCTCTTTGTTGCCGCTCCTTGCACCAAGCGACTGCAGGCAGTGCCGTCACTGATGGAAAAAGAAACCGGTTCTTAGGAAGAATGTGATTAGAACCAACTGAGAAGTAGCACTAGCACTGAACAGACACTGATGGAATGGGGGTAGCAGTGACTTAAGAATCCCAACAAAGTGATCATCTCATTATTTTTGCTGGTGCACTAAAGCTGTTTCCTGACTCTGTTGTTTTTGACCTTCCAGCTGGCATTCACCATTGAAGCAGGGAGACGCTGTGCGTCTGGTCCAGGGACGTTCACCTTTGAGACGCAGCAGGCTGAGAAGATTTTTGCCTTGATTCAGAGCACCATCAAACGCAAGACTTCACCTGTGACTTCAGGCATCCCCCACCAGGGGAGTGAGAGAGTGACCACCAACATCCGACCCAATTCTCCCCTCCCCAAAGTCCCTGATGTGAGCGCACTCCTGGAGGAAAAACTGAGGACGCAGGAGAGGAAACCCCTCTCTTCAGAGGAGAGTTTAGAAGACGTGGTGGCTTCATCGGAGCATGTGTCAGCTCAGCCAGCTCCCATCACCCTCATGCCTCTTCCATTAATCCCAACAGATGAAAGCCGCTCTATCAGCCATCCTGGTGGACAATCAGAGGTGGTCTATGCTGACCCTGCTGACTGCCTCAAATCTGCACCAGGGCCTCAACCAACCACGGCTCTGTACGTAGATCCGGCCTGCATTCTACCACTCAAACCCCCTGGCTCCCGAGAAGTCAGTCCTCTTCCAAACTCCTCTGCTTCACCGCTGCACCTCGCTGCTGATCACCCAGATCCAGTCTACTCAGAGGTGTATGACAAAATCAGTCCAGTCCCAAACCATCAGACTGTGATCCCGACCCAAGGAGAGATGAAGCGTTGCACACACAAGGAACCGATCTACACTGAGCCCGTGTCTAAGAAAGAGGAGGTGACTCAGAGGAATGAGAAGAAACCTGACCCGTTTGCCCACCTGTACGCTCAAGTCAACAAGAAAACACCACCACCGGGTCCTTCCCCATCGACAGACACACCCCCCTCCTCTGCTTCCAGCAGTGTGAGCTCAAACAGAGCCATGGACCACGCTCTGGATGATGTGATATATGAAAACCTGGGCATCATTTAGTCCACATGGAGCAAACTTTGACTGTGGGAGACAATACATGCTTCGTACCTTTCAGGCACTCTCCCTGCATGGATGCGCTTTCTCCCTTGTTCTTTTGTGCACATTGTAAAATGTTTCTGAGCAATGACAACCTTTCCATTGTTGCATGACTGTCTGTAAAAATAGCTTTGAACAAAGTTTCACTTTTTCTTTCTTACACACGAGGGGAATGTCGTAGGTCGCCACCTGGTTGGTGGACTGTTTTTGAAGGCTTGTTTTCACGATCTGGCAGCCATCATATTCTCTTCTATCATGTGGCTGTGGCTCAGTGGCGGAGTCATTGTCTCTTCATTGCTCCTGATGTTTTCCAGCCATGTGGGGATGAATGTGTCAGCTAACACTGATGTTTCCCTTCTTTAACAGCCTCTGACATCAGTGTGTGGACAATGTGTGGATCCATAGTAGTACAAATCCATTCTGGCCCAGAGGTGACCATGTTTGGGCAAGACCATGAGACCAGAGTCTTTAGGATCAAGTTGTGCCTGAAGTTTGAAGAAAAACATCAAGTTTACTTTAGGGGGTGGGTGCTCAGAAGTGTTGGATATGGGACAAAAGAAGGTGGGAATGACTGTGAAACAAAAACAGGTGTCTGAACACACTGTGATGCTGTGAGCCAACAGGATGGAGATGGTTGGCACTGGAGTGGTTCATTGGCAGTGGGAACACGGTCATCCTAGCACCACAGGAAGAGCAGCTTGACTAATCATAACCATGTCGTTAGCATAAAACAGCAACAGGTGCAAGCCACCAACCATCCATTAACATCAGAAAGAGCAGGTGAACCTCAGTTCTTCTCAACATCTGGTTCCCCTCCACATTCACCAAGCTACTCCTCCTTATGAGTGGAGTCCAAAGATTGACAACAAATGCTTCCTCCATCTTTGGGTCTTGCAATCCAGTGAAAATCCTACAGTTTATCATGTTCAGGGTTGCCGGTGGCTGGAGCTTATCCCAGCAGTTGAGGTACGACCTGGACTGGTCTCCAGTCAATCACAGGGCTGACACACACATTCGCGACTATGGGAAATTTAGAATCACCAGTTTACCTGATGAACCTGTTTTTGGACTGTGGGAGAAAGCCAGAGTACCTGGAGAAAACCAACATATGCATGAGGAGAACATGCAAATGGCACACAGAAAGGCCCAGGGTGCCCAAACTGGGGTTCACCAGCCCAATGCTAGCAGGTGGGCCACTGTGCAGCCCCAGTATTTTTTTATTAGAGAATATTCAAATGAAAGTAAATTATCTGTCAAAGGTGAAATTAATCTGTTTGGAATGTTTCATGATCTCAGGAAAGCTTTACATCTCCAGTGGGAGGGAAGGCCTCATGTGCTCGCTGCCACGATGAATCAGAACATTTATCTTCAAACAGAAACAGCCTGATGTTAAAGATTTACTGATTTTATAAAAAACTTTCCCAAAGAGGAAAGAGAGACTTAACTGAATGTGGTGTTCCACACGTTTCACTATTAACAGTTTTGTAGTTGTGGTGTTTATGGTATGAGCTCAGTGTTTAGAGCTGTTCACTGACAGTGTTCAGCTTTTGTTTTATCATGTTCTGTTGGACCATAGACTCACTGTGCAGCTGCAGGTAATGTTTTTTTTTTTTTTTTTTTAGCTTTGTCAAAATAATTTCACACAAACAAACCTGTTTGTTATTTATAGATAAGAGAGCTCTGTCTAAAGCTATGACTTTACACTGGGTGTCCACCAGGTCCTTGTTCGGTCTGACCAGAGTCCAGGATTTCTTGTGGTAGTTACTCAAACCTTGACTCCAGGCCTCTTACATCAGCACAGTGAAGCTTCATATCCTGCTCTGTGCATATCTATGAGTTGTTACTCTAGTGTCCAGCAGAAGAGGACTCCAACCTGCTCGATGTGAAATGGAACAGACACACATCAGGGTGAGACAGAGGGACTAAAGACATCAGGTGGTTTGGAAACTTTTAGTTTCTGGATCTACTCTTGCAGGAGGTATTCCTGTAGTCCACTGTTGTCTGTTTCCACCAAGGCCTGGAGTCCTATGTTAAATACATCGAGCTGGAAAGTAATTGTATTACACCACCAGACCAGGAGAGGGCAGTAAGACAACACTGGACGCCATTAAGTCGAGATGATACCAGGTGAAAGACAGGCTGTTAGCAAAGAGGATGTTCATCGGTTATACTGCAGCCAATGGGTTGCTAACTCTTAAAAGAGACAAGCGCTAGCTGGAGAGCCCTAACTGAAGATCAGTAACTCCAGGACTAAATCTAGATCATAGTTCTTGTGGTCCAAAAGCACTCATTGACTAGTATTAAAACTTAACCACTCCAGTGGTGTGGTGGAGATGGACCATAGACGGATCTGGTGGAAGTACCCTGTCATTCGATGACATGTGATGACAACACTCAGTGGCCAGTGAAGCAGCCATTAAAAAGATTTCAGTATTCATAGTTAATGATCAGATGTGATGAAACGGCTCCTCTCACACAGCATTCAGTGTTAACATGTCAGACTCTGTTCAGCCAAAGAAACATCAGGACAGACAGAGAAACACTGACCAAGTTTTCCCGAACAAAGTTGTTTTCATTTTGTAAATATAATGAAATGTTTTTGATTGTAAGACAAGAAAAGTGTTCTGTATTTTTTAAATATATTTACCAAGTTTATGTGAATGTTTCTGTTTGTTCTTCATTTATAAAAGGAAACACATAATAATTACATGAAAACCAAGGGGCAACATTCAGATTTATACAGCATTAAAACATGTTTACAGCCTGAATTTCACTCTGCAGTGAAACTCTGCAGTTTTGAAGGTTTTAGGATTGTCTGATTGTCCAATCAGAGGCACAGCTCAGCTCATGTGACTGATGGGCATCCTTTAGCTGTTAGAAAGGAAGCTCGAAGCCTGCATCATGTCCAGTATGGCCGCACAGACTACATGCATGCTTTATACAGTCTTTGGTTGAAACTCTGGCACATACAATGCCTTTACCTCTGTGCTCCAGTGATCTCGGTCCTTGTGTTAGCTTTGGTGCCTCTGGTGGACAAAATTTAGCCTTGTATCTCTTTTTTTGGTCCTGAAGTGCTGGAGTGTGGAATATAAGTACCACTTCTACGTGAGAGCCTTTTTATTTCTCCCAGAAGGAAAAGAGTCAAACTAGGGCTGGGAGATTATGGCAAAAATTAAAATCACAGCTAATTGAGTCTTCTACCTCAGTTTCAGTGAATGCATCATTATGCCCTTCTCAACTCAGTTTATTCTGTAAATATTTGTATAATTTTGAAATAAGTAACTGAAATGAACATGCACAGATGACAGTCATCAGGGTATGTGGTTATTAAGTGGTTATTTATTGAAGAAGGAAATGATTTTTCTAAATTGATCCAATCCAAAGATGTGAAGCTACAACACTGCAGTTTGTTGACTGGTGGAAAGAATGGTCACTTCCTGTGTGACAGCGGCTGCTGTATTTCTCCTGTATTGTGTTCTTCTTCATTGGATTTATTGGCAGGGCACACTGTATCGCAGTGGCGAACCGTGAGTACTACAGCTGGACCTTCACTTCATCGCAGAAAAAAAACAGTATGATGATTTGAAAGCGTTTTACAACTACAATCTTTTAATGAGGGTGACCAGGATGTAAACAGATCATAACATCAATAACATTTTCCGCAACAAAAAACATCCCCAAAGACGCTGCAGGACACCTCAGAGACAGAGACAGGTAACAGTGCAGCACTCTTTGATGAGGACTTTATCAGAGTCGTTGACTTGACATGTCGTGAGTTAAACTGACATAGCTCTGCTCTAACGCAGCATTTCCTTCAATCAAGGGAGTTAAGAGCAGCGTAAATCTTATAGTGAGAAGGCTGACTCCAAAATAGTGAAACGCTTGTCGTTTTAAAGTTCTGTCTGCCTTCGGTGTGTGACGCGCATACGTGTGAGTACGCGCGTGTACGCGACAGCACTCTGTCTTCCGAATAGCAGAGAGTTCAGGTGGAGGAGACTGACTGAGCCAGTGGAAGAGAGGGAGAATTCAATCCACAATGTCTTACACAGCACCTGTGATAGATGATTAAGACATATGCACTGGCACTAGCACGACCAGATGAAATTTAAACTCACACACGCTGAAAAAATGCTAATAAGCTAGCCACAACTTCACTCTCGTCTTCTGCTATTCCTTTCACCGCTCTCACCACTCTGCCCACTGTTCGGACTTCACGAAGGCCTATGATCTTTTGTTTTTGTCCCGCCCCCAAAAAATCAAATGGTGATTTGTCAATTTTCCTGTCTCTGTCAACCAATCTCCTGTCACGGAGATACAGTGTATCGTGACGCTATTATTCAACACGCCCCCAGCATGATTTGTAAAAGAAGAGAGGGATTCAGAAGTGTTGGTCCTATCTATAGATGGGTACCTCCCATATTTCACATGATACGGTATCAATGCCCATACTGGTAATCGGTATTGGTACTCAATGGTACCAAATTTTGCCACTTTTGTGTATTGATTTTTATAAAATCTCAAAGTTTTTCAATTTAAAATATTTATTTATCAATATATAAACTTGCAGTGCTGTGTTCATGGAAAATCCCCTACTTTTCCACCTCCTCCAGGTCACAAGGGTGTGTTTAGGTACCTTAACATGGTACTGTTTGATTCCAAGTGAATCAGTGCTCAATACTACAGACGGAATTTGTTCGGTACATATAAAAGTACCTAACTGGGTACCCAACCCTACTATTAGCTGCCTCACCACCAGTCAAAGGTGTGCTAAAGCTGCTTCCTCCTGGATAAGACTCTGTGGTGCAATGGAACATCTTTATCTGGATATCAAACTGGAAACAGTGGACAGGACACAGCAGTCACACATTTGAACACATTGGTTGTTGATCTTGTGATGTTACCTTTTTCTATGGGAAGCAACTGTTTGATTGTCCAAGTGGTTCATTTATTTATTTATTTATTTACCTATTTATCATCTATATCCTCCCCGCCTGAAGCATCTGAGCATATTTACAGAGGCTGTTTCAAGGATGTAATGTTTGAAACAGGCCACCAGGTGGGGCTGCTTGTTCAATAAACTGGTCGTGCTGTTTGCAGAGCTCATGATTCTGCTCTGTCAGCAGGTGTCTCACGTTTTGACTAACACACTTCAGATTAAGGAGACAGATAAATGTGTCCTGATCTAATGAAGTGTTTAGCCACAGCTGAGTGATACCTCACCAAATCTCTATTCCTCCATCTGTTGGAGACAATGAGACACACTAACACCAGGTAGGCTAAGGAGTCTGTCTGTAGACTGTGGGAGAACACACATGCACATTCTGGGTCATGAACCAAGAGTATGTTAGAGGTGACGGACCACTGCACCAGCGTTCAGCTCCGGCTCCTCCTGACAACGTTCGTCTTAAGTTTGAAGGACAGACTGTGGTCTCTCACAGTCCGCAGAGGTGTTGGTGCACAATTTCAACACCTAAAGCGTAGTCACAAGGTAGCAATGAGGTGTCAACGTGTTGAGTCGTTTCATGCAAATTTCTTTTGGATTGAACTTGTGTTCATTTCTTTTCAATCCTAGCATCATGAACAGATTATCAGATGCTTGAAGAACCTAAAGACTGTGTACTGTGAAATGAAGACACAAACACACAATGTTCCCTTATTAACAAGTACACAAGTGTATTATTTCATTTTATTTATATATGCAAGCAAGTTTATGTCTTTACAAATAAAAAAAGCCACTGTCTGCCCAAGCTGTTGGCACAGATATGTACAAAAATGGAGGAGTGAGTCAGATAAAGCCTGCTACTAAGCAACCAGAGTGGAGTACAAAAAGTCTAAAGTACTATGGAGAAACAGAAACCAAAAAAAGAGACTACTCCAACGTCCAAAATGTCCGACCTGACACAATGCATGGATCTGAAACAGGCGATTTGAGATCTGAGGTTTCAGTTCACGATGGACAAAGAGCTGAACACGTTCAGGCACAGAGGATCTGATTTTTCATCCTGTGATACAGAGCTGCAAAAACAGTCCAAAACAGATCAAATCTCCCTCACACAGGGTTACAAATCAGATTTCATCTTTTTGAAGTCATGCTTTATTGCGCTGACACGGTATAAGGTTTGTTTTGTCTGAGTCCTGTCACGGAAAGCGTGCAGCCAGGATGGTGGGATGGTTCAGTGAGTCCATGTTCAGCCGTGGTCAGCGGGTAGACAAGAAGGACGCAGGATTAGTGCAACACTTTAAAAAAATCATCTTTACAAGGAGACAAGGTGAGGAGACGAGAACGAATGGAGAGCAAGCAGCTCCCATCCTCTTCCTGGTCTCAGCGGCAGACAGATCTACACCCAGCCGCTGAATCAAAGCGGTTTAAAGCTTCAGTCACACATAGAGGAGCTCCCTCTGATCATCAGTACAGAATGATCAGCCTGAGTCCTCCCCTCCTGCAGACTGAAGGGCGCAGCACTGAAGGAGCAGCTCCAGTTTTTACCCGGCCTTCATTACAGATGGTGCTTTGGCTGCGTGAGCCGCACAGACTGCTTGTTGCTAGGTAGCATGCGGCTTTGCTTCTGCATCAGCGACTCCTGAGCGCGCGCACAGGAAGTCGCACATGAGTCACTTTTCAATACAAGTAGCTGCGGTGTGACTGCAGCTCTAAAAGAACAGAGCAAAGAAGAGGATGAGAGCAAGAGGTGGGTGCAGGATGAAGAGGGGAGGGTGGGGGTGGGTGGCCAGAGCAATACATTACACCACGTCTGCAAATCTGCTTTATTAGGAGAAACAATAGAGAACACCATGATCATATCACTGAAGACTTGCATTCATGCACTTTAATGCCAGAAGTTGATGGTTCACGTCTTGATTTCTGCTACAATATATTGCTCTGGTGGTAAACAACTGAGCAAGCAAGCTAGCTTAGCAACACCATTAGCAACAGGAACCGCAATTACTGCACACTGAAAAGGTGAGAACAGAACAAAAACAGCAGAACAGCGCCAGTGGAAAAGAATGACTTTTTTTTTTTTTTTTTTTTTTTTGAATGTATTGTTTTCATTAAATTATGACCATTGAATGCATAACCATGCCACAAACAACAACTAGATTCACTGTCTTTTTTTCTATTTTTTTAAACCTAGAATAAGATTATCTTCATTATTATGAGTTCATTCGTTTTCATCTTTGTTTATCTTCAGGTTATAACCAATGCTGCAAGACTATACACAGGTCCCTCGGTGGGGATCTCAATGCACTTACACACCAAGAATAAGAGAGAGAGAGAGCTCACAATGGTCAATAAGTGCACAAAAAACTATTTTTTTTCTTTTATCTGAGGTTAAAAACACTGACATGACATCCATTGTCAGGCAATGAAATGATAGAATACTGTTACTGTAAAACTAGACCCTTAAAAATACTGACTGTACGCAGCCGGGACGCACCTGAACAGGACACGAGTCTGGTGGAGCGCCCCCCTCAGGGACACGGTGGTACGGGTTGAACATTTCTGTTCAATTCAGCTGCGTTCACACGACACACAGAGCCAGGTGTTTGTTAGCATGTTTAAACAGGTCTATCTCTGCTGCAGAGCGGGGTTGGATAGCGGCCTCTGGTTTTGTGAGTTTGGCTCATGCTAATCCTCCGCATCACAGCTCTGTCTCCTGCTTAGTGAAGACTGGGGCGCCATCTTGTGGCCATTGCTGTCCCTCAAACAAGGTTAAGTCTCCAATGAGGACATTAGCAGCCCTTGTGGCACTTTTGGGTACTGCATCAATTCATAGTCAATGAAAAGACTAGGTGTAGGCTAATTATTCCACATTTCATTGCATCAATTAACTTTAGAAAGCTGCAGCATCCAACACAAACAATCCAAAGTTTACTGGTGTTTACATTTGCATGAAGCGATCATTGTTTGCAAAAATAAAAAAGTAAAAAAATCTAAGAGCCTATAAATTTCTGAAAACAGGCTAGCATATCACTGTCTGAAAGAACTAAACTTGTCGCCAAGCTGTAGCTTGAGTGTTAATTTGGTGCAACCCCTTTTTTTCTTTCGCTAGACAATTTTAAATCTTCATCTTGCAGGAACACAAAACAACAGACTTTGTTTTTTCCCGTCTGAAAGTCTGTTTGAAACCTGTGTTTGTGTGTGTGTGTAAACGCAGCTGTGTAGGGAGCAGGAGTTCAGGACATTGCGACTGAACCGCCTCCTCCAGACTCTGTAACCGAATCATTCTCCCGGCTGCTCACCTCGACTGTTTCACATATATGTATATCTTTATACAGAGTTAATGCAGGTACAGTGCTTTAAAACTGCCCACACGAAATAAAAGAGGAAAAAAAAACACGTTTCTTTTTTCTCATTAAATGATTTCACATTTAAAAAGTTTTAAAAGTTGATAATAAAATAGTGAAATGTTATCGGTGAAAAGTAAAAGAGCAAAGAATTATGGCTCAGAGTGATGGCGGTGGTGGACTGTGAGTGTGTGTGTGTGTGTGGATGTATGTGTATGTGTGTGTGTGTGTGTGTATGTGTGTGGATGTGTGTGCTGGTAGTCTCATCGGATCAAACCCTTCATCACCACCTTTCTCACTATCATCATCATCATCATCATCATCATCAGCACGGTCATGGTTCCCTCTCAGTCGTCTCTACTGGCAGATAGAGAATCGTCGCTTTCCTTCACAGTTAAACCAGAACAGAACAAACAACCCTCTGAAGGCGTGTTCACACAAAGAGTGGGACAAATTTCTTTTTTTTTCTTAATTTTTAAGAATCCTCACACTCGTCTGGCTGCAGAACGATGTATGTGTGTGTTGCAGTGAGTGTGTTTTCCCCATGTTAGCATGTTAGCCACATCTACAGCAGGGGGACAACCTGCCCAATCAGCCTCATTAACACAGTCTTAACCTTGTCTATCTACAAAAATGTGCAGATTTGTACAAAGTTCAATCTTGGGCCTTGCCGGGTCTGTTTGTGGGATGTTAAGCGACACACTTGTTTGACTTCGGCATATCAGATCTCAATCTCAAAGCTCTTTAGTTTTGTTCCGTTTTGGCACAATAAATGTGAGAATCAACACCTCTTCTCTTGTTTCTGCACAAAGAAATCTGTCTCACTTTTGTCCTGGACACACCTTTATGCTAATGGTTCAAAATAAGTTAACATAAATAATAAACAAACATCAGAGCCCTGCACACGCATTTTAACTTTCATTAAAGCTTAATCTCATAAACGACGTGAGAATTTAATCACAACCGCTCAAATTTTCCTACTAAAAAAAAAGGAGAGAGTAAAATTTAGCCTTCGACCAGAATGATCACATTCAAGGCGATCCGTAGCGTAACACATAATGCAGCCAATCAAGAAGCACCTGAGGAGTTCATTAAGATACCAAACATAAACTCTGACAGCTTTTAAAGCCAGTCATCTCTCTGAAGCTTATGAGCTGGAACTTCATTCACTGGTCCTCATTCTCTAAAGACACACCTCCAGCTGAATCCACGGTGCTGAGTCCACCTGATCCCCTCAGCACACCCACACCTTCATCCTCTCCTCATCCCATCACACCTGTCCGTGTCATTCTCCTAACTCTGAACACCATCTGGACGCCCGTCCTGTTCAGCCTTTCCCAGAATTCACAGTAACCCTCTGCTCCACCTTAAAGTCAGTATCAGTTATTCTTAAATTTAGCTTATTTATGAACTGGAGTTTTGGTCACATTAGGGCTTGTTTAAAAACAATAAGTTACAAAAATAAAGAACAAAACATGACTATGAAAATTCTCAACATGATTGGTGCATACGCATGTGTTTGTGTGTCTGTGTGTGTGTGTCTTTGTGCGTGCAGAACCACTGAAATACAGAATCATCACAAGGAAATGTGAAATTGTTACAACCAAACGCCCTCCCCCTCCCATACACACACCTGCCCCACTTACGCGCCCCCTCCCCCCCCTCGATGCTAAACTTACACATAAATAATACTGATCCAAAATGTGGCAAAATTTCCAAAAAGTGAGAAAAAACATTATTTATCAGACTGATGAGAACACGTTAAAAAGACTTTGTGCTGCTAAGATGTGCTGTTTCTGAGGACAAATCACAAGTTTGTACAAATCAGGGATGAAAGAGGAGAAGGAGGAGGAGGAGGAGGAGGAGAGGAGGAGCCCTGTTTCAGCAGCTGTCTGAAGTGGACTGTGTCAGTGCTTTTATTTTGAAGGGGCAAAGTGAGTGAGAAATGCCCAGGCCGGGGATTAAAGCAATGCTCTGAGAATTAACAGGATGTTGGACTTCAGTTCATCTTCACATTTTGTCAATTTGTAATTTTTAAATCTTTTTCAGCTGATGGAACTTTTCCTCCTGCCTTTCTTTTTGTTTCAAACCAAACCTTGTTCAGAAAACGTCCACGTTCAGGAGATACAGTTAGTAACAGGATCTGATCAACTACTGAAACTGGGCTCGACATGAAGAGGTCACAGAGGAGAGGGGGAGGAGGAGGAGGAGGAGGAGGAAGGGGAAGAAAGAGGGGGGAGAGATGGGGGGTGGGAGTTAGCAAAGCTACCCATTTACACCTGGCAGGTGCAAACATCCTCGGGAACCGTTTTTCTCTGCAGTACCAGTCATCATAATGTGGCGAAACGACACGACACGGCATGACACCACCGTACAACACTGCCTGCACAACACCGACCATACAGCCACATCTATGTGTGAATGTGTGTGTGTGTGTGTGAATGAGTGTGTGATGTGTGTGTACTGCAGGGGGGGTGGGGGGTCCAGTGACATCGCCCCTTAGTTACACGATGAATTCACAGACACCAAACTCATCCTCATGTCTGGGGTGGTCGGCCGACCTCGGTGCAGCACGTTGGCGGGTTGAAGCTGGAGAGGGCGCTCAGCGTGTAAAAATAACCGCTCTTCTTTGGGTCATCTGCTCATTTTTTTTTAACTTTTTGGTCTCATTTTGTTAGTTTTATGTGCTTTTTTTTGTCAAACGTGTTGCTTTTATCAACTTCCTCTAGATTAGGTAGCATTTTCATGTTTCATTTTATTCTCTTTGTGGGATCTGAAGTGATCTATAGACACTGTTGTGTTTTTTTATGCTCAGTTTACTGGGAGTTGACGGAAGTAGAGATTTAACTAAAGCAGGAAAGTTCTTCTTGTTCTGCATTTTCAGCGCCAAATTGGCTGAAACAATCAGAGCAGTCAGAATAAAATGTTCATTTAAAAAAACAGGGCAAAATGAACGGCCTCTGTTGTTTATATCCATATTCATGAATCTGATCTGGGAGTTGTCTTCTGTTGAACAGACTTTCAGAGGTTTCAGGGTAAACGACGGCCTCTCAGCCCTGTTGACCATGATGCTCTTGTTTTTTAAGTTAAAAATTTAGTGTTTTTGTTTTTAATCAGGAGCAGAGGTTAAAAGGGGTTAAAAACCTTAGAAAAATGAGCCAGTGATGTGCTGCAGACATGAGGATGATGATGGTGTCCATGTGTTCATCTACCTTCTTCATTCCTTCATCCTCTCTGTATGTTTGTGTCGTTTGTTCACTTGTTTATGTTTTTGTTTATTTCCTCTTGTTTTCATGTCAGGCCATGTGTGTGTGCATGTGTGTGTGTGTGTATCATATTTCGTGTGTCTGACAGGTTAAGTGTGTGTGGTGAGTGTCATTTCTTGCAGGTGTGTGTGTGTTTATGTGTAGGCATTGAGGCGTTCTTTGGAGCGTGTAGAGTGGATGTCGTGCAGCTCCTGCTCCTCCTTCGACTTGATGTCCTCGTACTTCTGCATCCGGCTGGCGTCCTTCAGGTAGCCCCAGTTGGCAGCCAGAGCCATCAGGAAGTGGACCTGAGGAAGAGGAGGATGAAGGTGGACTTAGATACAGAGCACAGGTTTGAAGAAGACAGTGACACTTCCTGCTCTCTGTGGTGGCTCAGTGACGGACAGAAAGAGCTTCCAGACTGGTTTCTATGGTGATTTCCCCACCGCAGTTCTAAGCAAGAGTCTGTACGATAACAGCAATAATAGTAATGTAAATAATAATGCTAATAATAATGCTAATATTAATGCTAATAATAATGCTAATAATAATAATAATAATAATAATAATAATAATAATAATAATAACAATCAAAATAATAATTATAATTATAATGGACTTTATTCATATAGCACTTTTCAAAAACTTAAAGACACAATACTGTTAAAATCAAAATAAGCAATAAACACAAGTCAAACAAATCTGTTTCAATGTGACTGCACCGCCACCTTCTGGCCCATCATCTCATGCACACTGTCGTAAAGATGTGACTTTTATCCAGGTGTGTGTTTGTTTTTGAACATTTTTTTTTTGTTTAAGACAACTTCTTACTGGATACAACGCACCAAGGTAAGATATTAATCAGTTAATTAATTAAACAGTTATTTAGCACTACTGTTTGAAACGTGACATCAAACAAATGTTTTAAGTTTGTACCATACGTCAGCAGCCAGCTTTATGTAGCTCTATTGACAGCCCAGTGCTCTGATGTATCTGTAGGCTAACATGACAAGTAAACACTGTCAGTTTGTAATTAGTGTAGTAGCTGTTTATATTAAGCTTAGCTAAGCTGGGTGCTGTGAGACATGTCTGTAATGTGTAAGGTTTGTGAATCCTGGTCATGTCCTGCCAGTCATCTACCAAGCAGAGCTAACGTAACCTCACTCTTCATTTTATTGATAGACTCTCAAGTTTGAACAGACCACTGCAGAATAACTGCTGACTGTGGGTTGGAATCAACTTTAGCACAAACAGTTTAGCCCTTTTAGCCTTTAGCCTGTGTTTT
Organism: Halichoeres trimaculatus; assembly: GCF_033239565.1. Taxonomy (NCBI): domain Eukaryota; kingdom Metazoa; phylum Chordata; class Actinopteri; order Labriformes; family Labridae; genus Halichoeres; species Halichoeres trimaculatus. Next base: position 3,428,975 of record NW_027437180.1, read on the forward strand.
TGGCTCCAGCTCATATTTCAGACTTTAGCTTGTGTTTAAACCTTTAGCTTGTGTTTAAATCTTTAGCCTGGGTTCAAGTATTCAGCTTGTGTTTTAATCTTAAGCTTGTGTTTTAGCCTTTAGCTTGTGTCTGAGCCTTTAGCTTGTGTCTTAGCCCTTAGCTTGTGTCTTAGCCCTTAGCTTGTGTTTAAACCTTTAGCTTGTGTTTTAATATTTCGTCTGTGTTCAAGTATTCAGCTTGTGTTTTAATTTTTAGCTTGTGTTTTAGCCTTTAGCTTGTGTCTGAGCCTTTAGCTTGTGTCTTAGCCCTTAGCTTGTGTCTTAGCCCTTAGCTTGTGTTTTAGCCTTAAGCTTGTGTTTAAATATTTCGCCTGTGTTCAAGTATTCAGCTTGTGTTTTAATCTTTGGCTTGTGTTTAAGCCTTTAGCTTGTGTCTAAGCCTTTAGCTTGTGTCTTAGCCCTTAGCTTGTGTTTTAGCCTTAAGCCTGTGTTTTATTATTATGCCTGTGTTCAAGTATTCAGCTTGTGTCTTAGCCTTAAGCTTGTGTCTTAGCCTTAAGCTTGTGTCTAAGCCTTAAGCTTGTGTTTGAGGCTTTTGCTTTTGTTTTAGCCTTTAGCTTGTCTTTAAATCTTTAGTCTGGGTTCAAGCATTCATCTTGTGTTTTAATCTTTAGCTTGTGTTTTAGCCTTTAACTTGTATTTATGCCCTTAGCTTGTGTTTCAATCTTTAGCCTGAGTTTTACCTTTCACCTTGTCTTTTAATCTTAAACTTGTGTTGAAAACCTTAGCTTGTGTTTTAGCCCTTAGCCTGTGTTTCAATCTTTAGCCTGTGTTCAAGCATACAGCTTGTGTTATACTCTTTAGCCTCTATTTTAGCCTTTAGCAATCTCTCTCGTGTTTATCCTTCTTTTGCTTTTCTGTCCTTTTTCTCTCTGACAGTTAGGCTCTAGTGTCCACCATCATTACAAAATTAATCACAGAAATCATTTTCAGCAGAGAAAAACACAAATCTCTCTCCTCTCCACAAAACTTAATCAGTCAACGTGGTGTTGCCATAGAGACTTGGATGTGCTGTAAATCAATCCAGCCCTGCTCGACCTGATAGAGAAGCTTAGAGGTTCTGATAATCTCATTTTTGAAGTGTGGATTATGATCAGGCATATATCTAGAAGGGAGATTTTTATGACAGACAGAATATAAGATGAATCAATCTTTTTCACTCCATTCACCTTTGCTCCCTGGACTGGGCTGTCGTCAGGGGAAGGTAATGTTTACTCTGAGCTGTTTTCTTTATTCTTATTGGAGGATTCTACCACATTCTCCATTTTCACCTCAGTGCTGCTCTTTATACAATAAGACTAACATAAAAAACATGTGTTTTAATTTTAATATAAGACAGGTTTTTGTGTTTTAATGCTTCATAATGTTAGTGCTGTGTTCAGACATCAGCAGCTTGTCTGTGGTCCTCTGGTGCCCCCTACTGACCAAACACAGGATAACACTTACATCACTCCTGAGACATTTCTGCTTTAATCGTCATCACAGGTTATATAATCAAAGCTATGTGCATCATTGAACCCTCACCACTTCTTGCCTTTATAAAGTGTTTTTTTCTTTGTACAGCATGAGTAACAGAGCAAAGCTGCAGAGCTCTGAGTGTTTTCTCTTCAACATATCATCAGAGATATCTCACTGTGTAGTGCACACCAATCTTTCTTCTGATGTTGATAAGGAATCAAACACAGACATGGAAGGTTTGTTTTCTAAAATCAAAGAATCTGCAGCTCTGATCAGTTTTTACTCAGGTTATGGCTCAGATTCCAGTTATCCTTCTGTGACTGCTCATATGTATTTTAGATCAGGTTTTCTCTGACTGAGGAGCTGAAATGACATATTTCATCCTCTGTTTGCTGTTAACTAAGCAGCAGAATCAGTCTTTTTTAACCAAACACACTAACAGGGTTTGTCTCCGATGAATCTGTAGCTCTGACATCCCCCTCACAGGACAGAAGCCTTCCTCCCATCCGCCACAAAGCAGAAATGAATCTGATTCATCACTCTCAGCGCAGGCTGTCAAATCAGACGTCTCCTGTTCTGCGGAGCGTCTTTGCTCTTTGAAAGCTTCACATTTTCTCTCTGTGATGGAGAGCTGTGCTGTGGAGGAGGTGCAGAGTGTTTCTGGGAAAGACTCCAGCTCCCCGTGACTCTGACCAGGAATAAACAGCCAGAGAACAGGGATGGATGTGAAACAAAGCTCTGTGAGGTGGACAGGAGAGAGAAGCAGCAGCACAGGTTCATCCCTGCAGGATGCAAATAGAGCAGGAAGCTGATCTGTGCACACTTCATATAGACGGCCTTCACAGGTGGATGACTCACCGTCTATATTACTGCAAATCTCTCAGTAGGTGGGCTAGAGATCTTAATATTTCTGAGTCAGATGAATTTTCTCCAGCTGCTTCCTGGTTCCTGAGGCTGAGCACAGCCTGGTTTGTCGACCTGTTAGCTTGGTTTGGTATCAGGATTTCCCTGATGCTCACCAACTCCCCTGATGGACTGGCTCCATCAAGTCCCAGTTTCACTGTAACTAACAGAGCTTAGCCTTCCACAGCCACAGGAACCCAGATCAGCAGTTCATGCTGTGACTTAGGCTGTATTCAGACCAGAAAAGTCCTTTCGGTGCACTTGTTTGGTCCGGGCCAAAAGCAGACTTTATTTTTTTCATTTGGTGTGGTTCGTGTTCAGATCGTACTTTTTGCAAGTGGACTATATTCTGTAAACACATCCACGTGTGTGAGGATCAGTGCTCTCATTGGACAGCACTGACAAAGACGGCACACAGAATACAGACCTGGAAATGGAGGTAAACATGTGTTTGTGCTCTTATTAGAGCTGCAAAATCATTTTCAGTTTCAAGAGCAGCTCCTTCAAAGCAGGCTTAACAACACCTTTTCAAATTTTGGAACAGCGAAGACGAATGCGCGCAGCAAGGAGATGCTATGCTCTGCATGTCCTGAACCACAACATGCTAGCAACAGCGTGACTAAACAGAAGACAGAGGATCAGGTATGAACCAAAGACGGTTAGGTTACGGTGGCTTTATAGGCCCAAAAGGCACATGTATCCTGTGGTTAGTTTGGATGGACCTTGGTTTGTATTCAGACCTGCACCGGAGAACCGCAATCATGTCGTCCATCTTTTCACACAGCATATCCTTTCAGACTAAATCATTACTCCCGATCCAGGAACGAGTGATATCATTCTGTATTTATAACAAATATATTAATCTCCATATTTATCCAGGGATTAAAAGAATCATATTTCATGTTTTATGGTTTTGTTTGTCCCTGTAAGTGTTTTAATTTATGTTTTTATTGCATTCCTTTTCAGAAACTTCAAACTAGGGCTGGACTATTAATCAGATTTTAATCATGATTTCAATTTTGCCATCTGACAATCATAAAAACAATATAATTGAAGAAAAACAATTAATATGCCACACAGTAAAGATGTATACAAGTTCCTGTGCTTCATAGCTCTTCTGTCTTCCATGTGCAGCCACAGCGAGTGTGTGTGACTTATGAGTATCAATAATACTTTATGTGCCACTTGCTGGTTCTTTAAAGTTGTATTTAAATCAGTACTGAAGTTTTTGAATAAATGAATAATTGTGTATATTAATTGTGATTTCGATATCACTTGAAATAATCAAGATTCTTATTTTTACCATAATCGTCCAGCCCTACTTCAAACCTTTCTTGATATCCTCCAAATTAAATGTAAATCAAAAAAACATGATAAATGCATACAGATGTCTCTGTGTAAAACCTGACTCTCAGCGAGGAGAGTGTGAGGTAAGGAGTGAGCTGAGGAAAGGTCACAGTGATCAGTACTAATTATCGCTGTAGGGCTATCGTGCGTGTGTAATGATCCTCACCATGGCAATGACAGCAGCTCCTGCTCCCGCCAGAGCGCAGACAAACAGGTGGAAGGTCAGGTCCAGCTGCAGGACAAAGCACAGAGTCAGAGTCTGCTCTTTGAGTTGAAACCAGCCCAAAGACTAAAGTTCCCCTCCTCTGTCTCTGTCTCTTACCTCGTTGGATTCACACATCTTGAAGAACTTCTCAGATCCTGTGCACACCTTCCTCTCCTCAGAGATGGTCACGGCTCCTGATGAACACAAAAACAAACTCTTTACCAAGTGCAGCTGAATGATGTGAAGACCCTCTGCAGGCCTGAACTAGTCTCTGTTTTTATTCATGGGAACAGTTTTCAGTCAGACCACAGAGAGCAGCTGCTGGGAATTTTTCATCCCTTCCTGTATGACCTGCAGGTTTCCCTTTGAGAATGATTTAGACACAGTCATGACTCTGCTGCAGGGGGTGATGTGCAGGTTGAGCAGCAGGGGGCAGTGTTACAGGGACAGCTTGGTGTATAGTGTTTCCTGTTTTTGAGTGAGCATCCAGGAGAACAACATGGTGGAAGGTTTGATTACTTTAAACTACACCACTGCACCCCTCAAACCCAGGATTATGTCCTGATGACAGAGGGAGAGTTGTAAACAGACGCCACAGGACTAATTCTTCTCAGAATGTGTCCGACATGCTTTGTTTTTACCCTTGAAGTGCCGACAGCTTGATCAATAACCTTTTCAACCCTGACCCTGTCAATGATCTCTCTGAGCTCTCTGAGACAACGATAGAGGTGATTAAAGTTTCGTACACACAAGAATTCGGAATGAGTGACTATCTCTTATGAATCGTGGGTTCTGTTTTTGGACTGTTATTCTGCTCTTGTGTGTTTAGCAAAGGAAGTAGCAAGTCATCGCTTTGCAAGTCTCAATTAGGTAAGTCTCAAATCTTTAAACCCGAAGTCTCGAGTCAAGCCCCACATAAAGACAAGAGAGGTCGAGTCTAGTCCAAGTCACAGGCTTGGAGTTTTCCAGTCAAGTCACAAGCAATGTTTACCAAATAAACTGCCGTTTTAACGATGTACCAATCTATTAAATTTAACAAATACACTTAATGCATTTTGAATTTTTTTATTTTTTTAAATAAAACCAGCATGACAAAACTTTCTTTGTGGTCTTGTCACAGATAAAGACGCAGTTGAGACAAACGCTGCTACAACTTAAACGACTAGACAGTAACAAGTACTGTTGTATCAAATGGGTGCTAAGCTAAAGCTAGCCAAAGCATTATATCGTGTTGCAAGTTTTTCACCAATGCCTTTTTTGTTTAAGACCTCACAAACACTAACACAAAAATAATAAAGCTTATCCAATGATGTCTTTTTTAGTATAATAGAGAGTGAAGATAAAGAAGATAAACTGTGATAATTTGTAATTATGCACACTCTGGCCACCCCTTCTAATGTCGCACCCCATGACACCCCATTCTGAAAGTCTAGGCACGCCCCTGCACAGAGGCACATAGTAACATTGGTAACAGCGGTATGAAGCTAACAGGCTTTCAGGTTTGTGCAACAAAAGCTGGAGGAAAATTCCTCTCTTGATTTTTAAAGACTGAGGGGAAAGTAGAAAAACTGCAGCTTCTGTCCCAGAGACAGCAGAAAGGTGACTCCTGAAGGAGCACGAGGAGGTTTAATGATCAGCTGGTGTGATCAGGATGGAGTTTACAGTAAAAATAAACCACACAGAGTATTGGGGGGACTTCTGCTCATGCTACTTTATGTACGGATAGAAACACTGCGATGCAGCACAGAAAACCAAAGTTTACTCTGCGACTCAGTATATTTATGATGCGACTTGCATCATTACAGCAAATAAAGCATAGAGCTAGATGACAACACCCATCTGTAAACACTGCTTAATGATCAAAGTCAGGGTGGAATTGATTTTCTCCTGTAACTGTGTGTTTTATGTGCGTCCATTGGGGTGGAATTCTGCCGTGCCTGATGTAGAGAGCTGAGAAAGACCTGCTCTGACTGTTATATGTTTGCCCACCATTTGATCCTACCATGGGTGTGAGTTTTAGTTAAGGCAATTTTGGTCACATGTACAAGGGCCCAGTACAGTTTCACATTTGTAGTGGAAACCCTGGATCTTGTTATTTGGGAATGTGAATGAAACTATCCCCAGTAGCATCCTGGTGTAGGTCACTGCCCCTTTTAATCAGTCTGGTGCTCACAGAAATGTAATCCACACCCTTGTTGTTTGTTTTCAAACTATTGGACATCAATAGATGCACATAATTACCCTCATGAATACTTGAATGGGAAGATATTGTCAACTGGTGTCAAAAGTCATCAAAATTGTGACTCAAGTCTAAGTCACATGATCTGAGTCCACACCTCGGGTGTTTAGGCCCACACCTCTTTAAAAGAGACAATCTTTAATCTGTGGACACACCTCAAACCATGTTCTTTCTTTAGACAGAGATTATGTGTGACTTCCACAAGCAGATATTTCTGACTCAGACTCCTCTGTGCATCCAAAAACACATTAGGATCTGAAAAGTCCACAAAGGGGCTGTGTTTTACTGTCCTCACTCCTCTGAGTCCCGGTGAGCTGTCTTTCTTTATAGAGTTGCTAAACTCTTCCTGGTGGCACATGGTACTCTGTGGGTTTTCACCCTAATCTGGCTGTTTGGTTGCACTCACACAGGCTTTTCCATCATGTAAGCCAGTTTGGTGATTTGGGGAGTTGCCATGAATGCTCTGAGCAGGGACGCAAGCGAGTCAGTTACTGAGCAGTGAGAAAGATCTGGAGCCTATCACTGCAGAGACATTCTTCAGTGGCACAAAATGCTGAAACAAACTGCTGATCAGCTCATCTGAGTTTTTTCCTGACCGTTGGAAAATGGATAAACCTTTGAAATAACTTCATCCTGAGTGCTGAATGGTTCTGTTTCAGTTAGTCTTGGTGTTTAACATACCCGGGTATCTTTGGTCACCTGGCCTCACTCTGACAGAGCAGATGGTGCTAAGCGGTCACATGAAATCAACGCGGGGTGTCTCTGAGCGCTTCCTCATCAAAGGTGAGCGGATATCAGTGTATGACCAATCACAGATAAGACTGATTTCAGCAAATTATAACAGATCACAGACTCAGAGGTGGCTGAGACACACTCCAGACTCAAATCTACACAGCTTCATTTTCTAAATGACTACTGGAGGAAAAATAACCAAGTGTGTCCCATCATTAGTGCACTACAAACTGTTCCGTTTCAATGTCTTTGAATTATTTTGTGGCACAGTGTATTTTTGGATCAAATTTACAGCCGTGATAAGGAGGAAGTGATTTGCATATTATTTGCATATAGTTGACAGCGCAGCACTCAGCTGGACCATCGACTGTATTTTACAGGACCTGTGAGACGCTAAAGCGTTAGACATCCACAAGTCCACCTGAAGCTCTCAAACCACAAGTCAGTCAGTCTTTTTCTGCCTTTGGTTTTAAAATGATGTAACAAGTGTGCAGAGGTCCCGGGAAACAAGCTAGTCAGTGTTAGCTGATAGGTGTCTTGTCTGTTCATATCACTTTCCCATGTTTTCTGACATAAATAAATAAATAAATAAATAAATAAATTTCTAAGCAGCCATCTGCTGGAAGTTGCTGTTAAAAGCAATTTTGAAAGGCCCCATGGGGGTTGACCCATGGGACAACAAAAGATACTATTAAAAACAGCCAATTTGGAAACTGTTAATAGATAACCAGTCATGGTTATGGTTATGGTTAGGATTAATTTGCATGGGTAAAATGCTGTTTCAAGGGGTACAAAATGTGTGACACAGTCTGTATCTTCCAGTTTAGTTTCTGCAGAGCTGAACCTCAATAAATTGGTGGACCCAGACTTCTGACTCTTGATTGGACTCAACACTTACTGCAGTTTTCAAGGATTGGACTTAGACTTTAAAAGTTTGAAGTTTAGCAGTCAGATGCAATGGGGCCTTGGCCTTGAAGCCCCCCTTCAGCTTCAGCCTCCAGAAAAGATATAGCAGGAAGTCCACCAATTACTCTTGATTTTCCACTGACCGGGTCAGACTATGGTTCCATGTGCTAGGCTGTATCTCCAAACATGAAACCTTTCTAATTCCAGAGTAAAGCCGCGTTTCCACCAATCAGTCCGGGTCGGTTCGTCTCGGTACGGTGCGCTTTTAGCGGCGTTTCCACTGACTCATCCCGGGACGGATCCCTAAAAACCGAGACGAGCCGTCCCACTTTTTTGGGACCCTTTCCTATGGGTGCCAGACTGAACCGATCCGCTCTCGGAAGGTGGAGCAACAACACTGCAGACCGTTGATTGGTCAAAAGAATTGTCACTTACCCCGACAGCGGTTGCATTTCTCCTGGCAGCTCACAGACTTCTCTGAAACAAAGCTTAATTGCACTTTGTAACAGAGAGTTACATGAAAATCACAGAGAGGATGAAATGCTGCATGTCTTCCATCCGTGCTCTTTGTTTACTGCGTCGCGTTTTCTTCTTCGTTGGATTTAATAGCGAGGTAAGCTGCTATGGCATCGCGCTATTGTTTACCAGCTGCGGCTTCCGGCTTACACGCCGCCCACCACGAGAGGGTACAGTTTGCTGTGGAAACGCAAACGGGATCAGACCTAACTGCCCCAAACCCTCCCAAACCATACTGAACCGACCCAAACTGCTTGGTGGAAACGCAGCTTAAGATGCCTGTTACTTGTACTGCTCTTAGTTTGTGTTGTTTTTTGTGAACTTAGTCTCAACTTTGCAACATTAAACAAACAAAGACAAAAAACGAAACAGAAAAATCTTGTATGGCTAATGTTCGCAAGCCACACTAGCAAAGCTAGCCTATCACTTTGCAAAGTGTGACAGGTCAGTGTGGCACTAGTTGACCTACACAGTTTAAAATGGGTGCTTTGATGGCTTTACAAGAAGAGACACAAACAGACTGAAGAGGGAAAAAAAGGTTGATGGACTTTTTTATCATTCGAATCAAAACACATCAAATGAGCTACAGGTGGGAAAATGCCCTAAATGATGGAGAAGTGGTAGTCCGAAACCTCCAAGATACATGTAAACCCAACACCTGCATGCGCTCTCTTCACGCCTCCACTCACCGAACTGACGCAGGTCCAGGCAGAGGTTGGCGCCCTCCACCAGGCTGGTGTTCTGACACATGGACCACACGTTGAAGTACATGAAGACGGGCAGGCTGGTGAACGCTGTGACGCCGAGCCACACCAAGAAGAAGAGGTAGGCCAGGAACATCAGCTGCACACACACACACACACACACACACACACACACACACACACACACACACACACACACACACACACAAACAAAGTATGATAACATCATCCAGTGATTACTGCTGTACAGAGAAACGCTTCAGACTCATTTCTCAATTTATCCACAGGGGGCGACAAATAAGACACAACCAGATATCCCCTCATAGAGGCTTTAATTTATAATCACAACCACCTTAAAACTGAGAGCACAGGTGAGCTGTATTTCTGTCATCTCTTTTTTGAGCTTTAATATTGGAGAATCAAGCAAATACATTAAAGAATGATTTTCTGTACTATCTCCTTTATTTCTGCTCCTGGAGTGGAGACTGGGCTGAAATTTGTAACGGTTTGTCTTGGAGCGTAAAGACCTGATTGTGATACTCAGTAAATGTGAGTCATTTATTAATAAAGTCAAACATTTGTTTCTCATTAGGCTAAAAAAAAAGTATTATTGCTACCAAATCACTCCCATAAATCTGTTAAACCTCTATTATTTATACTGATGCAAACCATCTCATAATTTGTGTGTGTATGTTTATTTCACAGGCCTGCAAACACAGCTGCAAGGGAAACATTTTTTTCTCCCGCTGTGTGTGTGTGTGTCTTCTGCATGAGTCAGATGCCACAAAGAGGCAGCGGTCACATGACAACATACAGCCCAACATCATCACTGCTCCATGAGCTACAGATGTGATTTATCATCCGACAGCGAGGGGGTAAAAGATTCCTAGCATAGTTAGCATAAAAACAATTGCTACATTTTTTTTCTCTCAGCTAGTAGCATCTTGATGTTAACCAGTGCTAGGCCCAATGTCCCCTGGCAAGATGAGGAGAAGGAGGTGAGGGAGGACAATGTGTTGATGGGAACCAAGGAAAAGTAAACACTGACCTGTTTTTTCATTCACCTAATGGGTAATGCAAAATCTATCTCTATTAAGATGGACAAGCCAGCAGTGCTAGGCCAAGCTAGCATCTCTGATGGACATGGTATGTTTGTGAAACTAGTTTCAGTTGAAGATGTGGTTATTTCCACTCATTTCCAGCTGCATGATGGCGTGCTGGGGCATATGTCAAAAATCAGTTTTAGTTTGTAGTCATTAGGAAATGTGTTACAAAAAAGATCCATGGTGTTCATCGAAGTGTTGTTAAACTTTCTGGGGGAAAATAAAAGGGCTCTGACACACACAATAACAAGATATTCCTGTTCTTAGAAGCGTAAAGATACTCATCAGCTTGATCATTTTTCATCTGTTAAAGTCATCAGTTAACACATGTGAAAATCAAAAACAACATTTTTGATTAGAAATGTGGCATATCTGTGCGTGTGAATTTAAGGTGTGTAGTTACGTACGAATGCAGTCAGGCAGCGTCCACAGGCGGTGATCTTGAACTCTCCATACAGGTCCCTGATGGCTCCAGTGGTGAAGAAGCCCTCCACCAGCAGCAGCACTCCAAACACAAAGAAGCCAGCTGCAAGCCCGTAGATGATGTACTTCAAGATATCAATACTGCAAACACACACACACACACACACACACACACACACACACACACACACACACACACACACACACACACACACAGACACACACAGAGTCAGGGATTAATTAGTGTTTATTAATGTTGAAGCTAGACTGCATCTGTTGGTCTGTATACACTCTTCAGCTGAATCGATGTGTTAATTCGCCAAAACAGAAATCAGGGAGGAGTGAAGATGGAGGCTGAGCCTCGAGCCAACTAGCTCAACATTTCCTCTTGGTGTCATTAAAGTCTGTACAGAAACATGGACCAGTTTCTAGTGACATCATCCCATGATTCCCAAAGAAGGGCTGTGGACGAGCAGCAACCTCTGAAGTTATTACAAACATATTGAGGCTTTATTACATATACATACATACAGCTGTGAAATTGAAAACTGTGTTCTTCCACAGGACTCTTTTTGTTTTGTTTTGTTTTTTCATGTCAGCATGTCCAGTGAGGCTTTATCGGAGAGAAAGACAATAATCTTCTGCATGCGTGCAATGGCTCCGAGCAGACTCCCATCCTCGCATGAATCACTTTGTGGTTCTGTTAATACCAATACTTCATCTGACACACCAGTCAGACTTTAAATGATCAACTCTGATCCTATGTTTGTATATATATATATATATATATATATATATATATATATATATATATATATATATATATATATATATATATATATATATATATGTATATATATATATATATATATATATATATATATATATATATATATATATATATATATATATATATATATATATATATATATATGTATAAAACACGTTAATTAGATGAATTAATTACACCACAAATTAATGTGTTATCAAAATTAACGTAAATTAATCTGGATCCCAAACCCGCGGGGGTTTAAAAACGCACCTACTTTTAAATGTCTGGCATTTACAAATCCTTTGTCCTATTCAAAAGCTGTAAAAAAAAGTGGTGTTCTTGTCAGATTCTCAAATTTGGGAATGTATCACATGTGACGTCAGCAACATGCTTTAAACCGGGGGAAGAGAGAGCGCTGTTAAGGGGACTGCCGTCCACATCTCGTTTATTCACGTCATTTTTGAAAATCTGCTGAAAATCAACCATTTGCTCTAGCTCAATTCAAGTAAACAGCGGATAATTCTACACTCTTTACTGCTTTATACAAACCCTGAAAGATAAATATATGTTCAGTAATTAAATCTAAAGAATTCTTAGAAAATTTCCTTCCATTTTCCTGGTGTCATGTTTCAGCTTGGGGCTGCTCTGCACCAATGAGCAACAGTTTGTTTATTCAGAGCATGTTAAACTGAGAATACTTCACTCTTCTTTGATCCAAGACTTAAATAAAGTGCTGCTCACAGTTTTTAGCCTTTAGCCCTGGTTCTCCTGACCTTATAGAAGTATAGAAGTTCATATTGCTGTGAAAAATGAGTCCACAGTGAGTAAAAGTGTGACAGAAGCAAAAACCGTCCTAAAATTCAAATTGGCTTTTCTAAGGTGCAGGAATGGATAGATTTTATTTAGATAGAACCACAAAACTTTTTTCATGTGTTCCTTATGCCTCAGGGTACCTAAAAATGTTAAAAGAAAATGTTTATCTTCTTTTAATGTAATTTTAATGTCCTAGAATCCGAAATTATTATTTTGGGACATTAAGCACATATGAGATTAAAATGTGATTAATTTGATTAATTAATTACAAATCCTGTAATTAATTAGATTTTTTTTTTTGCCTGACAGCACTTATATATAATATAAAATATATATATATATATATATATATATATATATAAATATATATATATATATATATATATATATATATATATATATATATATATATATATATATATATATATATATATATATATATATATATATATATATATATATATATATATATAATATATATACAAACCATCCTTTTCTTCTCAGTGGATTAAATTAATGTTTATCTTTTTATAAGAGCATGTGACAGAGCCTTGAACCCCCTGGAGGCGGCAAAGGTTTTCTTTGACACTGCCACTGAAGCGAGCCTTTGAAAGGGTTGAGGCACTGAACCCTCCTGATACCGCCGGAGGACGGCGAAAACAGGACAGAGTCTGAGTCTTTAAACCTCATGTTGTTATTTTAAAAACAGGATGAACCCACAGGTGAGGCCCAAAAAATGGAGGTAAACACTCACATGGTGAACACATCCAGCGTCTCTCCGGGAGCTCTGATGACCTCAAAGTAGTTCTGGAGGATGGTGACGGTTCCACTCAGAGCCTCGTGGCCACACCCACAGAACAAAGCCACGCCCATGTAGAGGAGGATGGTGGCGATGAGGGAGGCCCAGGGCAGGCTGCCCACACATCGCTCACAGCACTCCTTACAGCCTGAACACAGAGAGAGAAACAGGGTTACAGGGCTGTCTGTGAAACACGCAGAGGGATGACAACAGCAAACGGCGAGATGTGGAGTCACGGTTTGAGAGTGAAGCATACATGATGCACACTGTGGTGATGAGAGATAACTGCAGGGCGTGTTCTACATCAGAAATTAACCGCACATCCACAACAGTTCCTCCAAACAATCAGAGAAACAACCTACTGTGCATTACACAAACACACACACACCAAAATACACAGATCAGTGTGTTATTACAGCCTCTCTGGGCTGAAACTTCACACCTCTCCATTCTCAACACACACACACAGAAACACACACACAACTCCGAAACAGGAAGGATTATCCCTCATCTACCATCAGCTCCAGAACAGTCACAGTTTCAAAGGCAGCCTCACAAAATGTCTGAGTGGTTGGTGCATCATCTGCAGCCACTGAACAATTATATAACACGGCAGGTGCACAACTCTAATTAATCTCATCAACATATGCCAAACGCAGGAGGAGGGCACAGAGAAGAAGAAAGGGATCACAAGTTAATGTTAGCATGAAGGATCTGATCAGTTTGGAGTTATTTTCAGGTTTCCAGCAGGACCGTGTGATTGAACCAAGTACAGTCACAACACAATTCACAACTCTTTAAACACAATGACGCAGCAGAGCGAGCACACAGACCGTGACACCACCACGATTCATGATCCTGCTGACGGAATGGGTGGAGTTTGGAGCATCACTCAGAAAATTGGAGGATTTATTTATGTCCTTTTAGTTTACAGACAAGTGGTCAAAGAATGAACCTATTGCCAGGGAACCCTCTAATACTTCTGTCAAAGATGTCTAATGCTGTCTTTGCCAAGTGGAACATCAAGAAACAGTGAGCTGGAAAAGTTCCTCCGAATACCTGTGATTTCTCCTCATATACCTTAATGCTCCATGTTACATACGTATTCGGACAGAGCCGTATGTAATCCTGCACATTTCCATAAAGCTTATGGGTACAGGCCAAACGGAGCCACTGGAAACTGTAGGAGCAGTGTTGCTGTTACTACCTGATGTAAACTTTAGTGAGAAACGAAGAAGAAATAACAATGGAAGAACTTTGGCGATGTATTTAACAGCCTCACCATCCAACACTGCCTCTGTTTTTGTCTTTTAAGTAAGAGGTACATAAGCAATACCTCCATTACTGAACCCTGTTTGTTTTTGAGTTTATTGTTGTCATTAACTTTTGACTCTGGGCTGCACCCCCTGGTGGATGTATTGGTCAGCAACGTCAGCGATTCCCTTTTTTGACCAATCAGGAACAAGTCTGACATGATTGGTCCACCGGAGCAGCATGGGAGTTTGCAAAACCAATGTTTTGCAGATCTGGAAAAGGCTTCTGACTGTGTCTCCTGAGGTATTTTTTGGGGATTGCTCCTGGAATAAGGAGTTGATGGCCTGCTGTTACGGGCTGTACAGTCTCTGTATTTCCGGAGTGAGAGCTTGGTCTGTATTGCCAACAGTAAGTCAAACTTGTTCCCAGTCAGGGTTGAACTCCACCAGGGCTGCCCTTTGTCACTGATTCTGTTCAGTAATTTTATGGGTTCATCTGAGGTCTTAGGATCCCGTGTCTGCTTTTTGCAGACGATGTGGTCCTGTTGGCCTCATCGAACACTGACCTTCAGCTCTCACTGGGGTGGTTTGCAGCCGAGTGCGAAGCAGCCGGGATGAAGATCCTCTCCTCTAAGTCTGAAGCCATGGTTCTCAGTTGGAAATGAGTGGACTGCCAACTTCAGGTTGGATGAGAGTCTTACCCCAAGTACAGGAGTTTATGTATCCCGGGGTCTTGCTCACCAGTGGGGGGAAAATGGAGTGAGAGATTGACAGATGTATCTGGGCGGTGTTGGCTGTAATGCAGACACTATACTGGTTCGATGAAGTGAAGAGAGAGTTGAGCCAGAAGGCAAGGCTCTCAATTTATCTCTCAATCTACATTCCAACCCTCACCTATGGCCACGAGCTGTGGGTAGTGACTGAAAGATCGCGACTACAAGTGGCTGAAATAAGCTTCCTCCACAGGGTGTCTGGGCTCAGCCTTAGGGATAGGGTTTAGAGCTCAGACATGTGGGACAGGTTCTGCTCCTCCACATCGAGAGGATCCAGATGGGGGGGTTTAGGAATCTGGTGATGATGCCTTCCAGACGCCTCTCTGAGGAGGTGTTTCAGGCTTACCTAGTTGGGAGGAGATCCTAGGGGGTAGACCCAGGACATGATGGAGAGATACCGTATCTTGGCTGTTCTGGGAATACCTTAGTATCCCCCCAGAGGAGCTGGTGGAAGTGGAAGGGGACAAGGGACACTGGTTTTCGGTGATGGGATTGTTGCCCCTGGGACCTGGACCAGGATAAGGGATGGATGGATGGATGGATGGATGGATGGATGGATGGATGGATGGATGGATGGATGGATGGATGGATGGATGGATAGATATTCGTAAGTAAAAATATCTGTTTAACTCAGTCACCTCATTCACAGATGAGCAAGATTGCCAGTTTCACATGGGACTAAATTTTTCCCAGGTGTCAGTCTTATGTTTGTGTGACCCAGTCATCCATCACACACTCAGAATCATTCCCCCTCTGCCTGTTGACCCTGTGCCAAAAAGACCAGTCTCTGTCTGAGAAAACACTGACATTTAGTGGGCAAAGATGACAGAACCCTTGAGCTACTGGACCCCGACCATCAGGGATAGGGAAAAGTGGAGCAACATCCTGTCCTGCAATCCAGACAACAGCAGCAGATATGCTGAGAGCATCTCTAAGCAGCTGGTCTTAACAAGTCACTGTAACCATAGGAGGAAGTGATAACAGCAACAATGTTCAAAGCTGAGACAGCTGACTTGTTTCTCTCTAAAGGTGAGTCAACATCAATGCTTTGAGAAGAAGAAGAAGAAGAAGAAGAAGAAGAAGAAGAAGAAGAAGAGCTGCACGAGGACAGAAACGTCAACAGAAGTAGTCCTAAAAAGACCCATTCAGAGACACACACGCTAGGCCATGACACAGCAGCAATACAAAGGTGAAACTTCAGAGAAAATGTTGAAACACTGAGTAAAATCCATAGTAAATATGAGTACATTTGCCAGAGAACAGTTCATGACAGCCTTTTTTCATTTTTAAAGAGATCAAATCCTAGAGTTTCTATACACACAAATGAGAATATGGTGGGAAAGTTTATTTATTTATTTAGTTAGTTCAAATTTAGTGAGCCTCAAGTGAATTTTTCTTTTAAATGTGATGTTATTGACAGGACTGTTGGCGATCTGAAAAGCGCCTTCATTTATATTCATGTCAGTGTTGGTTGGTTGTCTCCTTAGCATGATTACATGTATCAGTGGAGTGTGGTATGGAGGCGAACAGCCTGTGGCTCTGCTGTGAGTTGCTTTGTTGGTCTGGTGTCTCTCATCGTCCTCTTGACAGTACCTCATAGAGTCTCTCTGGACCCGCTTTTTGAGCTTTTGGCGCTGTGGGGAGACTCTGGGTCCTGTCAAATGACTGTCATCTGAAAACAGGTTCTTCTTCTCTGCCCAGGTGAGATGCTGTTCACATTGTTTCTGGTTCCCCAATCCACTGATCCACAGTCAGTGAAGTTCCTGACAGTCCTCCTGTGTGTCTTTTTCTTCCACTCTTCTTTCCAGTGCTCTGTTTGGATCTAGCTCTCTGTGAACAGACAGCTCCTTTAGCAGCCTGAGCCTGCTTGTGGACGGGGTCAGAGACTGCCTTTTGGACAGCTGTCAGTCAGTGGTCTGAACTAGACCCAAAGACCATTTAAAGGCTCAGGAGACATCTACAGGTGTTTCCTCTTAAAGAGCTGATCAGAGCATGACACCATTAGTTTACAACATTCAACTTTTTCATCTATTTCTAAGTTTCTGATACACTGAGTTTTGGGTTTTCATGAACTGTGAGACATTGATTACAATTTTTAATTTAAAATACTGAAATAAATAAACTGTCCCACCAGATCCTATTTATTGAGATGTCTCTGTTCACACAATGAGATCACAAAACAGAAAAAAAAAGAAAATGTTGGACTTCAGGTGGTCCTTGAAAACAAACAAACAAACAAAAGTAAATAAAATAAAGTAAAATAAAATAAAATAGAAAAGATAAAATAAAATAAAGTAAAATAAAATAAAATAAATAATTCTAAAAGAATGTGTAAATATCCATTAAAGCATTTTAAAATTATAAATTATTTCGTGATTCATCAGAAAACTGTTGAAACAGTGTTAATTAAGGAAATGATTGGACAGTCTTGTAATGACAAAATGTGTTCGAAATGAAAATAATAAATACATAAATAAATAAATAAATAAATAAATAAATAAATAAATAAATAAATAAATAAATAAATAAATAATTCCTAATGGATGTTTTCAGGCCCCATTTGGGAGAAAAAAATTCAAATAGCTGGGGGTGTTTAATGATCATCAATATGTTTTCAAATTGAAAAAAAATATTAAAGATATTTATTATTAACTGTACTTTAACCTGTCAACAACAGCAACGTTAATATCAGCAGAGCTGAAATCAGTCCTTAATAAATACATATTGGGCATTTAAGACACTCACACACACACATCACATCTCTCCTCCTCTCCTTGTTGCACACAAAGGAGGTTTTTGTGTGTGTGTGTGTGTGTGTGTGTGTGTGTATGTGTGTGTGTGTGTGTGTGTGTGTGTGTGTGTGTGTGTGTGTGTGTGTTGCGTGTTTCTGTGTGTGCGTGAGTCATCGTGCTGCACAGGTTTAATTGACCAGCCTTGTTGCCATGCCAACAGGGGTGTGGCAGCAGCCCGCTGACCCACTTTGCCTGTAGCGTTGTCATGGCAACAAGCGCGGTTCTGCGAGCACTACAGTTACATTGATGCACACACACACACACACACACACACGCACACGGCCGAGACACTCTCGCACTCAGCAGCCATTTGACGCTCAGTCTGTTCTGGTTTCCGTCTCAGTTTGTAAAAAAATCGTCTCAATCTTCAATCTGCACCCCGCCAAAATAAGAGCTGAAGAACAAAAATGGCTGCTGCACCTGGCAGGAAGGTACCATTTTGCACCGACACACTCCATTTAATAAAGCATGCATTGCTAATATGCTACATGCTAATTTGGTCCTTTGTGCACTGTGTGTGTCTCTGACGAGAAGACAAAGACTTGATGTGAGGAGGAAGATGCAGGCCTGGTTTCAGAGAAGGACGCAGTGAGGAGGAGTGAGATAAGAATGTGTGAAGGTGTTTCAGAGAGACATTTTGTGTTCTGCTTTTACAGCTCTACATTTCTACACGCCTGTGGTGGTGCAGTCATGTTCCTGACAATGTGTGCCCGTGCAGCTGTTTGTGTGTGTGTGTCCTGAATCGCAGCCAAGTTATAATCCTCGTCATATTTCCATATTTGGGCTTAAACGCAGGAAAGACCCAGTGACCCGGTAAAATCTGGGACAGGATAAACACAAACGTCTGAGCGCGAGGCTGTATGTGTGAGGTTGTTTCTTTGTTTGAGGAGAGGTAAATATTTTCAGTGGTGATGTGAAAACACATTTGGTTTGCAGCTCTTCTTTTAAACTCACTGCATTATGTCTGACGCCTGCTCAGAGATGTTCAAAATAACTCCTCTTGTTTCTCACAGCAGCAAAATAAAACAGCATCAACCAAAGGGAGTCTTAACGCTCCTGTGAGGGGTTATAAGCCGGTTATGAAACTGATGGAAATGTATTCGTATGTCATTTTATGAGCTCCAAAAGAAAACAAGGTCTGATTATTCTAACAGAGTTATTACTGATGTCTGAGAAGGTGAGGGTAAGATGTCACAGGTGACGAGGTGAGAAACAACACATCATAAAATCAGCGAATTTTACTCCAGCAACAATCTAAAAGAGAAATACATTAAAACAGTTGGATTCAGATCAGAAAGTACATTCCATCCAACCCACTTAACTTACAAATCAACACATTAGTAAAGGTTTCTTCAAGATGTTAAATGGACACAAAACATCTTTTAAATGCACAATAAATAATTTAAAGACGCTATGAGGAGGATCTGTTTTCATTGCACTCCCTCGCCACCTTCTGGCTTGGAGTCTCCACTTACTTTTGTAAATTACTTTTAGCGAGATGGAGGTTTGTTTTGGAATTAAATGGAGATCGGGTCAAAACAAATTTTCTTTGTTCAAGACAAATTTTTATCGGATACTATGCGCCGAGGTAAGGTATGTATCAGTACAGTAACATAGCACTTCAGTTTGAAACGTGACATCCAGCAAATGTAGCAGCTGGCTATATGTAGCGCTATCGGCAGCCTGGTGCTCTGACATATCTGTAAGCTAACGTGACAACAAGTTAACACTTTCAGTTTGTAAGTAGTTTAGTAGCTGTTTATTTTTAGTGCAGCTGGCAGCCCGATGCTCTAAGACGTGTCTGTAATGTGTAACGTTAGTAAATCCTGGATAGGTCCTGCCAGTCATCTACCAAGCAGAGCTAACGTAACCTCACTCTTCATTTTATTGATAGACTCTCAAGTTTGAACAGACCACTGCAGAATAACTGCTGACTGTGGCTTGAAATGAACATCAGCATGAACAGTTTAGCTCCTGTGTCAGCCTTTAGCTCGTGCTCTATCACTCTCCTGTTTATCTTTCTTCTGCTCCTCTGTCCTTTTTCTGTCTGACAGATAGGCCCCAGTGTCACCACCCCACCATCATTACAAAATTAATCACAGAAATCACTTTCGGCAGAGAAAAACACAGATCTCTTTTCTCACTACTACACTTCATCAGCTGGCGCGGTGCTGTCATTAGAGGTGTCCCAGTCTGATATTGATATTGGACACGGTCTGATATCAGCAAAAAAACAAATATCAGTATCGTATTGGAATGCAACTAAAATCTCTGATATAAGCAGTTCCTGTCACCCATTGGTTAATAATAAACGGGTCAGTTTTTCCTCAATCCTACTGTTGCTAACTACTGTTCTTTGTTTGAATAATATCACTTAATCAAGCCTTTTCTAACATGACAGACATACTACAAAATAAGTAATAAAAGTATTCATGTTTAATGCTGATATCGTATCGGATTAATATCGGTATCGGCCAATACTCAATGCTGCAGTATCAGTATCGTATCGGAAGTGAAAATGTAATATCGGGACATCCCTAGTTGTCATAGAGACTTAGATGCTGTAAATCAATCTGGTCATGCCCAACCTGATCCAGAAGGTATGAATTAGCCACAAATACAGAAATGACCTGTAATCAGTAATATTGGTGCTGATAATCTAATTTTGAAGTGTGGATTACTACAAGGCAAGATCCTTTAAAAACTCCTCACAGCCTCTTTAATTGACAAAAAAATGAGAGAGAGAGATTTTGAACATGCATCAGAAAGAATGATTAATCATGTATCACGGCTGAAATCAATTAAAGACATTTTCATTTATTTATTTCATTACTTAGGTTGCTTCACTCTAATATCTGTTTTTGGGGTTAAATTATTATGCTATTAAATTATTATTTTAGTATTATTACTTTTTTTTTTTTATAAATGTGAAACTGCAAAATTAGAAGAAACAACTCCAGAATCCTTGTGATGATTACTGATAATTCATATTTTTTTCATACTTTTAAATTCTGTCATGAGGCCAAACAAAGCTATAAAATAATGGATTTTTTTGTGATAATATATAGAAATGTTCTTAACGAAAAATTAATGTTAACAAGGACATTAAGCTTTAAAGGAGGTTGTTTGGTAGATATTTTAGAGGGAATGGTACCTGTAATTCAATTTATTGTAAGTTAATTGTTTTACCTTTTAATCTATCTTTTTACAGATGAAGTAACAGACAAAAAAAAACTTTTTTGTGAGTAGTTGACCTCATTTGCTCCTTGATTCAGCTTCGCTACACAAATCAATCAAATAAACAATATTTCTTTTGATGCATGCTTCCAGGATTTTGGCTAAAGGGTGATTCATTCTTTTTATTCTCTTTTTTATTTCTGTTTTTTTTTTTTTCAGTCTGATGATCAAACTGTGACCCAAGAACCACTCATCCTTTTCAGGTGGGTTAAACACCTTCTCCTGCCTCGTCTGTCCTCATGTGTCAAAGCTAACCGCCCTCTGTCTGGGGTCATGACATCACTCAGAGGCACTCACGGCCATGAACTGATGGATGAACTGTCCTCTGGTTACATCAGGCTGACCTGTGTCCGGTAAGCTGGGATCAGAACCAGGAATCCTCTGATAGACACCAGCTATAGGAGATGAGCTTCAGCTGTGGAGCACCTGTCCATCCATCATCCCCGCTGAGTGGCAGGTTTAACTGTGCTGAGCGACTCCCTCGGCGACTGAAAGCAAGCTCACTACAGCTGTTATTTCCCCACATTCATTGATTGTCCTTCAGTTATTTCCAGGTGGATTAAATGCCTGATTTATTCTGGCTGTCCTTCTGCTGTAAGCAAACAGCTTTTTGAACAGATTTGAACATTTCTGATGCATAATAAAGTCATGAATGTTACCACCTAACAGCTCTCTGACACAGCCTCATTAAAGACTTTTGCTTGAGACGACAGAATCAGCAAACACAGGACAGGTGAGCAGTTTTGTCAGCAAGAAAATTACACCTGAGCAGGCAGAAATGGAGGGTAATAGAGAGCAGGTGAGCACAGTGAACATACACACAACAGGTTAATTACTTAACTTTGATATAAAAGACTCCATTTAGCAAAAAGAAAGCTAAAACAGTTTGATTCCATGGTTGGTGGCTTGTCCATTGTTACAGAGCTCTTATCAGCCAACTTGCAGGTCCAGTTGACATGAAAATGTCTTAACGTATCAAACATCATCAGCTCCTGGTCCTGTCCTTAGCTCACACCTGTAGCTCTGCCAGGACCTACAGCTTGTCCCATGGAGTGTTTGCTTCGTGCTTGGCTTTGATTCAGACAATATCTCTCACCTCTGCTCCATCTTCTCTTTGTTTGTTCTGTGTTCACTCCTTCACTTGTTCCTCTGTTCTTTCTTTATTCTAACTTTAGAATTACAACAGGTCAGCCATCTAACACAAAGGGTTAGGGTTAATCTCACGTCTTGTGCCCTGGGAATAAACCGACAGGAACAAGACGGCCATCCTCAGAGTGCTTTACTAATTTGAACACTGGCTCCAACCATTGACTTAGACCTTTAAACCAGGCTGTTAACACGTTTTATATATAATGTTATATAATATTTATATATACAATATGCTTTGATGAGATATTTTTATATTTGTATATCGCATATATATGACTGAAAAGAAAGATTGGCTATTTTAAACAGGTGTGTTTAACCCTTCTGAGGCTACCTATGGAACAGCAGTCCCAAAACGTTTTTCCATCAACTTCAGATTTTGATGCTGTGGTTCCCAAGCTTTTTTTTTTTCTTTTTTTTTTTCTGCAGACCCCTCTTCCCCCTGACACACACATCCAACATATGAGCATAAAGTCACTTGTCACACTATCAGTTATCAGCTACTTAAGGTCAAAACTTAGATTTTCTCTGTGATGAAAAATAATACCTAATGCATGTTCCCTACAGAAACCATATTCTCCAAAGCAACACAATGTTGATAGAATAGAATAGGATGGAGTAGAATGGAATAGAATAGTGTACTTTATCAATCCCCAAGGAGAAATTCAGAGTCACAGTAACAATACAATAAAGTTTATGATGCAAAACATTCAAGAATATATAACTAGAATAATATAAGTGTCATCTAGAAAAAAAAGTCCATCAGAGACGACAGCTTGGCCATCATTCTCCAGTCTAAAGCAGCAAATCACTAAAAAAAAAAAAAAAGTTGCAATAGTGATGCGACATGAAAATTGGCAAAAAATACTCTTTAAGAGCCACTCTTTTGAAAAATTACACTTATCACTCCAAAAATTCAAGATTGCCACCATTTTTACAAATGTTCATTAATAGTCAATAGTTCAAATAATGATGCAAGATATTTGGCACTGATACTCCCAAAAGCAGCGATCTCAAAGTTGTGCCATGGAGGGCCAAGAGGCTGCAGGTTTTCTTTCCAACCAAAAAAATCCACCAGTTGATTTCACTGATTAGTCCCTGCTCTCTGTTTGAAGGTAAGGTAATCAGTGAAATCAGCTGGTGGACTTTTTGATTGGAAAGAAAACCTGCAGCCTCTTGGCCCTCCATGGCACCAGTTTGAGAGCCTTGCTCTAAAGGAAACTCTTTTGGAAACAGGTGGTTGCCACTCAAAGTTTGAGAATGGTGACCTTTTTTTAAAGCTAGCTGCTGCTTGTAGTGAACATTTATTAACGCATCTGGAAAATGATCACTCCTCTGGAAAAAAAAGGCAACGGCCTATGAAAAATTAAAGATGAACATTTAGGCTGGCTGTAGGTAGACCTGAACCTGATTGAATTCCATACAGGAATGTGTGGTACCAGTCTGTTCAATGCCACTGGCAACAATAGTAACCAAACTTTTTCTTTTTCTTTTCTTTCTTTCTTTTTTTTTTTTTTTTTTTTGTACGTCTGGAATCTCTCAAAGTGTTGGTTTGACTTTGAATGTTTTTTTTTTTTTTTTTGAGCACCGTCCATTCAGCACCACAGCTAAGCTACTTCACTCATCTTTCTTCCGTTTTCATCACCATTTGAAATTATGAACATTCTACAGAAATGGTGACCATGGCAGCCATCTTGGAAAAAAGGCCAATTTTGTCTCACGTCATTTTTCAAAGAAGTGGTCTTTGAAGAGCATTTGTGCTGAATTTTGTACTTGCATCACCATTTGAATGATACTCTGAGGTATGCATTTATGAGCTGCAGCAGTCAGCCTCCACCTCCACAGGGTCCAGGACTGAGATGGACTTCTTCAGCAGTCGGTTCAGTCTCACTTCCCTGTATCCTGTCCGCTCACAGCAGGTAAAATCTTTCCTATGTGGCGTTTGTGTCCAGTTTTAGCTCCGTCAGCTATGTCTGTGAGTAGCATGATGCTACTCTGCCCTCTGGTGTTCCTCCTGGTGCTAGGTTGGTACGTCTAGCACGACCATCTTACAGGAGCTCGATCTTACAATGAATGAAAAAAACGGTCATTATTTTCTTTTCTTAGTTCACAGCAGCACTTCGTCTTCACCCCCTTCTCCTCTGCTTACCAGGAACACTGGGCCTAGCACAGGTTAGCATCATGCTAGAAGCTGCTAACAGAATTTTTCTTTGTAAACAATACAACCATGGTTTCACTTAAGATCTCCAGACATACACAGAAACCTACAAACAAAAAAAGTTTTTACACCACAGGAAATGCAACAAGTTTGGTGGCATCGAGCCATAAAAAGTAACGACAGGCTACAAACACAAAGAGAACCAAAGAGAGAAGAAAAATTACATTAAAAAACAATAACAATGAAAAGAGAGCTGCTTCAACAGGTATTGGGGGTATAAAGTCATAAAAAATGTCAACATTTATGGATATCAACTTGCTCATTAAAAAAATGAAATAAAAAAATAAACCAAGCATGATCACCAGGTGTAGGTTTAAAGCACAACCTGGTCACAATCTGTCCAGGAGCAGAAAACATGGTCAGTCACCTCTGATGTTGCTGTCCCAAATGTGGAAAAAATGAAGCACTGGGAATACTGTAGATCGTGTAGACACTCTGGTGTCTGTTTTTCCTCCGTTTAAAGGATCAAACTTGACCAGACTGTGGGTGTAAAGATGAATTTTGTGATCACTTAGTTTCTCAAACACACATTATTTCTTCCACTTCTGTTTGAGCTCATTAAGCAGACATTTGGATGGCACTGTCTGGCCTGATTGTCCAAAAGACAACGTAGCCGCTGTGTGTTTGTGTGTGTTTTTATAGCATTGTCGTAGCTCTAACAGAGGACTACCGAGGTCGCTCACACGGACACAAACATAAAGAAAGAGGGAGAAACACACACATGGCATGGCCTGGAGATGCACTCAGGAGTCAAAGCTCTGTTGTAATGGAAAATGACAAGTTCAGCCCCATTGCACCATTTAGAGAGGGAAGCAGCTTGGCACAGAGGAGTATAACCCAGATAAACATGAATCTATGAGTGCGCTGATGAGACTCAAGCTGGCATCATCTGCAGGTGAAATTCATCTAATTTAAATAACGATAAAGAGATGCTGCTCTTTCAGGAGCTCTGTTTAAATTGAGACTAAATAAATGGATGTTTTCTGCTCTGACACACTGAGTTAATGGTGCTGGCCTCTGCTGGCATGGCCTCCTGAAAAGATTTTCCTAGCTGCCAATCACATTGTGTGTTCATCCAAAATTCCCTCCTCCTCTCTCTCCTCTGCCTTCCTCTCCTCTCCTCTCTTTCCTTCCCTCGGCGCACTAAGTCTCAGCTGAGTGTAAGGGACTGGACACCACAGAGACAGCAAATGTCTCTGAGTTCATTATTTCTTTATACGGTGTCTGATAATAACATTAAGAGCACAGTTGAAGAAACTAAAGTGACAAGCAAAACAGGGATAAACACAAGTCTTTTTGCTAATATTATCTTTTCAATGCACAACACACGCTCCAATTTACAAGCCACCTTAATTCACCTGCAGAAGCCTGAGATCAGTGCATAAAGGCTGCATGAAAGGAGTCCAGATGGCTTCCATGATGTCACTTGGTTTTTAGACCTACGAGTTTTCAAGTGTTCACTCTCACCCTGTTTCCAGCTCTATCCTGTCTATACTGTCCAATTACAGGCATAAAAGCCAAAAACATAACCTACCAAAAAAAACGTGGAGGATGACGAAGATGAGGGTGATAAACAGCATAAGTCTGAATAAGATGCTCTGATATTGAAAGTTAGCAAAGTTGGCTGAAAGACCCTGTGTGTGGCTATCGTTATTATGTTGACTGTGGTGACACCTCTGGCCAGAACCAGTAGTGTTTTTCTGGGATAAGGACTCCATTTCCCATGAGCACCATCACTCACTGTAGTAAAGATGTGACTCTTGCCAAGGCGTATGTATGTCCTTCGTCTATGTATGACATTATCACAAACTGTGTTTTAGCCTTCTGTTCCATTTCTGTCTACAGCAAGAGGCAACCTCCTAAGAATATGAGACAATGCAAAAGTGCCAAAGTCTGCTGTTTCTCGAGTGTCCACTTGAGGCTGGCTCTGGAAGTACCGGAAGTCACATACACACCAAGCCAAAAAAAGCTGTTTTCAAAGCAGAAATTAACCTATTTACAGCCTGGTTCAAATAACGTCTCCTGTCTGAGTCGCTAACTTTACTATCAGCACACACTGTACGGGGGTGAATTTTTTTCAAACTTGGCTGTTCAGAGGATATTAAGATTGCAGGCTCGCCCAATCAGAGGCACAGCTCAGGGTCACATGGACAGGCGCCCTATAGCAGTAGGCGAAGCCTTGCCACTACCAATATGGCTGCTATAGCTGATGTGCTTCATTTTCCATTTCAGAAACAGACAGGTGACGTCAGGGAGACTATGTCCATGTTTTATACAGTTTATGGTCTACAGTCTATGGTCCAGCATCCAGCATTACTACAAAATAAATCACAGAAATCCTTTTCAGCGAAGAACAAGGACAGATCTTGCTTCTTACTGAGGGGCTGTTTACACGACAATGGTTTTAGGGTGAAATGCAAAAGTTTTGCTGCGCTTCAGCCTTGCGTTTACAAGGAAACGGCGTTTCAGCTGACCTAAAACGCAAACTATTGAAAACGGCTTCCAGAGTGGGATTTTTCTGAAACGCTCACGACACAGCTGCCATTTAAACAGTAAGCCGGCGTTTTCAGTGAAAACGCTGACGTCATACTCTGTCTCACGCGTACGCATTCGACAAGACAACAGTACCGTTGTTACGTTTGCTCCACTTTTTAACTTAGTATGCGCCAATACTTCAGATGACCGGCTCAACTCTACTTCAGTGGAGATCTCCCAAAAGCGGCTTCTGGACAAGACAGTTATAGCACCATCTACAGGCCTGGTGTGCTTACTACAGCGTTTCCGTGTATCAGCGTTTCCTTTAAACTCAGATTTTTTCACTGTGTTTTCACAGCGTTTTAACGTTTTAGCGTTTTCGTGTAAGTGGGGCCTGAGTCAACTCACATCTCTTGTATGGGGCTATCAGTTTATGTGCTGTAAATGGATCCCTGTTCTTCCAGATGACTGATAGCTAGTAGAAGTTTTGCGGTTCTGAAGCAATGCTAGCTTAAAAACCGTCCTTTTTACTCTAAAGACCAAGTAACTGTAAACGTCATCAAAAATATATGCAGGCATTTTGGCAACAGAAGCAGCATTTAACTTCATCTTTCAGATGAGTTATTGTTCTTGAAACACTAAATTAAAGCTCTGAGCAGCTTAAAAACTACACCACTACAACACCATGGAGTCAACTACTATCCAGTTCTGAGTGTTACAGAGAGGTGACTCTCAGACTAATGCGTCACTAGCCCCATATACAATGGTTTACAATCAGATTGAAAAGTTGATCAGACTTTAAATGTCTCATGTAAACACCTTAGCCAATCCGATTCACCTGTGATCTGATTGTATTTCGGGTCAGATTGTCAAAGGTAGTACGCTGATTGGTAATCCACTCCATGCTCCATGTAAACGGCTGAGTGGAGCGGATTGAGTTGATAGAGAGGATTGTGTGGTCTGGGCACGCGCTCCCTAGTACATAAGAAGCACGTGAAGCTGCGTTTCCACCAAGCAGTCCGGGTCGATTCAGTACGGTTTGGGACGGTTTGGTACAGTTAAGCCTGATCCTGTTTGTGTTTCCACAGCAAACTGTGCCCTCTCGTGGTAGGCGGCGTTTAAGCCGGATGCCGGAAGCCCCAGCTGTTAAACAATAGCGCAACGCTGTAGCAGTGTACCCCGCTATTAAATCCAACAAAGAAGAAAAACGTGACACAGTAAACAAAGAGCACGAATGGGAGACATGCAGCATTTCGTCCTCTCTGTGATTAGCATGAAGCTCTCTGTTACAAAGTGCAATCAAGCTTTGTTTCAGAGAAGTCTGTGAGCCGCTAGGAGAAATGCAGCCGCTGTCGGGGAAAGTGATGATTCTTTTGACCAATCAACGGTCTGCAGTGTGTTGCTCCACCTTCCGAGAGCGGATCGGTTCAGTCTGGCACCCATACGAAAGACTCTCAAAAAGTAGGCTGGCTCGTCTCGGTTTTTAGGGATCTGTCCCGAGATAAGTCAGTGGAAACGTCGCAAAAAGCGCACCGTACCGAGACAAACCGAACAGGTCTGCTTGGTGGAAATGCAGCTTAAGTAAAGTGAAAAACTGGACACAATAAGCGTCCCCAACAAAACACGCCGTGGATCCATCTTTCCAGAGGTAAACAGAAAGCAGGGAGTGCACCTCTTTTTCTTGTACAAATTTACAGGTAGTGCCAGAGTAACGTAATGTGCAGGTCAAAAAAAGCAATACAATCAGATTCAGCTAGGGCCGTGTACAGGCTCAACACGAGTTGAACGTGGATCTCTTTACTTAAACTCCGTGTATACAGATCAAATCAGATTCACTTAATCCGACCGTTTTCTACCAGATTGAGGAAAAATACCCATTTCAACAGGGCTAGTGATTGTTGGCTTAGAGTCACATTTTACACTGCAACACCAACGACATCTGCCAGCTGTGTTAATAAATGTGTCTTCTTTTTCCAACCCCAGGTAACCAGGTTTGACCACAAATAAAGTTTTTTCTTTTTATACTGAATGAAAAAGTTAGTTTTGTACCAAGGTTCTGCCCAAGCATGGACTCACTTCAAGTGAAAATGAACAGGAACAGATTTTGTGTTCAAAGTAAAACTCTAGTATATTATCAAACAGTTAACCAGTCTTACTAGTATTCTTAAACCATGAATTTTCTGATAGATATGGAGTTTTCTGGAAAAAATCTGTTTACACGGAAATGCCAAGGGGACTAAAAATGCTGTCGTAAGCATGCCAGGCCTGTAGGTGGCACTATAACTGTTTAGTTCAAAAGCCACTTCAGAGAGATCTGCATTTTAGGTCGGCTAAAACACCGTTTCCATGTAAACGCGAGGCCAAAATGCAACAATTTTTTGTGTTTCAGCCTAAAACCATTGTTGCGTAAATGGCCCCTAAGAGATAACATGGATCACTTTGTCTACGGGGGCACTATAACTGACACACCCAGAAGTCCCTCAACAATGCTGTTGATGCATATCTTAAAAACAACAGGGTAGGGGTTGAACAAAGCCCTTTCTTTGGTAAACCATGCACTGCTGTTTGAACTGATGGACTGAGCAGACTCTGAGAACCATGTGAGCCCACTCATAATCAGTTTTCACTGCTCATTCAAAGAGGAGATTAGCCGTCATCTGGTCACAGCTCCTACAATGGAAGAGCTCAGAGCTGCATGATAATGTAATAACTCTACTCTTTTGTTTTTGTCAACTTTCTGTAACTGAGAAGTCTGCAGGACGGCCGTCTGCTCCAGTGTGAATCTGAGCATGCGTATGCAGAGTTACAGAGATTATGAGACAATGGGTGCAGAGCAGCAATAAAAGAGACACGAGGGGAGGGGAGCCCCTCAGGGACCAATCATATGTCACTGATGGATGTCCCAGAGACAGACAGCTAGGCCAGGCTGGCTGTAAACAGAAGAAATTATCATAATCCCCAATCAGCTGTTGGTGTGGAAGTGGCTCCTACCTCTGTTGGTTGGTGTGACTGTAATCCTGTTTGAGTCTTTAAAACTGTCACTGTAGCTCCATCTACATCCCTGAGTGACAAATCTAGATAAAAAAAAGTGTGGTCTCGTGTATTACATATGAGTTAATTACAAAGTCAAATATGTAGAGTACAAGGTCTTTTGTTCCAGATTTACACAGACCCTCACCTGTGAGATGTGCAGCAGACAGTGGAAAATTAATGTTTAAAACCTGCACCAGTGGATATCTTGAGGCTGTTTCATGTGATTGTTCATTTCCATAACTGAGACAAATCCATACATTAGTCCATACAGTTTGGTTTTAAACATGTTCATTACAATTAATTAAGTAATTACAGGAAAAAAGTTACAAAAAGTTACAACAATGCACAAGGTGCCACCACCTGATGTAGGAGGAGCCATAATAACACCAGATTAGTAACAAACAGTTTGTATGAGGCGGTGTTACTTGGCCTGGTGGATGGGAAATTTAAGTTAAAAAAATAGAAATGAATGGAAGTGAGTTTTAGAGCATTGTTGGTATCACCATTGATTAACATTTGCAATACAAGCTTGATGGTTAAGTTTCGGTTTCTCTTCTCTATGTGAGCTCCTGTTGGGGGCCATTTACAAGACAGTGGTTTTAAAATAAAACGTAAAAATATTGTTGTGTTTCAGCCTCTTCTTTACATAGAAACAGCGTTTTAGCCGACCTAAAACACAAACTTTTGAAAACAGTCTCCAAAGGGAATTTTCTCTCAAATATGAGCCACCGTTACATTGTAAATGGCAAGCCAGAGTTTTCAGTGGAAACGCTGAGGTCAGGCTCCGTTCCGCGCATGCAACAGTCCCATTGTAATGATCGTCGAGGTCCACCATGTTGTACTTGTGCTTCTCAATCTACTGAATCTGCTGACTGACTAACAAAATGGGCATCTGTTGCTCCACTCCTGCTCTTAGTATTCCCCAATACACCAGATGATCGGCCCAACTCTACTTCAGTAAACATCTACCGAAAGCTGCTTCTGGACAAGACAGTTATAGCGCCACCTACAGGTCTGGCATGCTTACTACAGCATTTTCAGTTCCTCAGCATTTCCATGTAAACACAGAATATTTTCTCTACGTTTTTGCGTCAAACGTTGCCACGTAACCGGGCCTCACCATAGACTGTATATAGAGTGGACAGCGTGGCTCCGCCATTTATCATTGTACGGTTTTGAAGCCAAAATACCGCTGTCTCAGGCGCCACCATTGTAGCAGTTTGGAGCCAGATTCTGTGCAGTAGAGACGATGAGGAATTCCGGGAGAATCTGGGTGGAGCTGGGTGACAAAAATAATATATAATTCTTTTTTTTCAAGAGTCTAATCACTTCCTGACTTTACCTCCCAACATATTTTACGATCCCCGATAAAAATACACGAGAACGGCAGTTGTCAATCATCGTTAAACATTACCTAAAGCCTCGTTTTTAACCTCGTATAACTAATGAAAACGAAACTTTTCAGAATAAAGAGGATTTGGATACAAGACAGCCAAATATCTTCAAATCACTATAACAATTGGACATGAGAAGCATTTCTACGAGGTGTAATAATTTTTTAAAGCTTGACCACAGCCTATCTGGAATGACGGGAGAGCCGTATTTTTAAACCTATACTGCAGCCAGTCACCAGGGGGAGCAGTTTTTGTGGAGACCTCACTTCGAGCCGAGCAAGCGGACATCCATTTTCTTACAGTCTATGGGCCTCACTCACTTCACTCATGTGCACTGCCACCCAACAATCTACTGTGAGTTTTGTCGTGAGGATGGCATGGAAGA
The DNA here is from genome assembly GCF_033239565.1 of Halichoeres trimaculatus. Classification (NCBI taxonomy): domain Eukaryota; kingdom Metazoa; phylum Chordata; class Actinopteri; order Labriformes; family Labridae; genus Halichoeres; species Halichoeres trimaculatus. Next base: position 3,460,661 of record NW_027437180.1, read on the forward strand.
ATGCCGTTCAGTGTTATTCTGCAGCGTCTGACTAAAATACTGGAGCTTCATGTTTTCTGAAGAAACCAAACAAGGTAGAGTGAAAGACTGGCTTGTCACCTTGGTGACAGCCAATGGGGATCCTTTTAAACAATAAACACCACACATATATATTCCAGTTTACATAAAGCCAATCAGACCTTGGATAAGTAGTTGAGCCTTGTGAACATTATCTGCTCTAAAAGTGGAATGTTCCTTTAATTGAACCTTACATTTAAAAGTGATAGTGATTGAAATTAAACATGATTTTGTTGTGTAAGCTCATGTATATGTCTATCAAACAAAACCATATGAAGTAACGAATGCTGGTTCTTTATGTTATGAGTTGTGATAAAAGCCTCTAATAAAGTAGATTAATTTTTCATCAATAGAGCCCCACCTCTAGTTTAAACAATTTGTTGGTAGAATAGGTTGAGTGATTTGTTCTTTTTAAATTAAATATTTCAGCAGAGAGGGCTGGACGCATCAGACAGAGCCATAGCCTTTAAAAAACATGGATGTAGCCTCTGTAATGCAAAGAGGTGGGTCTTTAGCATATTTACTGACAGAGTACTCACCTGTCAATCAAATCAGCCATGCCCTTATATGGGCAAAACTTGCGAGTTTAGTAACTGTAAAATCAAAACTTAAGACTTGTAAGGGACAGTGGTGACTCAACCACTCTGATAAACAAGCCAGCTCTTAAAGTGAGCGCTGCAGCTACTTCCTGTTCATTTGCAACTGTTTTTCATTTAACATTTCCCATGATTTTTTTTTTTTTTTTTTTTAATTGCAATGGTATTGCTGTCGAACTCAGATTATATTTTGCTCTGGTGTAAAGGATGTGCTCTGTGTTTTAGAGCTTTCTCAGAAAGGGAGGTTTACATTTACAGTTCTCTTATTTCTGCTGAAGAGTTTGAAAACATGCAAATTACTGATAGTTACTGAGACCCCGTTTACATTACCTTTAACTACAATACGCAAAAACACAGAGAAGAAAGTCTGCACTGTAGTAAGCATGCCAGGCCTGTAGGTGGCGCTATAACTGTCTTGTCCTGAAGCAGCTTTTGGTAGATCTCCATGGAAGTAGAGTTGGGGCCAATCATCTGGTGTATTGGTGAATACTAAGAGCAGAAGTGGAGCAACATTGAAAGATTCAGCAGATCGAGCAGCACAAGCACAACATCGTAGACCATGACAATCGTAACAACAGTACTGTTGAACTGTTCTTTGTACAAGTGCAAAATGGAGCGTGATCTTAGCGTTTCTACTGCTTGCTGTTTACATGGTAACAAATCCACCCTGGAGGCCATTTTCAAAAGTTTGCGTTTCAGGTAAAACGCTGTTTCTGTGGACACAAGAGGCTGGAACGCAACAATACTTTAGCGTTTCATCCTAAAACAGTTGTCGTTGAAACGGCTTCTGAGCTCCATTCTCTGTTATGAGGTTCCTGTGACCAGTTTGTGCCATCTTCTGGTAAAAATCCCTCCCTCTGAACATCAATCAATCAATCAATCAATCAATCTTTATTTAAATAGCGCCAAATCATAACAAATGTTATTTCAAGACACTTTACAAAAACATTTACAGGTCTAGACCCGTAAATGTTGATAAAATTTTATTGGCAGAAACCCAACATGAAGACAAGATAAGGAGTCTTATCTTATCTTAATCCACCATGAGTACAGGACTTTGCAGCATTTAGCAAGTTACAATGGCAAGGAAAAACTTCCCTTTAACGGGCAGAAACCTCGGACAGAACCAGACTCATGTTAGACAGATATCTGTCTCGACTGTGTTGGGGTTCGAGAGAGACAGATAGAGGAGAGAGAGTGGGAGAGAGAATGGGGGGAGGGGGGGATAGGGATACACACACACACACACAGACACACACATAGACACAGACACACACACGTACACAGAAAGGGAGAGAGAAACAGACGCAGTCTGAAGTTTGGCGCTGTGGCGACAGTTAAGGTGAAACCAGCAGGCCATTCCCGGCAACAATCCAACATCAGTTCAGACCACTTCAGATAGAAAAAAAAGTACTGATACATTGGATTCAACTGTATTGGTTTAGTTGCTCTGGGACACCTCAATTATCAGGTGACTTGATCTAGGAAAAAATACCAGAGGAATATCCTATTAAAATATCTCTTTATCTATCATAGATCTATCATCATATTTACATTGCCTCAAAGCAATGGAAATGCCTTTGAACCACCATTTTCAGACCACTGCAGGAGCTTTCATCCGAGCAATAAATCACAGAAGGATGTAAAACTAAACATGTATCTACAACAAATCCTGACACTGTTAAGGAAACCCTGCAGAAAAAGAATCCATAATGAGTCTGTGGTTTTGCTTCAGTGTGGATGTGTAGATGGAGGCTGTGAACCACTCCCTGCCTCAGCTGAGCGGCACACAGAGACAGACTGTAGTGATGATGTCATCCTCAGACTCGCGTTGGAGCGGCTCCACGGATGGTGAAAAACTGGAAGCACTGCCAGGACTCTATGACAGCGGCCTCCACGGCTTTTCACTGATATGAGATTATTTCCTGATTCATGGCCGCACCAGTACCAGTCCATACAGAGCTGGCAGTGAGCTGATTTATGGATCGGTCCAGGCTACACCACCCATCCACCACAGCTTGGTGTTTGTGTGATTATGTAGCGTCGGCTCCTCTGTCTGAAGATGAATAATTAAAAGAGGAGCGAGTGTCTAAAAAAAGAGAACATCTGAAATTGCTCCACACACAGCATCTCTGAGACAATGCGCTCACATTTGGGTGAGAAATACTGAGATCAGCAGCTCTTCCAGAATATTCTGAACCCCTTGGAAACACAGCGATGGGCGTGGCTTTGGACCGGACATTTCAGTGACCCCCTGTCTCTGCTAAAGCAAAATTTGAAGAATTTATCCAAAAGAAAAAAGGGACACTCACACACAGGCCTCTTATGGTGCCTGCGAAGAGATTTCTGATGCTGGGTATTTTCACTCCATTTAATGTATAGAAATCTTAGCTCTGATGTTAAAATTCGTCAGAAGTGGAGATTTTTAACAGCTGGGGCTAAATTTAAAGACCTAAAGCGTGCACAGCTGCAGTTTGGAGCATGAAAGGCTAAGGGACGTCAACCTTGGTGTTGTTGTGTCTGCTTGTCAAATTCAGAAATGTTGATCCAGAGTCTGACCCTGGCTGTTTGTCTCCCTGCTCTGGTTTAGCTAAAACGGCTAGTTGGCTTAGCGGTGCTCATTTTGCACATCACCAAGTAAAGGTGGAGTATGCTATGGTCGGGGCACCATGGTCTCTTTGAGTCTTCAACCCCAAAATGTTCATAACTTAACTAAACAGGATTTATTGACACCCAGGGGTGAAAGTAACAAACTACAAAAACTCAAGTTACGATAATTAAGTGGATTTTTTTCATACTTGTACTTTCAAGAGTAATAAGTGTGTAATTTTACTCTCTTTCTTAGTACAAGATATACCATGTAATCACAAGTCTCCACTAAGTACGCCCACCATTTGAATCAATATCCAAACCTTCCATCTGCATATTGTAGCCAAAAAGGCCGTCCGATCATGACCACGCCAATGACGTAAGGAAAGGAAAACTCCATCACCGCAAACACAGGTGTCTGGAGGTAAAATACCAACGCAACAAAGAAGATACTTGAGTTGACACTTAATGAGTGCCAGTGGCTGTACCTGGAGTAATTTTTCATGTATACAGGAAGAAAAGGAAACCACTTCCAGATGCATCAGTTAGCCTGAGAGCTGTCCATCATTTTCTGAGATGCTGAATGAGCTGTTATTAGCCCCGCGTGTTGGGATAAAGTACATGTGGAAATCAATGTATCACCCAATCAGCCTCTCTATCTTTAGATGTTAAACCATCGAGATGTTGTCTCTGATACTTAACGATGTTAATGTGTGTCTTGTACCTTGCTGTCAAACTCTCAAACGCACCACTAGCACATTGTGAAAACGGCTATAAGGTCACAAGTTATGACTGGTAGCAGATTTTTCTGCAACACTGGGAACTTTTTTTTCTTTTCTTTTTTTTTAATAGTAAAAATGCTGTGTATGCATGAGTATTTCTTCTTTTTTTCTAAAAATAATAATAATAATATACAGATTATATCATCTAAATTGTTAAAGAAATATATTTTTTGCAATGATCCAAAATGTGTTTACACTTGTGACATAATACATCAATTTATCTGCAAAGTTTAACTTAACTGTCTGCTAAACAATCAAACATTAGCTCGGATTGTTTCTCTGGCTGAATGAGTTTTTAATCTTATTGTCTTATTGTCTTATTGTCTTTTATCTTAACGCCTGTACTTTTACTTGTAGTTGAGTACAATGCCGCTGACACCCGCTCATCAATCTGTGATTTCTTTTTTATCCGTTGGTAGAACATTAGCGTTTCTCATAACACGTTCATTATGCAAAATTAATTTTACAGCAACCTCTCCCCTTACATGTGTGATAACTCCACATCACACATGAAGACTTCTAGCTGATGTTTGTTGCAGAAACTTTATGGCGCTCTGCCCAGAAACGTCAGATTTTTTAGAGTAATAAAGCAGTGCTGGCAGATCAGGGGTTAACCTCCTCCTCCCACTCTGGGTCAGAAACAGCTCAGCTGCTGGATGCGTCCATGTGACACACTCACAGCAGCAGAGCACAGCTCGTTTCAAGCGAGATTTCATCTGTGGTGTTGATGGAAGGTAATGACATTACCCACAGAGAGGAGAAAGGGAAACCATCTCACTGGCTTTCTCATGGCCGTGGTCCCCTGGTCAGTATCCGTTTCTCTCCCTCCCTGCTCTCCTCTCCTCTCCCCCGCCCGCTGTGGGCCTGCTAAGTCAATTTGTATTGACTTATTCCTCTCTCCATTAAGTTCCTTTCTATTAGTGGTCATAATAATGAAATGGATATGAGGCAGATACACACGGTTCACTCTCAGCTCTACGACTGCAGCCAGTTCATCCACTGACATTTCCAATAGATTAGAAAGTACTTTCACAAATTACTCCGGACAATTAATTTTAGCCTTTCAGCAGCTCTGAGGGGGGGGAACACAACGGCTCCTCATGTGACGGGCTATGTGATATTCTAATTCATCGCATTTTCTCAAGGCAAGAGGACTTGAAAGATACTCATACATGAAATGAATTCATGGAGTATCATTAGTTTACCAGCTGTTGTTTAAATGAGCCGCATCACTTTTCTTTTTGTCTACCTTAGCCATCTGTTTTTGGCCCTGTTGCATTCACTGTATTGTGCCCTAGCTTTTCTTTCAAAGTGTATTTCTGGGTACCCTGTAATGGCCCTTTAAATATAAGATGGTGCCATCTAACATGTTTTACATATCCCTCAGTGTATCCCTATCTGATTATATCTAATTTTTTATTTATTTATTTTGGGGTGTGCCTCATACCCCAGAGAGTCTGTTTATTTCTCTGTTTCAATCTGTAGTTCCTTTTTAAATGGAGTCTAGAGTCTCAGTTGTTGGGTTCCCTATAACAGCAGCATGATGGGTATTGTCTTGTACCATTAAATAAGACACTCTAAGAGCTGTTCTCATGGTCCTTAAACATGTGTAACACCATATTTTGATTTATTGTTAGAGACCCTATGAGGATTTTCTAAGTGAAGTCTTTCCTCCAGGTGAATCTGATGGTAGCCTGATCGTAATCCATGATTTATAATGGGATTACCAGTGCCAGAACAGATTATTTCTTAACACTATTTCTTAGTATCCCCAGTCCTGTGTCTCTAACTTATCGGGCTTTTTTAAGTTTTAAGGTACTTTTGAGTGCCTGTCAAACTTGCTCTCTTCCAACAAGTTTAATTTCTCTTTACCCTCTGGAATAGTCTTAGAAATCTTTTGAAATCTTGTTCAAGGTACCCCATAACAGGTGAGTAAATGGTCAGAGTACCCCAAAACACTTGGCTCTATTTATCCATATCACTATTAATGTTCCTTTGGCTAACGTTTCCCTGAAGTGTTGGTATTTTACACCGTTCATCCTGTGTTAGTCCACTTTCACTGTTTTTTCAGGTCATCTACATCAGCCAGGGACATGTTCTGTCACGGTACCCCAGACAATTGTTGATACTGATATATATATATATATATATATATATATATATATATATATATATATATATATATATATATATATATATATATATATATATATATATATATATATATATCAACAATTTTGCACCTTTGGCACTGAACCTTGTAATGTCTGTTACCAGGGACCCCAAAGCCTTTCGCACCATTTGTCTCTGTTTAAGTGCCTCTCTCTAACTTGTGGTCATAGTGTTCTTCAGTGCCTACTAGGGGTGTAACGGTACATGTATCCGTGCCGAACCGCTCCCATAAGGCCGTTCGGTTCGGTACAGTGCTGTATTTGAAGGAGTAGAGTAAGTTTACGTTAGCCACTGCACATGGCTCTTTAATATTCACGTTAGTACTTGACTTTGATTGGCTGAGCAGGGAAGGCGTTTTAATATTCATGAGGAAAGTGGTCTGTGATTCCTGCTTTGCGATCATGTGCATATCATGTGGACGTGACGTCTCACAGTGAGCCAATCAGAAGATGAATATCAAAGAGTTTCTGTAGCCACAGGAGCTTGTGTCTGAATTGTGCATCATGGCTGCTGCTAACGACCAACCGAAGCTTGAAGAGCCTCCCCCCTCGCTGTATGATGGCAAGTTTTTGGTTAAAGAAACATGCTAAACAGGCAAATGGTTTTGCGTTGTTCCATACTGTACCGAAAATGTACAGAACCGTGACCCTAAAACCAAGGTATGTACCGAAGTGTGATTTTTGTGTACCGTTACACCTCTAGTGCCTTAGCACTGAGTTGTAGCATCAGTTTCAGTTGTATGGTAACCTCGCACTCATCCTGAGGTCTGTTTGTGTGAAGGTACCCCTCACATCTGCTTTAATGTTTGACATAACGTCTCATGGCAGGTATCAGTTATCATCTCTCCTTATACTTGTGTATCATGGTGCCCTATACTCTATGTAATCTTCAGCAGTCTTGAATGTTATCTGCATGTTTGAGGTACCCTGATACATCTGCTCTAGTGTCTTTTAGTGTGTGTTTCAGTGTGCCTTGAGCAGCTGCTCTGATCTCTCTTTCAATACTGGGAGTCAGGAACTTGTCAGCAGATATTTAAGTTCGCCCCTTGGCAGTGGTGTTCATTTCTTCTCAGTGTGTTTCATGATACCCTTTAGCAGTCGATGAAGGCACCATTAGAAACTCTTTAAACATTTGGTGGATGCTACAAGGTTTTTTGGGCTGCTGTTGAATGGCTTCTGCATTTCTAAAATGCTGACAGTGAAACTATCAGATCTGGATCAAGGTTTTGGGTCTGAGCTCTCCTCCAGGTGCAAAGTCATGTTTGCTTGTCCAACCCTGAGCGTGACACCCAAGTTTTCTTGGTTTTTCTTTCACATCAGCAGACAGCTCATAGTGCTGTTTTGGTGTAAGTACGAACAGATGGTAGGAGTATACAAACTACAGATAACTTCTCACTTTTCATGAAAAGCTCTTAAATGTTTCTTGATTTCCCTGCATTTATCAGCCAATTAAATTCTGCCCGTTTCTTTGAGATGTAGCATGTCCTCTGTGCCAAACATGAAGCTCTTCCTCTGAAAATCCTGTTTGACTGAACTATTTTTAACAGTAACCAGGTAACCAGCATGAGCTGTGATGTGGGGCTTGTGTGAAACTGAGGAGAGACTGAAACTGGAGGATCAAACAGCAGCAGAACACAGGACACCACAGGTTTTCTGCCTCTTTCTGATGATCTGTTTGTTTATATTTTGGTATTTCTGTCATATCGATGTTTTCATCTTCCTCATCAAGGGGATGATGTTTGAGATCAGAATCTCTCAACAGACCAATTTCTCTAACATGACTTTAGATTGCAAACACAAAAAAGTTCAACATTCTGAAAGAGAAAGAAGTTCTGATTCCTAAATATCATAAAGAACCACATTTTTCTGCTGTACGTCACGTTTACCCACAGCTCTGTAGCTGTAGCATCAGTGTAACACGCACCAGAGTTTGAGAAACACTGTTGTAGATAAATCTATTTCAGAAGAAGAAACTGGGTCAGGATGAAATTTTTAGCAGCCACTTTCTGACATACAACATCAGATGAGTCCTGCTAGCATGAAAGCACCAACTCAGGACTCAGCCGAGCGCTCATTTGGGCTTCAAATGTTAGCCTGTCATACACAGTCAGAGGACATGTAACTGAAGTATGTATCATTGATTAGACCAATCAATTTAACACCAAGATATTCTTCATGCACATAATTAACTTAAAGATGAATGACCAACAAATATTCCTATAATTCCTCCATTTCTCAGCTTTGGTTTGAGAGGCAGAGCGTTGATAAAAATTAAGGTATAAAAAGGAAAACACTATTATCATTAGTTTCACAAGGAAAGATGGCACAGGTTTGTCAAAAAGAGCCTTCAGTCTTCATCTCTTAAAGATAGTGATGTTGGCTACCACCAATTTCCTTCACAATACCAATACCCTAAATACATGTAATGTGTTTGGTTTTAAAAAAAAAAAGTCAAATCATATCACTTAATTTAAATTGCCAGTACAATATTTCATAAAATAATTAAATAATTGAATAAATAAATGCCACAATATTTGCACAAGTTTGTCAATACCTGCATTTTGAACCATGTATTCAACAGTTAAAACAAATTTGACAGGTTGTAAATTATAATGAATGCATTTCATGATCAAATGTTATTGTTTATTGATCTTTTAAAGTATATATTTTTGTCAACTCCCCGTGTCTGTTTATTGCAATTTTCTGTGTGATTTCATGGTGTTTGAAGTTCACTTTAAATGATCGATTCCTTAGGGAACCTTACCTGAATTAATCTCCGCTTTTTTGCCTATGTGGGATTATCTCCTTGATGCAAATATTGTTACTCCAATCCAACTCATGCAGCTATTTATTGGCGCATGTATTTATTTTGTTTCTTATTTCATAACCATATCTATTAATTTGAATTCGAACTCCAACTACAAACAGCGACTTTGCAGTTTTGCACTCTGCCATTCTGTCCCGTACAAACTGCAGGCTGTAGACTGAGACTGAGACTGAGTGACAGACTGAACGGCGTGCAGGCACGATAGCGCATTACGCATTTACCCAGGCGGAAGAAAACGCATTTCCCACTAATTGGCGTATCATTCAGACACGTTCTCAACATGCGTCAACCTCTGATCTAAGAATTTGAGACAATGCCAAAGTGCGATACTCTTGAAGCTGGCTCTGGAAGAACAGGAAGCCACGTAACACCGAGCCAAAAAAAAGCTGTTTTTACAGCAGACATAAACACATTTACAGCCTGGTTCGAAAAAGTCTCCTGTCTGAATCGCATTAATTTTTTCCAACTCAGTGATTTAGAGGGTATTAAGATTGCGAGCTCGCCCAATCAGAGGCACAGCTCAGGTCACCTGACTGACGTGCGGGCTGTGGCTGCACTCAAAGCCCTGCCACTTTCAGGAGCTGCGATAGCCAATCTGCTTCATTTCCTGTTTCAGAAACACACGGGTGACATTGAGGAGACTACATCTATTAATTACACAGTCTATGCTTCTCAATAGTTAAGTGACTTTTCACTTTAATTTACAGGACCTCAAATAACTGAAGTATTAGGAGTATCAATACTTTGTTTTAAAAAACGATTTCAGAGCGCAGAGAGCCAGCATCGGAAGTATCAAAATTTTAGTTTCGAGAACTGACTACATTAAAAATGACACTGCCTGCACAGAACCCAACCATCATCACAGAAACATTATTTTAATTAACATTGTGTGAAAAAGATAAGTTCAGGCCTCCTGTAACTGCTATTACTGTGGGAGGAATCAAACAGTGAGGTTTGTTAGGAGCGATGTAGGCTTAGACCAAAACTGGATTCTCCCAGAGTCGCCTTGATGGCAACTACCTACCTCATGTAAGGTAGGTAGACCTGGAACAAAATTTAGCATGTACTTTTTAACCAAAGTTTTCAATCCTATACATGTCAAAGTGAGTTAGTTCCGAGTTAGTGTTAGTGCACACTGCCACCTATAGGGCACCTATGGGTGATATTAGAGGGTAGGAACACTGAACATGTGTGTTGTGATGGGCGCGGGAAAGGTAAAAACCTCTGAACAATAGAATTCATCAATATCCAGCAGGATAAGAAAGTATTCAAGCTGAAATCCAAGAAAGCATTTAGTTAGACCCAATATGAGCCTCATTCACCTGAAAAGTCCTGAACATTTTCTTATTTTAAGATAGAAAAAGAAGGCAAAAATGACGCCTGATAAAGCTGCTCACTTTCAGCAGAAACTGATGAGTTTAAATCTAACACATGGAAACATTCAGGCATCAATAACAGGCCTCTCAGGAAACACAGCTACTGCGCTCTGAAGCCTATATGGAGCTCGAGCTCTCCCTCCTGTGTGCTGATGACAAATGCCTATCACTGACCTGCTTTTGAAATGACTCTGAAATGCTGAAGTGTCTTTTCGTCTGATTAATGGACGTTTCTCCTTGATGGGAATTGGAGATAGCGATATCCTTGGGAGGGGTAAGTCACACTGAATGATATCAATAACGAGTTTCATGCTGGTGTGAATCGAGCCGTGACTCAGGGAAAGACTTTAAGTTTCTGTATTTAAAAAACAGACTCCTATAAATCTAATTAGACAGCAGATGAGGAAAGAGTGCAAAGTGAATACTCTATTCACCACCTTTACCTGTAGACTGTTTCATCCTGCTCAGCCCAAATCTCTTTTAGGGTAATATAGTCAGCGGCCATTCTGGTCCTTGGTGTTTGAGACCCGTAAACAGTGCTATATTATTGTATATGAGCCAAATCAAAGGGTAAACCAACAGATAACTGCAGCAATAAACTAACTCTAAATGAAAAGCAAGTCAAACCTTTAGAGCAAAGAGGACTTTATGGGTAATTTTATAATATTCAGAAACGAAATCGTCAACAGACAGTGCAGACCCAGTTATGTCAGGTTAAAACCACAGACTGTATTACACATTGAATCTCAGAAGATGAGTTTTTGAGGCCCAAAAGTCGATCACAGGTCTTAGAATATGAAGCCAATGATGCGGAAGTGCAACAAACTGCAGTTCTTTGAGTGTCCACATGAGGCTGTATGTCGAAACACCAGAAACCACATACACACCAAGCCAAAAAAAAAAAAAAAAAAAAAAAAAATGTTTCCAGCACATATGAGGAGGTTTACACCCTGGTTTCAAACAATCTGGGTCTGAAAACCTCTATAGCTTATTTTTGAAGTTATTAAACCTTTGAGTTTTGCCCATATAAGGGCATGGCTGCCTTGACTGACAGGAGAGCACCCTGTAGCTGTCTATAAAGAGGCTAAAGGTCCATCCCTGTACCTCATCCTCACTCAGTCCAGCATTTCCAATATGGCCGCTTTCAGTGATGGGCTTTAATACTGCACCTTGGAAACAAATGAGTGACATCATGGAGACTGTGATGTGTGTTTCATTCTGTCTGATGGCTTGATAGAGGTTTGAATACTGGAAATGCAGATTCAGTCTAGTTTTCAGTTGACCTCACAATGTGAAGATACAGCACTCTTCTCCTCCTGGCTAACAGCTAAAATGTGTCAACCTGTTGGCCACACCCCTGATTATTATAAACATGCTTTTAAAAAAAAACAGTAACCAAACGGGTCGCCTGCTGTGGCGTGTGCGTAGACAGAGAAACCAAAGCCAAATCTGACAGCAGACATGTTGGTTTCAGCTCATAAGATGGACAGGCTCACATCCATGTTCCAGGTGAGTCCTTGGCTTCTGGAGCCAGGCTCAGGTGGACCCTGGAGGAAGTGCAGTTTTTGACACCCCTGCATCGGCTTTATATTTTAACATCTGATGTTGCTGCTTGGATAAAAGCACAGCTAACACTGCAAATAAACCATTCCTGGCAACAGTACAGAGAGCCTGAAGTTAGGTTATTCATGACCCAACTATCAGATTGCGTAACACGAGCAGAGGGAAATATTAACTAGAAAACAGCATCCAGCATTAGCACAAAGCTGAGGAAACCTTTTTGTAAAGTTCAACACTGAGTCACATTGTTTTTCTAATTAAATAACGAAAGACTTCATTTTTGACCGACATGTTTGGTGGACAACGTTTGGATCCTCGTCTTGTATTGTTTGCTGATCGATAACTGGACACTTAAACCACCACCCAGAGTCCAAGTGTTGCATTTGAACAGCTGATCTGTTAATAATTAATGACATCAGCCGGCAACACACCATCAGTCATCTGCTTGGCCAAAATGTGCAGAAAGAAACAACCAGTTTGACTGAAATGTCAGAGCTGCCAGGGAGTGGATCACCCACAGAGAGCGAGACAAGCTGCTGAAACCTAAAGTTCCACCGTTTCCATGTGAAAGTGGTAAAAATATCACACAGCGTATCTGAGCATATCCATCCAGGCCATGACAATGTGATCAAATATAATGACAGGCGCTGTGGAAGATGGATTTATGATTTCAATATGATTTCTTCACATGGCCCTCCATCTCAGTCCTGATCTCTGATGAAATATGTAAAAAGCAGACAAGAGGACGAAGGCGCCCTTATGGATACACTACACGGAGGTTTTAGAATAAAGAAATGGAGACCGAGAGAATGACTCGGATGTAGGATGGAAACTAGTTGGAGGGATGAACAGAAGGAGAGGGGGTGAGTGCTGTGAGAAAAAAAAAAAAAAAAGAGAAAGTGGCTGGAATGAAAAATCATGTTTGCTTGAAACATCATGCCTCACCATTTGGCTTTCTGATTGGCTGAAACAGGTCCCTTCCAGAAAAAACAGATGAGTCCGCCTATCGCACAACCGACGACCATTACATAGTGGTGTTGCCATAGATACAGTGTTAATAAACGGCGATAAATTCAAAAAAATCATTTATTTTTCCGTCAAAACTCTTTCATCTTTGGTGCATTTCTGAAATCATGCAAGCAGGAGCCGCTTGCGTCTGATTTAAGATCGAAGGTGCGACGGAGAAAATGGACACGCCCATTTTTTTTACAGCCGACAACAACAACAAAAATATGGGAGGGTACGGATAAAAAAAAGGAAAAAAAAAAAATTAAAAAAAGACGTTGAGGGAGGACAACAGATTATTTTATCAGAGCATGCACAGTGAGCTTTGGGCGGGAGGAGTAGATGGTTTATGAAGAAATAAAGCAAAAGAGGGAGGAAAAAGGGAGTGAGCAAATGGAAATGGAGGTTTGTGGTAAGAGAGATGAAAAAAGGAAAAGGGAAAAGATGAGAGCTGCAGAGGCAGAGCCTGAAAATGGAGTTTGAGGTATACTGAGCAGTAGAAATGAACAGAGGGAGACTGGTGACAGAGACATAAAGGAAAATGGAGGGAAAGGGTCGGGAGCAACACAGACAGGCAGAAAAAAAGGGAGACATGCAGAGAGCCAGGGAGCGAGGAGAGGAAAAGGCGTTCAGACAAGCGTGAAGCATCAACAATGGAGGCTAACAAAGAAAATCCCAATGGAGGCATCAATCACTGCCCCACTTATCCCTCCTCCCTCTGATTTTTAGGCTTTATTGAAGCTTTTTGCCCCTCACTCCCTCCTTCCATAACCCTCATCTACCCCCCACCCCCACCCCCCTGCCACTCCCACCTCCTCCATCCTTCTATCCATCCATCCATACATGCATCCATCCATCTGTCTGTCCATCTGTCCGTCCAGCCTTTCAAAACAACACCTTCCCTCCAGTGTCTGCCATCCCCTCTCCGCCTCGACACAAACAATCTGCCGGTTTAAGCATCCATCCACCCAACGCACCGCAAAAACAGGGGTTGTATAATCCCTGTTGGTGTTATCATTAGCAGACATAGAGATGCAGAGATGATAAAAACCACAGATCATCTCCAGATTTGTGCTGGAGGAAAAAAACACCACCAATGAAACAACAAGTGCAGGAAAATGTGCAGATATTAGAAAAAAAACACAAATCTTTCTTTTTTCATTCTGCAGGACACATCTCCTCTCTATCAGCCCACAACACACACACACACAAAGGAATCCCATGGCACCAAGATGGATGGATGAACAGAACAATGGCTCAACGGCACAGCTGATGAAAGATAAAAATGAGTAAACTGCTGCTCCGTCCTACCTTTCTGGCTCTGCGATTCATCCATGTTTTCCTCCATTGTGGCACGATACAGTCCCTTTGTCTCTGTTTGGAGTGAAGCTGTTTAAAGCCCCTCTTGCTAGCTCTCAGCACAGTGTGCGTGTGTGTGTGTATGTGGGAGGCTGTGTGTGTGTGAGTGTTTTTTTCCCTCCCTGCAGATGATGGAGGCTCAGGGAAGTCCCTGTTTCAGCGCGGCTCTCTCTCTTCACTGGAGCATCCTATCTCTGCATCTTTATGTGCCTTCACTTCTCTTCATCCTGTAAAAACGTCTGCATACAGGGCAGGTATGTCAAATTAAAGATAAGATGAGATTAAGGTGTTTCCATACTTTGAATTTCATTATTTTCACGTTTTCATGCACTAAATCAGAACGTCACATCAGTGTTAGATATTACATGTATGTAAGTGAGCTGAGGCAGTCACTCTTGTCGTTACTTTAAAGATACCATTACGCTAAAATTATATATACTCACATGTATGTGGATGAAGATTAGATAAAACTTTACATTTACACATCCACGTCAACACATTAATATTTTGTTCATGCAGAGGGATAACATCTCTTATCTTTTACACATAATAAGCAGACATGCTGTGAACTGCAGTACCAAATAGTGCCACAGGGTGGAGTCTCCTTTCGGTGTTGTTCATGTAGACCTCTTTACAATCTACATCATTACAAAGGTGCACACCCATTTTGCCAACAGAAGTGGCTTTGAGTTACTTTCAGTCAGGCCAGTTAGCTCATCAGTAGGGATGTAACTATACACTCAACTCATGATCGATACTATTCCTGTAAAAGATTATTTTAATTATTTCTGCAATATATATATATATATATATATATATATATATATATATATATATATATATATATATATATATATATATATATATATTCAAAATATTTATTTTTTATTTAAAAAAAATTCTGTGAATACCAGAAAAAAAACAGCTTCAAGATTTTATTAATAAATAATTCAATTTACACAAACAAAATTTAGCCTTTTCTAATACCACTGTTTATCTGGGCTTAAAGTGATACTCCGGGATGGAACAAGTTGGGTCCTATCACAAGGTTTAGGGCAGAAATTGCCCCTACAGCAGTGTTTTTGTGCAGCAGGGCGCACCCATCAAACACCCCCTCCCTGCTCCTCTGCCGGTTTCCTCTGCACTCAGACGGGGCCATATTTTACTTGACCAAAAACACAATTAAATGGACTCCCACCGAAAAACTCTGATATTGGTCTGCATTCACGCTTTATTTAGAGAATTTTCAGCGCGTTACTTTCACACAAAAAAAAACGCTAAATAAGGCTCTAGTTCTCATCGTGTCTCTTCATCCTGGCAGACTACCTGCGTTTGTTTATATCTGGCACGCCACGCGTGGACTGATACACTAAGCGTGAGCGCCTCGTAGCCAGCTGTGGCTCTGCAACGGAGGTAGTGCCATTTTAAGACACAATGAGAACTAGAGCCTTATTTAGCAGTGTTTTTGTGTGAAAGTAACACGCTGAAAATTCTCTAAATAAAGCGTGAATGCAGACCGATATCAGAGTTTTTCGGTGGGATTCCATTTAATTGTGTTTTTGGTCAAGTAAAATATGGCCCCGTCTGAGTGCAGAGGAAACCGGCAGAGGAGCAGGGAGGGGGTGTTTGATGGGTGCGCCCTGCTGCACAAAAACACTGCTGTAGGGGTAATTTCTGCCCTAAACCTTGTGATAGGACCCAACTTGTTCCATCCCAGAGTATCACTTAAAAGGTCCCATATTCTGCTCCTTTTCTGCAGTTTAATATGGATCATTGATGTCTTCATGAAATGGTAGTAACATGTTTTGGTCCAAAAAGCCAATAAATCAAGCACAGCAGCATTGTTTCCAGGCTCTCATAGCCCCTCTGTTCAGAACGCTCTGATTTAGTGGGCGTGGCCTTCATATGTAGACGATCCACTGCTGATACCGCCCCGCTCTTCCACGTCACTGAGAGCGGCGCCACGAGCTCCGAGTGCACAATGTTAAGAAAACAACGAAGCTCGTTTACCGTAACATTACAGGCTAAAACAACAGGCCAACCGCAGCTAAAGTTAGCATCCTGAAGCTAGCCACTTAGCCTTGTCTTCTTCCGAGATGGGAAGCTTGAGCATGAAACTATGTGGCTGTTTACTGCCAAAAACAAAGCAGTAATGGCTCTTCAACTTTGGCATTCTCCTCCCCGCTGCTGGAGAGATTTCTCTCCAACAGCGGCCATTGGATGGCCAGTGTGACCGCACCTTAGTTAAAAGTCTGACTTCACTTAGTTAAATTCATCTTAGACAGGAACATTAACTTTTCTCAAAAGTGTTGTCTTCAAATTAACATCTTCTTCAAGATAACTTCATAACATTGATCTCTGGAGCCTCTTAAGGGTCACGATGAGAGGTTCTTTTGTGTTGACCCCCTTGAAACATTTAAGTATCAGCCCTCCGCTTCGGCTCCCGCTCACCCTGGTCCTCTCTTTCGGCTCCCGCTCACCCTCGTCCTCTCTTTCGGCTCCCGCTCACCCTCGTCCTCTCTTTCGGTGCTCATTTTTCTCTCTACTGACGAGAGACTTCCTGACTGTCTGAGCTCCTACGAGCGTGATTGGCTGTCAATCGTTCTGAGACAAATGACACTCAAACTATGATTGGCTGGAAACGTCACATGATATATGATGCATTTAGGGTTTACAAATAACTCCGTCAGACTGGGGTAGATCTGTAACAACCACATGAAATTGTCATATTATCGTACATTTAGCCTTTTTTGGAATTACTGATGGCACATCGTACAGAGGGCTAAATTATCGTACAAATACGATAATTATCGTATGTCTGGCAACGCTGCTGTTGCCCCGTTTCCACAAAGCAGTCCGATTTGGGTCAGTATGGTTTGGTACAGTTGGTTAAGCCTGGTACTGTTTGCGTTTCCACAGCCAACCCCACCCCCTCGTGGTAAGCGGAGTACAAGCCTGACGCCGACAGCTGCGTCAGTAACATAATAACCTGACACTATAGCAGTGTACCCTGCTGATAAATCCAGCGGAAAAGAAAAATGTGACACAGTAAATAGAGAGCAACGATGGGAAACATCCAGCAATTTGTCCTCTCTGTAACTGGCATGTGGCTCTTTGTTACAAAGAACAATCAAGCTTTGTTTCAGAGAAGGCTGTGGGCCGCCAGGAAAAATAAGTGATGATTCTTTTGACCAATTAACGAACTGCAGTGTTGTAGCTCCACCTTCTGGGGTCAGATCGGTTTAGTCTGGCACCCCTAAGGCAACATGTTTACAGCCTCGTTCAAAAAACAGCTTGGGTCTAAAACGCTGATTTCACTATCGGCACATTGTGTGGTGAGTTAACTTTTTTCTAACTTGAAGTTATAAGGATCGTGTGATTTTCCAATCAGAGGCACAGCTCAGGTCACATGACTGTCCTGCGCCCTGAAACTGTTCGAAATGAAACTTACAGCTAGCATCATAAAGAATGTGGCTGCCTCTACGGATTGTCTTTATTTCAAGTGTCAGGGACAGATGGGTGATGTCGCGGAGGCTACGGCCATGTTTGATACAGTCTATGGGCACTGCAAGCTGCCTCCTGAAGAAGCAAAAGGAGGATTAACCAACAGCTGGTGCGTAACAAGCGCGAGTGATTTAAGTTGCGGTCACACTGGCCATCCAAACTGAGCTGTGCTCAAGCAGGGGTTAGGTGTGGATTTACACCTAGAAGAAGCGATGGAAACTAAAGATTTCTCTGCGACTCTCAGGATATTTACGATGTGAAGTACATCATTAAAGCATGTAAAACATAGAGGATAACACTTGTCTTTTAACTCTGGTAAATGATGGTAGTTAGAGCAGAATGGATTTTCTCCAGTAACTGTGTCTTATGTACGCGCATCGACGCGTACGTTTGAAACATCTGTACAAAGGAGATAACAATTCTGAAGGCATGGCTACTTTTATTTCAGCGTGGTGGTGCACCATGATCATTTACACGCAGCAGAAACCCTGAAATAACTACATGGATAATACAAACAAACAAAATCTCTTTAAATAAACAACCTCAGGTTTGCATGTGATCCTAGTTTAGGATTAACATATTTTTTTAGTCAGTGGCAGGTGCTGTGGCAGGTGTCACAGTAGGAGACAATTCACAGGATGATGTTGATGATTTCTGGAGACAGAGGATCAGCATCGGTCAGGACAAAAATATAACCTCCTTTTTACCATCTTTACCAAGAGTGTGTCTCTGTTAGTTTGGAGCTACAGGATTAACACTTTGGTGCCCCAAGCAGCATCTCAGCTATAACTGATAAGCTAATTAAGCTAAGCACTAGAAGCTAACGTTAGCTTAACTGGAGCCTTTTGGACAACAGCTAACAATGATGTACGAAAAACAAGAAGAAAACAGGCCAATGAAGGCAAGGCAAGTTTATTTGTAGAGCACAATTCATACACAAGGCAATTCAAAGTGCTTTACAGCTAACATAAAATAAAATCACAATAGACAAAATGAAATCATTGCATAAAATCACATCATGAAACATTAGAAATGATTCATTAAATTAAATTAAATTAAATTAAATGAATGAACTCCAAACAAACAAAGTGACATGATAAACAACACAGCTAGCAGCTAAGAGCTAATGCTAGGCTAAAGTTAGAGAAAATCCCAAACCGTCTGCCAGACTGCAGTGGTGGTTCTAGTGTTAAAGATAACTTATATTTCTTTACAGCAAAGTCACAATCTGCTGCCCCAAATACGATGTCAGTTTACCTTAGAGCAGATGGAGACATCCTTCTTCATTTGATTCACACAGAGCTGATGTTGATCTACTGCACAACTTTATTCAAAGATAAATTCTGTTCAGATGTGTCTTACTGTACATTCACACCAGAAGTGGTCTGAGCGTTGGCGGCGTCCAGCTGCCATTCATTTTCTATGATTGCCGGTGTCGAGGGGCGTTCAAGGTGGCGGCGATCACGAACGGCGTGGAGTGGCACGTTGCGAGCGATGAGCTGAAGTTGGGAGAAGCTCAACTTTATGCAAATTAGCAGCAGCGCGAACCAGGCGTCAGCCAATAACAGGCCGATCTGTATTACGGGGCAGGAGATTTAAAGGGGGGGGAAACAGGGTAAACAATGGAGGACAAACTTATTGCTGTGTCCAGCTTCCCCCAGCTGTATGATGTGTCTCTGTTTATCTACAGGGACATTAAGAAAAAGAATGATTCTTGGAAAAAGATATCCAACATTAGATTGATTAGGAATGTTAATTTGTGAAATATGTGTGCAACCAATTTGTATATATATATATATATATATATATATATATATATATATATATATATATATATATATATATATATATATATATTAGGGCTGGGACTTTAACGTGTTCATTAGATTGATTACACCGCACATTAACGCGTTATAAAAATCAATGCAAGATTAACTCATTGGCTGCCAGACATTTTCAGGGCATCTTGAACGATCTTTTAAGACCCAAATAATGTTTTCTATGACCATGTAAACACCAAAGTTACTTAAGAAGAGTCGACTCTCTTCTTTTATGTCTCTCTTCCTGTTTTTGGTCCAAAAAATAGAAATTTCAAACTTTTTTGATCGCGTTCACCTCAGGCGCTCCATCCTTTGATCCTCTCGATGATCTCCGTCGACTTTCCTCACGATGGTGCCGCTCTTTCTCTCTGAACTTCCGCGACACATCCTCAGTTGGAGCGTGAGCTGCCTGAACTTTTCTGACTTGCAGCGTCTCTCTGTGTCTCTGTCATCTCACTTTTCTCCTCATATCCATGCTGAGCTCTCGTCTAAAGAGCGCACCACCCACAGTAGTTTACGAGCAGGATTTTGGTTGACAAGCTCCACCAGACTCCGCCTCCCTCCGCTGAAAAAATATATTTCACTTTTATAGACGCAGTAAACAGTAATCGAATGTCAGTGGCAGGGAACACGGACATTTTAATCAATATTGTCCAGTTGAATAAAAAAAAAAAAGGATTTTCAAATCTTCTCTTTTTCGTGTATTCACTCATTAGTCATGCACTATAATTTTGTGATGCCCTAGAATTCAAATTCTTGATGTAGGGACCTTAAGCAGATATAAGATTAACATGTGATTAATTAGATCAGTTAATTATAAATCCTGTAAATAATTAGATTGTTTTTTTAATCTCCTGACAGCACTATTTACCACATAACGGCTGATGAATGTACTTGAAAGTAGTGTCCACAAAAAAAACATCTTCTGAACAAAATAAACAGGATTTTGTTGTTTAAACCTGCGTATGATAATATTCAATGATTTAGACTTCTACCAAAATCTGTTTGAACTGAAAAGTGTTGCTTCTGATGTTGAATATTGATATGATTAAAATGCAATTAATTACAATTATCAATTACAAATGGCAAAATTAATTCAACTAATTTTTTAAATCAAGTCCCACCACTAATATATATATATATATATATATATATATATATATATATATATATATAGATAGATAGATAGATAGATAGATATATAGATATATAAAAGCATGAAAACAAGAATGATTGTACGTTGTCATCCAGAGCACAGCTAATCCTCCCAGGGTGACACATCTGCACCGCAACTTGTAAGCCCCGCCCCTTCGGCAGCTCACAGCGCTTCCCCTGCCTGCGTGCTTCTGTATGTTTTCAACTGCCAAGCAGCGCGGTGAAAGCGGCCAGAGCGTTGACAAGCGAATTTGCCACTTCTGGTTTGAATGTTCAGTTAGGAACAGTGTTGTCACAGTTACCTTGACAAAGTAATCTGATTACTGATTACTCCTTTTAAAAGTAACTCGGTTACTTGACTGACTACTCAATTTTGAAAGTGGCTAAATTAGATTACAAGTTACTTTATTAATTCCATTCAGCAGCTACCGACAACACCTGTAGCTGCATGATTTGGCAAAATTGTGCGATTGCAATTAAAATGAATAATGCTTTAAAAGAACATGCAGAGATTACTGGTAGTTGTGAAATGTGTACTTTACAATTGAAAACAAAAATATTTATTTTTTACATTTTAAATTTCAAAATACAACTAAAGAAAGCATTTACATCACTGTTTTTGGTGCACTACAGCACTGTTCAGTTAAATTCTTTTTTAAATGCTTTGTTGGAGCGTTGTTAGGCAGTCGGAAAATAGAGAGAATCAGAAAAAACTCAACTGCAAGGAAATCACTGCAGTGATTCAGCAGCGTGGACGTGACAAAGTAAAATACAGCAGGGTTTTAAACATTTAATTTACACAGCCTTCGTTTACACCTTGATTAATTAATCTGTGATATCTGACCGTTAGAAGCCACAATATTATCAATTGTGTCCGTTCAGGTCCAGAAACGTGGAAAGTTGTCTTTTAAAAAAGTGTTTCAGCTCTGAAAGAAGCTGCAGACTCCTGAACCTGTCACAGACTGAGGAGGGAGTGGAGCTGAAGTGTGTCAATGTGCGCAATTACGCACGGGTAGACCGGAGTTTTATGATTATTCGTACCACGAGACGAGCACATGGGTTGATCTCATGTAAATGAACGTCTTCTGTTAATAACTAGTCACTTTTTCACCCACAGTTCACGTTTATATGATAATGTTGTGAGGAGTAAAATAATAATCTTCACAGTAAATCCTGTAATCAATACAGCTTCCTTAAAAACAAAAAAACAAACAAACAAAAAACAGGCTTAAAGTTTGATCCAGCGTCCTCGGAATGTTCTCTGCGGAGACTTTATCATGGACATGGGAGTGTATTAAACACTGATAACCAGCTCTTTATCCTTTTTTTTTTTTTTGTAGGTAAATCGATGGAGAAAACACTTTTTTTATATGGTGAAATCAGCTGACAGCTCGCGCTGCTCTTTCATAGGGATATATTTTACAGATTAATGGAAGAACAGTGAAACATTCTTGGTGACATATCTAATTCAAGGATCTAAATATTAATAGAAGAACATCAGTGTTTCTGTCTGAATATGTTTTGCCCTCATATGATCTAATAACTCCTTCACAGACAGATTTCCCTCGATGCACTGCACTCCTCGTGACATAAAACTTGCGTACATGAACTCAGACCTGGCCTTGGATTTGAGCGTACCTAACGCCCATGTCCAGATTGACAAATGCGGATCTATGCAGGGAAAGGAGCGTACAGCCATTTTTCAGGCGTAGCTACGCATGTTTGATAAATCAGGGCCATTGTGATTGTCACTAACACTAAAGTCCTATTTTAATGTTATACTCCCTTTCAGCAGACTGTCTGCTACAATTTGGTGTTAGCTGCAGGTTTGTACTATAATTTGTTACCTAAGTGTTAAAATTTCTGATGACCCAGTACACATTTCATATTCCAGATCCTAGGATCCAGAATATTGTTACAATCTGGATGGTACTTTAAATTATGGTGACCTTGTCTTGTATTCTTTTTTAAAGCAATCCAACGATTTATGATGGAGTTATATACACATATGGTGAAAACGGCCCTATTGCACAATGATAAAGAATCCTTTAATAAAGTCCTGGATCCAGACGGTGATCCAGATGACCTCCAAAATTTAATCACTTCTTCCTTATCCCGATTTGAACATTTCCCAAAAATTTCATCAAGATCCATTTGTTACTTTTTTTGTTACTTCACAGACAAACAAACTCTTCCTAACATAACCTCCTTGGCGGAGGTATTAAAATAAAATAAAATAAAATAAGAAAATATTAATTTATAATTTTAAAAAGGGAGGAACTTATGGGGTAATTTCCTCCTCTTTTAGAAAAATGAAACTCATGCCCTTCCAGTGGAGTTACCTCTTTTCATGTCCTGTCTGGGTAGGATTTAGGAACCAGCTGATCTTTTGAGTGTTTGTCATGCAGTTTTTTTGTGGCATTTACATTTAAGCTGTATTCAGACCAGAAAAGTCCTTTGGTCCACTTGTTTGGTCCGGACCAAAAGCGGACTTTATTTTTTTTCGTTTGGTGAGGTTCGTATTCAGATTGTACTTTTTGCAAGTGGACTATATTCTGTAAACACATCCACGTGTGTGACGATCAGTGCTCTCATTGGACAGCACTGACAAAGGGCGGCACACAGAATACAGACCTGGAAATGGAGGTAAACATGTGTGTTTGTGCTCTTATAGAGCTGAAAATCATTTTCACAACATGCTAGCAAAAGCGTGGCTAAACAGAAGACGGAGGATCAGGTATGAACTAAAGACGGTTAGGTTACGGTGGCTTTATAGGCCCAAAAGGCGCATGTATCCTGTAGTAAGTTCGGATGGACCTTGGTTTGTATTCAGACCTGCACCGGAGAACCACGAACCACACCAGAGTTCGTTTGGAATAGGACCAAGATTACCTCAAAAAGTGGGTCTCGGTCCGGTTGTTTGGTCTGCACCAGGGTTCGTTTGTGTCTATTCACACCTGCATGAAAAGTCCGCACCAGCGTAGGAAACAAACCCTGGTCCGTTTAAAGTGGACCAAACAGTCCAGGTCTGAATACGCCCTTAAACTCTTTTGAATAGCAAGATCAGAAGAATCAAACCTTGAAGTTAAGACCCCAGCTATTATATAAACCCCTTAAAACATGATAAAAATGTGATGAAGCATAAAGACAAAGGAAGAGTAAAATGTATAACTTTAGAATGATCTACACAGGTCCTCCCCAACAGTGAGCTTCAATAAGTGAAAGACATGAAAGATTAATAAATAACAGTAAAAATCACCTTAATGAATCACAGCTGGAGAAACAAACTCTCCTCCACACTCTCTGTGGATCCACTCCTCGTGAAGGTGTCAGGGGAATGAACGGTCTATGAAGCGGGTTCTGCCAGCAAAGCAGACGAGAATGAAGATTTGGTGTGAGCAGCTGACCCTGTCAGCTCTGATATAACCACAGGTACAAGGGTACAGCCCCGACTGTAAACTGTGCTGTTAAACTGACAAAGTGATGGTCCGTTCAGAGGAGGGGTCACTGCTGCTGTGAGTTAATGCACAGTATGAAGTCAGTGCTGTTGGTTATGAACTGAATCCTGTGATCCAGGTGAGTTTCACGTTGTAGTTTTTGCACACAGCACTGAGTTATGATCAAGCTTCAGCAGAGACCAGCGATCAAATCACATCATCACTCTGCTGTGTCGGTGTGTGACCACCTATAAAACCTCTCAAACTCACACCGCCTGCGTGTTCAGTCTAACACGCAGCCCAGACAGCTGGAGTCATGAGACCGAGGAGTCCCCCTCCCTCCCTCCCTCCCCCACTGATCATCCTTTCTTTGTTCAGGCTGGCTTTGGCTCACTCTGTCCGCTTGTTTTTATCCTACAGTAAAATACAATCTCTGTAGCAGGGTATTTTATTTTGAAAGTTAACTGGATGTTTTAAGGCGGTTTCAGTGCAGTTCAAACATGGAACGACAGAGAGATTTTGAAATGTGGAAAACAAACTGTCACTGATTTCATTGTTTCTTTTGCAGGAGTTCAAGGCCCCGTTTACACGATGCCGAAAACGGTCGATTCAGCAAACATTTCGTTTGCGTTTTGAAGAGACCACGTTGCGTTTTCAGTGAAAACGCAAACTTTTGAAAACGCTCCCCAGAGTGGAAAGATCTGAATCCGCTCCTCCATCCAGCTTCGTGTAAACACAGAGCGGAGCGTCTCAGGGTGAAACGATGACGTCACCGCATGCGCACTCGCAGTTTCAGGTGAAGGCTCCGCGCTCAGCCACATTTCCAGTTGAGCCAGTAGGTGGCGGTAATGCACGTCATGGTTGGATTGCCGACCGTCTCACACAACAAAACGGCAGAAAAAGAAAGAACAGAAGAGGAGACTTCTCCTCCTGGAGTCGTATGAACGCGGATCGTTTTCACGCCGTCCTCATGTAAACGCGGGTGGCTTTTGAAAACGCAAAGGAAGAATCGTTGCGGGAGTCTCCGTGTAAACGGGGCCTAAGTCAGGCTCCTCACACGTTCTGGTCAGATTTGCTTAGGCTGTTCATTTTTAATGTGTAGACTCTGCTTGTTATCCTTTTCCTCTTAGATAACTGTCTCATAAAAACAGGATTCATGTCATAAAAATGCACGCACAACAAAAGTGGTGTTTGGCGAGTAATGTAACGCGTTACTATTACCAAACCAGTAATCAGATTCAAGTTACTTCTTCAACTCACTGTGCGTTACTTTCTTTTCATTTTTCATGTAAAAAAATCTAAATGCTTTTTTCTTGTGTCTCGGGGATTGATGGGAGTCGCATGTTCATCACGTTTTCACCATGAGGACAACTCACAAGTAATAGCAGCCAGCGACACAAAGGTAAACAGAGGGGGAGAGGAGAGATGTTGGTTTTCTAGCTGGAAACACAGTCACTGTTTGGAGTTTGTGTCAGCTAAAGATGATAATATTATGGATCGTTGTTCACTCTGCACTGGCAGTTTGCTTAAAGGCAAAGTTCAGTTTTTTTGGAGTGGGGTTGTATGAGCTCTATGTGACCACTAAGGACATAGATACAGTAGAAAGTTGTCTCCTCTCCCTCAGTAAGACACAAACTGTAATCGATGGTGACGAGGAAATAGACGCTAACAGGGACAGACGGTACCAAATTCAAAGGCTATTTTCTCAGCCTACAAGAACTAAAATCAAAAAGTAATACCACAGTTTAAGAGTACCATACATAAAACATTTTTTAAGTGCATTAAGTCTTCGGAAATATAAACATTTATCTGGACCTAACTAACTGGTCATGTATCCTTTCGCGCAGCACTAGTGCGCTCCGTCCCCCCTCCTCCTTTCAGCTGTAGGGAATGTAAACAAGCTATGCTTCAGGCGCCGGTTGTAGCTTTGTGTAAGTTTGACCAAGTATCGTAATTCTTTTGTTTGTACTCTAAGGATTGTGAGGCAGCGTAGGAAATTCAAAATGAGTGACTATGACAGCGACGATGAAGTTTCATTCACTTTGGAACCAAAAGGATACCTGTATGAACCGGAGTACACAGAAGAAGAGCTGCTACAGATGGCGACTGAAAGGAATACAGAGGAAACATCCGCAGACACTGGACATCAAAATGTTTTTTGTAGTGTACTCTTAAACTGTGGTATTACTTTTTGATTTGAGTTCTTGTAGGCAGAGAAAATAGCCTTTGAATTTGGTACTGTCTGTCCCTGTTAGCGCCTATTTCCTCATCACCAGCGATTACAGTCTGTGTCTTACTGAGGGAGAGGAGACAGCTTTCTACTGTATCTAATGTCCTTAGTGATCACATAGAGCTCATACAACCCCACTTCAAAAAAACTGAATTATCCCTTTGAGATATTTGACTCAAACATTTAGGAATCAGTCAGAGAGAGATTCGAGCACTGTGACCATAAACGCTTGAGAAGTTGTTTGATTTTTACCTGAGGAAAGGTGAGTCCCGTCTTTCATTGTAACTCCTTCTATTCCAAGAGCTGAACCCTCTGTTTAGCACAAATCCATCTGCTGAGGAGCAGAGCAACATAACGTAGGCTACAACGGGGCACCCGGTGGCAAGCAGGGGCGTGCCTAGACTTTTTAGACTGGGGTGCTCCGAGCAGGGTACTGAGGATTATGTGAGCCCACACTCCAGCAACATTTATTTTTGCTTGTTGTATTACAAATACAGGTTCAGTAGACTACAGATTTAAGAAAAATGAAACTGATAAACACCAAACCAGACCAAAACAAAAAAAATTAAAAAGAAAATAATTTAAATAAAAAATGGTGCAGTGCACCAAAAATGGTACTGTAAAAGCATTCGTTAGTTGTATTTCGAAATTAAAAATGTATAAAATGAATATTTTTGTTTTTAATTGTAAAGTACACGTTTTACAACTACCAATGTCTACATGTTACTTTAAAACCAAACATGTGGGCTCATATTAAAATTCATTTTAATTGCATTGTACAACTTTTGCCAAATTATGCAGCTGCTGCCGGCAGCTGCTGAAAGTAACTGACAAAGTAACTTGTAATCTGATTGAGTTACTTTTAAAACCAAGTAGTCAGTAAAGTAACTAAGTTACTTTTTAAAGGAGTAATAAGTAACTAGTAATCAGATTACTTTTTCAAAGTAACTGTGGCAACACTGGGGATCAGAAAGGTTTCCATTCATGTCAATGTGTCTGTGATGGTTCCGTCTTCAGTTTGCTATTTGCTGAATTATTTTTTTTTAAGTTTCCTCATGTTTCAGTCTACCGGTGTTTTTTCTGGTTATGCTTTATATTTCTTGTCTTGCATTTTCTGTGTTAATCTCAGTTATTCTTGTGTCTTCCCTTGCATTTCAATTTCACTTTGTTGCTCCCCGTTTGGTTTAAGGAGGGTACACACTACAGGATAATGGGGATGATTTTTGTCCCTATCTCCCCCTCAAGATCAAAGCAAGCAAAGGTCTGATTGTCTGATGACATCATGTGTGATTTTCCTGTGGTGTGGGGTGTGTTTAGAGTGATTTCTTCTGGTAGGAGCTGCTCAGAAGGCTGCCGATTCAAAACAACTTAACTCAACTCCAACTCATATTGATATTCATACAGCTCGTACCCCTGTCTCCACAACCTTTTCCATAATCCCTTTTCTTTTGTGCGTTTTTTCTGAAACTCTAGAGTCCGAAAACAAACACATTTGCTTTTTCCCGTTCGTCTGTCATTTTTGTTTACACCGAAGTCACAGTTTTACTACGCGAGATTTGGAATGTTGCGCGTGAAGAAGCTGAAGCTCTGCTGAAGAATCTGTTAGCGTGTGGTCAGACCCCACATTGTAAGATCATGAGAGAGAAATCTTGTGCAATCTGTCTTTTGTTATCATCAATTGTGTGCTCTCTAAATATGTGAAGGTTTGGAGAATCCTGTAATGTGTACCAGCCTTTAGTTCTCCTTGTGTTTTCCTCCTGTTCAATCACCCCTCATGTGTTTCACCTGTGTCTTGTTCCACACCTGTTTGCTCCTCTTTCTATGTCTCTTTTTTTTTTAGTTCAGTGTCAGCTTGTTGTAGCCTGTTGCTGTGTGTTTGGTGTGTTTGGTGTCTCAGGTCTCCAGGGGCCTGCACTAAGAAGCTGGATTAGCTCTTAGAGAGATAACTTCCAGGATAAGTTTCGGGTTTTCCGTACTATGAATGTGGATCTCTTTTTAACCAGACACGTTGCCCCGGTAACTGATGCTGAACGCCAAACCTGGTCTGGAGCAGGTTAAGTTCCAGGAAAAGAGCTCACGGGGTGTGACAGACCGCCCGCTGACCAATCGGTTCTCTCGGACGGGCATGAAAGACCGCTCAGTCACCAATTTGCTCAGCTGGAGTGAAGTCCTCCGGCGTGGGACCACCCCCTGTCTTTTTGGACCAACATTTTTTCTTATGGGCTGTGAACCAACAATATCTTACTGATCATCATAACTGAGACACTGTCAGGGAAAAGTAGAAATGTGTGTAAATGGAATCTTTCATACTGACCACATTGAAGGATGTTTTTATATTTATTTTTATTTGCTCGCACGTCCCTTTCCCCCCACTGCTATTGCATCTGCAATACAAACTGCCTATAATGAGCGTTTTCCTTGGGATTTGTAGGAAAGTGGACTCTTTCTAATTATGAGGTGGGATATGATGCTGATCACACACACACACTGACTGACAACATGAATGAATAAGAACCTGACTGGCCGTGTCGTCACATGATGAGATAGGTCTATTAATATCAGCATTTAGGAAATTTATGTATTCACAGAGTTAGTGATTTTTTGCGAGCAATCCCTCCTGCTTCTCGCGGCCGCAGTCGTACTCCTCATATTTTTGCAGGATTATTTGCTGCTCCTCCCTGGGAAAGTAGCCTGCTATCTTCTCTATTGTGGAAAATGCTCCAGGGCCGCTAACTACGCCCATTTTATGTGTGCGCGCACAGATCCCAACCGGATTCACTTATCAAGTTGATAACGAGCTTTGTAGTACAGCAGATCGGGATAGAATAGAATAGAAATAGAATAGAAAATACTTTATTTATCCTCAAGGGGAAATTCAGGAGTCACAGCAGCAATCAAGGAAACAAAAGTAAGAAAGTGTATTCCAAGTGCAAAAAGGTCCATAAGAAAATAGATGACGATATCCCATCCACCACTCGTCCACCACTCGTCCACCACTCTCCAGCCCAGCCAGTCTCCACCTCCACAGGGTCCAGAACTGAGCCTCCCCAGAAGTCTGTTCAGTCTCTGTCTCCTGGATCCTGTCTGCTCACAGCAGATGAAGCTCCTCCAATGGGGCGCCGGCGTCCGATGTCAGCTCCGTCAGCCACGTCCGTGAACAGCACGATGCCGCTGGGCTAGCATGGCTAGCTCGTCCATCCCACCGGAGTTAGATCCCACGCTCCCAACAACGATGGATGGATGGACAGGACATGGACATGGACCTCCTAGATCGCACCCAAGAACCAGCACGTCATCCTCCTCCTCCCCCTCAGCTTGAGGGAAATCATCAAGCCCTATACTAGTTAGCATTGACATGCTACAGGCTGCTAACAGCTAATTTCACATGTAAACAATGCAGCCATGGTTACATGTAGGACCTCCAGACAAACACAGGAGAAAAGTAGTAAAAATATCGCTGAAGCCACAAAAAGTTTGGTGTCCGTGACCGACAATGAACCATACAAAGTGATGATCCACTCCAAATACAAAGATGACAAAAAAGAGACGAAAAAAAATAACAAGAAACGGACAAAGACGAGAGAGCTACTGCAACAGGCAGCTACTTGGGCAGCGCCTAGCGGATGACGGAGATCCGGTGAAGTTCAGCGAGTTGTTGCAGTTATCCTTGATGACTTAATCCAGCTTCGTAGTACAGGCCCCTGGTTCCATCTGTGTTCCTTGTGAGAAGTATGCTAGTGTATTTGGTTTCTGTTTCTTTTGTGAGTTTTTGGATTTTTAGTTTAGTTAAGTAAACATTTTGGTTTAACTCTGCTTTTGGGTCCTCCACCTCTCGTTTCCTGCTCCTGTGGACTCTTGACAGTGACAGCTCACACTGAATCTGTTCTGTTGCGGTCTGTCTGTGTGGCTGCTCCGTCATGTTGCAGGTAATACCCAGCCATCCTGTTTTTGACGGATGTGGAGCTGTGACGCATGAATTCAGCATAGGGAAGATACAAGGGGACAGGAAGCTGTGACCAGGAACTACTTTCAAAATAGCTTGACTACGATGATAAACAGACATAATGAGTGGAGCCAGACCAGGAGTCAACAGGTTTGAGGTTTTACAGCCCAACATGGATGAAGAGAGACTTATCTTACTAGAGACTTACATTCCGTTGCTAGGCGCTACCCAAGTAGCTGCCTGTTGCAGCAGCTCTCTCGTCTTTGTCCGTTTCTTGTAATTTTTTTGTCTCTTTTTCGTCATCTTTGTATTTGGAGTGGATCATTACTTTGTATGGTTCATTGTTGGTTACGGACACCAAACTTTTTGTAGCTTCGGCGATGTTTTTTACTACTTTTCTCCTGTGTTTGTCTGGAGATCCTACATGTAACCATGGCTACATTGTTTACATGCAAAATTAGCAGT
This sequence comes from Halichoeres trimaculatus, assembly GCF_033239565.1. Classification (NCBI taxonomy): domain Eukaryota; kingdom Metazoa; phylum Chordata; class Actinopteri; order Labriformes; family Labridae; genus Halichoeres; species Halichoeres trimaculatus. The sequence continues at coordinate 3,491,537 of NW_027437180.1, forward strand.
TAGCAGCCTGTAGCATGTCAATGCTAACTAGTGTAGGGCTTGATGATTTCCCTCGAGCTGAGGAGGAGGAGGTGAGGACAACGTGCTGGTTCTCGGATGTGAGCTGGGAGGTGACGACGTGGACCTGTCCTTCCATCCATCGTTGTTGGGAGCGTGGGATCTATCTCCGGGGGATGGACGAGCTAGCTGTGCTAACCCAGCGGCATCGTGCTGTTCACGGACGTGGCTGACGGAGCTGACATCGGATGCCGGCGCCACATTGGAGGAGCTTCGCCTGCTGTGGGCAGACAGGATCCAGGAGACAGACTGAACAGACTGCTGGGGAGGCTCAGTCCTGGACCCTGTGGAGGTGGAGACTGGCTGGGCTGGAGAGTGGTGGACGAGTGGTGGACGGGATGTCGTCATCTAATTTCTTATGGACATTTTTGCACTTTCTATACTCATTCTTACTTTTGTTTTCTTAAATGCTGCGGTGACTCCTGAATTTCCCCTCGGGGATAAATAAAGTATTTTCTATTCTATTCTTTTCTATTATCAATGGAGTGGGAAGAGCAGGAACTCCTCGGTCTGTGACTCCAGCTGTCCATCAGTTATACAGCTTGTTGGACTGAACACACAGCCGGTGATTTGACAAACGCAGTCAATACATATGCAGTGTATTTCAGGCGTCACACTTTACATTCACACTTAAAATTCTTCAATAGGTCTCGATTGGCAAACGTGAAAAGTAATGAAATGATTCAGAGATCTTTACATCACTTGTGGTGATCAAAAAATCAGGAAAGGTGAGATGATTTGACACGCTTCTGTGAACTCATGCTCAAACTTCTATTCTCATTCTTTTCAGGCCTGCTGAGAAAGAATGAGAACACACCTCAGCAGACATGACTATTTTTGCTAATTATTTTTATTGTTTGTATTTTGTTATTTTTTATTTCATTAATGTAATTGTTATTTTCATTTTGCTATTTGTAATTTTAAGCAGAAAGTTTGACTATCAATAACATGACTTTTTTTAAAGGTTGAGGGGGAATGTCAATACAGCCTTAAGATAATCAAAAAATAACATTCCTCAAAAATTAGGTAAGGGGAATGTTGAGGGAACCAAAAACGCAACCAACACATGACAGTAAGGAAATGAAACAAAAACTTTCCTCAACCAAAAGTAACAGTCAGGGAACACAGCTGTAACAAAGAGCTAACGCCATCACAATGTTCAGGGGCCCAACCCTGGTTAGTAGGGATGAAGCTGTTATAGCTTTGATTGCGCCAGGCCCTCTTCCAGAAAACACCGAAGCACAGAGTCATTGGTTTTTCTAAGTTCAGGGTTAAAAATACATCAGAGTGTAGTCTTGAGTCAGTGCAGAGAGCTGGAAAGCTGGTATCAAGACATCTGAAGAGGATAGCTGCTATCTGAAAGATTATTTTAAATAAAGATTCTGTCAGATATTATTGTTTCCCTTTTTTTAATTCAGCTTAAACAGCATGGGCTCTGCTGCAGATCTTAACAGTTTAGAGGGACTGCTGCAGGAGCTCCAAGCCACCACTGAGTGGCAGCATTGTGCTGTTTTAGAGCTGCAGAGCTGAAGATGAAAGCACTGATATATCTCAGGCCAAAGCACACAAGTGTTGTGTCATCAATGCTCTTTACTGAACTCCAAACTGTCAGAGGCTGTGAGCTTCTGTCTCATTCACATATATCTTTTTAATTAGTAATTTTTTAACAGAATTTTATTAATTTTTATATTTCTACAAAGAAACAAAGGACCTAAAGCCCATCATCATGCCATTGAATCCCATACATGACTAGTACAGAAACAAAACAGAAGAAATAAATAAATAAATTTAAAAAGAAAGGTTTGTTGACAGTGAAAAATATAGAAAAATTCACATTTTAAACAAAATGGGGAAAAGAGGCACATGAAATAAAATGCCACCACTATGCCATTTTTTTTTACATTGAAAACAAAAAAAATTATTCATCATGCTTATTTTCAGGCACGCACAAATGACTTATTTTTTTAAACCCAAAGCTTTCAAAGTTTGTGACTTGGTAGAGCACAGAAAAGCTTAACTACTCAACAATGTGAGAAAGAATTTGCTGCCAAAAACATTCAGAAAATAGGAGGTATTGTACTTTCTTTTCTTCTCTATTGCTACATTAGAACATGAAAAATAGACATCTTCTTGCACCTGCAGCCAAATAACTTGTTGCATATTGTCACATTAACTTTGTTTTTCCGTTGTCTAGATTCTTGCTCGTGTTGTACGTCGCTCTGAAAAGAAGCGTATGCTAAATGAACCCGTAATATTTTCGGGTTGAGTTGGAAACTGTTGGAAACTCCGAACCACCACTGTGTGGAAGCGTTGAGTTGTGTCTGTAAACGGAGCTGAGGAGCAGAAACAAGCACCGGTGAATCTCCGACAGAAGAGGCTGTGATCTTCAGCGGCATTGATATCTATTACATGATGAAATGTTCACCCATTAGACTTTGTTATTCATAGAACATATGAAATTAGGTATGTTCAACTTTAAATGATTAACATGTTAAACTATAGAGTAGCGGATATCAACTCTTTTGTTGGTGTGGTGGCTCTTAAAAGAGCCTTTGTGTTGTTGTTATTGAGCTGCAGACAGTCTAAGCTCTCTCTCCACGGATGCGGCGGGCCAGCTGGATGTCTTTGGGCATGATGGTGACTCTCTTGGCGTGGATGGCGCACAGGTTGGTGTCCTCGAACAGCCCCACCAGGTAAGCCTCGCTGGCCTCCTGCAGAGCCATGACAGCAGAGCTCTGGAAGCGCAGGTCGGTCTTGAAGTCCTGAGCGATTTCTCGGACCAGGCGCTGGAAGGGCAGCTTGCGGATGAGCAGCTCGGTGGATTTCTGGTAGCGGCGGATCTCCCGGAGAGCCACGGTCCCGGGCCTGTAACGGTGAGGCTTCTTGACGCCGCCGGTGGCCGGGGCGCTCTTCCGGGCAGCCTTGGTGGCCAGCTGCTTCCTGGGAGCTTTGCCTCCAGTGGATTTACGAGCGGTCTGCTTGGTTCTTGCCATGCTGTCTTCTTTCTCTGACTTGGAGTAAAAATGTGGACCAGACAGGAGCCTTGCTGCTCTTAAAGCGGAGGAGCGGCTGTAAAACGGTGACACTGCTTGAGAGCTCCGGCTGCTGATTGGTGAGAGGCCGCTCCTGGAGCTCAGCCCCGCAGAGGAGGGGGACAGAGCCCCCGCTAAGGCTCTGCTGCTCATTGGAGAGCGTGCTGGAGCGGAGCTGAGCCCGGGCCGCCCCCTGCTGCCCTGCTCCAAGCCTCTTTACTGGTTGGTGCGCCGGGGAAATGCGCGCGCTCTCAGCCTATATCAGGGGGGCTTTGGGCCAAAGGGGGCATCATATCTCTGAATCCCGACTCACGAAAGATTAATCATGAGTGGAAGAGGCAAAACCGGCGGCAAAGCCAGAGCTAAGGCCAAGACCCGTTCATCCCGTGCCGGGCTCCAGTTCCCCGTGGGTCGTGTCCACAGGCTGCTGCGTAAAGGAAACTATGCTCAACGAGTTGGAGCCGGTGCCCCCGTCTACCTGGCGGCTGTGCTGGAGTACCTGACCGCTGAGATCCTGGAGTTGGCCGGAAACGCCGCTCGTGACAACAAGAAGACCCGTATCATCCCCCGTCACCTGCAGCTGGCTGTGCGCAACGACGAGGAGCTCAACAAGCTGCTGGGCGGAGTGACCATCGCTCAGGGCGGCGTGCTGCCCAACATCCAGGCTGTCCTGCTGCCCAAGAAGACCGAGAAGGCCGCCAAGAAGTAAAGTCTCATACCTGACTGCTAACAACACAAAGGCTCTTTTAAGAGCCACACACCTCCACCAGAGAGACGATGTCCTACCAGAGGCTCAGGTCTACACTGAAGAATGCAGTCAGAAAATCTCAAATAATCGATTCAAATTAATCCAACAATGCTCCTAAAAACAAACATAAACTTGAAAGATCCCACTAAATTCCATTGTAAATTCATTTGGGTTGTTATTGACCCATGGACAAAATCTATGCAGCTCATAGAAATAAGAAAGGAAAAAGAATATGACCAGTGCCAGGCAAAAAAAGAAAAAGAAAAATAAGAATAAAATAATAAATACATGGCATAGCAAATAATAAAAAAAAATGCATTCACTTTAAAGAAATAGTTCAGAAACACTCGGGTCATTTTGGACCAATGTTGTGCAAGAAAAGGGTAGTGGTTCAAAAAGTGTTTTCTATTCAAGAAGTAATTACAGAAAAACTAAAATAAGTAAGAATTGTGTTTAAAATAAATAAATTAAGACTTCACTGGGAAATTCCTGATCCCTGAATGATAAAAAATAGGTAAATGCAAAGATATTGCACATAAAGAACAGTGCATTCACTTTGAACCCATGAGAAGCATCAAAGGGCTACTTAAAGACTAACTAGTAAACAAATAATCTTATAATGATGCATTTTACTGGTGAAGTCATCCCTGTGCTTCTTCAGGTCACAAAATTAACAGAGAGCAGGTTTTCTTCAGGTGAAAGGTTTTTTTTAAGCAGGTTAAAAACACAGACAAAGCTCTGTTACTGTTGTTAATGTTTGGGTTATTACAGTGCACATGTTCAGACACACAGACAGCTGTTAGAGCTGACTGACAGATGATCCAGAGGTGATCAGCTGACGCCATCATCATTAAAAGATGTTGCTTCATATGACCTTTTTTTAGCACTGGATTTTTTAAGATGATTTTTAATGCTGTATTTTTTGGAGTTTGAAGTTTCATAAAACTTTTAAAAACTGAATATTTTGAGACATGATTTTCTTTTACACTGACTCTAGTAACACAGAACCTAAGGAGAACGTCAGCCTGTGGTTATCTAAAGGTCAGAACCAAATCAGGATCTAACCTTTAGAGACGTTCCTCTTGTTTACACTGAAACCTAACAAAGCCTGATGTTCCCTAAACATTAAGGAACCTTAAAGTTTTTGTTTGATCTGAGAACAATGAGTAACTGTAGTGCCACAGTGTAATAATCCTGAGTGTGGCTTTGGAAACTAGAGGATGGATAAACATTTTCTTCTTCATCATCATTCATCTGAAAATGATTATCTACACATTACCATGGATGCTCAGAGTTTGGTCCAATGTTGCTTTTAGTTTTTATTTTGTTTGTTCGTTTATTTCTATATAGCTTTAACATTAAATTTGAAATGCACTCTGTCATATGAAAATACAATATGAAAAAACTTTTATAATTGTTGTAAGCCCAGTGTCCTTTAACACTGTGTCACACTGTTGCAGAAAGTCCAATGAAGACGGGCTTTAAAATAAAGTTCATACCTGGGGGAAAAAAAAAGAAAAGATATTCAGTTTTATAACAGAACACACTGATTTAGGATTTAAAACAACAATTCTAAGTTTTTCAAGATTGAAACCGAATCAAAGGAAGAAAAAATAATAGGTGCTAGAAATATGAAGTTTTTTTTATACAAAGTCTGATTTTGACGCTGAAAAAAAAAACAGTGTTAGAAATTCACATTCAAACTCTGATGACACAGAAATACTCCCATAATTTGGGATGTTTGAGTGCTTGTGTTTTTGAGAGAACGTGCGCAAAGTTCGTGGATGGCAAACCATGATTATCAGAAATAGTTTGGAGATACGATCAAGAGAGAAATCTTATAAAATAAGATCAGGCATCTGAGAAACGCCATTAAGAATCAGTCAACGACAGAAATATCTCCCTAAGCTTTTGTGTTTATTCTAACAACCCGAAAAAGCTGCTGTGGCGAGGATTTCCTCTTTTTCCAGTCTTTAAACTGCAGATCGTGTCTCTGATCATTCTCTGTCCTGCTTTTACTCATAATCAGGACACCAAGACAAATCACTTTGTCAGGACGCACAAAAACGTTAGTTACGTATTGTAACTCCAGATTCTATGAGTATAGGCGCAGCCCTTTAAGGCTATCACTAGTGGGTTCACCCTCGCGCGTCAGCGCAGCACTGAAAAAAAACTTAGTCCACGCCCACCCACGTGATGGGCCTCCCGCGCTACCTGCCCATAAATAGCCGCGGGTTCATGCAATCTGCTCCCGATAACAGCCTTTTTCTTCAGCTGATAAGGGGAACCAGTGAGGCCCATAGCTTAAAGGGCTGCGCCTATACTCATAGAATCTGGAGTTACAATACGTAACTAACGTTCTATTTCGTATAGGCTTCGCCCTTTAAGGCTATCGCTAGTGGGTTAAAGGCGAAGCAGGATGTAGTCAATGCCTCACTGGGTCCTCATCCAAAAAACCCAGCAACAAAGCTTCCAATAAACTCAGGCACGCACACAATCTCATTCACAGAATCCTGTATCATGTGAACTCCTGTGCCCTGTATGCGCAGAACGTGCGCACACAACTGCCTGATGATGTGATCCCTAACAGCCACCAGATAATGACTATTCATAATCATAAGGGCTGGCACTGCTGGTCTGTTGCTGAGAAGCAGAGAAGACGACCGTTACGCATTGTAACAGTCAAAAAATGAACAGAACAGACCCAGTAACACATCTGTCTCAGCCCCAGATAAGGAATACTCCTGATCCATGAAGCTGACTCCGCTGGTCTGTTGCTGAAAGCAGAGAAGACGATTGTTACGCACTGTAACAATCAACAATGAACAGAACAGACCTAAAACACATCTGTCTGTTGCTGAAAAGCAGAGAAGACGATCGTTACGCATTGTAACAGTCAAACAATGAACAGAACAGACCCAATAACACGCCTGTCTCATCCAGAAGCAGAATGAATCCATTCATGTCACAACCATCACTCTGATAGGATTCCTAACACAGAGTGGGACATAGAGAAGAGAGAGACATCTCTCAGATAAAACCGCACAAACGAGCATGGGGAAGACCAAGATTCTGCAGCGCAGATATCTTCCACTGACATCCCACTGTGCAAAGCCACACAAGAGGAAATTCCTCTTGTAAAATGTGCTCTGATGTGCTCAGAAGGAACACAGCCAGCTGAAACATAAGCCTGTGAAATAGCCTCACACAACCAATGTGACAGGCGCTGAGCAGAGAGAGGGCGCCCCTGCGAGTGCTCTCTATGATGCACAAATAAACGCTGAGAGTGACGCAGCGTGGCCGTGCGCTCCACGTAACAAGACAGAGCGCGCACAGGGCAAAGAAGGTGTGATGCAGCCTCCTCCTCGGAGTCATGCGGAGGAGGGAAAAAACCCTCCAACTTAACAACTCTTGATGTAAAAGAGCTATTAATGTTCTTAGGCATGTAGGAAGGATTCGGGCGTAAAACAGCCGAGCTGCAATCTCCCTGAATGCGCAGGCAAGATGGAGCAATTGAGAGGGCTGACAGATCACTCACTCTCTTAGCTGAAGTAAGAGCTAAAAGCAGAGCTGTTTTGAGTGATAAAAACTTTGGTGAGATTTGAGACAGGGGTTCAAACGGAGCCTTGCTCAACGCCCGTAAAACCAGAGATAAATCCCACTGAGGAGCAAAGGGGCGAGAAATCGGTCTGTCTCTCCTCACGCCTTTGAGGAAGCGTTTCATCAGTGGGTGACTAAACACAGTTCTGTCACCAAAACCTTCATGACAAGCTGAAAACGCAGCTGCATAAGTCTTAACCGTGCTAAAAGCCAAACCTCTGTCCATTAGGAGCCGGAGGAAAGACAGCACGCGAGGCAGGGGACAAGACACTGGATCCAAGCCTGACTCCATGCACCAGCGCTGAAAAACTGCCCATTTCCCCGAGTATGCTGCTCTCGTGGATGCAGCTCTTGCGCTCTGGATTGTGCGCACGACCTCGGGAGAGAGTCCGAGCCTCTCTAAGCGCTCCCTTTCAGCGGCCAGGCCCACAGACGCTGACCTATCACAGGGAAACTCCTGATCGTTCCCCCCTGCTTGGGAGAGAGCATCCCCCGCCACGGAATCATCCATGGCAGGCCCACTAGCAGGCGCTGTAACCATGGAAACCATGACGCTCCCGTGCGCTCCGGAGCTATGAGGACAGCTGACAGCTGCTCCTCCTGAATCCTCCTCAGAACCGAGGAATCAGGGGGACGGGCGGAAGGCATTAAGAAGCTTTTTGGGCCAGGGGTGGTGAGAGAACGCATCCACCCCCAGAGGAGGGTTGTCTCGTGCGCTCAGAGAAAACCACAGGGCACACTGAGTGTTTTCTCACGCCGCGAACACGTCCACCTCTGCCTGCCCGAACATTGACCAAATCTGAGACACCAGCTCGGGATGCAGGCTCCAGTCTCTCGCCTGAGGACCTCCCCTTGACATGATGTCCGCCCCCTGTTTAACACACCGGGGATGTACACCGCTCTGATAGAGAGGAGATGTCTGTGCGCCCAACATAACAGCTTTCTGGCTATGTCCAGCAGCTGCGCCGAGCGCACGCCGCCCTGACGGTTTATATAAGCCGCTGTTACTTGGTTGTCTGTGTGGATCAGAACATGCTGCTTCTGTAGAAAAGGAGTGAAATGCTGAACCACTTCCCACACTGTCAGAAGCTTCAACGCATTTATGTGGAGAGACATGTGAGCTGACCACTGTCCCCCCACAACCTGAGAGAGACACGTGCCCCCCCACCCCGAGAGAGAAGCATCCGTGAACACAGAAACGTGACATGATGCCTTCCCTAACGGTAACCCCGACTTCAGGACTCGGGTCGTTCCAGTGATCCAAAACGGGAGACACTGAGGGGGAAGCTAACACCATGCGTCTCCGCTGACGCACCGGGTCGATGCGCAGACGGATGAACCATCTCTGCAGCCGTCTCATGTGAAGTAATCCCAACGGTACTACCACATGAGCGTTAGTTACGTATTGTAACTCCAGAGTCTATGAGTATAGGCGCAGCCCTTTAAGGCTATCGCTAGTGGGTTCACCCTCGCGCGTCAGCGCAGCACTGAAAAAACTTAGTCCACGCCCACCCACGTGATGGGCCTCCCGCGCTACTTGCCTATAAATGGCCGCGGGTTCATACAATCTGCTCCCGATAACAGCCTTTTTCTTCAGCTGATAAGGGGAACCAGTGAGGCCCATAGCTTAAAGGGCTGCGCCTATACTCATAGAATCTGGAGTTACAATACGTAACTAACGTTCTATTTCGTATAGGCTTCGCCCTTTAAGGCTATCGCTAGTGGGTTAAAGGCGAAGCAGGATGTAGTCAATGCCTCACTGGGTCCTCATCCGAAAAACCCAGCAACAAAGCTTCCAATAAACTCAGGTCTGCACACAAGCTCATTCACAGAATCCTGTATCATGTGAACTCCTGTGCCCTGTATGCGCAAAACGTGCGCACCCAACTGCCTGATGATGTGTTCCTTATCAGCCTCCAGATAATGAATATTCATAATCATAAGGGCTGACTCTGCTGGTCTGTTGCTGAAAAGCAGAGAAGACGACCGTTACGCATTGTAACAGTCAAACAATGAACAGAACAGACCCAGTAACACATCCGTCTCAGCCTCCAGATAAGGAATACTCCTGATCCATGAAGCTGACTCTGCTGGTCTGTTGCTGAAAAGCAGAGAAGACGACCGTTACGCATTGTAACAGTCAAACAATGAACAGAACAGACCTAAAACACATATGTCTGTTGCTGAAAAGCAGAGAAGACGACCGTTACGCATTGTAACAGTCAAACAATGAACAGAACAGACCCAACAACACGCCTGTCTCATCCAGAAAACAGAATGAATCCATTCATGTCACAACCATCACTCTGATAGGATCCCTACCAGAGTGGGACATAGAGAAGAGAGAGACATCTCTCAGATAAAACCGCACACATGAGTATGGGGAAGACCAAGATTCTGCAGCGCAGATATCTTCCACTGACATCCCACTGTGCAAAGCCACACAAGAGGAAATTCCTCTTGTAAAATGTGCCCTGATGTGCTCAGAAGGAACACAGCCAGCTGACACATAAGCCTGTGAAATAGCCTCACACAACTAATGTGACAGGTGCTGAGCAGAGAGAGGGCGCCCCTGCGAGTGCTCTCTATGATGCACAAATAAACGCTGAGAGTGACGCAGCGTGGCCGTGCGCTCCACGTAACAAGACAGAGCGCGCACAGGGCAAAGAAGGTGTGATGCAGCCTCCTCCTCGGAGTCATGCGGAGGAGGGAAAAAACCCTCCAACTTAATAACTCTTGATCTAAAAGAGCTATTAATGTTCTTAGGCATGTAGGAAGGATTCGGGCGTAAAACAGCCGAGCTGCAATCTCCCTGAATGTGCAGGCAAGATGGAGCAACTGAGAGGGCTGAGAAATCACTCACTCTCTTAGCTGAAGTAAGAGCTAAAAGTAGAGCTGTTTTGAGTGATAAAAACTTTGGTAAGATTTGAGACAGGGGTTCAAACGGAGCCTTGCTCAACGCCCGTAAAACCAGAGATAAATCCCACTGAGGAGCAAAGGAGCGAGAATCGGTCTGTCTCTCCTCACGCCTTTGAGGAAGCGTTTCATCAGTGGGTGACTAAACACAGTTCTGTCACCAAACCCTTCATGACAAGCTGAAAACGCAGCTGCATAAGTCTTAACCGTGCTAAAAGCCAAACCTCTGTCCATTAGGAGCTGGAGGAAAGACAGCACGCGAGGCAGAGGACAAGACACTGGATCCAAGCCTGACTCCATGCACCAGCGCTGTAAACCTGCCCATTTCCCCGAGTATGCTGCTCTCGTGGATGCAGCTCTTGCACTCTGGATTGTGCGCACGACCTCGGGAGAGAGTCCGAGCCTCTCTAAGCGCTCCCTTTCAGCGGCCAGGTCCACAGACGCTGACTTATCACAGGGAAACTCCTGATCGTTCCCCCTGCTTGGGAGAGAGCATCCCCCGCCACGGAATCATCCATGGCAGGCCCACTAGCAGGCGCTGTAACCATGGAAACCATGACGCTCCCGTGCGCTCCGGAGCTATGAGGACAGCTGACAGCTGCTCCTCCTGAATCCTCCTCAGAACCGAGGAATCAGAGGGACGGGCGGAAGGCATTAAGAAGCTTTTCGGGCCAGGGGTGGTGTGAGAACGCATCCACCCCCAGAGGAGGGTTGTCTCGTGCGCTCAGAGAAAAGCACACTGAGTGTTTTCTCGCGCCGCGAACACGTCCACCTCTGCCTGCCCGAACATTGACCAAATCTGAGACACCAGCTCGGGATGCAGGCTCCAGTCTCTCGCCTGAGGACCTCCCCTCGACATGATGTCCGCCCCCTGTTTAGCACACCGGGGATGTACACCGCTCTGATAGAGAGGAGATGTCTGTGCGCCCAACATAACAGCTTTCTGGCTATGTCCAGCAGCTGCGCCGAGCGCACGCCGCCCTGACGGTTTATATAAGCCGCTGTTACTTGGTTGTCTGTGTGGATCAGAACATGCTGCTTCTGTAGAAAAGGAGTGAAATGCTGAACCACTTTCCACACTGTCAGAAGCTACAACGCATTTATGTGGAGAGACATGAGAGCTGACCACTGTCCCCCCACAACCTGAGAGAGACACGTGCCCCCCCCACCCCGAGAGAGAAGCATCCGTGAACACAGAAACGTGACATGATGCCTTCCCTAACGGTAACCCCGACTTCAGGACTCGGGTCGTTCCAGTGATCCAAAACGGGAGACACTGAGGGGGAAACTAAAACCATGCGTCTCCGCTGACGCACCGGGTCGATGCGCACACGGATGAACAATGTCTGCAGCCGCCTCATGTGAAGTAATCCCAACGGTACTACCACATGAGCCGCTGACATCATGCCGAGCAGCCGCATAATAAAAATGCTGTCACCACCCTGCTGGGGACAACTCGTCTGAGGAGGGCTGTCAGAGTCTGCGACCTCTCCTGAGATAGCCGCGCGCTCATTGTGGCTGAGTTCAGCTCCACTCCCAGATAAATAATCTGCTGAGACGGAAAAAGCGAGCTCTTTTCCAAATTGATAGCGAAGCAGCTTCAACAGGTGAAAAACCAACACCTGAGTCTGAGCTGCCGCCTCCTCCCTGGATCGAGCCAGTAAAAACAGGTCGTCCAGGTAAAAGGGAACTCTCATCCCACTCCTGTGTAGTGGCTGCAGAGCTGCCTCCACACACTTGGAGAACGTGCGGGGAGCAAGAGAATAACCGAAGGAGAGACGATTGTACTGGTATTGGACCTTTGAAAACGAGAAACACAGGAATTTCCTGTGTTTCAGAATAATAAAGACGTGAAAGTATGCGCCCTTCAGGTCCATTGTTCTCCTGGACGCATTCCAGTACTAGTTTTATCGTCAGCGTGTGAAACGGACGCTGCATTATCACTGTGTTGAACAGTGACAGGTCCAGAATGGGTCTCATCCCTCCCGTTTTCTTGGGGACCAGGAAATAACGGGAGTAAAAACCCTGATTCTCCTCTCCCTGTGGGACTCTGGAGATGACATTTTTTGGCAAACTCCTGCACCTCCTTCTGTAGGAACACACACTGATCCTGTGAGGACAGGTGTGTCTCCAGAATCCCGCTGAACGGTGGGGGAGACGAAGCAAACTGCAGAGTATAACCCCTGGCGATCAGCCTGTCCATCTACCTGTGCAGCGAACATACGCGCCTCCACTCTGAGCAGCGCTCTGAGAGCGGCGAGCATGTTGGTGTGGCGCCTCGTCCGAGAGAGAGGTGAGCCAGCTTAAAACCCTCGCCGCCGCTGCCTGTGTCAGAGAAATCTGAGCTGCAGCACATGGGGGGCTCTGATTGAAAAGGCTGGTAGGGCTCTTTTTCCACTGACTGTAAGAGAGGGAAAAAGGCGAAGCCAACCTGTCCACACAGGAGAGAATCTCTGTCCGTGGGCTCATGAATATTCAAAATGGCATCAGCCAGGATCCCGCTGAACGGTGGAGGAGACGAAGCGAACTGCAGAGTATAACCCCTGGCGATCAGCCTGTCCATCTACCTGTCCAGCGAACATACCCGTCGCTACTCCGAGCAGCGCTCTGAGAGCGGCGAGCATGTTGCTGTGGCGCCTCCTCCGAGAGAGAGGTGAGCCAACTTAAGCCGCCGCTGCCTGCGCCAGAGAAACCTGAGCTGCAGCACATGGGGGGCTCTGATTGAAGGGGCTGATAGGGCTCTTTTTCCACTGACTGAGAAGAGAGGGAAAAAGGCGAAGCCAACCTGTCCACACGGAGCAGAGAATCTCTGTCCGTGGGCTCATGAATATTTCATTTGGCATCAGCCGGAGCAAACAGGGAGCGCTCCGTGTGTGAAGGAGCGGTGTGCTGCTTCGATGACTCGCGGCCGTGCTGCTCGTTAACCGAAGAGTTAACGGCAGCAGGCTCGCTCTGTGTGGGGGCTGTGTGATCACCGTCCGCCGCCATGTCAGCGGGTCGGACTTGGAAGGAGGGAAAAAGGAGAGCTCAACAGATGAGATCTGTGAGTGGCTCTTACAAGAGCTGTTGGTGTTGTTGGTGTCGCCACGCCAACTCCCTTCCCTTTTCCGCTGCACACAAACCCCGGAGGAGGTGGAGGAGGAGCTGGAGCAGGGGGGGGGCGAGAGACAGATGCCGCAGGACGCTGCGGTCGCCTCTGGGGCTGGTCCCGGTGGTCCCACCGGATCAGCCCGTGACCCGCTGGGCGCTGAAAGCCGGCCTCACGCCTCCAGATTCTCTCCTCTCCCTCTGCCGTCTTGTGCATGTGCTCCATGCGAGAGTGCAGCTGCTGGCCGCACAGCGCGTCCGCGGAGATGGGGCCATCCAGCAGCTCTTCTTGACTGGCTCTGGGATGAAAGAGGACAGACAGAGCCACATGTTGCGGTATATCTGATGCTGCCAGGCCATGACGCGAGCTGTAGCCACCGCAGAGCGGGATGATCGTGCTCGCTGCCTTGCTCAGCTCCTCTGCTCTTTCAGCCAGCTTCTCAACTCCAAGACGGCCGCTTGGCCTGGATTCAATGGAGGACGGGCAGGAAGCCTTCATCTGTGAGCTGTATGCTGTCGCCCTCTCGATGATGCCGGGAAGCTACTGGACGAGCGCTCCGATGACCTGCAGAGAGGTGATCGACCACAGGGGGACCCCAGCTATAACTGAGCGAGCCCCCACGTGCTCATCCTCGAAGTTGGTCTCCTCCGGCTGGAGTGATACTGACAGTGCCTCCTCGGGGCCGACTTCATTCGAACCCGGTCCTGCGAGTAGGTTGAGGGCTTCCTCCAGACTGCAAGCGTCGGCGACGGAGAAAAATCCTCAGCAGCGTCGGTGAAAAAAATCCACTCGACGCCGCTTCTTTGCTGGGGATGACAGCTTGCAGTACGGAGACTTCTCCTGCAGAGTTGGCACTTGTCCGGTGTCCTCCGGGTCGGGTCGGGTCAGGGCAGGACTCCGACGGTCTGCGACGGTCTGCGACGGTCTGCGACGGTCTCCGACGGTCTCCGACGGTCTGCGGCGGTCTCCGTTGGTCTCTGACGGTCTCTGACGGTTTCTGACGGTCTCTGACGGTCTCCCACGACGCTATACCTGCTGCTACTGTTGTTCTTCTAGTGCTACTTCATGACTGCTGAAGAAAAAGAGGGAGCAGATTGTATGAACCCGCGGCCATTTATAGGCAAGTAGCGCGGGAGGCCCATCACGTGGGTGGGCGTGGACTAAGTTTTTTCAGTGCTGCGCTGACGCGCGAGGGTGAACCCACTAGCGATAGCCTTAAAGGGCGAAGCCTATACGAAATAGAACCGCTGACATCATGCCGAGCAGCCGCATAATAAAAATGCTGTCACCACCCTGCTGGGGACAACTCGTCTGAGGAGGGCTGTCAGAGTCTGCGACCTCTCCTGAGATAGCCGCGCGCTCATTGTGGCTGAGTTCAGCTCCACTCCCAGATAAATAATCTGCTGAGACGGAAAAAGCGAGCTCTTTTCCAAATTGATAGCGAAGCAGCTTCAACAGGTGAAAAACCAGCACCTGAGTCTGAGCTGCCGCCTCCTCCCTGGATCGAGCCAGTAAAAACAGGTCGTCCAGGTAAAAGGGAACTCTCATCCCTCTCCTGTGTAGTGGCTGCAGAGCTGCCTCAACACACTTGGATAACGTGCGGGGAGCGAGAGAATAACCGAAGGAGAGACGATTGTACTGGTATTGGACCTTTGAAAACGAGAAACGCAGGAATTTCCTGTGTTTCTGAATAATGAAGACGTGAAAGTATGCGCCCTTCAGGTCCATTGTTCTCCTGGACGCATTCCAGTTCTAGTTTTATCGTCAGCGTGTGAAACGGACGCTGCATTATCACTGTGTTGAACAGTGACAGGTCCAGAATGGGTCTCATCCCTCCCGTTTTCTTGGGAACCAGGAAATAACGGGAGTAAAAACCCTGATTCTCCTCTCCCTGTGGGACTCTGGAGATGACATTATTTTGGCAAACTCCTGCACCTCCTTCTGTAGGAACACACACTGATCCTGTGAGGACAGGTGTGTCTCCAGAATCCCGCTGAACGGTGGGGGAGACGAAGCAAACTGCAAAGTATAACCCCTGGCGATCAGCCCGTCCATCCACCTGTCCAGCGAACATACGCGCCTCCACTCTGAGCAGCGCTCTGAGAGCGGCGAGCATGTTGCTGTGGCGCCTCCTCCGAGAGAGAGGTGAGCCAGCTTAAAGCCCTCGCCGCCGCTGCCTGCGTCAGAGAAATCTGAGCTGCAGCCCATGCGGGGCTCTGATTGAAAGGGCTGATCAGGCTCTTTTTCCACTGACTAAGAAGAGAGGGAAAAAGGCGAAGCCAACGTGTCCACACAGGAGAGAATCTCTGTCCGTGGGCTCATGAATATTCAAAATGGCATCAACCAGGATCCCGCTGAACGGTGGAGGAGACGAAGCGAACTGCAGAGTATAACCCCTGGCGATCAGCCTGTCCATCTACCTGTCCAGCGAACATACCCGTCGCTACTCCGAGCAGCGCTCTGAGAGCGGCGAGCATGGTGCTGTGGCGCCTCCTCCGAGAGAGAGGTGAGCCAACTTAAGCCGCCGCTGCCTGCGCCAGAGAAATCTGAGCTGCAGCACATGGGGGGCTCTGATTGAAGGGCTGATAGGGCTCTTTTTCCACTGACTGAGAAGAGAGGGAAAAAGGCGAAGCCAACCTGTCCACATGGAGCAGAGAATCTCTGTCCGTGGGCTCATGAATATTTAATTTGGCATCAGCCGGAGCAAACAGGGAGCGCTCCGTGTGTGAAGGAGCGGTGTGCTGCTTCGATGACTCGCGGCCGTGCTGCTCGTTAACCGAAGAGTTAACGGCAGCAGGCTCGCTCTGTGTGGGGGCTGTGTGATCACCGTCCGCCGCCATGTCAGCGGGCCGGACTTGGAAGGGACAAAGGAGAGCTCAACAGATGAGATCTGTGAGTGGCTCTTACAAGAGCTGTTGGTGTTGTTGGTGTCGCCACGCCAACTCCTTTCCCTTTTCCGCTGCACACAAACCCCGGAGGAGGTGGAAGAGGAGCTGGAGCAGGGGGGGCGAGAGACAGATGCCGCAGGACGCTGCGGTCGCCTCTGGGGCTGGTCCCGGTGGTCCCACCGGATCAGCCCGTGACCCGCTGGGCGCTGAAAGCCGGCCTCACGCCTCCAGATTCTCTCCTCTTCCTCTGCCGTCTTGTGCATGTGCTCCATGAGAGAGTGCAGCTGCTGGCCGCACAGCGCGTCCGCGGAGATGGGGCCATCCAGCAGCTCTTCTTGACTGGCTCTGGGATGAAAGAGAACAGACAGAGCCACATGTTGCGGTATATCTGGTGCTGCCAGGCCATGACGCGAGCTGTAGCCACCGCAGAGCGGGATGATCGTGCTCGCTGCCTTGCTCAGCTCCTCTGCTCTTTCAGCCAGCTTCTCAACTCCAAGACGGCCGCTTGGTCTGGATTCAATGGAGGACGGGCAGGAAGCCTTCTTCTGCGGGCTGTATGTTGTCGCCCTCTCGATGATGCCGGGAAGCTCCTGGACGAGTGCTCCGATGACCTGCAGAGAGGTGATCGACCACAGGGGGACCCCAGCTAAACCTGAGCGAGCCCCCACGTGCTCATCCTCGAAGTCGGTCTCCTCCGTCTGGAGTGATACTGACAGTGCCTCCTCGGGGCCGACTTCATTCGAACCCGGTCCTGCGAGTAGGTTGAGGGCTTCCTCCAGACTGCAAGCGTCGACGACGGAGAAACATCCTCAGCAGCGTCGGTGAAAAAATCCACTCGACGCCGCTTCTCTGCTGGGGATAACAGCTTGCAGTACGGGGACTTCTCCTGCAGAGTTGGCACTTGTCCGGTGTCCTCCGGGTCGGGTCAGGGCAGGACTCCGACGGTCTGCGACGGTCTCCGTTGGTCTCCGTTGGTCTCTGACGGTTTCCCACGACGCTATACCTGCTGCTACTGTTGTTCTTCTAGTGCTACTTCATGACTGCTGAAGAAAAAGAGGGACCAGATTGCATGAACCCGCGGCTATTTATGGGCAGGTAGCGCGGGAGGCCCATCACGTGGGTGGGCGTGGACTAAGTTTTTTTTCAGTGCTGCGCTGACGCGCGAGGGTGAACCCACTAGCGATAGCCTTAAAGGGCGAAGCCTATACGAAATAGAACATTTTGCGCACGGCGCTCGGATGAAGCGGGAACCGCGCAAGAATTTGAGACAAAGCCAAAACCGTTAGTTACGTATTGTAACTCCAGATTCTATGAGTATAGGCGCAGCCCTTTAAGGCTATCGCTAGTGGGTTCACCCTCGCGCGTCAGCGCAGCACTGAAAAAAAACTTAGTCCACGCCCACCCACGTGATGGGCCTCCCGCGCTACCTGCCCATAAATAGCCGCGGGTTCATGCAATCTGCTCCCGATAACAGCCTTTTTCTTCAGCTGATAAGGGGAACCAGTGAGGCCCATAGCTTAAAGGGCTGCGCCTATACTCATAGAATCTGGAGTTACAATACGTAACTAACGTTCTATTTCGTATAGGCTTCGCCCTTTAAGGCTATCGCTAGTGGGTTAAAGGCGAAGCAGGATGTAGTCAATGCCTCACTGGGTCCTCATCCGAAAAACCCCAGCAACAAAGCTTCCAATAAACTCAGGCACGCACACAATCTCATTCACAGAAACCTGTATCATGTGAACTCCTGTGCCCTGTATGCGCAGAACGTGCGCACACAACTGCCTGATGATGTGTTCCTGATCAGCCACCAGATAATGACTATTCATAATCATAAGGGCTGGCACTGCTGGTCTGTTGCTGAGAAGCAGAGAAGACGACCGTTACGCATTGTAACAGTCAAACAATGAACAGAACAGACCCAGTAACACATCCGTCTCAGCCCCAGATAAGGAATACTCCTGATCCATGAAGCTGACTCTGCTGGTCTGTTGCTGAAAAGCAGAGAAGACGATTGTTACGCACTGTAACAATCAACAATGAACAGAACAGACCTAAAACACATCTGTCTGTTGCTGAAAAGCAGAGAAGACGATCGTTACGCATTGTAACAGTCAAACAATGAACAGAACAGACCCAATAACACGCCTGTCTCATCCAGAAAACAGAATGAATCCATTCATGTCACAACCATCACTCTGATAGGATCCCTAACAGAGTGGGACATAGAGAAGAGAGAGACATCTCTCAGATAAAACCGCACACATGAGCATGGGGAAGACCAAGATGCTGCAGCGCAGATATCTTCCACTGACATCCCACTGTGCAAAGCCACAGAAGAGGAAATTCCTCTTGTAAAATGTGCCCTGATGTGCTCAGAAGGCACACAGCCAGCTGAAACATAAGCCTGTGAAATAGCCTCACACAACCAATGTGACAGGCGCTGAGCAGAGAGAGGGCGCCCCTGCGAGTGCTCTCTATGATGCACAAACAAACGCTGAGAGTGACGCAGCGTGGCCGTGCGCTCCATGTAACAAGACAGAGCGCGCACAGGGCAAAGAAGGTGTGATGCAGCCTCCTCCTCGGAGTCATGCGGAGGAGGGAAAAATCCCTCCAACTTAATAACTCTTGATCTAAAAGAGCTATTAATGTTCTTAGGCATGTAGGAAGGATTCGGGCGTAAAACAGCCGAGCTGCAATCTCCCTGAATGTGCAGGCAAGATGGAGCAACTGAGAGGGCTGACAGATCACTCACTCTCTTAGCTGAAGTAAGAGCTAAAAGCAGAGCTGTTTTGAGTGATAAAAACTTTGGTGAGATTTGAGACAGGGGTTCAAACGGAGCCTTGCTCAACGCCCGTAAAACCAGAGATAAATCCCACTGAGGAGCAAAGGAGCGAGAAATCGGTCTGTCTCTCCTCACGCCTTTGAGGAAGCGTTTCATCAGTGAGTGACTAAACACAGTTCTGTCACCAAACCCTTCGTGACAAGCTGAAAACGCAGCTGCATAAGTTTTAACCGTGCGAAAAGCCAAACCTCTGTCCATTAGGAGCTGGAGGAAAGACAGCACGCGAGGCAGAGGACAAGACACTGGATCCAAGCCTGACTCCATGCACCAGCGCTGAAAAGCTGCCCATTTCCCCGAGTATGCTGCTCTCGTGGATGCAGCTCTTGCGCTCTGGATTGTGCGCACGACCTCGGGAGAGAGTCCGAGCCTCTCTAAGCGCTCCCTTTCAGCGGCCAGGCCCACAGACGCTGACTTATCACAGGGAAAACTCCTGATCGTTCCCCCCTGCTTGGGAGAGAGCATCCCCCCGCCACGGAATCATCCATGGCAGTCCCACTAGCAGGCGCTGTAACCATGGAAACCATGACGCTCCCGTGCGCTCCGGAACTATGAGGACAGCTGACAGCTGCTCCTCCTGAATCCTCCTCAGAAACCGAGGAATCAGAGGGACGGGCGGAAAAGCATAAAGAAGCTTTTTGGGCCAGGGGTGGTGTGAGAACGCATCCACCCCCAGAGGGGGGTTGTCTCGTGCGCTCAGAGAAAACCACAGGGCACACTGAGTGTTTTCTCGCGCCGCGAACACGTCCACCTCTGCCTGCCCGAACATTGACCAAATCTGAGACACCAGCTCGGGATGCAGGCTCCAGTCTCTCGCCTGAGGACCTCCCCTCGACATGATGTCCGCCCCCTGTTTAACACACCGGGGATGTACACCGCTCTGATAGAGAGGAGATGTCTGTGCGCCCAACATAACAGCTTTCTGGCTATGTCCAGCAGCTGCGCCGAGCGCACGCCGCCCTGACGGTTTATATAAGCCGCTGTTACTTGGTTGCCTGTGTGGATCAGAACATGCTGCTTCTGTAGAAAAGGAGTGAAATGCTGAACCACTTTCCACACTGTCAGAAGCTTCAACGCATTTATGTGGAGACATGTGAGCTGGCCACTGTCCCCCCACAACCTGAGAGAGACACGTGCCCCCCCACCCCGAGAGAGAAGCATCCGTGAACACAGAAACGTGACATGATGTCTTCCCTAACGGTAACCCCGACTTCAGGACTCGGGTCGTTCCAGTGATCCAAAACGGGAGACACTGAGGGGGAAACTAAAACCATGCGTCTCCGCTGACGCACCGGGTCGATGCGCACACGGATGAACAATGTCTGTAGCCGTCTCATGTGAAGTAATCCCAACGGTACTACCACATGAGCCGCTGACATCATGCCGAGCAGCCGCATAATAAAAATGCTGTCACCACCCTGCTGGGGACAACTCGTCTGAGGAGGGCTGTCAGAGTCTGCGACCTCTCCTGAGATAGCCGCGCGCTCATTGTGGCTGAGTTCAGCTCCACTCCCAGATAAATAATCTGCTGAGACGGAAAAAGCGAGCTCTTTTCCAAATTGATAGCGAAGCAGCTTCAACAGGTGAAAAACCAGCACCTGAGTCTGAGCTGCCGCCTCCTCCCTGGATCGAGCCAGTAAAAACAGGTCATCCAGGTAAAAGGGAACTCTCATCCCTCTCCTGTGTAGTGGCTGCAGAGCTGCCTCCACACACTTGGAGAACGTGCGGGGAGCGAGAGAATAACCGAAGGAGAGACGATTGTACTGGTATTGGACCTTTGAAAACGAGAAACGCAGGAATTTCCTGTGTTTCAGAATAATAAAGACGTGAAAGTATGCGCCCTTCAGGTCCATTGTTCTCCTGGCCGCATTCCAGTACTAGTTTTATCGTCAGCGTGTGAAACGGACGCTGCATTATCACTGTGTTGAACAGTGACAGGTCCAGAATGGGTCTCATCCCTCCCGTTTTCTTGGGAACCAGGAAATAACGGGAGTAAAAACCCTGATTCTCCTCTCCCTGTGGGACTCTGGAGATGACATTTTTTGGCAAACTCCTGCACCTCCTTCTGTAGAAACACACACTGATCCTGTGAGGACAGGTGTGTCTCAAGAATCCCGCTGAACGGTGGGGGAGACGAAGCAAACTGCAGAGTATAACCCCTGACGATCAGCCTGTTCATCCACCTGTCCAGCGAACATACGCGCCTCCACTCTGAGCAGCGCTCTGAGAGCGGGCGAGCATGTTGCTGTGGCGCCTCGTCCGAGAGAGAGGTGAGCCGGCTTAAAGCCCTCGCCGCCGCTGCCTGCGTCAAAGAAATCTGAGCTGCAGCACATGGGGGGCTCTGATTGAAGGGGCTGATAGGGCTCTTTTTCCACTGACTAAGAAGAGAGGGAAAAAGGCGAAGCCAACGTGTCCACACAGGAGAGAATCTCTGTCCGTGGGCTCATGAATATTCAAAATGGCATCAGCCAGGATCCCGCTGAACGGTGGAGGAGACGAAGCGAACTGCAGAGTATAACCCCTGGCGATCAGCCTGTCCATCTACCTGTCCAGCGAACATACCCGTCGCCACTCTGAGCAGCGCTCTGAGAGCGGCGAGCATGGTGCTGTGGCGCCTCCTCCGAGAGAGAGGTGAGCCAACTTAAGCCGCCGCTGCCTGCGCCAGAGAAATCTGAGCTGCAGCACATGGGGGGCTCTGATTGAAGGGCTGATAGGGCTCTTTTTCCACTGACTGAGAAGAGAGGGAAAAAGGCGAAGCCAACCTGTCCACACGGAGCAGAGAATCTCTGTCCGTGGGCTCATGAATATTTAATTTGGCATCAGCCGGAGCAAACAGGGAGCGCTCCGTGTGTGAAGGAGCGGTGTGCTGCTTCGATGACTCGCGGCCGTGCTGCTCGTTAACCGAAGAGTTAACGGCAGCAGGCTCGCTCTGTGTGGGGGCTGTGTGAACACCGTCCGCCGCCATGTCAGCGGGTCGGACTTTGAAGGAGGGAAAAGGGAGAGCTCAACAGATGAGATCTGTGAGTGGCTCTTAAAAGAGCTGTTGGTGTTGTTGGTGTCGCCACGCCAACTCCTTTCCCTTTTCCGCTGCACACAAACCCCGGAGGAGGTGGAGGAGGAGCTGGAGCAGGGGGGGGCGAGAGACAGATGCCGCAGGACGCTGCGGTCGCCTCTGGGGCTGGTCCCGGTGGTCCCACCGGATCAGCCCGTGACCCGCTGGGCGCTGAAAGCCGGCCTCATGCCTCCAGATTCTCTCCTCTCCCTCTGCCGTCTTGTGCATGTGCTCCATGAGAGAGTGCAGCTGCTGGCCGCACAGCGCGTCCGCGGAGATGGGGCCATCCAGCAGCTCTTCTTGACTGGCTCTTGGATGAAAGAGGACAGACAGAGCCACATGTTGCGGTATATCTGATGCTGCCAGGCCATGACGCGAGCTGTAGCCACCGCAGAGCGGGATGATCGTGCTCGCTGCCTTGCTCAGCTCCTCTGCTCTTTCAGCCAGCTTCTCAACTCCAAGACGGCCGCTTGGTCTGGATCCAATGGAGGACCGGCAGGAAGCCTTCTTCTGCGGGCTGTATGCTGCCGCCCTCTCGATGATGCCGGGAAGCTCCTGGACGAGCGCTCCGACGACCGGCAGAGAGGTGGACGACCACAGGGGGACCCCAGCTAAACCTGAGCGAGCCCCTACGTGCTCATCCTCGAAGTTGGTCTCCTCCGGCTGGAGTGAGACTGACAGTGCCTCCTCGGGGCCGACTTCATTCGAACCCAGTCCTGCGAGTAGGTTGATGGCTTCCTCCAGACTGCAAGCGTCGACGACGGAGAAACATCCTCAGCAGCGTCGGTGAAAAAATCCACTCGACGCCACTTCTCTGCTGGGGATAACAGCTTGCAGTACGGGGACTTCTCCTGCAGAGTTGGCACTTGTCCGGTGTCCTCCGGGTCGGGTCAGGGCAGGACTCCGACGGTCTGCGACGGTCTGCGACGGTCTACGGCGGTCTGCGGCGGTCTGCGGCGGTCTGCGGCGGTCTGCGGCGGTTTCCGACGGTCTCTGACGGTCTCCCACGACGCTATACCTGCTGCTACTGTTGTTCTTCTAGTGCTACTTCATGACTGCTGAAGAAAAAGAGGGAGCAGATTGCATGAACCCGCGGCTATTTATGGGCAGGTAGCGCGGGAGGCCCATCACGTGGGTGGGCGTGGACTAAGTTTTTTTTCAGTGCTGCGCTGACGCGCGAGGGTGAACCCACTAGCGATAGCCTTAAAGGGCGAAGCCTATACGAAATAGAACTCCCCCCTCAGTTCGGACCCCAGTCCAAACTCCAGTCCCAGCCAATCCTGCATGAGCTGCAGCACGGCTTTATCTGCATGGAAGAGCCTTTAAATAAGCGCCCCTGGCTACTGCTCCTCATAGTCTGAGTGAACAGCCAGCAACTATGCCTGAGACAGTGAAAGCGCCCAAGAAGGGCTCCAAGAAAGCCGTGTCTAAAGCCACCAAGAGCGGCAAGAAGAGGAGGAGGACCAGGAAGGAGAGCTACGCCATCTACGTCTACAAGGTGCTGAAACAGGTTCACCCCGACACCGGGATCTCGTCCAAAGCTATGGGCATCATGAACTCGTTCGTTAGCGACATCTTCGAGCGCATCGCCGGTGAGGCCTCTCGTCTGGCTCACTACAACAAGCGCTCCACCATCACGTCGCGGGAGATCCAGACCGCCGTCCGCCTGCTGCTGCCCGGTGAGCTGGCCAAGCACGCCGTGTCCGAGGGCACCAAGGCTGTGACCAAGTTCACCAGCTCCAAGTAAACAGCTCTGCTGACAACACCACCCAACGGCTCTTTTAAGAGCCACCCACTCACCTCTAAAGAGATCCTTTCACCATTAGCATTAAGAAGTATGAGTCAAATGTTCGTACATGTACCCATAGTATTGATCGAGTGTAGAAGTAGAGTCATCTCATCGTACTTTCACCTATAACGTTAATCGAGTTACAATGCTTCAAATTTTCCACGACCCCTTGTGGGTAAGCGCTCATTCAGATTTGCGTGGATTTGGTGCCTGCGCCCGGGTTCGTATCAGTACAGATTATAACCACTACCCGATAAAGTGACATCCCGTAAATGAATCCCACGTTAACATAGCACAGTTTGATTCTTGGGACTGAACTGTTCTCTATCACACCTTCAATGGGGACCTAGTCCGCTGAGTTAACTATGTCACACATATCTGCAGTACAGTCTTCACTGCTTACATGTCTTACATATACAAGTCTAAATAAAGGTGTAGAACAGATGTGGTCTCTTCTGCGTATCCAAATGAATCCCTTTAATTTTACTTTGACACAAAAAAACTTAAACACTTATTATTATTATTATTATTATTATTATTATTTACATTTATACTATCGTACCTTATAATGGATTCATCAAGTTGATGGTTTTAAAATAAATAAATAATAAAAGAAAATCGATGTTGACATTATAATAATAATAATAATAATAGAAGAATAAAAAAAAACACATCAAATGAGCTGCATTCAGCGGGAAAAGCGCGGACATTGCAACCTTTGCTGAGTAGGAAATTGTCATTTAGTGTGAGAGGTGTGTGGCTCTTAAAAGAGCCGTTTTGTTTCTTAATTAGATGCTAAGATGATAACAGCTCACTTCTTCTTGGCTGCTGTCTTCTTGGCTTTGGGCTTGGCCACCTTCTTAGCGGGGGCTTTCTTGGCTGCAGGGGCCTTCTTCACGGCCTTCTTGGGGCTCTTAGCGGGCTTGGTCTTCTTGGGACTCTTAGCGGCCTTCTTGGGGCTCTTTGTTGCAGCTTTCTTGGCCGCTGCGGGTTTCTTGGCCTTCTTCGGGGTCGCTGCCTTCTTAGCGGCCTTGGGCTTCTTGGCAGCAGCTGCTTTCTTGGCTGCTGGCTTCTTGGCTTTAGGAGCGGCTTTCTTTGCAGGCTTCTTGACCTTCTTCTCTGCCACCTTCTTGTTCATCTTGAAGGATCCGGAGGCCCCGGTTCCCTTGGTCTGGACCAGAGTTCCCTTTGCCACAAGGCTCTTGACAGCGGTCTTGACGCGGGCCTTGTTCTTGTCCACATCGTATCCTCCGGCAGCCAGAGCCTTCTTGAGAGCAGCCAGCGACACGCCGCTCCGCTCCTTGGAGGCAGCCACGGCTTTGAGGATGAGCTCGCCCACGCTGGGGCCGCTCTTGGCCGGCTTGCTGCTCTTCTTCTTGGCCGCTTTGGCCGGAGCAGCGGCGGGAGCTGGAGCTACTTCTGCCATAGTTTACTCAGTTCAGTGAACGCAACAGGAGACGCGAGGAGGATTCTCTGGGTGTAGAGTTGATAAATCCTGAGCGGGAGGCTGTCCTTAAAGCACACATGAGAACCGTAGAGACTCAAGCAAGCAGCAGCTCGTCCACTCAGTCTGAAAGTCGGACAACTTGTGTTTTCTCTTTCCCTAAAAATGCTCCAAACGAAGTGTTGTTGGAGAGATCGAGGCTGATTGTAAAAGTAGGAGATACTGGAGCTTTTCCTCTTCACACTGAACTCATGTTTGTCTCTCAGGTTGTTGAGCTTTTGTTCAGGGAGACTCCAAACATCACAGATTGATCATGGTGATAGCAGCTGCTCATCGACTTGTCCTTCTCTTTTCTTTCATGAATCCATGTAAAACGCATCAATACACTAAAACACCTTTCCTTTCTGTTGTTTACAAGTTTATGTAGAGACACTAAAGCAGAAAAGTCATGTACAGGTTGAGGTTTATTTAGAATATGGTGTTTTTGAGGAAGCAGCAAACACACTGATGCAGGCTGAGGACTGTACAGTTTCTCACTGTGACAGAAGGTGACTCTTGTGATGTCCAGTGTTAGAAATAATTGATTTTGTTACATAGTTTATACTGATTAATTAAGTCATCAAATATCCATCTGTTTATATTTGTGTTTATTTTATGAATTAGATCTTTTTTTTTAATGCTAAACACCATGGACTTAATAAGAGACATTGTGTGTAATTGCTTTAGTGAAACTCTTTTCTGCTCTATAAATGTTTCCACAATTTAAGTGCAGAAACGGGAAACTGATTTTTAAATATAGCATTTAATAAAAGTATTAAAAAAACAGAGGTGTAAAATCTGGGTAGCAACTCTGTGGGTTGTTGTTATTTTTATTCTTTTTCATTCTTAAAATTTCTCTTCAACTACCGGTTTACAATTTAATTGCAGAAACTTGAAACATTTTTACTTTTATACTATTAAAAAAAATAGAAACAGCAGAGGTGTTAAACTCTTGTATTAATTTGTTGGCCAATAGTTTGTTTCCAGCCTTTAAAATTGTTCCTTTACCACCTCAAAAAAGAAAAAAATCCTTGAGCTCTCTGATAACTGTTGTACAGTTTCTTGAACTTGGAACTGAAGTGAAGAAATTTAATTTTAAACCATGTTTTGTCTCTTTTTTTACTTTTTTTTTCTGAAGAGTTTTGTCACAACCTTTTTCTTAGCTTTTTATTTGTTTCCTCACACTGACCATCTGCTCTGTTATTTCAGGTTATTGGAAACAAAGAGAGTCATGCTTAAACTATTTGTTTATATTTACAACCTCTCATCAACCCATCCATATTGATGGTGATGATTTGATTTATTTCGGTCATGTCAGCACACTTATACAATATCACACATTTTCAATAGATGATCACATTGTACATGTCCGAAAGGGAAGACGGGAGAAGCAGAGCTTAATTAGTCCTGTCCCCATTTCCTCAATATTTAGTCTCCTCTTTTTCACATATCATCAGATTTTTATGAATTTGATTCCATTTACAGATGTATTTGATCGTGAATGTCCATCACTTGTCTTACAACATCACTTCATTCACTATCATTGTTTTGGCATATTTTGTCCTTCCTGCTGTCTTACAGACCAAACAAACCCACATATTTACGTTTCAGCATTCTTCAGTCTTGACAATTTTGGATAATACACACTAAGCTATTATCATTTTCATATCCGTTAAAGGTCATTTTGACTTTTTTTTTTTCTTTTTCTGCTGCACCTGGTTTCTCCTTGTAGCTAGTGTTTATTTGGGTTTAGTAAGTCAATGTTAGTAATACCACAGACTAAACCTTTTTTCTGCCCAATTTCTGAGAAAAGATCTCCAGCATATGTGATGAAGCTGTTCAGGGTCGACCTTGGTGCTCTGTAAATACAAAAAATAATAATATTACAAATTTTCTTTGTATGGATTTCAACCGTAATAATAATAACATGCATTCTAATATGTTGTCAATTACTGCAGATATTTCCGTCAACACTCTGAATTTGATATTTTCAGCTATGAACAGTGCGCCCCCCCCCCCCCCCCCCCCCCCAACCTTGTTTTCTCTGTTCATACAAACAAGGTTATAGCCTATCCTTCTTGAATCAATAATCTGTATAATTTTGTCCCTACAGTCATTAACTGTACTCTGTGCTTGCAATTCTGGTGAGATTCCAAATCTCCTTTTATTACTTTTTACTTTAGATGTGCAATGACAAGTTGAGTCCCATCTCTCAACTCATCACATGGCGCTGATGAATATGGTACTATCGGTGGGCAACAAGACAAAATGCACCCCCTCAAAACAATTTCAACAATAAAAATAAAAAAAATCCACTAGTTATAATAATAATGATAAAATAATAATAATAATAATAATAACTGGCATAGACAACGTTTGCGAAGAAACTTGTATTATTGTTGATAATGAATTACATTGAGATCAGGGGTTCAAATTACTCGAAGTCACTGCAGTTCATGTTCCTTGTTGATCAATTCACCGAAGGTGTTAAGTCGTTAGTAGGACTATTTGGCGTTACAACGGTCGATTATCCTGGTCCACAAGAAGTCTGTCAAGGAAATTGGCTCTTTAAAGGATAAAAATGGGTGGTCCTGAAAAGGACCTTTGGGTACTGAAGCAGTATGATGTCGATGGTTTAACCTCCGAATCCGTACAGAGTGCGTCCCTGTCTCTTCAGAGCGTAAACCACGTCCATGGCGGTCACGGTCTTTCTCTTGGCGTGCTCGGTGTAGGTGACGGCGTCACGGATCACGTTCTCCAGGAAAACCTTGAGCACCCCGCGGGTCTCCTCGTAGATCAGACCGGAGATCCGCTTGACTCCGCCACGGCGAGCCAGACGGCGGATAGCGGGCTTGGTGATGCCCTGGATGTTATCACGGAGGACTTTACGGTGACGCTTAGCGCCTCCTTTACCGAGTCCTTTTCCTCCCTTTCTTTTTTTTTTTTTTTTTTTTTTTTTTTTTTTTTTTTAATAATCTTTATTTAATACTCAAAGGCGAAATACAAAAGAGAAACATCGAAAATTGCATCAGTACAAGGAATAAAAAAAAAAAAAAACAAACAATAAGTGAAGCACAAAGTCAAAGGTTTAGGATGTCCCAGGGTAAGGGACTTCCCCTCTTCAAATCTATAGATTTCCTCTTCCTCAGATCAGTTTTAATGTTCTTAAAAACTGCATCACTTGTGATGACAGATTGGTGAATGACAGTTTTAGCACGGGTTTTCCAGATGTGAGTGTTTGTGATGGACATGATGAGCCAGAACAGTCTTCGGGTGTTGTCTGTAAGTGTTTCCTGAAAGAGTCCGTACATGACTGACTGTTCGTTGATGCAGATGTTGAATCCAATCCCGGTCATTTTTTGTCTGATCTCTTTGGTTCTGAAACAGTCCAGGAGCAGGTGTTGAATAGTTTCATCCTCGTTACATGAGGGCATCGGACACTTTTTTGTTGTTACAAAACAACTCCACTGAACCACTGCTCTAACAGGAAGTCTGTTGACACTGATCAGCCACACTACATCTTTCAGTTTTTCAGTTAACACTTTATCATTGACATTTTTGATTATTTGTGGAAACTCAGTTTCTCTTGTATGTTTGTAGGGCACCAGTCCTCCGTTTTTATGCTCATTAACAGCGTTATAAATTTGTTTAGATGAAGTAGTTGTCCAGTTTAATTGTAAACGGTTGTAAGATGTAGTGAAGTCACCAAACAGGAGTTTGTAGTATGGGACACGTGACCTCGCTCCTCCTTTCAGTTTGGTCCAGAGAGTTTTATTTGTTACTGCCCAGCTGGCTCCCCTGCTGAGAGCGTTAAAAACATTTTTAATGAAGGGGATCATGAGGACCGTGCTGAGGTCAGGAGCCCCCAGGCCTCCGTTTGTTTTGCTTTTGAACAAGATATTTCTTTTGGTGACTTCTCTATTAGTGCCCCAAACGTGTTTCACACATAATTTGTTCAGAGTTATAATAGTTTTTGATGTTGGAGGGAAAACGGTGGATAAAAAGAGAAGCTTTGATATAATGTGAGTTTTTATGATATTAATACGGGAATTATAAAAGGTGTTTTTATTTTCCCATTTCTGAACCTCTTCTTTAATTTCATTTATCTTTTTAGACCAGTTAAGTTGACAGCAGTCCTTACCATTTAACCAAACACCAAGCACTTTAATTTCATCTTTTACCTGTGTATTTATATGTGTTTAGTTCTGAGTCTTACCTATCCACACTGCTTCAGATTTATTTTGATTTAATTTTGCACCTGATGCCTCTTCATAAAGAGCAAGGTGAGAATTTAAAATGTCCATCTCTGTCTGGTTTCTGATGACGACAGTGACATCATCAGCGTAGGCCAAAGCAGCCACTCTGAAAGAGTCTCCAATCTGAGCACCTTTAATGCCATCGTCACTGTTTATTCTTTTAATGAGAGGACTTATGGCGATCACATAGAGCGCAGCGCTGAGAGGACAGCCCTGCTTCACTCCACGAAGTACTTGAAAAGGTTCAGTTAAAACACCGTTTATATTTACCTGTACAGTACATTTTTTATACAACAATTGAATCATTTTAACAAACTCACAGGGAAAACCGTATGCTCTCAAAACAGACCATAAATATTCATGTGATAAATAATCAAAGGCTTTTTTCTGGTCTAACCCCAGCACATAAAAATCAGTTTTACTACCATAAATAATTTCTCTTAGACAGCTGAGGTTGTCCCACATTAGACGGCCTTTGATTGCACATGTTTGTTCTTGTTCTATTATAATATCTAAGACATCATTTAGTCTATTCATTATTATTTTAGCTAATATTTTATAATCACTGTTCATTATTGTAATTGGTCTGTAGTTATCTATATCACAATCATCACCTTTTTTATATAATAAAGACATAACACCATGATAAAAGGTATCACCCAGGAAACCATCCTTAAAACCAAAGTTAAAGACTGAAACTAAGAGGTCAATGACATCATCACCGACCAGTTTATAAAACTCAGGGGGCAGGCCGTCGGGACCCGGACATTTACCCAGATTTAACTGGTTAATTGCTGTGATGACTTCATCTTTCCTAACGTCACCTAATAGTGAGGAAAAGAAGGAGGGGTCATACGGTTTGATGACATCAACAAAGGAGCTGATGACGTCAGCGTCAGAAGCTAAACACCCGTACATAAGAGAGCAGCTTTCTACTACAGCACGTCTTTTCTCCTCTTCATCAAAACATAATCTACCTGTGAGATCTGTAACACATTTGATAAAGTTACTTTTCCTCCTCTTCTGACCGGCAGAGATAGATTAAGACACATTTCCTCTGTGGTCATTGCCGCTCACCTTCTGTATATTAAATAATAATTCGTTATTAATCTCATCAATCTGACTTTTCAGTTCATTCATTTCATTTTCTTCTATTTCACTTCTATGTTTATTACACTTTAATTCAACATACCTTTTCACTTTATCATTATACTCAATGTTTCTTATTCTATTTAATTCACGGCATTTAAATTTAAAGAAGTTCATCACCCTGTTTTTCAACAGCTCCCACAGTTCAACATCAGACTTTACAAACACTTTTAAATCTAAAACTTTTCTTATCTCGTCCTTTAATTCATTAACTAGTTCGACATTTTTTAAACAATTAATATTAAGTTTCCAAAATCCCTTCACATCTTTATCACAGCACATGACAGAAGCTTTCACTATGAGATGATCTGAGTGATTGTTGAGAAGAGTTTCATATTTCAATGCTTTCATCTGTGTAGATAAATAAATCCGGTCAATTCTAGTTTTTGTTTTCCCATCAAAACGGGTAAAGCTGATTTCTTGTGATTTTAAGACTCTATAAATATCATTCAGAGAAGCATCATTACAAATATCAGACAACAATTTGCCTTCCCTTGACATGGTAAAAGGAGTGGAGGCAATTCTATCATTTTTCTCTGTAATAGTGTTGAAATCTCCACATAAGATAATTTTAAACCCAACATGAATGATTTCTCTTAGTTTTTTAAATAACTGCATCTTGCTTGCTCTGTCAGGCGCAGTGTAAACATTAATGATGCGGAATTTTTGATTCCTATAGAAGCAGTCAATCATTAAAAGTCTGCCAGGGATAATATCTCTACGTTTGGTTATATTGATATTATGATCTTTAAAGAAAATACCAACACCATCAGCACTACTTTCTCCTATGGATATTATACTGGTCCCTTTAGACCAACGACTACACACATCAACTACATCGGTGTTACTTTTAAGTCGGAGCTCTTGTAAGCACAGCACATCAAAGTCCGTGTCTAACAGATAGTTCAGCTTTTCATTCCGAAACTGAGAGGATTGTATTCCTCTCAGATTCCAAGAGCCGACATGGATGAGACTCATAGAGAAGAAGAAACAAGGGGAAGTTATTTAGGACTTAACTTTTGATCAGATCGTTTCTCTCTCCCATGATCTGCAGCAGAGGCCGGGCGCTTCTTTCTTCTAACTGGGACAGGATCCGGGGGAGAGGACGAAGCTGAGCTGGAGGACGACGGGAGGCTCAACACCTCCAGTTCTCCCAGGGAGGTCAGGGGGGAGCTGGACTGTGGTCCTCCATGGGCAGGAGAACAACAGGAAGTTTCGCTCTCGCTGGCGCTCTCGTAGTGCTCCGGGGATTCTCCGTCGCTGTCAGAAACCTCTTCACCGCTATCACTGATATCCTCAGCCTCACTGTCTCCATCTCCGATGTTATCGACCACCACACCAGCTCCATCAGCTTCTCCTTCCTCGTGCCTGATGTTTTCCACGGGGGGAGCTGGAGGAGGAGTGGGGACTCCGTGTGGTTCAGAAACCTCATCCTCCGCCAGCAGCTCAGTAGCTGGGAGCTCCTCTGCACCCCGCTGGCTGTCTTGCTGCTGGAGAGGGGGGACCTGGTCTGGAGGCTGATCTGAAACCTGCTCAGGATCCAGATGGGGCTGCAGGTCTTCCGAGGGTTGGACGGACAGGGGAGGAGCAGCTTCTTCCTCTGGAGCAGGCTGGGGGGTTGGAGGAGGCTGGGGATTTGGAGGTGGAGGCTGTGAGGGGACAGGAGTCGTGTTTGGGACTCGTGAACTGTTGGCTCTCCTAGCTTTGTTTGCGTATGACAGGGGACAGGAAAAGAAAGTGTGTCCTCTCTGTCCACAGAGGGAACACTCGCTTTCTCCCCAGCAGGATTTGGCCTTGTGGCCCAGCTGACCACAGCGCCAACACTTCACAGTGGGACAGTCTTTGACTTGATGGTCTGAGGACTGGCAGATGAAACACTTGGCCACTTGGCCGCTGTAGATCACTCGGCCGTTGTAGGGACCCAGTGAAATGGAGTTGGGGATCTGCACAGGATGTCCGCTGCTGTCTTTGTGGAACTTCACTTTGTACTTCCTTACTCCGTACCAAATCCCATATTTATCAACGGGTTTGGACGGGGGCTGAAGGATTTCACAATACCTTTTCAGGTAGATCTCAATGTCAGGGTCGGGGATTTTGCCAGTCCAGAATTTGACCACGATATGTGTGACATCCAACTCTAGAGCTGACTCGATCTCCCACTTCTTCCACAGAGGATCATTCCTTTTGGTGGAAACTATTTCCAGGAAGCGCCGAAGAGGAGCCTCTTCACAGAAAATGAGCTCAAAATCTCTTTTGTTCGGCAGAACGATGAAAGAATAAATATCTTGAGCACTGATCCATGTTGTTTTGAATAAAAGTTCTTCAGCGACATAGTCTCTGGTGGGAACTTCTCCATCACCAACATATTTCAGTCTCACCCATAAACTTCCAAATCTGGAAGCATAAGGAGCAGGACGTGAAGGTGCCATAGAAGAAAATAGTAGAAAGAGGAGAGAGGAATTAATGATATTAAACACTTTTTCCTCCCTTTCCTCTTCCACTCATGGTTGATACAGCTTGTTTCCGAGTCAGATAGTTTCAGTTTCACAAGTCCCAGTGATTTAAATGTTAGCTGAGAACTTGAGAGAAGACAGGGTGCATGTTTTCTTCTTCCTTGGTTTCGATGGCGCCTGAAAACTCCTCCGCGGATCAGCGCCATCTACTGAGCTCTCTGCAGAGCCGGAGATTAGCAGGACTGAGCAGGACTTCATGTCTGGGACCAGAATTAGCTGCATGTTGGTTTCCAGCCTAACCTGCAGTGGACTGATTTCCAATCGACCCGACTGTCCTGTTTAAATCTCAGCTGATGTTTCCTGAAGACTTTTTTTGTTTCCAAACAGAGCAGGTCTGAAGCGTGTGTCATATGAATCATTTCTTGAAACCACCTAATTCATGATCAGAAAATGTTCAGGATTTGACACTTTCAGTCAAGTCTGGAAGAGAGAACTCTAAAGTTGACACAAAGAAATAAGGCAGAGCGGGTTTCTGTGGGATGAACTGACAGTTTACAGGCTTTATGCCATCAAGGATGCTCAAGTGGTGAGAAGGTTTGATAAAATCCTGCATTAAAGGGATAGTTCAGTTTTTTTGAATTGGGGTTGTATGAGCTCTGTGTGACCACTAAGGACATTGGATACAGTTGAAAGTTGTCTCCTCTCCCTCAGTAAGATACAAACTGTAACCGATGGTGGCGAGAAAATGGACGCTAACAGGGACAGACGGTACCAAATTCAAAGGCTATTTTCTCAGCCTACAAGAACTAAAATCAAAAAGTAATACCACAGTTTAAGAGTACGATACATAAAATATTTTTAAGTGCATTAAGTCTTCGGAAATATAAACATTTATGTGGACCTAACCAACTGGTCATGTGTCCTTCCGCGCAGCGCTAGTGCGCTCCGTCCCCCCTCCTCCTTTCAGCTGTAGGGAATGTAAACAAGATATGCTTCAGGCGCTGGTTTTAGCGTCGTGTAAGTTTGATCAAGTATCGTAATTCTTTTGTTTGTACTCTAAGGATTGTGAGGCAGCGTAGGAAATTCAAAATGAGTGACTATGACAGCGATGATGAAGTTCCATTCACTTTGGAACCAAAAGGATACCTGTTTGAACCGGAGTACACAGAAGAAGAGCTGCTACAGATGGCGACTGAAAGAAATACAGAGGAAACATCCACGGACTAAGAGAAATTGATTTAAAAAGCTAAGAGAAATCATTCATGTTGGGTTTAATATAATCTTATGTGGAGATTTCAACACTGTTAGGGGAAAATGATAGAATTGCCTTCACTCCTTTTACCATGTCAAGGGAAGGTAAATTATTGTCTGATATTTGTAATGATGCTTCTCTAAATGATATTTATAGAGTCTTAAATCCACAAGAAATCAGCTTCACCCGTTTTGATGGGAAAACGAAAACTAGAAATGATCGGATTTATTTATCTACACAGATGAAAGCATTGAAATATGAAACTCTTCTCAACAATCACTCAGATCATCTCATAGTTAAAGCTTCTGTCATGTGCTGTGATAAAGATGTGAAGGGATTTTGGAAACTTAATATTAATTGTTTAAAAAATGTCGAACTAGTTAATGAATTAAAGGATGAGATAAGAAAAGTTTTAGATTTAAAAGTGTTTGTAAAGTCTGATGTTGAACTGTGGGGGCTGTTGAAAAACAGGGTGATGAACTTCTTTAAATTTAAATGCCGTGAATTAAATAGAATAAGAAACTTAGAGTATAATGATAAAGTGAAAAGGTATGTTGAATTAAAGTGTAATAAAAAAAAGAAGTGAAATAGAAGAAAATGAAATGAATGATCTGAAAAGTCAGATTGATGAGATTAATAACGTAAGGAAGCGCGTTGCATTCACTGGATAAAAAGTAAATGGACACCTTATCTCGTAATTATGAGATCCTGATCTCGTGATTATGAGAAAAGATCTCGTAATTACAACATCAGGATCTCATAATTACGAGAAAAGATCTCGTAATTACGACATCAGGATCTCATAATTACGAGATCTTTTCTCATAATTACGACATCAGGATCTCATAATTTCAAGAAAAGCAAAGTGGAAGTTTCTTCTTCGTGGAATATAGTGTGGAAGTACAGAAGCGTAAATCCTACTGCAGTGATGGAGCTGTCCCAGTTGCTATGTTTTAACCATCTTCTCGGTTTGAGACACTGGGAAATGTTTCTGAAAAACGTGAACGAAAAACAGAAAAACCACGATTTTCTGTCCTGGTTTTAAAAATGGAAAAACGAAAAACAATTAAAGATTGTGTCAAAATTGTTTGTGTGATATTTTGATATTAAATGTTAACATCTCTATATAAAATTATACAAATAACTCACATTGAAGGTTTATACAGACATGTTTCTGAGCCTTTTTTTTTTTTTATATAAGTAACAGATCGCTGACGATTCATTCCATCTTATCCGCACACATCTGCGCACTCCCATGCGTTTCAATGAGACAGTCAGTGCAGTCTGCAGCTGTCGTTTTTCCATTTTTAAAACCAGGACAAAAAAATCGTGTTTTTTCTGTTTTTCCCTTGGTGAAACAAAAAAAAAAAAAAAAAAAAAAAAGATTAACCAATCAGATGAGGCCGCAGTCATGACACTGCTCGTCTGTGATTGGCCAAGACTGTGTCAAGGGAAGCCACCCTGTCTTTGGCCTCAAACCAATCAAATCACAATATCGTCATCCTCGAGCCACTGAATGAAATCAGGGAGATTAGCACATTAGCAGTGTGCATGAAGCGGTCGGTTCTGTGTTTTGGGCGGTTGAATGAATTAATAAGATGTTTAAGCTAAGTCAAGAGGACAATGTAAGTGTGTGAATGAATGAGTGAGAGTGGGAGAGTGAAGAGTGTGTGTCGGTGTTCAAAGTAAGTAAAACAAGCGCTCTAACAGGTCGTTCCGTTACATGAAATAGCGATATACAAACTGCAACATAGTCTTTTATGTACCACATTCCCTAAAAATCATACAGATTAGAGGCTTTGTCTCACTTGGCTTCCTCAAAAAAAAAAAAATCCCTACGCCACGCCACTAATAGCACAGGGACAGCTCCATCACTAGTAGGATTTATGCTTCTGTACTTCCACACCATATTCCACGAAGAAGAAACTTCCACTTCCTGATCTCGTAATTATGAGAAAAGATCTCGTAATTATGAAATCCTGATGTCGTAATTATGAGATCTTTTCTCGTAGTTACGAGATCTTTTCTCATAATTACGAGATCAGGATCTCGTAATTACAAGATAAGGTGTCTAATTATTTTTATCCAGTGAATGCAATGCGCTTCCGTAATAACGAATTATTATTTGATATACAGAAGGTGAGCGGCAATGACCACAGAGGAAATGTGTCTTTTTCTATCTCTGCCGGTCAGAAGAGGAGGAAAAGTAACTTTATCAAATGTGTTAAAGATCTCACAGGTAGATTATGTTTTGATGAAGAGGAGAAAAGACGTGCTGTAGTAGAAAGCTGCTCTCTTATGTACGGGTGTTTAGCTTCTGACACTGACGTCATCAGCTCCTTTGTTGATGTCATCAAACCGTATGACCCCTCCTTCTTTTCCTCACTGTTAGGTGACGTTAGGAAAGATGAAGTCATCACAGCAATAAATCAGTTAAATTCGGGTCCTGACGGCCTGCCCCCTGAGTTTTATAAACTGGTCGGTGATGATGTCATTAACCTCTTAGTTTCAGTCTTTAACTCTGGTTTTAAGGATGGTTTCCTGGGTGATACCTTTTATCATGGTGTTATGTCTTTATTATATAAAAAAGGTGATGATTGTGATATAGATAACTAGCGACCAATTACAATAATGAACAGTGATTATAAAATATTAGCTAAAATAATAATGAATAGACTAAATGATGTCTTAGATATTATAATAGAACAAGAACAAACATGTGCAATCAAAGGCCATGTGGGACAACCTCAGCTGTCTAAGAGAAATTATTTATGGTAGTGAAACTGATTTTTATGTGCTGGGGTTAGACCAGAAACAAGCCTTTGATTATTTATCACATGAATATTTATGGTCTGTTTTGAGAGCATACGGTTTTCCCTGTGAGTTTGTTAAAATGATTCAATTGTTGTATAAAAAAATGTACTGTACAGGTAAATATAAACGGTGTTTTAACTGAACCTTTTCAAGTACTTCGTGGAGTGAAGCCAGTTTGGAATGAATATCCTATCTTATATCAAGAGCATTTTTAATTGACTTGAGAGCAGTATTATATTGATTTCACGCTCAGATTGTGTGATATTGTCTCTCAAAACTCTGCTCTTGCGCTCAAATTTGCTCTGTGCGTGCTCAAACTGTCTCCTCGTGCTCGGTTATAATGCTGCGCTGCTCAAACTGTGTCCTCGTGCTCGGTTATAATGCTGCGCGTGCTCAAACTGTGTCCTTGCGCTCGGATATAATGCTGCTCGCGCAGATTTCCTGCGCTCACACTCCGGTTCTTCCTCTGGCGCTGAGGGAATTTTTGCTCACAGATCTCTGTGTGCGCTCGAATTTTTTTGTGGATCAACCAATAGGAGGCTGCCTAGTATTGACCAATCAGATTATCCCTGTTTGTTTATGGATGTGTTTGCTGTTGTTCACGGAGCGTCACATACGGGCGGGCACTCTTTTAACCTGGTTTATCAGCCCCTGACCTCCAGGGCAGTAATTAATGTGATTTCTTTAATTTTTTTGTCTAGTGTTAAAATCAAATATCATTCAATAAATACACGAGCACCCGTGTTTTTAACTGAAATGTATACCCATAGCTGCATGACATAGTGCTCTTTGCGGTGTGCTGGTGGAGAAAACAGTGTCACCATCATGAAGCTAGCGAGACAACAGCTCTCATAAAAATGGACCGACAGAGTCAAGAAAATCAGGCAAGTTGTTTTGAATTCATTTTAATGAAAACTATATTGGGCTGTGCACTGAATATTTGATCACTACAAACTCCTGTTTGGTGACTTCACTTCATCTTACAACCATTTACAAATAAACTGGACAACTACTTCATCTAAACAAATCTATAACGCTGTTAATGAGCATAAAAACGGAGGACTGGTGCCCTACAAACATACAAGAGAAACTGAGTTTCCACAAATAATCAAAAATGTCAATGATAAAGTGTTAACTGAAAAACTGAAAGATGTAGTGTGGCTGATCAGTGTCAACAGACTTCCTGTCACAAGTGATGCAGTTTTTAAGAACATTAAAACTGATCTGAGGAAGAGGAAATCTATAGATTTGAAGAGGGGAAGTCCCTTACCCTGGGACATCCTAAACCTTTGACTTTGTATTTTTCTCTTGTGCTTCACTTATTGTTTTTTATTTCATTCTTTGTACTGATGCAATTTTCAATGTTTCTCTTTTGTATTTCGCCTTTGAGTATTAAATACAGATTATTTAAAATAAAAAAAAAGAAAGGGAGGAAAAGGACTCGGTAAAGGAGGCGCTAAGCGTCACCGTAAAGTCCTCCGTGATAACATCCAGGGCATCACCAAGCCCGCTATCCGCCGTCTGGCTCGCCGTGGCGGAGTCAAGCGGATCTCCGGTCTGATCTACGAGGAGACCCGCGGGGTGCTCAAGGTCTTCCTGGAGAACGTGATCCGTGACGCCGTCACCTACACCGAGCACGCCAAGAGAAAGACCGTGACCGCCATGGACGTGGTTTACGCTCTGAAGAGACAGGGACGCACTCTGTACGGATTCGGAGGTTAAACCATTTATTTGACTGCTGCAAGAACGAAACAAAGGTCCTTTTCAGGACCACCCACTGTCCTCATGTGAAGAGCACAACTCCCAACAGTCAGACTTTGTCTGATAGAGTGTACGATCAGGAGCAGAAAAATCATTTATGGAGTGTGGGGCGTATGGCGAACTACTTACAGAAATAACCCCCTTGTGCACGAAAGGTTTCATGTCTTGTAATGCGGGGAACTATCTGCTGCTACTTTCACAAAGTTTTTAGATCTGAATCTAAACACAGGGTCAATTTCTAGAACCTGCTGGACGTGCTCAGTGAAGTGGTTAATGAATGGATTTAATCTTTATGTTGGCAACAGCAGAGAGCAGACATTTATCTCCTGAACTTATTGTGTTGATGCCTTGATATGTCTGCCTGCTTATCTCAGGGAGCCAGCTCTTCAATCGTCCTGTTCGTTATTTACTATCATTTCCTTCAGTTTTTAGTCACACAAACCGTCAATCTGTAGATCCATGATTCCGTGATTCTATCAGCGAGACAATGTGGATGTACTGTAGCGCAGGGTGAGTGGATTGTTACCCTCAGTACTATCGTAAAAGAGGCAAAATCATCTCTGAAATACCTGCTGCGTGACACATGGCTAAAGAATGTACGGAAAAAAACGTAGAGCCTGCATTACCCACCATGGTCAAAAGTGTGGGGATATAAGATTATTCTCAGGTCACTGCAAACATTTGTATCGCATACCTAAACGAGGAATATACTCGTTAAACTGTGAGTGGGTGGCTCTTAAAAGAGCCGTTGGTTTGTATTAACAGCAGAGCTGTTTACTTGGAGCTGGTGTACTTGGTCACAGCCTTGGTGCCCTCGGACACGGCGTGCTTGGCCAGCTCACCGGGCAGCAGCAGGCGGACGGCGGTCTGGATCTCCCGCGACGTGATGGTGGAGCGCTTGTTGTAGTGAGCCAGACGAGAGGCCTCACCGGCGATGCGCTCGAAGATGTCGCTCACGAACGAGTTCATGATGCCCATAGCTTTAGACGAGATCCCGGTGTCGGGGTGGACCTGCTTCAGGACCTTGTAGACGTAGATGGCGTAGCTCTCCTTCCTGGTCCTCCTCCTCTTCTTGCCGCTCTTGGTGGCTTTAGACACGGCTTTCTTGGAGCCCTTCTTGGGCGCTTTCACTGTCTCAGGCATGTTTGCTGGTCGATCACTCAGACTGTGAGGAGCCGCAGCCGGGGGCGCTATTTTAAGGGCTCCTCCATGCAGATAAAGCCGTGCTGCAGCTCATGCAGGATTGGCTGGGACTGGAGTTTGGACTGGGGTCCGAACTGAGGGGGGAGGTTTCGGCTTTGTCTCAAATTCTTGCGCGGTTCCCGCTTCATCCGTGCGCCGGGCGCCAAATTTCTTTGTGCATCCTGACAAAGTGATTTGTCTTCGTGTCCTGATTCTGAGTAAAAGCAGGACAGAGAATGATAAGAAGAGTTTGGAAAAAAGGAAAAGCAAGTTTTCAGCAGCTGCATCAGACTTTTAGAAAGCACAGAAGGCTTTGGAGATCATTTTCCTCCTGTGATAAAAGCTTTGTGCAGTTTGTCAGATTATTATTTAGTCTGATTTATTTGAGATTTATCACTCGAACAAACAGCTCCAAATTCTTACTAATAATTAGGGTTTACTTCTCCCTAGCGTTGAGCACACATTCTCATAAACACAAGCACTTAAACATCCGAAATTATGTAAGTATTTCTGTGCCATCAGAGTTTGAATGTGAATTTCTAACAGTTTTTTGTTTTATTTTCAGCATCAAAATCCGGCTTTGTATTTAAAAAGAAACTTCATACTTCTAGACCATTTTTTTTGTTATTTCTTTTCGCTTTCAATCTTGAAAAACTTGAATTGATTAAGCAGTTGTTTAAAATCCTAAATCAGTGTGTTCTGTTATAAAACTGAGTATCTGCTTTATTATTATTATTATTATTATTATTATTATTATTATTATTATTATTATTATTATTATTATTGTTATTATTATTATTATTATTATTATTATTATTATTATTATTGCAGTTTTCCCCCAGGTATGAACTTTATATTAAAGCCTGTCTTTAGTGGATTTTCTGCATCAGTATGACACAGTGTTTAAGGGACACTGAGCTTACAACAGTTATTAAAGTTTTTCATATTGTAGTTTCATATGACAGAGTGCATTTCAAATTGAATATTAAAGCTATATAGAAATAAAATAAAAACTAAAAGCAACAT
Organism: Halichoeres trimaculatus; assembly: GCF_033239565.1. Classification (NCBI taxonomy): domain Eukaryota; kingdom Metazoa; phylum Chordata; class Actinopteri; order Labriformes; family Labridae; genus Halichoeres; species Halichoeres trimaculatus. The sequence continues at coordinate 3,532,922 of NW_027437180.1, forward strand.
TGGTTCAAACTCTGAGCATCCATGGTAATGTGTAGATAATCATTTTCAGATGAATGATGATGAAGAGGAAAATGTTTGTCCATCCTCTGGTTTCTAAAGCCACACTCAGGATTATTACACTATGGCACTACAGTTACTCATTGTTCTCAGATCAAACAAAAACTTTAAGGTTCCTTAATGTTTAGGGAACAGTGTAAACAGAGTGTAAACAAGAGGAACGTCTCTAAAGGTTAGATCCCGATTTGGTTCTAACCTTTAGATCACCACAGGTTGACGTTCTCCTTAGGTTCTGTGTTACTAGAGTCAGAGTAAAAGAAAATCATGTCTCTAAATACTCATGTAACTTCAAAACTCCAAAAAATACAGCATTAAAATCATCTGAATTAATAAGTGTTTAAAAAAGGGGTCATATGAAGCAACATCTTTTAATGATGATGGCGTCAGCTGATCACCTCTGGATCATCTGTCAGTCAGCTCTAACAGCTGTTTGTGTGTCTGAACATGTGCGCTGTCATAACCCAAACATAAAGAGTAACAGAGCTTTATCTGTGTTTTTAACCTGCTTAAAAAAAAACTTTCACCTGAAGAAAACCTGCTCTCTTTTTGTTTTGTGACCTGAAGAAGCACAGGGATGACTTCACCAGTAAAATGCATCATTATAAGATTATTTGTTTACTAGTTAGTCTTTAAGTAGCCCTTTGATGCACCTCGGGGTCCAAAGTGAATGAACTGTACTTTATGTGCAATATCTTTGCAATTACTATTTTTTTTTATTTAATTATTTTTCAATAAATTATTTTTTTTAAAACATAATTCTTTTTTTTTAATGTAATTCCTTTTTGAATAGAAAACACTTTTTGAACCACTACCCTTTTCTTGCACAACATGGGTCCAAAATGACCCGAGTGTTTCTGTGCTATTTCTTTGAAGTAAATGTATTTTTTATTTGCTATGCCATGTATTTAGTAAATATTCTTCCTTTTTTTGCCTGGCACCAATCAACATTATGTTTCTTTCTTATTTCTATGAGGTGCATAGATTTTGTCCATGGGTTAGAAACGACCCAAATGAATTTACAATGGAATTTAGTGGGAACCTTTGAAATTTGTATATTTGTTATAAGGAGCATGTTTACTGCTGGCAACTAATTCCCTGATACTATTAGCTTATCATTACAAAACCCCAATGCTCTGAACTGGCCCTCAGTGGCATCATGACCACAGTGATCTATGAGCAGAAGAAGGTAAAGCCTGTTGTCCTCCTGTGAGTACCATGCATGATGAGACAACAGTTGATGACAGCAGTCACAACCAGAAAACCAGAAGAGATCCAGTTCAACAACAAAACAATGGACACAAAGGATCTTTGTGGCTTCTTTTCATGTAAGCAGGGAACTATAGATACGAGTAGATTAATTTGAAATATGAAACCAAATCAGCCGCAGATCAGTGTATTTAAATCGATTATTTATGAGATTTTCTGACTGCATTCTTCAGAGTAGCTCCAACTCTCTGGTACTCGTGGTACTCGTAGTAGGAAATGGTCTCTCTGGTGGAGGTGGGTGGCTCTTAAAAGAGCCTTTGTGTTGTTAGCAGTCAGGTATGAGACTTTACTTCTTGGCGGCCTTCTCGGTCTTCTTGGGCAGCAGGACAGCCTGGATGTTGGGCAGCACGCCGCCCTGAGCGATGGTCACTCCGCCCAGCAGCTTGTTGAGCTCCTCGTCGTTACGCACAGCCAGCTGCAGGTGACGGGGGATGATACGGGTCTTCTTGTTATCACGAGCGGCGTTTCCGGCCAACTCCAGGATCTCAGCGGTCAGGTACTCCAGCACAGCCGCCAGGTAGACGGGGGCACCGGCTCCAACTCGCTGGGCATAGTTTCCTTTACGCAGCAGCCTGTGGACACGACCCACGGGGAACTGGAGCCCGGCACGGGATGAACGGGTCTTGGCCTTAGCTCTGGCTTTTCCGCCGGTTTTGCCTCTTCCACTCATGGTTAATTTTTCGTGAGTCTGGACTCAGAGAAGTGAAGTCCCCTTCGGCTCACAGTCCCCCTGATATAGGCTGGGAGCGCGCGCTTTTCCCCGGCGCACCAACCAGTAAAGAGGCTTGGAGCAGAGCAGCAGGGGGCGGCCCGAGCTCAGCTCCGCTCCAGCACGCTCTCCAATGCGCAGCGGAGCCTGAAGCGGGGGCTCTGTCCCCCTCCTCTGCGGGGCTGAGCTCCAGGAGCGGCCTCTCACCAATCAGCAGCCGGAGCTCTCAAGCAGCGTCACCGTTTCACAGCCGCTCCTCTGCTTTAAGAGCAGCAAGGCTCCTTTCCTCTGCACAATTTTCTCCGAGTCAGAGAAAGAAGACAGCATGGCAAGAACCAAGCAGACCGCTCGTAAATCCACCGGAGGCAAAGCCCCCAGGAAGCAGCTGGCCACCAAGGCTGCCCGGAAGAGCGCCCCGGCCACCGGCGGCGTCAAGAAGCCTCACCGTTACAGGCCCGGGACCGTGGCTCTCCGGGAGATCCGCCGCTACCAGAAATCCACCGAGCTGCTCATCCGCAAGCTGCCCTTCCAGCGCCTGGTCCGAGAAATCGCTCAGGACTTCAAGACCGACCTGCGCTTCCAGAGCTCTGCTGTCATGGCTCTGCAGGAGGCCAGCGAGGCTTACCTGGTGGGGCTGTTCGAGGACACCAACCTGTGCGCCATCCACGCCAAGAGAGTCACCATCATGCCCAAAGACATCCAGCTGGCCCGCCGCATCCGTGGAGAGAGAGCTTAGACTGTCTGCAGCTCTGAACAACAACACAAAGGCTCTTTTAAGAGCCACCACACCAACAAAAGAGCTGAAATCTCAACGATTTTGGCCCCGACCTTCTAATGAAGTGTCATCGATCTAGAGTAAATACTGATACAATATGATAAAAGCTATCCAGATATTACCTAATTAATTAATTACAGGTCTTTGTTCAGCTCGTCCTTAGTCCCGGTGTCAAACTCGTTTAAGCCAAATAAGTATTACAAACAGAGATGATCGAGGAAATGACATAAACACGGATTGACTAAGTATCTAAATAAACAGAGAGGAGTATCACCCCGAGGTTTACAGTCTCTCAGTGAACCAACGCTCTCAGCAGTTCCACGGTTCTGTTCATTGGTTGAAGCACAGTGCTGCCTACCTATGTAGTCATCAGTTTAGACTGCATCATCAAACCATTTACGTCCGTAGGAGAATCACTTTTTTTTTCTCAGACTGATGATGTGGCGTCTGCTGTCTGAGAGACAATATTTAGATTGTGAAACAAAGATAAAGCCCGTGGTGTCTGGTGTCCGAGTTGTTCCTGAACTCTCATGTGATCATCTTCAATTGTACCAACACCTGCCTTTAAGCTCACTCCACTGCCTGAAGGCCTAGCTTTTCACCCAGGACTCAGTCAAACCATCGACTAATGATCTTCAGTTTTCTGTTTGTTCGAGCAGGGATTCCTGTTCAATCACAGCTCCAAAAGCTTCATGATGTAAACATCTTCCCCTTCAATTTTTTTGTCATACACTCACTCAGTAATTCACACATGGTGAGGAGCACACAGTAGCATCTCGTTTTATTTTTTTATTTTTTTTACCTTCATCCACAGAGTCCATCACTCCCTCTGTGTCCTCCTCCTCTGGGAGTGTAGCGCTGCCTATGCTGTCCAAGGTGCTGAACCACATCAGGTAAAACCTGTTCTGTGAGTCAAATTAAAGCTCTTTAAAGAGACACCTCAGGCCATAGAGATGATTTCCACTCTGTAATGATGTTTTCATTAAGTGTTTCATACTGCAGGAATGTCCTCACAGAATAAATCTTTGGTGGTTTTTGTTTATTTAGCCACAACACCCAACAAAAGAGCTTAGGCCTACATACCTAGAGAATGTGAATCAGACAGAAGTCTTAGGGTTAGGGGTTAGGGTTAGGGTTAGGGGTTAGGGGTTAGGGTTAGGTTAGGGTTAGGGTTAGGGTTAGGGTTAGGGTTAGGTTAGGGTTACGGTTAGCGGTTAGGGGTTAGGGTTAGGGTTAAGGTAAGGTTAAGGTTAAGGTAAGGTTAGGGTTAGGTTAGGGTTAGGGTTAGGGGGGTAGGGGTTAAGGTTAGGGTTAGGGTTAGTTAGGGTTAGGGTTTTATTTAGCCACAACACCCAACAAAAGAGCTTAGGCCTACAAACCTAGAGAACGTGAATCAGACAGAAGTCTTAATGATTCTTTCTTTCTTTTAAGGTTGAACATAATTTTATCTGAAACCATTTACAGGGAAAGTTTTTAGGAGATGGGGGTTGGGGGGTGGGATTTCCCATGATAAACATATTTACAGTCGGGTACAGAAACAGTCTGGGTACAAATAGCTCATTTCTCTATTGGTGCTTACTTTGCAAGACATGACCCCCTTATTATTTACAAAGTTATAAAACTGAAGAGTTTTGTCCATATAAGGACATAGCGAACAGACCTGGGGCTATCTGCAAAGAATAGGCTTCATTTCTTATAGCTGGAGGTTGCTGCTTGATCCAAAGTGGAGCAAAGCTAGGTTAAGTTCAGCATTAGGGACTGTACAGAGAAGGACTTCTCAAGGAATCACATTGAGGAATAACACGCTAACTTTAGTGACCAGAAGAAAAATAGATAAAAAGAAAAGTCTGTTAATGAAATGAGGTTGATACATTACTTTAACCACTAGATGTCAGTCTTGCATCAGATATCAACAGACATAACCCTGCATTCACTGAACACAACCGTTGTTATAAAAGAGACTCAATACCAAGTTTATATAAATGATAAGGTCAGATTCATCATCCAGTGAAATAATTCATGTAGTTTAATACAATATATAGAATTTTTAAAAAAATCATAAATGATGATGTTATTTCTCTCATTCCTTTTCCTCTTGATTCTCCTTTTCTTTATGAGGAAGATTTAAGTCTGGGAGAAAAGCTGCTGATGCTCCTACAAAGGACAGCAGAGCTGAGTTTGTGGGTAGCATCAATAAAAATATATATAATAACGGCTTACTCTGCTGTTACTATTTACTCCAGCTGTAAACAGTGTTGTGAAACAATTGAAAAATCCTTTATTATATTAAACTCTAAGTAAAGGTCTTGTTTTTCAAGCAATTCAACGCCTTCAGACCCGCATTTTTTCTGCTGGTCAAAAAAAAAAAATTGTCCAACTGATTTTAAGTCCTCTCTAACATAGAAACAAAGTGATTTTTTTTTCTTTTTTGACAACTCATATTTTTACTGTTTTTTTTTTTATTAATCAGGTATGACCTAAAAAATTGGATGTCTGACTATATACTACTACTTAAGGATTTTAGAGAAGGGTCTTGCACCATTTTTGTACTTTACTGCACAATTTTTTGCACTTTATTAGGCTATAGCTATCTCCTGCTATGCAGTGTATGAAAGCGCTGAACACAATTTCATTTTTATACTTATGAAAATGATAACAAAAGATTGATTGATTGTTATTTTTGAGACTGTCTGCATCTCTGAACATGCAAATAATCTTGGGAGATGTATTCCAGCATTGGTAGTGAACATCTGTGAGCTAACCACCAGGAAAACCAGGACCTGCGGGAAGAGAGGTAGATGCCACGACCTGATCTGAACATGAATTTGATGTATGATTGTAGATAAGATAATCTAAGAACTCAGTTCTGCCTCCAGTAAACTATCACTTCCACTACATTACCATATTTTTTGTAGGTTATATGAACTGATCAAGCATTTACTTTAAATGGAACTGGAGCGTTCCCTGGAGAAGACATCAAGCTTGTGGATGTTTTCATATATTCTCATTTTTGATGAACAGCCTTGAAGCAGTTGCGGTGTGGCACAAAGCACAGGTGGATGGTGCACTTATCACAAAAGACGTGTGTTTCTCCTGTGCAGTCTGGCATCTTTCATCTGGTGGCCTCTTTCTTGTCATCATAATTTGGCTTGTGGTCAACAATGTCATACTGCACTTCAGGTAGAGGCCTTTAATCCTGAACCTGTCGTTGAGGTGGTCTGTGGACATGCTATGGCCCTGGAGACATACTGGGTCTACCACTCATACTTTGAATTAGAAAGACTTCATTTCTAAACTCACCATGTATTTCACTGGTCTCATCTGCCTCATGTCCTGAATTCAAGGAGTGGAGTTCAGATAACTCCATTTACGAGATGTTCAAGGAAGTCTTCGACTTTATACTCTATAAGAGCATTATGTACAAAAATATTTGCATTTAACATTTTGTAAACAAGATTAACAACACTGTGATAAGAAACTTTACCTTTGAAAAGCTTGCAGGTATATTGTTTCTTTGCATACTGACACATCAACTAAGTCCTGTTGTCCATTGCAATGGACACCAAACTTTGAAAAAATCCCTGTTAAATAATCAAGAGTTGCAGTCAGAACAACTTGAAATACTGTCACTTTTAACAGTTAGTCTCAGAGCAATTTTGTTTCACTTGCATGAACATAAATTTATATTTTTAATTGAAAATGGGGACGTACTCTTCCCTCTCTTAAGTCCTCAGCCATGCTTGTCTTGTCAGATGTGTGTTACTTTTTTGGAGCATGTTCAAAGTCATAATTTGATTCTGATTGGACAATCGGGATCCAATTAGCAACCAGAAATACTGACATGACTCAATCAGTGTTTTTAATGGTTTAGAGCAACAAATATGTCATGTCCATTCAAATGGACGCAGGGTCTGAAGGGGTTTAAAATGCTGTTTCAAACTCCTAAATCCCCGTACAAATGATCGGGTATCAGTCATTTTGGTATTTGAAGGTGCTTAGATGTTTTGGGTTCGTGGTGTTTTCTATTCCTTGGTGTTTGTGTTTCCGTATTGATAAAACACTGAGGTGCTTTTATTTTGAAGGCCGAGTTCTGTGTGGGCAGGAACTGTGATTAAATCGGTCAGGTGTTGCTGGCAATGTTTGAAGTGATTAGATCGCCAGGATAGCGTCCCGCAAAACTGGGAGCAAAGGTAGTAACGGTACATTGCTTTTGTGGTTTTAAAAGCTCATTTTGCCAGCAGTGTGTGGCCTTTCATTAGCTTTGTGTCTGGTGACGGCGGAACTAGTTTAGTTTGTTGTTTTAAATTTGTCGTTTTACAGTTAATTAAGTGCACACTTTACTTAGATATTTGTAATTCTTAACTTGTCTTGTGTTCGTATTGTGCGTTTTCGTTTTGCTTTGGTTACTGCTGATGGTTAATTTTGTTTTGTCTTGTCCTGTAGCTCTTTGTGTGTGAGAGTCGACACTGTGGAAATGAAGGACTTCAGCCTGTAAATAACACCTGTTTAGAGTTAAAAAAAAATGCACCAGTTGTTCTGCGTCAACAGAACAAAACTAGTGTGGCATCAATGGAATGAATAAATAGGCCTACATGAATGATAGCACAATAACATAAGAAATAGTGATGTTTCTAGTTCACCAAATATTTATTCAGAAAAACTGTTGGATCATAACCTCAGCACCTCACGGACCGAGAGACGTTACAGAGAAGAATTGCGAACTCAGCGACCCTAAGTTTAATGTTTAACCTAGAGAGACCGTAGAGATCCGATAATATATTAACTGACCTTTAACCTTTAACACCCCCATCTCACTCTCTCTCTCTCTCTCTCTCTCACACACACACACACACACACACACACACACACACACACACACACACACACACACACACACACACACACACACACAGGGAGACGAGGAGGGAGGAGGAAGTCATGTGATTTCTGAGAAAGGAAAGCACCGAAAGTGAAAGTGTTTTCTTCAGTCTCCATACTGAGAGGAAGGTGGAGCGTGGTGAGTGTTTCTCCTACATTTGTATCATTTCGAAAGGTTCAGGTTTTCTCTCTGTAAAGAAACTGTAAAGAAAGCTTCACTCAGCGGCACGAGTTATGCCAGCTTTTTGCTGTGTGTGTGTGTGTGTGAGTGTGTGTGTGTGTGAGAGAGAGAGAGTTAGGCTGTTTTTCAAACCGCCCCCTACACCAGCAGTGCCTACTATTTTGGCCATGAGTACCCATCTACATCTGCATAGACATTATATACGTAGACGCCTCATTGACTGGCGCTGCCTATTGGAGCTGACGTAGCTGCCGGCCGCCATCTTGGATGGGTCTCACACGCCGCCCCAGTGCGTTTATTATACTGAGAAAGGTGTAGAATGCACAACTATTATGAGCATAACTCAGCGTTTTTTTTGCCCTATTTCACACGGATACGTTTGTTACAAACAAAAGAGATGTACTAATAATACAGGGCGCGGTCACACATTTTAATACATTCTTTAAAATTAAAATACTTGTTTTTGTGCTATTTTTTGTCGTGCAATGAGACAGGACAGTGAGACGGACAGACAAAACGTATGAGCAACAACATTTTTGTGGTCATACATATATACTTATATTTACATATATATTCACAATGCCAACTTCACACATATTTTCTAATATAATAATAATAATAAGTATTTCTTTTAATTACTACTTAATCATAGTAAAATTAATAATAACGATGGCAACATCACAATAATAATGACATTAAATGTAACTGTAGTATGGATGCTTATGAGAACAAAGATAAAAAAAAAATAGATAATACTTAACATTAATAATTTGTTATAAAAGGGAGAAAAGTCATTAAACACTAGCAGCTGCAGTTTAATTATAGTGACTGCAAATGTAAATATATCATAGTAAATAAAACAAAAAAGAACGTTTTAAAGAGTAATAAAAATACACATAGGGTGGAGTATTGACAAGCTGAGGAGGAAGAACAACATCATTAGCGGCAGGTGATATGATGGTAGGGGCAGGGAGGGGTTGTCATGGTGTGGCAGCGGTTGTATGGAGAGACGCTGTAAAGGGAACCTCCTCAAGCCAGAGTCACTTGGAAATCTTAAAAATGTGAAGAAGAAGAAAAATGCTTGAGATAAAGTGAGAGAGTACCAGCTCCTACTGTTGGCATTTTGTCGATAGTCCAATACCGTAAGTTATAATGACATAAAATGATAAATGGTCAATAAAACAAAATTATTGTGAAGTCTTACTTGTGAAAGGTAATCCCACATGATCTGCTCTCAATATTGCGCAGGTTACAGCAACCGTAGGCGGCACAAAATACGGGTATAATTAATCACTCTGCGCTCAATCTGTTTGTGTCTGCTGCTGGAATGCAGAGAGGAGACCCATCCAATATGGCGGCGACGCCCTACACGGTTCAGTATGTAATGAGGCGTCTATGTATATATGTCCATGTCTGCAAGGACTGGGCTCTGCCATATCTGCAGCACATTGTGGAAAAAGCAAACCGAAAGTTGGTCTTCTTCGTGTTCTTTTTTATTTTTTTGGCACTACGACGCCCTTACCAAACCTGAAGTTGGACTTAAACAAGATTTTGTTTCGCTGCTCCATAACAAAGTATCCATTTTTTATATAACTATGGTTAATAATGGATTCCTTGACTGGCACTTTACCCCTGGTTGTGTGTCTTAACTAATAATCTGTTGTTGTATTTCTGGTTTAAATTTATGTTTCCTGGTTCGTTCCTTACATAAATAACCGTTTGTTGTTTGCAATATATCAAACTGTAATCAGTATGTGTGTAAAAAAAAAAAATATATATATATATAAATATATATATATATATATATATATATATATATATATATATATATATATATATATATATATATATATATATATATATATATATATACATACATACATTTCATTCTTACTGTAAAATTTACTTTATTGAATTATTTCTGCTGCATATTTTTTATATTTCTTTAAGCAGATATAATTATTTAAAAAAAATTGTGCATAGTAGAAAAAAAATCCTTAATATTTGAACTTCTTACATCTATTTGGACAATTGGGAGTACTGTATGTGTACAATTGGTTTTTGCTAATTATGTCAGCAAGTGATTGTTTATGATACCAATTTTAAAGATATGTTATTAATGATGTGAATACATGTGTGTGCTGTCTGTGTGCAGGGTGCCTGCCTAACAGAAGATTTCTATATAAAACAGTACAGACTCTTCACATTTTTTGTGTCCAAAAAGCATAGTACAGAAGCTCAACCAAAAGACTTCAATCCTGCTGTTTTTGCCACACTCTTCTGGGATGTATCTTCTGCCTACATGTATCTTAATAGTCTGTTCTCAGTGTGACTTAGCTCCCAGTCCGATTTCTTAATCTGCATGTAAATGTACTGAATCTTCTCAGACTGACTTCTGACCAGAAGATGAGTGTGAGTTCTGAGGAAGAGGACAGAGGAGTGTCTCCTGGACCCAGCTGGGTGTCCCTGAAGAGTGACCTGTCCAAAGAGTTACCTTTAAACTTCAGAACTGAACCTGGACCCAGCTGTGTGTCCCTGAAGAGTGACCTGTCCAAAGAGTTACCTTTAAACTTCAAAACTGAACCAGGACCCAGCTGTGTGTCCCTGGAGAGTGACCTGTCCAAAGAGTTACCTTTAAACTTCAGAACTGAACCTGGACCCAGCTGTGTGTCTCTGAAGAGTGACCTGTCCAAAGAGTTACCTTTAAACTTCAGAACTGAACCTGGACCCAGCTGTGTGTCCCTGAAGAGTGACCTGTCCAAAGAGTTACCTTTAAACTTCAGAACTGAACCTGGATCTTCACACCCAAGGTAAGAGTCTTACAAAGAGCTGCATGTTTCTGTGTCTTGACCATAGATTGTATACAACAGGGACATATTTTCCAGGACGTCATCGTCTGTTCCTGATACTGTGAAATGAAGCCAGTCTGCCGATGCAGACAAACTGGATCAGACACAGGCTGTGAGCTTCCTTTCTAACAGCTACATGGCACCCATCAGTCAGGGGAGCTGATTGGACAATCAAACAATCCTAATAATGTTTAAACCGCTGAGTCAGAAAAAAAACTTCACCCCCTTACAGCGTGTGCTGATAGACCCAAGTTGTTTTTTGAAACCAGGCTGTAAATGTGTTTTTTAATGTTGTAAAGGTCTCTTTTTTTGGTGGCGGGATGTCTATGACTTCTGGTCTTTCTGCAGCCTGCCTCAAGTGGATCTTTGATGAACTGCAGCTTTTAGCTCTTCCTCATAGCAGTCCCCCCTTGGGAAGTTGCGATTTTGTGATCGCAACAATTAAAAAATTCAACCAGTCCCCATGGACTCAGGGCGATCTTGCATTTTTTTCCAATCACTGCAACATCTTCACAAATGTGACCAATCATAAGAGTTTCACCCACCTCTCAAGTTTCACCAGTCATTCCCCCGCTGCACTCACTTCCAAGTTTACAAACATTGTAGCAGCTGGCTATATGTAGCGCTATCAGCAGCTCAGTGCTCCGACATATCAGTCACCTAACGTGACAACAAGTAAACACTGTCAGATTGTATGTAGTTTAGCAGCTGTCCATATTTAGCGCAGCTGGCAGCCACTGAGACATGTCTGTAATGTGTAACGTTAGTGAATCCTGGTTATGGCCTGCCAGTCATCTACCAAGCAGAGCTAACCTCACTCTACATTTTATTGATAGACTCTCAAGTTTGAACAGACCACTGCAGAAGAACTGCTGACTGTGGGTTGGAATCAACTTTAGCACAAACAGTTTAGCTCATGTTTTAGCCTTTAGCTTGTGCTCTATCTCTCTCCTGTTATTCTTTGTTCTGCTCTTCTGTCCTTTTTCTGTCTGACAGTTAGGCTCCAGTGTCCACCATCACTACAAAATTAATCACAGAATCATTTTCAGCAGAGAAAAACACAGACCTTCTGTGTTTTATCTCTGCCAAACTTTGTCTCTAGTGTTGTCACAGAGACCTAGACCTGCCGTAAATCAATCCAATCCTGGTCAACCCGTCCTGGAACTAAGAAGTAGCAATTTAACATAACCTGTAACCAGCTATTGTAACACTGATAATCTCATTTTAAAGTGTGGATTATGATCAAGCATATATCTAGAAGGGAATCTTTTTCAAGATCACTTTCAAACTCCTCACTGCCCCTTTAAAGGATGCTTTTAAAGTGAAGCCTGAACTTAAAAGGTTACTGTCTGTATTGGACATATTTTTTATGGCTTTAGCCCCTGGTAAATGGTTGACAAGGGCAAACAACAGAGGAGAAAACTTGTGAAACAGTTTTTGAACTTTGGATGTGCTGATTATCATGACACACCTGTACAAACCACAGTTTACCCTGTGGTTCAGAAAAATATATGAATTTTCCTTTGCTTGGGTCTTAAAAGACTTTAATCTGGTTTCAAAAAGTCTGAAGGAACCCTGAGAAAACCTTTGTCCCATCTTCCTCTGAGTGAAGAGGTCTCTCGTTGTGACGACCCCATCCACTGGCTGTTTTGCTGGCTGTCCCTTTCTGCTTTCAGGTGCAGGTGGGTGTGGCTAGAGGGGTTGGAGGGGATCCGGAACACCTGGGCCCGGTGTTCCTATTTCCTATAGAGCACGCTGGAGTCATTTAACCACGGGGGAGAAGTTCTGTTGGCAGGCTGCTTCCCCCCACCTAGAGCCGTTTTTATTTTGTTAGACAACATCTCACTCGTGCATGCACGGATTACACCACTGACTTACTGATTAACATATGAATCTTTTTTTGTAAATAAACATTGAATTTCAACGTGTGCTCCGTGTCTCCTCACAGTTTTTGTCTCTGGCTTTGAGCCGGCCAAGACACTCGTCTTTTAGTCAGAGAGCTGTGATCACATCTCAAGGAGAGATACCTAAAACTAGAGCCGCACGATTAATCAAATCGCAGTGCAATTTGAGAAAGTGCACACTTGTAAGTGCACAAAAGGCTGTGATTTGTGATATAAATGGCTAAATGTGCACCTGTGTGTACATGATCGTTCAAAACTCTCTGTCACCTGTCTGCTGCACTGACTCTGTGTGTGTGTGAGAGAGAGTGTGTGTGTGTGCAGTGTGATTACGACAGTAATAGTAAACTAACAAAACAACTAAAACTAGAAAGTCATAAAGATAGTTTTTGTGCCTCTTTGACAGAAGCACCCTGACAGAGACCTGTTCCTTATGGTCTGAATCAACACCAAAAATAGTTTGATATAAACTAGACCTCTTATCACTGTAGATGGTGAAGAAATATCATCATCAGTTTTTTTTTTCTCATAACACCTGACTGTAGTGCAAAAACTTCCTCTTTTACCTATAGATCATGATGTGAATATTCACTTTGGGAAGGGTGACGGGACACCAATGGGCGACTGACCATGTCTTTCACTGTAACTCCCTCTATTCCACCAACTGTTGAGTGTCAATCCATCCATTGATGAGCAAAGCAACACTTTATACTTGCAACAAGGTATGCACTGACAAGCAGGGCCGTGTCAAGATTTTATACTCTGGTGCCCTCGACCAGGGTACTAACTTATGTAAGTAGACATGCCCACATGCTCACACTCCAATAAATAGCATTCATTCTGACTCATTCGTTTGTGTTAAAAATACAGGATTAACAGGCGACAGCCTTGACAAAAAAAAAAAAAAAAAAAACTGAACTGAAACAAAACCGTTTAAAAAAATCGTTTGAAGTAATATTTAACTAAACTGTGTTAACTCACTGTGTTGCACTGAAAACATTATCGTGCATCTTTTTTAGCTGTATCTTCAAATTCAAAATATATAAGTTATTACTTTTTGTTTTCAATTAAAAAAGCGGATATTTTGTAGCTGACAATCTCTGCATTTTCCTCTAAAACAAAGCATGTGGACTTATTATTATTCATTACGATCTCAATTTCAACATTAACTAAGATAGTCACAAAATTTTGGGCAAGTCATGCAGCTCTACCGAAAACCCTTGAAATCTTTCTGAAGATGAGAAGAGAATCGGATTTCTGGCCAAAACATCTCACTCCACTTCGATAGGTGGCGCTGTGTTCTTTTGTGACAAGTGAAGCTGTGGGTGTATTGAACCAGTCTCAGTTCAGCCAAAGAGGAAACAGCATTTGTACGATGATGGTAGAGATGGGCGCAGCTGTAGCTCTTGATGTTTTTACATGTGGATGTGCCATAGTGTTTGTTTGTTAGAGCCATGTACTGAATAAGCTCAGCAAACCTATTTATCATGGACATCTACTTCCTCTTCCAGCCAAACACTGAGGTGTACCAAGACCTGCTGAGTCCTGTTGAATCCAGCTACAGTCTGATTGCAAATACATTATTCAGGTGTGTCATTCAAGCTATGCTCCGTCCGGTCTGGATCTGACTAAACTGTATATATGCATTTAAATAGTCTGAATGTGCTGACTAAGCTCATAGTCTGATTTCTGAAGCTGCATTAACGTATTGAGAGAGTTCAGCTCTGTGAAAATGAAGACTTTGACTGTGAAGCTGCTGCGGACACTTAATGTGATGTTTATGTTAATAACAAATGACAGGATGTCCTGTCCCTGAACAGTCAAGCAGGAAAAGCAGGATTTGGTTCATAAAACTAGGAGGCTTCAAATCAAACAGACATCATAGACTGAAGGCTGAATTCATCAGAGTAAGAACCAAACTTCAGCTTCTCTCTCTGACCCTCCCATCATCTGGATCCTGTTTGTTTAATCTTGATGTTTTCTTACTTTAGTCAACAAATCCTGAAAATATCAGGACCTGTGTTCACAGGGGGAGGAAGAGGAGCCGTGTTTCTGTGGAGGAGCAGCCGTCCTACTGGGCTGTGTGTCAGGACGTCCTGAAGGATCCAGTCTCTCCCAGCAGTGGACACTGGTTCTGCAGACGGTGCCTCACCTCACACTGGGACCAGTCTGGTTCACCAGGACACTCCTTCTGTCCCCAGTCTAGAAGCAGATCCAGAAAAGGAGCTGGACCTCAGACAGTCTGTCAGAGCAGCTCTGGACTAAGTAAGCCAGCACACCTGTCTGTGCATTTTTCAAGCTCTGTATTCCTGTTCATTGTCAGGGTTTGGACTGCTGGGACATCACTGTGTTCATAGTCACACATCATCATCATCATCTTCATCATCATCATCATACTAAAAGGATCACCTTTATTGAACTGTTCTCTCACAAAGCAATCGATGATGTGTTTTACAGAAGATTTATATGAGTTATGAAATATTTGTACCAGGGCCAATCACACTGTACGCCTGATCGGGTGTTGATAAATGTAGTGGTGGGAAACAATCCCAATTTAAATAACACGCCCCTACATGTTTTCCGTTTAGCTGGCCAAATCCACATAGCTTACGACATGCAGGGGTGCATCAGGGGAAAAAAGGACTTATTTGATCTGGAGATCAACCCCATAGGAACAGAGGTAGAGAGAAATGAAGCCGGTTAGTAAGTGTAGTTTGAGAGCTAGAATAGAGCGTTTATATATATATATATATATATATATATATATATATATATATATATATATAATTAATCCATGCAGTTCTTAAGCAATATTTTATGATTCTACAGTACTATTTCTGGGCCAGGGGCTTCAGTGTTGGGCCAGTGGTCTTGAAAATCTTCTGGCTCTGAGGGACAGCTGTGGTAAATTGAGCTTCATGTAGTTTAGTTTGCACACATGAACGAGAACAGCTGTGAGAACTCTGTGCACATCTTTTCATATCGATGAGCTTAGTGAAATGACTGAATCTTTTTTACATTCTCTTTGTTTGTCTCACTCTGGTTTGTCTTTTTAGAGCCAGCTGCTCTGCAGCAGCTTTTCAGGGAACACAAGATCAGTCTGAGGAGGAGATGTGAATGTGTGACAGAAGGAAGTGATGAAACAGGAAGTGGAACCCTCCTTAACAGGATCTACACTGAGCTCTACATCACAGAGGGACCAGGTGAAGAGGTGAATACTCATCATGAGGTGATCCAGCTGGAGACAGCCTCCAAGACGAAGATCCTCCAGGACACTCCCATCAAGGTCCAGGACATCTTTAAAGCCTTACCTGAGCAGCAGAAAGTCCTCAGAGTGGTCCTGACTAATGGCGTGGCTGGGATTGGAAAAACTTTCTCGGTGCTGAAGTTCACTCTGGACTGGGCAGAGGGCTTGGGGAACCAGGACCTCAGTCTGGTGGTCCTGCTTTCATTCAGGGAGCTGAACCTGATCAAAGAGGAGCACTACAGTCTCCTCAAGCTGCTCCATGTTTTCCATCCAACATTAGAGAAGCTGAGAGCAGAGACGCTGGTCGTCTGTAAACTGTTGTTCATCTTTGATGGCCTGGATGAAAGCAGACTGTCTCTGGATTTTCACAGCACTCAGCGTGTGTCTGACGTCACACAGGAGTGCTCTGTAAACGTGCTGTTAACAAACCTGATCCAGGGGAACCTGCTTCCCTCAGCTCTGGTGTGGATCACTTCTCGACCTGCAGCAGCCAATCAGATCCCTCCTTCATGTGTGGACAGGCTGACAGAAGTACGGGGCTTCACTGACACCCAGAAGGAGGAGTACTTCAGGAGGAGGTTCAGGGATGAAGATGTGTCCAGCAGAATCATCTCACACATCAAGACCTCCAGGAGCCTCCACATCATGTGTCTGATCCCGGTCTTCTGCTGGATCACTGCTACAGTTCTGGAGCACATGATGAGCACAGAGCAGAGAGGAGAGCTGCCTAAAACCCTGACTGACATGTACTCACACTTCCTGCTGGTTCAGACTCACAGGAAGAAGAAGAAGTACGCTGAGACTCATCAGACCAGTCCTCAGGAGCTGATGGAGGCTGACGGAGAAGTTCTCCTGAAGCTGGGCAGGCTGGCGTTTGAACAGCTGGAGGAAGGAAACATCCTGTTCTACCAAGAAGACCTGGAGCGCTGTGGTCTGGATGTCCCAGAGGCCTCAGTGTACTCAGGAGTTTGTACCGAGATCTTCAAAAGAGAGAGTGTGATCTTCCAGAAAACAGTCTACTGCTTCGTTCATCTGAGCGTCCAGGAGTTTCTGGCTGCAGTCTACATGTTCCACTGTTTCACACACAGAGACACAGCAGCACTGGACGACTTTCTGGGAGAACGACACCGTTATCATGAAGACACAGAAGAAGAAGGAGAAGAAGAAGAAGAAGAAGAAGAAGAAGAAGAAGAAGAAGAAGAAGAAGATGGTGACTTTTGTCTGAACGTCTTCCTGAAAAAAGCCATGAAAAAGTCCCTGAGCAGTAAAAACGGTCACCTGGACCTGTTTGTTCGCTTCCTTCATGGACTGTCTCTGGAGTCAAACCAGAGACTTTTAGGAGGTCTGCTGGGTAACACAGACAACAGTCCAAAGATGATCCACAGTGTCAGTAAAAACCTGAAGAAGATGAACAGTTATCAGATCTGTCCCGACAGAAACATCAACATCTTCCACTGTCTGACGGAGATGAAGGACCTCTCAGTCTATCAGGAGATCCTAGAGTTCCTGAAGTCTGAGACCAGATCAGAGAAGGAACTCTCTGAGATCCAGTGCTCTGCTCTGGCCTACATGCTGCAGATGTCAGGAGAGGTTCTGGATGAGTTAGATCTGAAAAAGTACAACACGTCACTTCAGGGACGACAGAGACTGATTCCAGCGGTGAGGAACTGCAGGAAGGCTCAGTAAGTTTATCTCTGATCCACATTATAAATCAGTGCATCTGTAAAACAACAGCGCTTCACTTTTTCCACATGTTGTGTCACAGCCTTATCCTACAATGGAATAAAGTCCTCTTTTATCATCATGACTCTAACCACAACACTCCATAATGACAACGTGTTGAGAGTTGTTTTGTTGTTGTAGTTTTGTTTTGTTTTTTGTTAATTTTTGCAAGTTTATGAAAAATCAAAAACTACAACATCACATGTATGTTAGTATTCACAGCCTTTGCTCAGTACTTAATTGATGCGCCTTTGGAAGCAGTGACGAGTGAAGCTTGGCTCACCTCTCTTTTGGTAGTTTGGACTGTTATTCTTTGCAGCACCTCTCAGCGGGCTAGATGAGGAGTGTTGGTGCACAACAATTTTCAGATTGCTCCAGAGGTGTTGGATCAGATTCAGGTCTGGGCTTTAGCTGGGCCCCTCAAGGACCTTTACAAAGCCGTCCTGAAGCCTCTCCTTTGATATCTTGGCTGTGGTCTCAGGGTTGTTGTCCTGCTGAAAGAGGAAAGTGCTCTGGAGCAGGTTTTTATCCACAATGTCTCTGTACATTGCTGCGTTCATCTTTCCCTCAATCCTGACTGGTCTCCAAGTTCCTGCTGCTGAAAAACATCCCCACAGCATGATGCTGACACCACCATGCTTCACTGTAGGGATTGTATTGTCCAGGTGATGAACGGTGCTTGGTTCCCTCCGAAAATGCGCCTGGCATTCACCCCAAAGAGTTCAATCTTTTTTATCAGAGCAGAGAAGTTATTTTCTCATAGTCTGAGAGTGCTTCAGGGGCCTTTTGGCAGACTCAAGGTGGGCTGGCTTGAGCCTTTTACCAAGGAGTGGCACCCGTGTTACAGCCTGGCAGTTGATAAAGCTCGGACCAAAAAGCAGACTGTGGCAGGGAAGCAGTTGAAGGGTTTTTATCAACACATATGAAAGTAGGATGTGCTGATCCAGATCCAGAGGGTGACCGAGATCTGTGAGGGCAGGACTGAGGGCATTGTGAGGTAAGAGTAGGTGAGAGAGCGTGGCAGAAGTGGGGCAGAGGTGCAGGAGGCTCAAGGAGGCACAGGAGTAATTAGTCAAGAGGATGCTAAGAACCTGCAAATACTCAGAGCACATGTGAATCGTCTGTTGTGGGAATACTCTGCTGCCAAACTCCTCATTCTGCAGAGCTCTAATACTGCCTCCTGATGAGCTTCATGAGTGACAAGTGCACAGGTGAAGTGGCGGCTGGTGCATGGGAGAGAGTGAAAGACGGAGTGCTGCCACAGCTCTGTAGAGGAGACCCGGGCGCCAGGGTATTCCTGCACTGTGTAAACACCAGTGGACTCACTTGTGCTCTGAGTATTTGCAAGTTTCTCATGTTTCCTGGAACGTCTCTCGACTAACTCCACAAAACGCAGTTCACCACCTTCCGTGTGGCCACTCTACCATGCAGGCCTGTTTGATGGACTTCTGCAGAGATGGTTGTCCACCTGGAAGGTTGTCCTCTCTCCACAGACGACCACTGGAGCTCTGACAGAGTGACCATCAGGTTCTTGGCCACCCCCCGACTGAGGCCCAGGCTCAGTTTAGTCAGTGGGCAGCTCATTAAGGCTTTAATGAATTTGTAGAAGTAAACACCTCTTTTACAACTAGAAGTGACAAGGTTTAGCAGTGTTTATATCACATCACTTCATTTCTACCTCACAGACCGTCTGACGTTAGTGTTGTATTGTAGTTGTAATGACAGCTCATTCCAGTAGATGGCAGTAATTGACCAAAACCTGCCACCCGCAGGGTGCATTAGCACCAAGCATTGTGGGAAATAGTGTGCCAGGTAGACTGGTCCGTTGCATACTGAGGCATACGGCAGATTTTGCAAGTTTTTGCATACTGACTACAACAGACTGAAGTTCAGCCAAACTAGTCGGCCCTGCTAGTGTAGAGGGTGGTTTAGAAAACAGCCCACGACTGTCTCTTTCCAAAACCCCATCCTCTTTACAGAACATAAACATGTGAGCATTTCTCCTTCAAACAAACTTTCTTACAGACTTTCAGACTGCTGGCTCGCAGCGACTCACTGTGAAGTTGTGGCCTCTGCTCTGAAGTCCAACCCTTCTCATCTCAGAGAGCTGGACATGAGTGGCAATGATCTGAAGGATTCAGGAGTGGAGCTTGTGTCGGCCGGCCTGGAGAGTCCACACTGCAGACTGGAGACTCTGAGGTCAGTTCTTTGACTGAAGCTTTTGATGCACATTTGAAGCTGTTTTTTGACATTTTGGGAGTTTTTCTGAAGATGAAAGTCAAAAAGTCTCTCTGCTCATTACTTTCCAGGAGTGCTAAATTGTTGGAGTAAGGAAAGTGGAGGATTAAAGAGTTGGACTGGGCAGGTTCTAGGCTGCCTCAGACTCACATTCAGTTCAGAGTAGATGAAGTCAGAACTAACATCCACTTGATGAGAAGAACTCAGACTGCTGAAGCTTCTTATTTGTTTCAGAGAAACTGATGAAGTCACCAGATTTTCTGCCTCCACTCTTCCTCAGAAAGGCTTCTGCAGGTCTTTGGTTCTTACTTTCCCACAATTCCTCTTGACATGTTCAGCATCTCTTTAAACTTTGTGATGTTGAATCTTGAATCAGTTTCAGGAACTTTTTCTTTGCTTGGCTGCACAAAATGCAATAATGTAAAGCTGTCTCAAAAGATATGTTCATGTTTTTAGAGTTGGTTATACTGGGTCCATATGAGCATTCAGAGAGTTTGTGGTGTGTGTCATCATTCCTTTAGTCTGTACAGTCTGTGAGCAGCCCCTTTATAACCTACACACCACACAGTGTCACCCTGAAGCATGTGGGCTCCTTATAGAGGGTCCTGTTATTGGCATGAGACCAACACACACCTGAGTAATAATCATAGCATTCAACCAGTGTCATGATACATTACACCTGTAAGGTGAGGGGAATTATTCCTTCTTAGAAAACAGGCTTACTAAAACAGATTAAAACACGTCTGTGAAGGAGATCTCCGTAAAAACAACAAAAACAAACAAAAAGACATATTCTGTCTGTAGATCAACATGCCATGTGTTTATATTTATGTTCACTGTAGATCCTAATAGGAAATTATGTTAAAATCCCCAAATTGGTCCAGAGGAGGAGAGAAAATAAAGAGTCGTGTTGATCAGCAGTTTAATCTTTAACTGATAAAGAGCCAATCTGAGCTCATCGAAGCAGCATCGAAGTGTCACTGCTGTTCAGTTTTCATTTGTAAGAGGAAGAAGGAAGAACTCATTTTGTGTGTGTGTGTGTTCTCTGTAGCCCTTGGTCAGTCCCATAGACTGCATAATTAACAGACATCACCCGTCTGTTTCTGAAACAGATTTTTTGAAGCAAATTGGGAATTGCGGCCATATTGGAAGTGCTATGGGATTCAAGTACAGCTATAGGGCACCCATCAGTCATCTGAGCTGAGCTGTGCCTCTGATTGTGCAAGCTCACTATCTTTATATCCTCTAAACTGTCAAGTTAGAAAAAAACACCCCCCATACAGTGTGTGCTGACAGTGAAGTTGGTGATTCAGACAGGAGGTGTTTTTTGAACCAGGCTGTAAATACTTCTGGAGCCAGCCTCAAGCGGACACTTGAGAAACAGCAGATTTTAGCACTTCAGCATTGTCTCATATCTTTAAAACCGGACGTTGCCGCTTGGCCAGTCTCTAAGTCATGTTCTTTCCACAAGTTTGCTGAAAAAGGAGGAAGAAACAAAAAGGTGGATAGAAATAAAAGAAATTAAAGGCTGTTAAGTTGTTTCAAGAGCAACTCACTACACTTGTAGAGAGGGAGGCAGTACTTCCCTATGTTAGGAATCATGATCTGAAGAGTACTAGGCTGCCACAGTGAGGCCGATCAAATCTCAGCACAGCTCAAGTTTAAAAAAAAGGGATTTAATGTGTGTAACCCAAGGAGATAATATACTCTCATTCAACTCTTCTGATGACGTCCGAAAGCTTTATGAACAGAGGTTTGGAAAGGAGTAGGTATACATATGCTGTAGTATGCTGTTGCTCCGTGCTTCTTGTTTGTTACAAAAAAAAAAAAAAAAATTTAAAAAACAACAACAACTTTGGCCTAGTCTCAGCTCTTAAATGACCTTGTTATTAGGGTCTTTAAAAATGTGTCTGTGTCATCCTTTTCAGGTTTGAAATCTAAATCATTCAGGGTAGACAACACCTCCTTTTAGATTTAGGGTTAGGGTTAACCTCTCCAGAAAAGCAGGCCACACAGGTGAAGCAACATCAGGCAGAAACAATAGTGTGAAGAGCACAATCACACGCTTATCTCTGTAGAAATGTAAGAAGACTCAGGCATAAATGTTAACAAGTGCTCTTTTTCACATGTCGTATTTCACAGTTTTTAACCTGATGAATGTTGGCTTCTGCTGTTTGGATTCTCATATAGGATTTCTGACGGTACGTCATTTACTTTTGATTCAGATTAAGGTCCTGCAATTTGTCAGAGATCAGCTGTGCTTCTCTGGCCTCTGCTCTGAAGTCCAACCCCTCCCATCTCAGAGATCTGGACCTGAGCCTCAACCAGCTGCAGGATTCAGGAGTGGATCTGCTGTGTGGGTTTCTGGAGAGTCCTCTCTGCAGGCTGCAGACTCTGAGGTCAGTTCACTGACTCTCTGTTCCTCCTGTTGCTCTGACATGTTGAACAAGAAGTTGACTTTGTTCAGACATTCCTCACTTTGATGAAGTTGAATTGGAGGTTTTCTTGAGTTCATCTTTTGATGTTTAATGTACTAAATGTAGTTTGCATTCAAAGGAGATTGTGTAACTCTTAAGCCAGTGAGAAAAAAGATCCAGTGTTTGTAGATCAATCAAATGAATGTGGAGAGTTTCCTCTTATAGTCCCATCTGGATCCAGAAGATTCTATTGATGCACTCATGAAACAGGCACGTGTTGAGTTGTCAAGTGTAACAAATTTATTTACCAAAGTGTTCTAAACCCAAAAATCTAGATAAACCAGATAAAGGTGACCTCTGCTGTTGCAAAGTCCTCCTGCTGCACATGGACTTGCCCACATGTACTCTGTAAGTGGTTGGAGCACCAAGAAGATCAGGGCTTATTTGCATGTGCATGTGTGAACTGATTGAATAAAAATATCTTGCTGATAATTTTTATTTTCTATTTCAACCAAACCCAGAAAAAAATATGTTTTTTTTAATTATTCTATTTTACTTAAAGGATAAGTTCGGTTTATACAGTTTTTACACTGTTTGTAGAATAAAGTAGAACAAAATACTCACCCAGAAGGCTTTCCTGATCCAAGCAGTGCTTCGGGACATATTTAAGCTGCGTTTCCACCAAGCAGTCTGGGTCGGTTCAGTACGGTTTGGGACGGTTTGGGACAGTTAAGTCTGATCCCGTTTGTGTTTCCACAGCAAACTGTGCCCTCTCGTGGTGGGCAGCGTGTAAGCCGGATGCCGAAAGCCGCAGCTGGTAAACAATAGCGCGACGCCGTAGCAGCTTACCCCGCTATCAAATCCAGCAAAGAAGAAAACCCGACACAGTAAACAAAGAGCACGGATGGAAGACATGCAGCATTTCGTCCTCTCTGTGATTGTCATGTAACTCTCTGTTACAAAGTGCAATCAAGCTTCATTTCAGAGAAGTCTGTGAGCCGCCAGGAGAAATGCAGCCGCTGTCGGGGTAAGTGACGATTCTTTTGACCAATCAACAGTCTGCAGTGTGTTGCTCCACCTCCCGAGAGCGGATCAGTTCAGTCTGGCACCCATACGAAAGGGTCCCAAAAAAGTGGGACGGCTCGTCTCGGTTTTTAGGGATCCGTCCTGGGATGAGTCAGTGGAAACGCCGCTAAAAGCGCACCATACCGGGACGAACCGACCCGGACTGCTTGGTGGAAACACGGCTTTAGATCCAAAATCATGCAGCGGACGTCCGTATAATGGGATCCATCGGGGCATGGACAGCGCTGCTCCTAAAACTGCATTAAACGTCCAAAACTCGTGTTTTTCACCAATATTCCATCATGGTCCGCTACGGGTTAGAAATCGATGATCTGCTGAAGTCTGTGTCACTCCAGACAGCGCTGTGTGATTGTAATGACCTCTGAGCTCCAGAGAGCTCTCTGGAGAGCTGACTCCTTTCTTTGAGGGGCAAGCTTAAACAAAGGCTTCGTCAGTTCAGAGGTCATTACAGCCACACAGCGCTGTCTGACTGCAGCAGAGGACTAACTTGGAGCGGACTTTGATGGAATATTGGTGAAAAACACGAGTTTTTGGACGATTAATACAGTTTTAGGAGCAGCGCTGTCTATGCCCTGATGGATCCCATTTTACGGACGTCCGCTGCACGATTTTGGATCTAAATATCTCCCAAAGCACTGCTTGGATCAGGAAAGCCTTCTGGGTGAGTATTTTGTTCTACTTCATTCTATAAACAATGTAAAAACTGTATAAACTGAACTTAACCTTTAAGCAACATCAAATTACAAGTTACTCGTACAAAATGAGTGTAAATAACACACTGGTGAAAAGTGAGTTAAGTTCACTTGGTATTTCTTATTAACATCAATGTTGTGCTACAGTGTAGACAGCTGGCTGACAGCTGGTGTGTATGGATAGTCCTGCATTAAGGCAGTAAAATTTCCATGACAGCACCATTTATAAGACTACTCTGTGTACTGACCAATCACCTACCAGCAAAGATCCATCTCCCATGAAGAGGAGGAAATGTTCTCTGCTCAAAGAAAGGCCTGAGACTGAGATGTCTTTGGAGACACAGACATCTATAGGAGTGCTATATTTCTGTGACCTCAGCAAATGAATATTTATCTTCATTTATTTTTAATTCAGATTAAGGTCCTGCAGGTTGTCTGAAATCAGCTGTGCTTCTTTGGCCTCTGCCCTGAAGTCCAACCCCTCCCATCTCAGAGATCTGGAGCTGAGTGTGAACTTGCTGCAGGATTCAGGAGTGGATCTGCTGTGTGGGTTTCTGGAGAGTCCTCTCTGCAGGCTGCAGACTCTGAGGTCAGTTCACTGACTCTCTGTTCCTCCTGTTGCTCTGACATGTTGAAAAAGAAGTTGACTTTGTTCAGACAGTCCTCACAGTCCTTCGTTTGTTTTTCTTACCATACTTTTAACCAAGAATGAACAATGATGAACACCTCACCAAACAAAGCAAACGTCCAATTCAACATTTGAAAAAGAGCAGTGGATTGCACTCTGAGAAACAGAGGAACAGTTTTTCTGTCTGTGCAGAAAGGACCTAGATTTGGAGCACATGGAGTGATAGACCCAAAGCCCCTGACCACACCATGTAACACTCCCAAATCACCAACCCTCATCGATAATAGTAGTTAACAGAGCGCTCTACATTCAGGCCTCTATTAGACTGAGATGATTCCTTCAAGGAGTGTCAGCTCTACCTTTGAGTTAACACTCAGTCAACAGTTTAACCAGTTTAACGGTGTACTCAACACCACTCAAATACAACAAAACGCCTTCATACATGAGACAGGCACAATTTTCACACCAGGAAAGGAATCACTGGCATTCAGGCTCAACAAGTCTGTTACAAAGAGCAGTCATCTCAGAGTGAGTGGTCACTGGTTCAGTTACCTGTCCCTCAAACAAGAGACCAGACCAGCAGCTTTGGTCATGTGAGGCCACACCTTCATAACTGACTCTTTGAGCAGTCAGACCAAAGAGTCACAGTTTTTAGTTGTGTCTTCATGGAACAAACCCTATATTTTAAACAGTCCTTTATAAACACAGTAAAGATCATTGCAACAAGAATGGCCTGTAGAAAAACAACAACATGGTGGCTTGAGTTGGAAAGATGTAGACTGTAACAGCCGCCAGCAAATTTAACGTCACTGGGTAGCCATGGTGATCAGAAGCTTATCTCTGCTTTGTCCCTTCAACTGGGCCAACTACCTGCCAGGGACGTCAGTCAGCAATAACAAACCACAATAAATCAAAATAACAGTAAGTCTTAAATCAAACGAGCGTAACCCATCATATTACCTAGCTTTCACTAAAAAGATAGTTACTAGTTTATAATATTTCAATAAAAAAAGCACATAAATTCTGCTTATATATTTAAGTTTGTACCTTCTCTCACCAACACACCTGAGCTGCTCTCCTCCCCCATCAATAAAAGGACACTTCACCCTCAGCTCTGGTTTTAACCAGAGCTGAGGGAGCTGAGGACCAAAGAAGAATTTCTAATAAATGTGATTCAATAAACAGTTTGTTTTAAACGCAAGTTTATGAGACTGCAAATTAGACTTTTGATCAGGAATGTTTAATGTTAAGCTACACATTTATTGAAACATCAACACATCTGATGGATAAGAAATGAATGTTTATCTTCATTTCATTTGATTCAGACTGAGTTCCTGCAGTTTGTCAGAGGTCAGCTGTGCTTCTCTGGCCTCTGCTCTGAAGTCCAACTCATCCCATTTGAGAGATCTGGACCTGAGAGTGAACAACCTGAGGGATTCAGGAGTGGAGCTGCTGTGTGGGTTTCTGGAGAGTCCTCTCTGCAGGCTGCAGACTCTGAGGTCAGTTCAGTGTTGTGCTCAGTTTTTGCTGCTTTCAGCTGTAATGGAACAAACTCATTTTGTATCACAGCAAAGACATTATGATTCTGTTAACCTCCAAACTTGTCAGCAGCTGCTTTTCTCAGTGGAGCTGCGAGAGAAGGTTGATAGGCTGCAGGGAACATTGTTGAGACGGCTTCTCTGAGTCGACTGTTGCTTGAGTTTTTCTGCTGCTTACTGTCAGAGTCTCTGTTGGAGCCACAGTTTTTCATCTTTTCTCTTCTCTAGCCTCATCTCTTCTCTGGCCTCACCTCTTTCTTCTTTTTCCAATAAATGTTGAACTGACTGGACTTCTTTGTGTGACTGATGTGATGTGAGCTGGTCCTCAGAGCTGAGTCCTGAGCCACAGTCTGTTTCTCAGAGGAACAGTCTGCTGTAAAAAGTTTGATTCTGTCTTCAGGTGTCAGATTGTTGCTTGTAAGAGCTCTGAAGCCTAACAGAAGTGAACCCATCCTCACACACGCTCACAGTGAGCAGTGATTCTCTCTGTTTCTGCAGTCTGAGTCAACACTTGATGCCCAAAGTCTCTGCGGGTCTGTGAGCTTCCACCTCAGTGTGTTCACCCCAACACGTAAACATGAGAGCTGAACGGAGCTGAAGTCCCTGCTGCTATTTAGACTGGACTTCAAACATGAAGACACTTCCTCACCTGTCCACTAGAGGCTGTAAAAGACAAACTGCACATGAAGCTGTGGATTAAAATGTCCATTTTTACATGAAATACAAACATGTTGAGCCTTTGTCTTCTCTGAAGCAGCAGGGGAAATGGCTGAAAACCAGATGTTGGATTAAGCAGCAGGTCTTGACTTTAGCTTTGAGAAGTTAGCCTCTGTAAAGCCCTCACTCCCAGCTCCACCCTCTGTCCACATGCCCCCCCTCAGGCTCCAAAAAACATCATGGCAGTGGTCAGATGCTGAACTTGAGAGTCCATGTTGACAGTGGAGAATAGTTCACGTTGGCTTGGTCCAGTTTCCTCCAGTCTGTGGTGTAAACACTCAATTATGATCACTGCTCTCTGTCTCTTTCTCTCCTCAGGTGGAGGTGATCTTTATGAGATGATGATGATCCAGAGTGGGTGAAGCAGCAGCTTGTGTGTGACTGCAGCATGTGACTGAGAGGAGGATAAGGAAGAGGAGGAGGAGGAGGAGGAGGGGGGAAAGGAAAGGAAAGGAAAGGAAAGGAAAGGAAAGGAAAGGAAAGGAAAGGAAGAGGAAGAGAGCTTCATCCAGTAGTGACTGACTGAGGAATCACAGCAGGTGGAGCCGACTCAGAGCTGCAGTCTCTGAGATCCATTCTACTCTCAGAGGCCCTGTTTACTCGACAACGTTTCACCCCAAAATGCAAAAACGCAGCAAAAAAAATCTGCATTTACTCGGACAACTGAGGGACTAAAAACGCTGTAGTGGGCATGCCAGGCCTGGAAGTGGCGCTATGCCTGTCTTGACCAGAAGCAACAGATGCTCATATTATTAAAGACAGTCAGCAGATGCAGCAGATTGAGCAGCACAAGAACAACGTGTTAGACCACGACGATCGCAACCACCGTACTGTTGTACTGTTGTATGCGCTCGCGCAAAGCAAACCGAGAAGTCAGCATTTCCACTGAGAATGCCAGCTTGTTGTTTACATGGCAACAGTGGATGCATCGTTTCAGAAAAAATCTACTCTGGAGGCTGTTTTCAAAACTTTGCTTTTAATGCCGCGGCCACACCAAACGCGAACACGCGAATTTACTCGCGCGAATGGCCTGTCACGCGCCGCGTGAACGCCCGAGTCTCGCCGCTGGACTTTTTTGACAAGCTGAGGCGCGAACACGCGAATGCGCGGTACTGCGCATGCGGAGTAGAGAGCTCGTTCATTTAAAGACCGAAAGTCCAAAAGAGCATCTGAAAAACAATGAGCTGTGGTTTCCAAAGCATGACAGGAGAGTGTGTGAAAGCTTTGGAGATCACAATCAATGCCTCTGCCTCTCCCTGGTAATCCACCAGCCCTGCTTGGCTGTTCCCTGCGATCTCATCCCCGATCCCCCGAACCTCCGACCCCCCGTAGCCTACCCCCGACTACCCCAACCCCCGACCCATGGTCCCGGAGGTCTCCCTGGGGATAATGAAGGGGTGGAGGAAAGAGAGGAGCACAGAGAACTTCCATCTTTTCCCTGGCTCTGCCCCTGCCCCGCTCCTTCCTCCTCTCTATCAGGCTTAAAACTCCGCTGAGGAAAACACAGTCGGACTCAGTGATAGCCCGTGCAGGCAGATCCAGCTGGAAAAGAATGTTTACAGAACTTACATTCAAAACCTGCCTCCTCAGAGACTTTCAACCAAGCCTGCTCCTTTTTTTCTGGTCTCTGTAGAGTACACACGTCGTATCGTATAACTCTCGATGATGACACACCGCACAGATTGTTTTCTCCTCCATCCTCCGGCGGAGTTGGAGCCGGAGCAGGCGGCAGTTGCCCCCCAACGTCATCAAAACAATGACGTCGTGGGGGAATATTTTGAACTCGAGCGAATTCGCGTCTACCGCCCAAACGCGTGAACGCTCCAAACTCGCCGCGCCAAACGCGCGAATCGGCGGCTAAACGCGTCTTTGCATAGACTTTGTATGTAATCGCGCCGCAAATTCGCGTTTGGTGTGGCCGCACCATTAGGTCGGCTAAAACGCTGTTTCCATGTAAACGCAAGGCTAAAACGCAACAATACTTTTATGCTTCATACTAAAACTGTTGTTGTGTAAACAGCCCCTCAGACAGAGTCAGGTCCAGCATCATCAGTGTGTGTGAGGCTCATCCTGCATTTCTTGTCTCTTTTTTTTGCACAGATCTCAAATGTTCTGATTCTTGTTTGATGATCCTCTCTGAATCTCGTCTCTGACGATGTTTTAATCAGGTTTTCAGTTTGGAGCTAACTGCAGACTTCATGAACAGGCTCTAAAGTTGTTGATGGCTCATTTTTAAGGCTGACATTTTTTAAGGAGGGGGGGTCAGTTTATGAGGGGGCGTGGTCCTGGAGGGAAAGGGTTTAAGTTTTCTTTTACTTGTAGACCTCCATTGCTTTAATATAGTCCCCAAAGTGCAGTTCCTTGGCAGTACCCTCCTTGACGCTGAGTGATCCCAAAAAAACTGTTTCAGGGCTTTTATCGAAACACCACTGTCATGTGACCGATGGCGTACGCAGCTTGGAACGTCATATCTGCTTCGTTTCATGCTTCACTGTTTCAGCGGGTCCCTGATGGACTGTACAAGTTTCCAGAGCCAACCCAAGGCATAAGCCAACTAAGCACCTACTTAGCCCCCCCCCCACAACACACACACACACACACACACACACACACACACACACACACACACACACACAAAAGCAGTTAAGAAAACAAAAATTATATAGAAAACGTATATTTTAATTGTTTATGTTTTACATAAAAACATTAATGATGTGATGAAAATGATATATTATTGTTCAAAAATGCAATTTGATGTCAGCAGAGTGCTGCTGCTGTTGTACGCCTCGTGATTCTGACAGTCTCTGAAATGTCAAAGCTCCACTGCACCGGTAATGTGTGCCTCTTGTTGTGCAGTATGCACTGCACATGCAAAGTGCAGGTAAAGCCATTTAAAGTCGCAAAAAAGGACTTATCCTTAAGGGGCAGAGAAAAGAATAAGGAAGAGGAGAAAATGAAACAAGATACGGGATGTTTGCATGTCTTGGTAATGGATTTTTTTATGAAATAGGTTTGTGTAGCCATTAACAGCAAATTAGCTAGCTAGTTAAAAAGAAGAGAAACTTATCTTTCAGCTGGCTGGTTAAAAACATAATATTCATGCTAACCTGTTTCTATTTCTGTAATACTATTAATAGAAACAGAGGGCCCCAAATCAGATTTAGCTCAGGGCCCCATGGAGGCTTTGGTTAGCTCTGCAAGTCTCCACATGTCTGATAAATCAATAAATCATTGTAGGGGTGTTCTGTAAGACCATTGGAATCAAACACTAAACAACATGCTTCTGTGTTGGACCGTATGACACTGCTGGTTATGTCCCTACCAATGTCAAAATCCAACCTATCACTGACTGTCAACACTTACTTATCTTTAGTCCAATTTTCAAATTTACCTGAAGCATCATGTCACCTTCATTGTGTCATTTATATTAACTCCTTGGTTTAATCAGGGGTGAGTGTGAGTGCCTTTAAGTTTCGTTTTTCTTTTCTTTTTTTAAATTACAAATAACTTCTTGCTTTCAACAAAGAACTGATATGTATTCTGATTGTATGTTATACATTTTAATGTGAAAAGATAATATACTCTAATAAAAAGTCTTGACTGTATGTGTTGTGCTTTGAAGGGGCTGATATTTCTTGAATTGACCACTAGATGTCACTGTTTTATTTAAATCAAGGCTGATTTCACTGATCACCTCACCTTCAAGCAGAGAGCAGGGACTAATCAGTGAAAACACCTCGTGGGGTTTCGGTTGAAAAGAAAACCTGCAGCCTCTTGGCCCTCCATGCCACGGGTTTGAGTTCCCTACCTTAAAGCTTTGAATATGCTTGAAACACAGAAAGCCTCAGAGCTTCACACGGCTTCACTTGCTTTACTGGAGTTTTGGGACTCAAAAAAAATAAAAAATATATAAAAAACATGATTTGACCCAGGAAAGATATTAAAATGTATGAATCATATTGATAACAACAAGGCCTATAAAAGAGGTCATGTCATGGTTTGGGTTTTTGGTTTGGGTTTTTTAGGTTTTCATGTGTTTTTGTCTTGTTGTGTTTCTTTGTAAGTCTGTTCTTGTCCTGTGTCTCTGTGCTAATCTTAGTTATTCTTGTTGAATGTTCAGTGTCTCTTGTTTTTGTCTTTAGTTCGTGCTTCTTGTGGTTTTGATTTGGTTCTTCTCTTGTGTGTGACTTTTTGGAATTATTGGAGTGTTTCTGTGTTATGGATGGATATATAGAAGATACTTTATTTATTCCCGAGGGGAAATTCAGGAGTTCCAGCAGCATTTAAGAAAACAAAAGTAAGAAAGTGTAAAGAAAGTGCAAAAAGGTCCACAAGAAAATAGATGACGACATCCCGTCCACCACTCTCCAGCCCAGCCAGCCTCCACCTCCACAGGGTCCAGGAATGAGCCTCCCCAGCAGTCTGTTCAGTCTCTGTCTCCTGGATCCTGTCTGCTCACAGCAGGTGAAACTCCTCCAATGTGGCACCGGCATCCGATGTCAGCTCCGTCAGCCACGTCCGTGAACAGCACGATGCCGCTGGGTTAGCACGGCTAGCTCGTCCATCCCACCCGAGATAGATCCCACGTTCCCAACAACGATGGATGGAAGGACAGGTCCACATCGTCACCTCCCAGCTCACACCCGAGAACTAGCACTTCGTCCTCACCTCCTCCTCCTCACCTTGAGGGAAATCATCAAGCCTTACACCAGTTAGCATTGACATGCTACAGGCTGCTAACAGCTAATTTCACATGTAAACAATGCAGCCATGGTTAGATGTAGGATCTCCAGAAAAACATAGGAGAAAAAGTAGTAAAAATATCGCTGAAGCCACAAAAAGTTTGGTGTCCAAGACCAACAATGAACCATACAAAGTGATGACCCACTCCAGATACAAAGATGATGAAAAAGAGACGAAAAAAATTACGAGAAAAGGACAAGGAAGAGAGAGCTGCTGCAACAGGCAGCTACTTGGGCAGCGCCTAGCAACGAAGAATCTGTTTCTATGTATCTAGTCTACTCTATCTATCTAGTATTTATGTATCTAGTTTCTATTTCAAGTTTCCCTGTGTTTGGTTTGGTTCTCCTTGTGTTTCCCTTGTGGTTGATTGCCCCTCGTGTGTTTCACCTGTGTCTTGTTCTGCACCTGTGCTTGATTACCTTTCAGTCTATATCAGTGTTTCTCAATTCCAGTCCTGGGGCCCCCCTGCCCTGCATGTTTTTGATGTTACCTGAATCCAACACACCTGATTCAAATGATCAGCTCGTCATCAAGCTGCTCCAGCCTGATAACGAGCCATTCATTTGAATCAGGTGTGCTGGAGTGGGGTAACATCTTAAACATGCAGGGCAGGGGGGCCCCAGGACTGGAATTGAGAAACACTGGTCTATATAGGGTGCTTCTCAAAGCTCCAAAGTTCCATCCACGCCTCCTCCACTCGCCTCCTCCACTTGCGTCTTAGTCCCGCCCACCAGAGATGCATGCCAGAGACACGAGGAAACGAAGAGAGGAGAGAGGAGACGAGGAGGTTCATTTTATGAGCATTGAGATGTCCTCTCCTCCGGAGCGTCACATGACGTCAGTCTTGGAGTGATGGCGGCGTCACAGCTGGATAAACCGGTCTGAATGCACGGGAGAAACTAAATTAAAGAAAATAATGTAAACAACAGGGCGCTCGACCACAGAAAATTCATATTCACTTTTAGATCAGTTTAACATGAATATGTTCATGAATGAAAAAGAAAACGTCCCCAGAGTGATAGTTTTTACTTCTTATGTTGGGGCCACTTTGTGTTAATAAATAATGTGTTTATTCTGCTATAAGCACTGCTAAGCGCACTGGTGGGACAGGAGGAGAGAGAAGCAGAGCTGTCTGCAGCGGTGCCTTTCATCCATTACGCGCACGCAGAGGGACAGAGGTGAAACTGTTGCTGTATCAGCCAAAAATTGCATGATCTCACACCGATCACTGATAAAACAATAGTTTGCTACTGTATGAAAATTGCGTGGTTATGTGTTATTTTTAAAGGCATTATTGAACTGGCTGGAGTGAGCCAGTGGAGCGCGCAGTCAGCTGACCCGGAGCCTTTCAGTTTCACTTTAAGCCTTGTTGTCTGTTGTCCGGTCTCTGGGGCTCTTTCTAATTGTCTGTTGTCATCCTCAGTGAGAATGAATGTTGTAATCATCCAGATAAATATCAAACATGTTTGAAAATTATCGGGGCGGCTCTGACGAGTCTGTGAGACGATCGTGGGGCCAAAGATTCATCTGTCAACAGCTCACACTAGAAGATAATCTTTGCCGAATGTCGGGGTGGATTTTAGTCCCCGACCAGATTTCCTCTCTGATTGTGGGGAGGACCGAATCTGGGTTAAATCGGGCGAGAATGCTGAAGTGCGAGCCAGGCTTTACACTTAAACAGCGTATCTTGCTCCATGGTGCTCACGTTTCACACATGTGGACAGCTGACGCTTTGTGGCCGGCTCTGATACGTCACAAGGGGGCGTGTCTGTCAGTGAAAAGACTTCCGCGAAGCCTGCACTTGTGTTTCCTCGATTATGCCTCCTCCAGCTCAGTCTCCTCTCTCCTCTCTCCTCTCTCCTCCGAGCACATTTGGCGCTTTGGAATGTCCTCCAATATGGCTGCTCACAAAGTACTTCCGGTGTCGTGGAGGAGAGAGGAGATAGGAGACTGCATTTTGGCACATTGGGAAGCACCCATAGTCTCTGTGTTCCTTGTGCTTTCTGTCGGTCCATTGTTTGCTGTATCCTGTTCGCTGTATGCTGTTTCCTCACGTCTCCTGTGTTTCCAGTGCCTCTTGTTTCTCTGAAGAGTTTTTGAGTGTTTTTGGTTTTGTTTCTTTTGTTAGCCTTTTTGAGTTTTTTGAATTTTAAGTTAGTTAAAATAAAAGTTTTTGTCTTATCTGCATCTGGGCCCTCCTTGCTTGTTTTCCCTGGGGAATTCCTGACAGGTCAACTCCATATAACTGATCTTAAACTGAAAAGAACTTCTGACAACACACAGAGAGCCCTGTTGTTGGCACACATAAATATCATCTGGCCTGTATATTTTCAGTAAGCTGTGAGAAAAGCTTCATATTCATCAGGGGAGAATAAATTCATCAGAGGTTCCCACAGAAACCTTCCTGAAGTAGTCTCCAGCAGTTGAGTCTCTCTCTGTCTGTGGTTACATAAACACACTGAGCCTGTTTCTCTGAAATGTTCAGACTCTTTGTTTAACTGTTTTTTAACATGACTGTAACAAATTAAACTCACACAAATGTTTACCATGACCATTATTTTACACAAAATGAAACTTTATCATATTAGTTCTCAAAGAAAGAAAATGTGTGAACTGTATGATCAGAAGATACAAAAAATACACACAGCAAACTGCGCTGTGAAAAGTTCAGGGGTTAATGAATAAAAATGAATCTAGTCAGTGTGACTTGGAGCCAAACACAGATAAACATCTACATCCCCCAAGTCTCTACACGTTGGGTCGAAATGCTACAATAAGCACATTTTCATGGTTTGAAAATCATTTAAAGCATAAATTTGATTAATATAAATCTACAAAACACACATTTCCTCTCTTTTTGCGCTAAGCTTAGTTCAGCCTGCTGGTCAGTTAGCATGTTAACATGTGGCTGTTAAACACAGATCAGTGACAGAATCAGAAACAGAGGCAGTGAATCTCTCAGTGGGACATGCACAGTGATTTATGATCAGAGCAGATTATTGGTCAAACATAAGTTTAAAAGACTCACTGGAAGCTGCTTATTCTTGTAATGATGATGACGATAGCGTTAATTAATGAACCATTGACTTCCAGTACATTCCTTAATCTCATATTTTATCTGTGGTTTGTCATAAGCACACAGAAACTCTCAGTCACCTCATGTTTAGATTCTTATACCTCAGTACACACCTAGTAAAAGAACTGACGTACCTGTTTAACAGGTGGCCATTATTTGAGGATGAAGGCAACTGACGCTACATATGTTGACGGTGCTTTGTCCTTGAAAAACAGAGTAAAAATGATTTGTTCAAGACACAGTTTGGAAAGAGAGTGTTCTCTGATGAAGAAATTAAAAATAGAGGTGAAAAATTACAAGAAGTGCATAAAATGATAGGCTGTTCATCTAAAATGATACCTAATGCTTTAAAATGGCAGCCAACACCAGAAAGGGGATGGTGGTGCACACATCATGATATGGAGATGTTTCTGGTACTGTGGTGTTGCTCCTATTTATCGTATACCAGGGTCATGGATCAGTTTGAGTACATCACAAGTCATGTTGCCGTATACTGAAGAGGAAATGCCTTTGAAATGGGGTTTTCAACAAGACAATGACCCCAAACACACCAGCAAGCGAGCAAAATCCCTTAATCCCAGAGAAAACTTGTGGGCTGACATAAAAATTACCCAGAAAAACCTAGAAATACAGAGGAATTGGGCTGCAATGCCTGTTGACCGGTACCAGAAGTTGGTCGACTCCATGCACCACAGATGTGAAGCAGTTATCAGAAATCATGGTTATGCAACTAAATATTAGTTTATGATTTTCAGGAAAGTTAAATCTTCAAGCATTTCTTAGTTTATACTGTACATTTTTGAGTTTGTAAAAACAGATGTCAACACTGCAATTTTTTTTTTACGTAATATTTCTTGACTTTCTGTAAGATACCAAATTCAGTTACTTTTTCAATGCATCCAATCCAATGCATCTGTGTTCATTAAAATACTATTTATTTGAAGAATTTTGACATTTACCTACCTTTATAGACACACTGCTAGTATTCTGAACACAACTGTGTATGAAGAATATATAATTACATTTCTAGAGCATTCACAGATACCTTCAGTTTCCTGACCACAAAATCATACATTAACTTTGTACACATTGGGAACCACTCCGTGGTCCTGAAAAGAGTCTTTGGTTTTTTATGAGAAACCTTGAACAGTTTAACTTCTGAACCCGTACAGAGCGCATCCCTGTCTGTTCAGCCAGAGCTGGAGATCAGGAATTCATTTTTCAGAGACAGACA
Organism: Halichoeres trimaculatus; assembly: GCF_033239565.1. Taxonomy (NCBI): domain Eukaryota; kingdom Metazoa; phylum Chordata; class Actinopteri; order Labriformes; family Labridae; genus Halichoeres; species Halichoeres trimaculatus. The sequence goes on from NW_027437180.1 coordinate 3,568,876, forward strand.
CTATCAGGCAGAAGGCAACACGGCCTCTCTTTCAAAACTCCAGTTTGTAAAAGAACAGGTCACCTTCCTGAGCTGTGTCATTTTCTGTGGTTGCAAAATGACAACTCCAGTTTGAATCCAATCTATTGTATATATGCCTATGACAAAGAAGCAGACCATGTTATTTAGTTTTTAGTACAAGCTCTTAATTTCATTCTGGACTATTTAGTAGTTAAGGAGCCTCCCAGTGGAGCTGTACGAGCTCCTGGTCTGAGACCCCTGACTCCATTCAGTGATCTCCAGGGACAGGGGACTCATTCCTGCAGCTTAAACAGGCCCCAAATGGCCTCTGCATTGGATATCCCAGATCCATCAAAAACCCTTGGTCAGTGTGTGGACCAAATGTGGCTGCATGACCTCTGTACTGTTACAAAACATGGTGTCGACTCAAACCTGTGGGTTAATTTTCACGTAAACTGGACCCTGTGACTCAGGCTCCTCCTTCCTGTCTCAGAGGCATTGCTGCTGAAAAAGCTGTTTTAGCTTCCAGAGACTTAGGGCCTGATCTACTAAAGGTTTGGGTGTATGAAAACGTGAAAACTTGACAGCAGACACAAAACTAATTTTCTAACCAGGTGCACAGAGAATTGCATAAACACTCCATGATCTTCTGTTTGTTCCACAGAGTTCAGATATCAGAGGCTCCCATTGGTCAGTCTGCCCAGCAGCATCACACACAGCTGGACTCCATATTGATGGTGTGTAAATGTCCAAACGCAGCTCCTCCTGAGCCTCAGAGCACACACTCATTGTGTTTGGAGCTTTCTGAATAGTTTCATCTCTGCTTGAATTCTCTTCACACTCAGTGTTTGACTGATTGAATGAAGCCGCACATTTCTGAGCTGCTCACACTCACAGGTCAGAGGTCATGCTGGATACTGCTCTCACACAGACTCCTGCTGTATCCCAAATCCAGCACCTCTGTAACGCATACACGAAATGCAGTGCACTGTGTACATTCTGCACTTACTGAAACAGTGCAAAAAATCTTTTATGTGGTACGCAGTAAATCCCCCAGTGTTAAAATTAACTCTGTCAGTGTTGAATTGACACTGACAGACTATGTAGCGTTGACCCAAATCAAACACTGCAGCTTTGCACTTACCAGAAACTCCAATGGCATTTCACAACTGTTTACAGGTGTCCATCTGCTTTCCATCGATTACAGAAGCAGGACATGGACTTTATGAATCCAGAGATCAACAGGCAGTCTTTGCATTTTGACTCTTTGTGTAAGGAAAAATTTGTAAGGAAAAATAATAATGTATTGTGTGGGTGGAGTGGTAGAACTCTGCCTCATGACACTGGTTCGGCAAAGGGAAGTAAACTTTGTACTTGTGAAATTTGTTTTTCTCTTGACCTTTCATTGGACTTCGTGACGTCCTCTTGTTTGTCTTACTGTTTATAAGCAGGCGAGGGACTGGCCCTTGTTGAGCTTCTCTGCAGACTGTGCTACACTCTGATTCGATTGCTTTACCACAATAAAAATTTCCAACACATTTTCTTCAGCTCGTCTGACCTCAGGATCATGACCATGAAGGTACGTAACTCAGTTCTTCTCTCCTTCATGAATTCAGTTTGATAACTGTGCCTGACAAAGTGTTGTACGATGAATCAGTTCAACCTGTTTGTGAGGGGGATTAGCCCCACCCCCCACCCCCACCCCAGAGCTCAGGTGGTCAGTAGGTTTACCTGCTGAATGATTCAGAGCCTGTACCTGTGTTCCAGCTGCTGTCAGTCTTCATCCTGCTGGCTCCTCAGCTGATCAGCGCCCAGCCCCTCCTGCCAGTCGACTGCAGTGACATCTACAGCAATGACAACACTCGGCCCAGTGGAGTGTACACCATCTATCCTATAGGAGCCACGTCTGAGGTCCAGGTAGGTCTCTGTCTCTGGTTCACCTAGAGATGATGAAGGTGTTAGCGAGGATGACATCATCCCTGATAGAAACATTTAAAGTTTAGTCCAGCAGCAGACTGCACCACAGAGTCATGTGTTCAGGGTTTCTGAACAGATCAAGTCTCTTAATCAGTGTGTGTGTGTTTGTGTGTGTGTGTGTGTGTGTAGGTGTTCTGTGACATGGTCTCCCTGGGAGGACGCTGGACGGTGAGTGTTTTAACCCATAAGTGATGCCAGATCTGGTTTGTCAGCTGACCAGTCCTCTCTCTGATCCTCCAGGTCTTCCAGAGGAGGATGGATGGCTCGGTGAACTTCTACAGACCCTGGGACCACTACAAGAGAGGTTTTGGGACTGCTGCTGGGGAGTACTGGCTGGGTGAGTGATGAGCCAGGACTCTGTGGACTCTGTTAGAACTTTCCTTCTTGATAAAGCTCAGTGTTAGAGCTGGATCAGCTCATGTTGGCTCTCTGATTAAAGTTTCTCTCCTGGTTTAGATCCTCAAGTGTCCTCATCAAAGGGTTTGGTTGCAGATGTTTGAGTATGTCAGACTGCTGACAGTAAGAGGACCTGTCTCTCTGTGTGGTTACTCTCAGGTCTTGAGAATCTCTTTTACATGACTCACCGAAAGAAGTACGAGCTGCTGGTGAACATGGAGGACTTTGATGGGAACAAAGTGTACGCTCGCTACTCCTCCTTCTCCATCGACTCAGAGGCCAACGGATACAGACTGAATGTTTCTGGGTTCACTAATGGAGGGGCAGGTGAGTCCGTCAGAGACTCTGACTCTGTGTTTGTTTGATATCATGGTCCTGACCAATGAGACAACGCGTGACCTTATGGTGCCTCTGCTGGTCCCCTCAGCTGTCTGGGTCTAAACTTATAATGACATCACTGTTCACCGTCTCTACAGGAGACTCCATGGCAGTTCACAACGGACAGAAATTTACCACCTTTGACAAAGACCAAGACGCTGCAACAAATACCAACTGTGCCAAATTATACTCGGGAGCGTTCTGGTACAATAGGTGCTACTCTGCAAATCCAAACGGGGTTTATCGCTGGGGTGCTGATGGTACGCTCAAGGGTGTTGGGGTGGCGTGGCATGATTGGAAAGGCATCAACTACTCCCTGAAGAGCATCAGCATGAAGATCCGCCCTGTGCAGTAGGCCTCCAGGCGTGAAGGCCTCCAGGTGTGAAGGCCTCCAGGTGTGAAGGCCTGATGAGTCCTCTTCTGTCTGATAATAAAAGAGCCATTGAGCAGAAGTCTGAGGTGTGTCTTTGTGTCATTCTGTCCTCACTCTCATACAGAAAGATGATCTCCTTATAAACCAAATCTGTAGCAGGGTGGATGTACCACTGAGAGACTTTCTGAGTTTGAAGAATTCTGGGAAAAAACAAGGGGGGTTATCCAGAATTATTTTTTCTTAAATATTGTGTTTTCAGTACTTGTGAAGCTCAGGTAAAACCCATTTCGTCGACTCATTATTTGTTAACTGTGGTACAAAAATAAAAAATAAAAAAAAATGTTAAGTTTAACTTTGGATAAATGGAACTGGAGAAATCCTTGTTCTTGGAAGAATATGTATGTGTACTTACCTAAATATTAAATTACAATCCCCACTTAATAAAGAATATAGTGGGGCTTTTTGTTTTATTTATTTATTTATTTATTTATTTTATTTATTTTACATTAGAACCCCTCATGTAACAGAATGAAGTTGACGGTCTGGAGGTTTTTTTTAAATACTCCTGAAATTTGTGGTAATGTCTGATTAGATCATACTGAGCTACATATTTCACATCAGGTTCCTAAAATTTTTACTAAGAGATTAGGCAACAAACTATTGTTTTAACAAACATAGTCGACAGTAGATTTCATGGTTGACAGAGGTAACATAGTTGACTGGACATGAAAAAAAACAATTAATTTATCAAACGACACACTCATGAACTATATGAATAATTATTTCATGTTAGCAAACAGCATTTTGCATCTCTTGGTGGGCTTAGTTAAGACCTTTTGATATCATGGTGGCATAAGAAATGACAGACTCAGACTAGTTTACATGGATCACTTGCAAGTTGTTATGCATTAAAGGGCCTGATCTAATAAGATCCGAAATAACAGGCACTTAATTGCTTGTAAAAACCAAAAAAAAGGGACACGTTATTTGTGGGCGTGTTGCAGGTGATCTTTTGAGACTGCATGTGCAACTGATAACAGGTGCAAACTGCTCTAATTAAAGGTAGAGTCTGCAGAAGTTCTGGTCACTTGTCAGTAAACACAACATTCAAACTGGGCTCCTCCTCTTTGGTTCAGTGCCAGCAGCAGCGCACACCTAATGCCTCCAACCGTGACTAAGTGAACACACTCACGAGCCGAGGAACCACCTGCAGCATTGCGTTTCCACGTGAGGGAGACTCTAGAGCCGTGGACCTGACTCGGCATGTCAGCACAAGCTAATCCCGGGTTTTTGATGCATACCTGGTTAGCAGACAGCTAACCTGCATTGCTCTTCTTGCCGTGCTGCACTCCAAGCTCCTGAAAGTTGAGCCAAGCTTCACCCTCATTTAGGAAGAAGCTTTATCTGTTTGGAGTTTCATTTCACATGGATGTGTTTTTCTTGTTCTGTGCTACATCCACTATTGTAGCTGCTCTGAAGTCACTTGCACACTGGATTGGCTGAGGTAACCACATTTACTCTCCATCCAGGAAGGTCCCCATACAACCAAAACATCAACTTCCAGGCAGAGGAGGGGTTGAGACAGACACAGACACACATGTATAGAGACCCAGAGAAGATAATTGAGCAGGATTCTTCCTGTAAAAGTTTACATTTTAATTTTTTTTTTTTTTTTTTTTTTTTTTTTTAAGAAAATCCTGCAGACCCTACCTCTAAATGAGGATTTAGCGCGTACTGCCTGCTGTCACCATGGAGTTGGAGAACTCAGATGGATGGGTCACAGGCTACTGCACAGGAGGTGAGAGCTGTGTCCAATGTGGCTCGCTGTGACACTCAGGCCATCGTTGTGCACACAAAGCAGCTGGTCAGTGCTGTGTCTGGGACAATGACCGTCAATGCCCTGGCAACAGTTGGGAGGTCATTCAGTGGCAGTGGTCCAGCTCTCTGGAGAGCATAAAAGACGGGCGTTCAATATGCACAGGTGGAGACCAGTGCAACCGCAGAAAACACAAACCCACATTTACAAAATGTAAAGCTCAAAAATGGCGTTGTTGGATACACGATACATCCCCATCATTTTTATTTATGTCAGTCCAAACACATTGATACAAGCACAGGAGATTCTCTCTCCTTCCTCTCCTTCATTGTACCTCTGCCTCCTTCTCACCACAATTCAGTTAATTCAATTTAATTTATTTATAAAGGGACCATGTACAATATTCAACATGAATGTCACCGTTTGATGCATTGTACCGGAATTAGCTTAAAGCTAGTTTACATCTGCAGTCCCTTGGCAGGTCACAATTAAAACATCACATTGTAGTAAAAACTCACACACTTACACACCCCCACACACACACACACACACCTGCACAGGCATCTAAGTGAGGACAGACAATTCACGTTGGGACTGAGGACCACCTTTTCTGCTATACTTGGAGACAAATGGATCTTGCACTTCAACACAAGGTGGCCCTCTAACTCCAGTTTCCTCCTCAGCTTTTTGAAAAATACAAAGGAAGAATACCACGAGAAAAAGTTCTGTACTATTTCATTGAGGACCTTTTCATTGAAGATTTACTGGGTCCATTTCGGGTTAGATCGTTTTTAATAGCTTTTATTTATTCTTTTCTCCCTTTTTATGCTTTACTGTGGACTCATAATGTAATAACAAATCATTTTAGGTGTGTTTTATGGGAATTGGAGAATTTTAGGTCAATAAATAAGCAGAATATGCATAATGTTTTGTCCCTTAAAAATATTGCATCAAAGTACAGTTGTACTTTTATTGTAAAATTACAGTATGGCATAATACTAACCGCACAAGATGTTCTATTTTTTACCCTGGTGGATCTGTTTGTTTATTCTGGGTGTTTTGTCACTGGGAATTTAGAGCTCATTGCAGTCTTTTTTTGACTCATTTTTACAACATTTACTTTTTTTTCTAAAGGCTGGTCTGTGTGATAGGGTTCTACATTAACTTTTTATATATGAATCTTTACTAACTTTAATTCCTGTGGACTGTGGATGAAATGGATGTGTGCCAGTAGACAAGCTGCTCCCAGTCACTTCCTGTTGCCCACAGATACTTTACAAGACAATTCAGGCTGTATTCAGACCAGAAAAGTCCTTTGGTCCACTTGTTTGGTCCGGACCAAAAGCAGACTTTATTTTATTTTTTTGTTTGGTGCGGTTCGTATTCAGATTGTAGTTTTTGCACTATGGACTATATTCTGTAAACACATTCACGTGTGTGACGATCAGTGCTCTCATTAGACAGCACTGACAAAGACGGCACACAGAATACAGACCCGGAAATGGAGGTAAACATGTGTGTTTGTGCTCTTATTAGAGCTGCAAAATCATTTTCAGTTTCAAGAGCAGCTCCTTCAAAGAAGGCTTAACAACACCTTTTCAAATTTTGGAACAGCGAAGACGAATGGAGCCACTATGCTCTGCGTGTCCTGACCCACTAGCAGCAGGGCTAAACAGAAGACGTAGGATCAGGTATGAACTAAAGACGGTTAGGTTACGGTGGCTTTATAGGCCCAAAAGGCACATGTATCCTGTAGTTAGTTCGGATGGACCTTGGTTTGTATTCTGACCTGCACCGGAGAACCACGAACCGCACCAGAGTTCATTTGGAAGCGGACCAAGACCACCTCAACAAAAGAGTCTCGGTCCGGTTGTTTGGTCCACACAAGGGTTCGTATGTGTCTTTTCACACCTGCATGAAAAATCCGCACCAGCATGGGAAACGAACCCTGGTCCGTTTAAAGTAGACCAAACAGTCCAGGTCTGGATACGCCCTAAAACATGTTTATTGTGGCTCTTCTGTGGAGGAATTGTCTGCATTGTCAAAGACAATGAATCAACATCTTTGGAAAGATTTGTCAGAGGGAACAAACTAAAATACTGAGGATGCGGTTAGATTCTCAGTCAAACTGTGCACCAAATTCAGTTTATTGGACATTAGAGAGAATTCCCAAACAGAGTGAGATGAAAATTGACACAATGTTAACAGCAAGCCTTTTGGACAGCTCAGGGCCCAGGACCCTGAAGAGGTGTATACCAGTGTTACCCAACCCTGGTCCTGGAGGACCCCTACCCTGCATGTTTTTGATGTTACCCCACTCCAACACACCTGGTTCAAATGAATGGCTCGTTATCAGGCTCTAGTAGAGCTTGTCAACATTCCTATCAAACTAATATATTTAAATAAATAAAGTTTAATCAGAGCTTAAACTTGTGTTTTACTTATGAATAACAGAAACTATTTCTTTTAATCTTTAGAAATCCTGAGTTGGAAACTAAATTAGGTTTTTCTTTGCCTTAACTAAAGAAATAATTTCAACAAGATCAAATTTGTACTCATTTATGATTCTTTTCAAAAATGTTAGTATTTTATCACGTAGTTTATTGTTAAGGAGACAAACAACGAGAACAGAGAACAAAGGGACGCAGGCACGTGCAGAGCGCAGGCCCTGCGCGCACCCCTGCAAGCATCATCAGGATTTTACCAAACTACGATTGCTTGAAGAGTTAAGATTCTCACCGGCTGCCTCTTTGGGTTTTGCCAGCTCCGCTTTTTCCCTTTAGTTCTGAATTTCTCAGGGAGCACAGCAGCAGACGCGCATCCTTCACCTGCTGCTTGGGAGCGTAATTTGAAAGTCAAACCGGAAGGAGATGTGCGCTTTTAAGCGGTCAAATGTGATGATTATTTAACGATTTATCATCTACAATATTCCCCTTTCCCCTGGTAAGCAGCATTTGGTGACCATTCATGTGTAAAGTTCTCATTTATTTGTTAATCTTCAGAACTGCACGTGAGTATTTTTATTTGATCGAAACTTAACGAAATAAAACGCATAAATAACCTAGTCTCTCTTTAATTCTTTTCTTCCTCAGATTAGTCCAGATTTAAAGGCTGTTTTTCCTAAGCTGTTTTCAACCTTTTACTAAACTTAAAGTTTGACTCGACACACACTAAGAAAAAAGAAAATTGAGAATAAACAGAATTAAAAGACTGAGGAACAGCTATCATTACACATGAGTAAACAAGGAGTTTAAACTAAAATTATAATTAAATTCACAAGAAATTAGATAAAAAAATACTATAAGAATGGGAAGGTAAATAAATGAAATAATATAATAAAATTTGAATAAATAATTTGGTAGAATTAGATGACCTTAAACCAGATGTTTCTTAAAAGCAGCAAAGAGTAGGACGATAAAAAGAAAAGCAGTTGACATAGAATAAATTCTGAATAATAAATCTGATGTGAATATAGAGGAAAAACAAATTGAGAGAATTAAAAATATACAAAATAATTAATATAATAATAATAATAATAATAATTATAATAATGATAATAATAATAATAATAATAATATTAATCATAATAATACAAAATTAAATAAAAAAGAACATACCAACAACCACTCTGCCTCTTTTCGTTTTTAATGTGTGACACTCTCAGAAGTTAACAAGGGATTTTCATCTGTGAAAGATAAACACCAGTATGAGTACCTAAATCCTCATATTTTAAGGCTCTTGTTAGTTGAAATAAAAGTGATTTTTTATTTTGAAAATTGATTTCAAAATAATTTTCAAATTTCAAATATTTTGAACAGAATAGAAGAGAAGAGATTTCAAGCACCTCAAAAATACTGCAGTTCAACAAAACAGTTACCTCAATAGATAACTTTATGGATCTAAGCATCTAAGATGTCGTACCCAATTCTAGAAATTGTACAGGTAGATTTAAGAAAGCGAGTCACTAAAAACAGATGAGGGCTGCAAGTATCATTCACTTCACATTTGATGTTACTTTCCATTGTTGTCTCAGTAAATATATTTGTCTATGAAATGGCTATAAGGCGTGATTTTTTTGTTTTGTTTTATACAACAAAAATGTTTACTTATAAAATTGTATAAATCAGAGTGAGGAACCCTCACATTTTAGAAGCTAAAACTAGAAAATATGTTAAAAGAAAAATCAATGCAATCAAAAAAGCTGCAGATAATGTTCTTTTCCACAATGGCCTTTTATTTCATTACGTCATTTTTCATCAGAATGACTTGGTCTGTCAATCAAAGCTAGAGGGTGGGACCTCTGTTTGATCCTTTAAGATCATTTAGTTTAAGAGGGGTCCAGCTGCAGACCTCTGCTCTCAGCTGCTTGAGGAGAAACTCTGAAACTGACTTCTCTCCTTCAGCCATTCTGTCTCAAACGTGTCATGTCCTCCTGTCTTCAGCTCTTCAGTCTTCTCAGCATTAGTGATAGGTCTCCAGGTTTGAATCCATGCTGCTGCTGCAATGTCTGTGTAAAGGATCAGCCAATCACATTACTGGCTCCACTGTGCTTTGATTGACAGACCAAGACATTATGATGAAAATTATGATATAAAAAGGCCATGGTGGAAAAGGACATCATGAAATAAAATTTAACTTTGTAGAAAACTTTTCTTTTCTTTTATCAAAGCTTTGATAATAGATAAAAGTCTTTATTTTAGTTAAGTTTGAACTTGTTTAAAAAATCATTATATATTTTATTATAGTAATTTGATATTACAGAAAAATAAAACTTATTTTATAATAATAATGCCATATTTCACAATCTTATGGTCATTTTACATATTTTTCTGTTATTTATCAAAATGGTTTCTATTCAAAAATGTTGTTTTTATTTATTTGATTCTGAACCTTTTTGGGTCCCATTAAAAACTGAATGAAGAACTGATAAACTAACAATGTTGCATTTGACCAGTAAAGTGATCTGTGTGTTTCTAAACAGGACACAGAATAAACAGAGAGCAGGTTTTCTCCATGTGAAAGTCTTTAACAGGTTAAAAACACAGATAAAGATCCATTATTATTTATATTTTATACCCTCCAAACATGGTTCTGCTCAGTTTTGACTCATACCAAGAAATCACTCGTGGTAATTGTTTGATTTTGCAGGTTCAGATCATATTTCTATGTCAAGGCACCGTCTGACCTCTGGGTGATGTCTGTTCTCTTTCTGCACCGTGTATGATCACTCCAAGGCTGTTTTACTGTCGAGAAAGTTTCAGGACTGTTGTCCACATCCGGGATAGGGAGTTTGACTGTTTTCAGAGAGCTTGGACTTGGCTCGACTCCCAGAACAGTCGACCCCTTCAGCTCCCGAGTGGCTCCCAATTCACTTCCCAGTAGCCTCATATTTTTACCTAACCTGGAAAACACCACTTGTGTTCTGATGTCTGCTTTAGCGTTCTTGAAGAAGTCTCTTTGCCTCTTTGAAATAGAACATTCGTTATCGACCCCCCTTGGGAGATTTTATTTGTCACATCAGCTCACAAAAAGTGCAGTAATGCAATAACTAAAAATAGAATGATGATAACAGAATATGAAATGAGAAATTTGAAGTCATATAAAGAAATACAAGAAAAAATAATGTAGAAAAAAAGTACTATTTACATATTTAGCGATTCTTTTTGTTAATACCATACCATACCAGCTTTATTTATAGAGCACTTTTAAAAACAACCACAGCTGTAGACAAAGTGCTACAGGTAGATCAAATGAAATGATAAAAACAGATAATTAAAAACAGACAAATAAAAGAAAAACATTTTAAAAACAATAAAAAGCAAATAAAAAGCAAGTAAAAGGGAATAAAAGAAAATAAAAGAGAATAAGACCAGGCAAAGAAACTCAGTCTCGCTGGAGTTAAAAGCCAAAGAATAAAAATGGGTTTTAAGACGTGTTTTAAAAGTGGACAGTGAAGGGGCCTCTCTAATGTGCAGGGGAAGACAGTTCCACAATCGGGGAGCAACATTAGAGAAGGCCCTGTCCCCTCTGAGCTTCTTCCTGACCCTTGGTACCTGCAGGAGCAGCTGGTCAGCCGACCTGAAGGACCGAGAGGGTGAGTAGGGCTGAAGAAGCTCAGAGAGGTAAGGCGGGGCAAGGCCATTTAAACATTTAAAAACAAACATAAGAATTTTAAAATCAACTCTAAAAGTCACAGGCAGCCAGTGGAGTGAAGCCAGTACTGGGCTGATGTGCTCTCTTTTTCTTGTACCGGTTAAAAGTCGTGCAGCGGCGTTCTGGACCAGCTGCAGACGGGAGAGCAGGGACTGACTCACTCCAACATTAAGTGCGTTGCAATAATCCAAACGTGATGAGATAAAAGCATGGATCACTGTTTCAAAGTGCTGCCTGGACATAAAAGATTTGACCTTTGCCAACCGCCTTAAGTGATAAAAACAAGACTTCACAACATTTTTAATTTGGCTGTCTAGTTTAAAATCACTGTCCAGCTTAAAACCCAGATTGGTAACAGTTGATTTAAAATAAACTGTCAGGGGTCCAAGATCAACAGAGGTGGACTCACAGGGCCCACTTGGTCCAAACACCATAACCTCTGTTTTCTTTTCGTTACAGTTTAAAAAGTTCAGGGCCAACCAAGATTTAATGTCTTCAAGACAAGCAAGGGGGGGTTTGACTGAGAAGCCATCTTTTGCTTTTAAGGGCACATAAATCTGACAGTTGTCAGCATAGAAATGGAAGGCTATTCCATGCTTTGTAAGTATAGACCCCAGAGGCAGTATATACAAAGAAAAGAGTAATGGCCCCAAGACTGAGCCCTGTGGGACCCCACATGACAGAGGAGCAGAAGATGACTCTGAGCCTAAAATATTAACACTGAAGGACCTATCAGTCAGATAGGATTTAAACCAATCAAGTGCAGTGTCACATAGGCCCACTTGGTTTTTTAAACGAGATATAAAAATACTGTGGTCCACTGTGTCAAAAGCAGCAGTTAAATCAAGTAAAACCAGCACAGCATAATCACCAGAATCACAGATGGAGTATATATCATTAAAAACTCTTACTAAAGCAGACTCTGTGCTATGAAGGGCTTTAAAACCTGATTGAAACATTTCCAGTGTCCCATTTCTGTCTGTAAAAGTTTTTAGCTGACAGAACACAACCTTCTCTAAAATCTTTGAAAGGAATGGCAGCTTAGAAATGGGCCTAAAATTAGCCAACACAGACTGGTCAAGACCAGGTTTCTTGAGTAGGGGCTGCACAACAGCATGTTTAAGTTTAGCGGGGACCACACCAGATGCCAAACTAAGATTAACAATGGAAAGGATATACAAGGCAATGCTTGGGAACACCTCTTTAAAGAATCGTGGCGGCACAGGATCATGGGGGGAGCCTGAGGGCTTGAGACCACGCACCACATCCTCTAAGAAAGACAGACTCACAGGCTCAAACTTATTAAAAGCAGCAGAGCAAGGTGCAGAGACAGAGGGGTCAGAGTCTGGAGATGTAATGGAAGCTCTTGTCGAGGCAACCTTTCCAATAAAAAACATTAAGAACTCCTCACACACTTCAGGAGAAGCTTCAAGGCAAGTAGTTGGTGGAGGATTAAGAACAAAGTTGATGGAGCTGGTGTCTTCTCCTCACTGAGTGGGGACCAGTCTCCTGACAGAGTGTCTCCTCTGCTGTCCATAGCAGAGATGCTCTCACTTATTGGGAGTATCCTACATCCTCACATGCATCTCTGCCATGCTATCAATCAAAATAAAGTCCTGCCATGAGCAGAGCTGAGTGACTGAGGAGCTGAGCAATGAAAGGAAAGAAGTTTGGCTCCAGCTCTCAGGAGGGGATTCAGCTCTTCTGAATCATGATGAAGCGTCGGCTCTGAGAGCTGCAGCTTTTGAGCACCACACATCACTGGTGTCAATAACTGGCCTTTGGTGGACAACAATAAGGTTAGAACAATGATTTAAAACTTAAAAATATCACATTTATTAGTATTATTATTATTATTATTATTATTATTATTATTAAACTTGTGGTCAACACTTATTGAATTTTGACTTTTTTTTCTTGGGGTCAAATTTGACCTTTTACGTGTCCATGGCGCTCTGACACCTGAGAGCTGGCTACAAAAGCCAGAGCTGAGTTTCCATTGATGGTAAATAACATTTCATCTCTTCTTGAATTAAAACCAGTGGATTCTTTTATATTAACTATAGATAATTCATCAATGTTTTCTGGTAAACATGTCTTCAGTTCAGTATGGATACAGTGACTCCATCAGGCTGATCCTTCAAAGAGACGAGCACTCAGTGAAGAAACTGTGGAGAATTCCTTCAATTGATATTTAATTATGAAAAAAACAGGACATGAAATAACAGTTTGCTCTGTGTTTTTTTCCTCTTTGAAATGATTACATGTGAATGGAACAAAGTTAGTTTTCGATATGTATTGCTTTAGATTAAATAACGAGCAGTTGATTTACGGGCCACGGACTATTTAGATTTTTCATTTGATTTGTCAGATCATCCTGACCCAGAAGTTGTGTCACTTGTTGAGTTTGTTGTAATGAAACACAGCTGACCATCCACACGCATGGAACTACCATAAAAGCAGCTTCATCTTTGCTCTCCTGACAGAGAAGCTCCTCCTCAACAACTTCCTGCTCACAATGATCAGACAAATTGAATAATCAAATAAAAAAAGTCATGTGGCATGTAATTCAACTTACCTTTATTGTAAATGACAATAAAAAAATAAACAGGAAACTGAAAAACAAAGATTATTTTTTCTTTATTTGTTTTCATTTTAAATAGGATTAACTGAACAAAGAGGAATCAGGGAGATTAAAATGATGGAAATGTTGATAACAATGTTTGCACAAGTGCCTAAAGAGAGAATTTTGGGGTGAAATAAAAATATAAAAAACATAAAGTTGATACTTTCCAGTAACATCTCTGCCATTTTAACACTTTTATTAAATGCTATTAAAAATACAAATTTTGTGCTAAAAAGATTGTGAGAATATTTCCAGACCAGATCACTTTCAATAAAACAATCGTTAAAAAGTCTCTCATTATAACCTTGATGTTTTCTCTAAACAAAGATCCAATTACTAAGTGAACACAAACATACATATGGTGATGTAACTTCTCAAAAGTAAAGATTTTTTCATTTAAATCAATTTTTTCTAACACTGGACATCACAAGAGTCACCTTCTGTCACAGTGAGAAACTGTACAGTCCTCAGCCTACATCAGTGTGTTTGCTGCTTCCTCAAAAACACCATATTCTAAATAAACCTTAACCTGTGGATAACTTTTCTTCTTTGGTGTCTCTACAGAAACGTGTAAACAACAGAAAGGAAAGGTGTTTTAGTGTATTGATGCGTTTTACATGGATTTATTAAAGAAAAGAGAAGGACAAGTCGATGAGCAGCTGCTATCACCATGATCAATCTGTGATGTTTGGAGTCTCCCTGAACAAAAGCTCAACAACCTGAGAGACAAACATGAGTTCAGTGTGAAGAGGAAAAGCTCCAGTTTCTCCTACTTTTACAATCAGCCTCGATCTCTCCAACAACACTTCGTTTGGAGCATTTTTAGGGAAAGATAAAACACAAGTTGTCCGACTTTCAGACTGAGTGGACGAGCTGCTGCTTGCTTGAGTCTCTACGGTTCTCATGTGTGCTTTAAGGACAGCCTCCCGCCCAGGATTTATCAACTCTACACCCAGAGAATCCTCCTCACGTCTCCTGTTGCGTTCACTGAACTGAGTAAACTATGGCAGAAGTAGCTCCAGCTCCCGCCGCTGCTCCGGCCAAAGCGGCCAAGAAGAAGAGCAGCAAGCCGGCCAAGAGCGGCCCCAGCGTGGGCGAGCTCATCCTCAAAGCCGTGGCTGCCTCCAAGGAGCGGAGCGGCGTGTCGCTGGCTGCTCTCAAGAAGGCTCTGGCTGCCGGAGGATACGATGTGGACAAGAACAAGGCCCGCGTCAAGACCGCTGTCAAGAGCCTTGTGGCAAAGGGAACTCTGGTCCAGACCAAGGGAACCGGGGCCTCCGGATCCTTCAAGATGAACAAGAAGGTGGCAGAGAAGAAGGTCAAGAAGCCCGTAAAGAAAGCCGCTCCCAAAGCCAAGAAGCCAGCAGCCAAGAAAGCAGCAGCTGCCAAGAAGCCCAAGGCCGCTAAGAAGGCAGCGACCCCGAAGAAGGCCAAGAAACCCGCAGCGGCCAAGAAAGCTGCAACAAAGAGCCCAAAGAAGGCCGCTAAGAGTCCCAAGAAGACCAAGGCCGCTAAGAGCCCCAAGAAGGCCGTGAAGAAGGCCCCTGCAGCCAAGAAAGCCCCCGCTAAGAAGGTGGCCAAGCCCAAAGCCAAGAAGACAGCAGCCAAGAAGAAGTGAGCTGTTATCATCTTAGCATCTAATTAAGAAACAAAACGGCTCTTTTAAGAGCCACACACCTCTCACACTAAATGACAATTTCCTGCTCAGCAAAGGTTGCCATGTCTGCGCTTTTCCTGCAGAATGCAGCTCATTTGATGCTTTCTTCATTTTTTTTATTTTTTTTATTTTTTTTTGTTTTGCATTAGTCTGTGGGAGAAGTGAGTCTCAATGGGTGTGGATTATAAATGAGCGATAATGTATAAAGCGATCGTACTGCAGATAGAGAGTAAGTGATACTGGAAATGTCATCATCAGACCCTTGGTGTCAGCGTCCACTGATTATTTTAGAACAGAGCAGCAACAAGTATTTATCTAAATGATTGAATCATGAGTTCACTACAAGTCAGCGAGGTTGCCATGTCAGCGCATTTTCCGCCCAATCCAGCGCCTTTCTTAACATGTGTAACACGTGTGTGCTGAGTGGATATCTGTGGACTTGGATTCACTTTTAATTAGCTAATAACAATAATAAACGTCAACATCGAGTTTCCTTTTTCATTATTATTTCTTTCTTTTAAAACCATCAACTTGATGGATCCATTATCAGGTAGGACGACGTAAATGTAGAGAGTGATTAAGTGTGTGTCAAAGTAATATTAGAGGGATTGATCTGGCTCATGCAGAAATAGATCACATCTGTTCTACACCTTTATTTGAACTGTGTATTTTTCAGGAATTAGGAGCAAAGTGTTCTATGCTAACGTGGGATTCATTAACGGGACATCCCCATAACGGGTAGTTATAATTAACTGATATGAACCAGGATGTAGGCGCCAGATCCACGCACATCTGAATGAGCCCACTGAGCGTTTACTTATAAGAGGTCGTGGGAAATTAAAAGCGTCGTCACTCGATCAACATTATGGGCACAAGCACGAACAGATGTCACATACTCAATGGTACGAGGATCTCTTTAGAGGCGAGTGGGTGGCTCTTAAAAGAGCCGTTGGGTGGTGTTGTCAGCAGAGCTGTTTACTTGGAGCTGGTGTACTTGGTCACAGCCTTGGTGCCCTCGGACACGGCGTGCTTGGCCAGCTCACCGGGCAGCAGCAGGCGGACGGCGGTCTGGATCTCCCGCGACGTGATGGTGGAGCGCTTGTTGTAGTGAGCCAGACGAGAGGCCTCACCGGCGATGCGCTCGAAGATGTCGCTGACGAACGAGTTCATGATGCCCATAGCTTTGGACGAGATCCCGGTGTCGGGGTGGACCTGCTTCAGGACCTTGTACACGTAGATGGCGTAACTCTCCTTCCTGGTCCTCCTCCTCTTCTTGCCGCTCTTGGTGGCTTTAGACACGGCTTTCTTGGAGCCCTTCTTGGGCGCTTTCACTGTCTCAGGCATATTTGCTGGCTGTTCAGTCAGACTATGAGGAGTTCGAGCGGGGGACGCTTTATTAAAGGCTCCTCCATGCAGATAAAGCCGTGCTGCAGCTCATGCAGGATTGGCTGGGACTGGAGTTTGGACTGGGGTCCGAACTGGGGGGGGAGGTTTCGGCTTTGTCTCAAATTCTTGCGCGGTTCCCGCTTCATAAATGCGCCGTGCGCCAAATTTCTTTGTGCGTCCTGACAAAGTGATTTGTCTTCGTGTCCTGACTCTGAGTAAAAGCAGGACAGAGAATGATAAGAAGAGTTTGGAAGAAAAGGAAAAGCAAGTTTTCAGCAGCTGCAGCAGACTTTTAGAAAGCACAGAAGGCTTTGGAGATCATTTTCCTCCTGTGATAAAAGCTTTGTGCAGTTTGTCAGATTATTATCTGGTCTGATTTATTTGAGATTTATCACTCGAACATACAGCTCCACATTCTTACTAATAATCAGGGTTTACTTTTCCCCAGCGTTGAGCACACATTCTCAAAAATGAATGTGAATTTCTAACACTGTTTTTTTTTATTTTAGCATCAAAATCAGACTTTGTATTTTAAAAAAAACTTCATATTTCCAACACCTATTATTTTTCCTTCCTTTGATTCGGTTTCAATGTTGAAAAACTTCGAACTGATTAAGCAGTTGTTTTAAATCCTAAATAAGATGTGTTCTGTTATAAAACGGAGTATCTGTTTGTTTGTTTGATTGTTTGCTTTTTTAGCAGTTTTCCCCCAGGTATGAACTTTATTTTAAAGCCTGTCTTTAGTGGATTTTCTGCAACAGTATGACACAGTGTTTAAGGGACACTGAGCTTACAACAAATATTAAAGTTTTTTCAAATTTTAGTTTCATATGACAGAGGGCATTTCAAACTGAATATTAAAGCTATATAGAAATAAAATTAAAAAACTAAAAGCAACATTGGTCCAAACTCTGGAAGCATCCATGGTAATATGTAGATAATCATTTTCAGATGAATGATGATGAAGAAGAAAATGTTTATCCATCCTCTTTCCAAAGCCACACTCAGGATTATTACACTGTGGCACTACAGTTACTCATTGTTCTCAGATCAAAGAGAAACTTTAAGGTTCCTTAATGTTTAGGGAACATCAGGCTTTGTTAGGTTTCAGTGTAAACAAGAGGAACATCTCTAAAGGTTAGATCCTGATTTGGTTCTTACCTTTAGATAACCACAGGCTGACGTTCTCCTTAGGTTCTGTGTTACTAGAGTCAGTGTAAAAGAAAATCATGTCTCAAAATATTCAGTTTTTAAAAGTTTTATGAAACTTCAAACTCCAAAAAATACAGCATTAAAAATCATCTTAACCTTCCTCCTGTGTTAGTTTTCTGTTACCATCTCTGGTGTTAACAGGTCGGTTTCCACCCGTGTCTTAAATCAGCTTTAAAATACAAAACAAAAACTTATCATCAGTTCTTTCCTCATCTCTTGGTTACCTTGTTAGGCTTCCATATCCATGAACATGTTGTGTTTAATATTTTTGTTGTGGGCCTCTGGGCTCATTTTTTACAAGTATACCTCCTGATTTCAATTGAAAAAAAAAAAGAAAAAGAAAAATTAACCTCAAGAGAATCATAGAAATGAATGAAAGGATGTTGTGTTCCCTGAATATTACTAAGGGGTATAGAACACATCTCTGTAATCAATTTGCCTGATTTATTTTTTCATTTTAAAATAATTAACTATTGTTATGGGTTGAAAATGAGCCATAACACCATAGATGTTACATCTATGGTGTTATGGCTCATTTTCAACCCATAACAACATAGATGTTGAAAAAACAACAAAAAACGTCAGCAATAGGACTTTAATATGAACATGTTGAAACACAGAACAGGTCACAACACAAAATATTAATTTAGAAGTTGAAACAAATAAGAACCAATAAAACCATTAGAAATCATTTATTACTTTCCAAACTATCAGAATGTGTGTGTGTGTGTGTGTGTGTGTGTGTGTGTGTGTGTGTGTGTGTGTGTGTGTGTGTGTGTGTGTGTGTGTGTGTGTTTAGATACATTTGTGGCAAAAGTAGCTGAAAACATGTTTTCTTCTGTCAATGATTCTGACACAGTAAAAATTGAGATACCAGGGGTCATTTTCATGACATTTTCAGCAGCTGCCCTGACTCTGTTCACCCTGCATGTTGAGGTACCAAACTCCAAAAGATCCTACAATTTTTTACTTGAATCCTTCAACAGGAGCAGCCTCAGCACAAGTGACCTCATCAGACTCAGATGTGTCTGTGTCTTCTGGCTGCTACTCTTTATGCTCCTCTTCCTCAGAAACTTGCTCCTCTGCATCGCTATGCTGATCTGTGTCTTCTTCCTCATTTTCTCCAAAAATAGAATCTGAAGTTTCACGCACCATGACCCTTCTTTTCATTTTTCTATGCTGCAAATTGGGGATGTGCCCTCTGCAAGTCAAATGACTGAAGTGACCTGACATGGTGGACATGCCATCTTTCTTTGTTTTGTTTTTTTCTTGCATCAATACTGGACAAATGAGCATTGCCTGAAGCTCACATGATTGGGAGAGGAGGTGGCTCTAAGTGTGTTAGCTGACAGTACACTTAGGATTTCTATTTTGGCTCTAAAATTTGCTTTTTAATCTTAATTTTATAACCGGGTCAAAATCGACCCTAACACTACAAAGGATATCATTTCAACCAGAGCATTTTATAATGTGAAAGAAAAAGTTTTTTTTGTTGAATTTTGTTGAAATCAAGGTTCCTGACAAAGTCAAAAAGCCCTGATGCAAGAAACATATTTTAAGTCATTCTTTAATGCATTTGAAAACTAAAACGGGTCAGCGGCGACCCTAACACAAGAGGAAGGGTAAAAGATTCAGTGTTAAAAAAGGTCATATGAGGCAACATCTTTTAGTGATGATGACGTCAGCTGATCACCTCTGGATCATCTGTCAGTCAGCTCTAACAGCTGTTTTTGTGTCTGAACATGTGCACTGTAATAATCCAAACATAAACAGTAACAGAGCTTTGTCTGTGTTTTTAACCTGCTTAAAAAAACTTTCACCTGGGGGGTATTCCACGAAGCTGGCTTAGCTCAAAGCCTGGCTTATTTGGGTTAGCCGCGCTAACTTTAGCGAGAGTTGGGTTCCACAAACGAGGCTTAGGGCTAGCGTGGCTTGGTAACCATGGTAAATTAGCCAGTGCGACAAGCCTGGTCCCGGTCAGGCTAAACGTCAGGCTTACCTTAGCTGCTTCTCAGAGAAGGTCTGACAAGCTTCTAAAAGACGCCTTGTGAACTGCAGGTGTCACATTAAATTAATCTATACCTGTAATAGATGATGTTTTTGTTCAGAACCATAAGCTGAGACCTTTTGGTAACTTTTCTGACACCTGCTTCAAACCCAAAAAGTCAGAAGGATCGTGAGGCTCCGCTTCCACGGTCCGTACTCATACTGGAAATCAAGATCAAGCGAGCTTTTGTCCTTCAGCTCCACGGGAGGTTTCCGTCCTCCCTGAGCTCGCTTTAGGACACCTGCGTGATCCTTTGACAGGTGAACCGCCCCAGTTATACTAGACTGGAATAACCGTGAGTCAAGACATGTCAGATACTAGACTGTCTTTGCTTAAGGTGGGAAAGTTGGTGGCTGAGAGGTTAGAGAGTAGGGCACAGACGTACGGTGATCCATGCTTTATTCGCGGCGTGGGTTCGATCCCACTTGTGGTAAATATTTGAAAATAACTGATTTTCTTTCTTCTGTCACCCTCAAAGTACAGTCAACATATAACAGAATAAAGGCACAAATTGTCTTATGATATAAAAGGTGACAACAGCCACA
This sequence comes from Halichoeres trimaculatus, assembly GCF_033239565.1. Lineage (NCBI taxonomy): Eukaryota > Metazoa > Chordata > Actinopteri > Labriformes > Labridae > Halichoeres > Halichoeres trimaculatus. Next base: position 3,589,442 of record NW_027437180.1, read on the forward strand.
ATTTCCATAGAAATACCCTCCTTTACCGGCGGTCCGTTCTGATCATGATGATAATGTAAAGGTGATTCCACATGGTGAGATAACTTTGTGTCTTCCTCCTTATTTAAATATAGGGCACTGTATCACTGACACATCTCATCTGACTGCTGAATCATCTCTAGTAAAAAAAAAAGACATCTCATCTACATGTCTTTTTCTGCTGTTTTAGTCAGAGTTGATGTATAAAGTGAAGTATAAAGGCCTATATATATGAACAGCTTTAATTTAATCAAGATCAATCTCCTCTGGGCCACAGCAGTGTGAGGAGCTTTAGGGTGAGAAGAAAAAGGTCATCAAACTCAGCAGAAACAGTCAGTGTTGATTTGACACATAAGCATGATATTCTTGAACCAGCAGCGTCTCTGGCTTTATTAATTGCCACCGTGTCACCCTTTTATGTGATTTTCATTTTGTAGTCATCATACGACTCCATGAAGAGTTTTTTTTTCCGCTGGGGGAAACGTCTCCGCTCTCGGTTTTGACATGATTTGGTCATTTCGACAATCGACACGTCGGGGCTTTTTATCTACCGCGGACGCGCGCTTAGCCACAGCTTAGATCAGCCTGGCCTGAATAAGCGTCTCTGAAAATCAGCTGAGCCTCGTTAGTGGAACGAGTTGCAGCTAAGATTGAAGTGGCAGCTTATTCAAGCCACGCTTACCGGCCATAGCCCAGCCTTCTTTAGCCAGCTTCGTGGAATACCCCCCTGAAGAAAACCTGCTCTCTGTTTATTTTGTGACCTGAAGAAGCACAGGGATGACTTCAGCAGTAAAATGCATCATTATAAGATTATTTGTTTACCAGTTAGTCTTTAAGTAGCCATTTGATGCACCTCGGGGTCCAAAGTGAATGAACTGTACTTTATGTGCAATATCTTTGCAATTACTAATTTCTTTTTTAATCAGGGTTTGAGGAATTTCTCTGTGAAGTTATTGTTTTATAAATTTATTTAACTATTTATTTATTTTTGAAAACATAATTCTTACTTCTTTTACTCTTTCTATTCAAACTTTTTGAATAAAAAATACTTTTTCAACCACTTCCCTTTTATTGCACAACATGGGTCCAAAATGACCCGAGTGTTTCTGTGCTATTTCTTGTGTAGCCCTGACTCTCTGGTACTGTAGGAAATTGGTAGGAAATTGTCTCTCTGGTGGAGGTGTGTGGCTCTTAAAAGAGCCTTTGGGTTGTTAGCAGTCAGGTATGAGACTTTACTTCTTGGCGGCCTTCTCGGTCTTCTTGGGCAGCAGGACAGCCTGGATGTTGGGCAGCACGCCGCCCTGAGCGATGGTCACTCCGCCCAGCAGCTTGTTGAGCTCCTCGTCGTTGCGCACAGCCAGCTGCAGGTGACGGGGGATGATACGGGTCTTCTTGTTGTCACGAGCGGCGTTTCCAGCCAACTCCAGGTTCTATTTCGTATAGGCTTCGCCCTTTAAGGCTATCGCTAGTGGGTTTACCCTCGCGCGTCAGCGCAGCACTGAAAAAAACTTAGTCCACGCCCACCCACGTGATGGGCCTCCCGCGCTACCTGCCCATAAATAGCCGCGGGTTCATACAATCTGCTCCCTCTTTTTCTTCAGCCGTTATGAGCAGCACGAGGAGAACTTCAGTTCCAGTACACATGGCGTCTACGGAGACCGTCCGACTCTGCCCGGAATGCCAGACCGGCTACATAATGAGCAACGACATGCATTCTCGCTGTGAGTCCTGCCTTGGCCCGGAGCATGCCGGGCAAGCGCTGACTCTACCGGATAGATGTCCTTACTGCAAGCACTTGTCCCTGGAGGAGAAGCGGCGCCGGGTGGATTTTTTCACCGACGCCGCTGAAGATGATTTCGTCGTCGCCGACGCTTGCAGTTTGGAGGATGCCATCAACCTCCTCGCAGGGCCGGGTTCGGATGAAGCCGCCCTCGAGGAGGCATCGTCAGTTTCCCTCCAGCTGGAGGATACTGATTATGAAGACGAGCACGTGGGAGGTCGCTCAGGCTTTGCTGGGGTCCCCCTGTCCTCGACCACCTCTCTGCCGGTGATAGGAGCACTCGTCCAGGAGCTCCCCGGCATCATCGAGAGGGCGGCGGCTTATAAAGGGCTCTCCGTTCCGGCAGCACCCACGCCGGCTGAACCAGATGAGATGGCGGGCTGTTTTGCAGCTGCACACACAGCACGCCGCGAGCCCACCTGGCCACGCTTCCCCGCTATCATTCCATACCAAACCGCAGCTATGGCTGAGCCAGGGAAGCTTCGAGCACCGGTGGCAACGTATGCTCCCATCACCAGGGTCGAGGGTCTCACAGTTGAGGGCTTCCCGCCCGTCCCTCCTTTGGACCCGGGTCTGGCGGCTGTCTTCGGGGTTCGACCGAACCTGATTGGTGGCCGCCGACAGGCTCTTTCCTCCCCGCGGGACCAGATGACAGGCCGCTTCGCGGACAGGTCCCACCAGTGTGCCAGCCAGGCGTCAGCAGCAGCTAACAACATTACCCTGCTGGCGTATTCCATCACGCAGATGGCAGCGGAGCCCGAGAAGCTGGCGGAGAGAGCTGAGGAGCTCAGCAAGGCAGCGAGCGCGATCATCCCGCTCTGCGCCTCGGTAGCGGTGGCTTCTTCCCGTGTCATGGCCTGGCAGCACCAGATCCACCGGAACATGTGGCTCGGCCTGTCCACCTCAATTCCCGAGCCAGTGAAGAAGGAGCTGCTGGAAGGCCCCATCTCCTCTGACGCGCTGTTCGGACAACAACTGCATTCACTTGTTGAGCACATGCAGAAGACGTCAGAGGAAGAGGAGAAGATCCGGAGGCATGTGACCGGCGCTCAGCGCCCAGCAGGTCGCTGGCGGGACCGCCGGGACCAGCTTCAGAGACCTCTAAGACGTCCGCAGTTTTCTACGGCTTCAGTCTCCCGTCCTCCTGCCCCACCTCCTCCCCGGCCTCCTCCTCCAGATCCGTCGTTTGCCACGGCACAGCCAGCTCGTCAGCGTGGTGCCAAACATCGACGGGTGGCATGCTCCTGGTCCAATCCCCCTGCGGAGCCGCCACGGAAGCAGAGCAGGCGACAATGACTCCTTGCGGGGGTTGTGTGTAGCAAAGAAGGGAAAAGAGATGGCGTGGATACGCCTCCAAAACCAACGGCTCTTTTCAGAGCCACCCACGATTCTCATATATTGAGCTGTTTCCCTTCCCTCCCGCCGGTCCGGCCCGCTGATGCGGCAGCGGACGGTGATCACACAGCCCCCACACAGAGCGAGCCTGCTGCTGTTAACTCTTCGGTTAACGAGCAGCACGGCCGCGAGTCATCAAAGCAGCACACCGCTCCTTCACACACGGAGCGCTCCCTGTTTGCTCCGGCTGATGCCAAATTAAATATTCATGAGCCCACGGACAGAGATTCTCTGCTCCGTGTGGACAGGTTGGCTTCGCCTTTTTCCCTCTCTTCTCAGTCAGTGGAAAAAGAGCCCTATCAGCCCTTCAATCAGAGCCCCCCATGTGCTGCAGCTCAGATTTCTCTGACGCAGGCAGCGGCGGCGAGGGCTTTAAGCTGGCTCACCTCTCTCTCGGAGAAGGCGCCACAGCACCATGCTCGCCCGCTCTCAGAGCGCTGCTCAGAGTGGCGGCGCGTATGTTCGCTGGACAGGTGGATGGACAGGCTGATCGCCAGGGGTTACACTCTGCAGTTCGCTTCGTCTCCCCCACCGTTCAGCGGGATTCTGGAGACACACCTGTCCTCACAGGATCAGTGTGTGTTTCTACAGAAGGAGGTGCAGGAGCTCTTGCTGAAAGATGTAATCTCCAGAGTCCCACGAGGGGAGGAGAATCAGGGTTTTTACTCCCGTTATTTCCTGGTCCCCAAGAAAACGGGAGGGATGAGACCCATTCTGGACCTGTCACTGTTCAACACAGTGATAATGCAGCGTCCTTTTCACATGCTGACGATAAAACAGGTACTGGAATGCGTTCACGGGAACGATTGGTTCACCTCGGTGGACCTGAAGGATGCATACTTCCACGTCCCTATTATTCAGAAACACAGGAAATTCCTTCGTTTCTCTTTTCAGGGGATCCAATACCAGTACAATCGTCTTCCCTTCGGTTATTCTCTCGCTCCCCGCACGTTCTCCAAGTGTGTGGAAGCAGCTCTGCAGCCACTACACAGGAGGGGGATGAGAGTTCTCTTTTACCTGGACGACCTGCTTTTGCTGGCTCGTTCCAGAGAGGAGGCGGCAGCTCAGACTCAGGTGTTGGTGTCTCACCTGTCGAACCTGGGTTTCGCTATCAATTTGGAAAAGAGCTCGCTTTTTCCGTCTCAGCAGATAATTTATCTGGGAGTGGAGCTGAACTCAGCCACAATGAGCGCGCGGCTATCTCAGGAGAGGTCGGAGACTCTGACAGCCCTCCTCAGACGAGTTGTCCCCGGCAGAGTGGTGACAGCAGTCTCCATTATGCGCCTGCTCGGCATGATGTCAGCGGCCCATGTGGTAGTACCGCTGGGACTACTTCACATGAGGCGGCTGCAGAGATGGTTCATCCGTCTGCGCATCGACCCGGTGCGTCAGCGGAGACGCATGGTGTTAGTTTCCCCCTCAGTGTTTCCCGATTTGGATCACTGGAACGACCCCGGAGTCCTGAGATCGGGGGTCCCGTTAGGGAAGGCATCGTGTCACGTTTCGGTGTTCACGGATGCTTCTCTCTCGGGATGGGGGGGCACGTGTCTTTCTCAGGTTGTGGGAGGACAGTGGCCAGCTCACATGTCTCTCCACATAAATGCGTTGGAGCTTCTGACAGTGTGGAAAGTGGTTCAGCATTTCACTCCTGTTTTACAGAAGCAGCATGTTCTGGTACACACAGACAACCAAGTAACAGCGGCTTATATAAACCGTCAGGGCGGCGTGCGCTCGGCGCAGCTGCTGGACATAGCCAGAAAGCTGTTATGTTGGGCGCACAGACATCTCCTCTCTATCAGAGCGGTGTACATCCCCGGTGTGTTAAACAGGGGGGCGGACATCATGTCGAGGGGAGGTCCTCAGGCGAGAGACTGGAGCCTGCATCCCGAGCTGGTGTCTCAGATTTGGTCGAGGTTCGGGCAGGCAGAGGTGGACGTGTTCGCGGCGCGAGAAAACGCTCAGTGTGCCCTGTGGTTTTCTCTGAGCACACGAGACAACCCTCCTCTGGGGGTGGATGCGTTCTCACACCACCCCTGGCCCAAGAAGTTTCTTTATGCTTTTCCGCCCGTCCCTCTGATTCCTCGGTTTCTGAGGAGGATTCAGGAGGAGCAGCTGTCAGCTGTCCTCATAGCTCCGGAGCGCACAGGAGCGTCATGGTTTCCATGGTTACAGCGCCTGCTTGCGGGCCTGCCATGGATGATTCCGTGGCGGGGGGATGCTCTCTCCCAAGCAGGAGGAACGATCAGGAGTTTCCCTGTGATAGGTCAGCGTCTGTGGGCCTGGCCGCTGAAAGGGAGCGCTTAGAGAGGCTCGGACTCTCTCCCGAGGTCGTGCGCACAATCCAGAGCGCAAGAGCTGCATCCACGAGAGCTTCGTACTCGGGGAAATGGGCAGCTTTTCAGCGCTGGTGCATGGAGTCAGGCTTGGATCCAGTGTCTTGTCCTCTGCCTCGCGTGCTGTCTTTCCTCCAGCTCCTAATGGACAGAGGTTTGGCTTTTAGCACGGTTAAAACTTATGCAGCTGCGATTTCAGCTTGTCACGAAGGTTTTGGTGACAGAACTGTGTTTAGTCACCCACTGATGAAACGCTTCCTCAAAGGCGTGAGGAGAGACAGACCGATTTCTCGCTCCTTTGCTCCTCAGTGGGATTTATCTCTGGTTTTACGGGCGTTGAGCAAGGCTCCGTTTGAACCCCTGTCTCAAATCTCTCTAAAGTTTTTATCACTCAAAACAGCTCTGCTTTTAGCTCTTACTTCAGCTAAGAGAGTGAGTGATCTGTCAGCCCTCTCAGTTGCTCCATCTTGCCTGCACATTCAGGGAGATTGCAGCTCGGCTGTTTTACGCCCGAACCCTTCCTACATGCCTAAGAACATTAATAGCTCTTTTAGATCAAGAGTTATTAAGTTGGAGGGTTTTTTCCCTCCTCCACATGACTCCGAGGAGGAGGCTGCATCACACCTTCTTTGCCCTGTGCGCGCTCTGTCAGGTTACGTGGAGCGCACGGCCACGCTGCGTCACTCTCAGCGTTTATTTGTGCATTACAGAGAGCACTCGCAGGGGCGCCCTCTCTCTGCTCAGCGCCTGTCACATTGGCTGTGTGAGGCTATTTCACAGGCTTATGTGTCAGCTGGCTGTGTTCCTCCTGAACATATCAGAGCACATTCTACGAGAGGAATTTCCTCTTCTGTGGCTTTGCACAGTGGGATGTCAGTGGAAGATATCTGCGCTGCAGCATCTTGGTCTTCCCCATGCTCGTTTGTGCGGTTTTATCTGAGAGATGTCTCTCTCTTCTCTATGTCCCACTCTGTGTTAGGAATCCTATCAGAGTGAGGTGTTGTGACATGAATGGATTCATTCTGCTTCTGGATGAGACAGGCGTGTTATTGGGTCTGTTCTGTTCATTGTTTGACTGTTACAATGCGTAACGATCGTCTTCTCTGCTTTTCAGCAACAGACTGATGTGTTTTAGGTCTGTTCTGTTCATTGTTGATTGTTACAGTGCGTAACAATAGTCTTCTCTGCTTTTCAGCAACAGACCAGCGGAGTCAGCTTATGGATCAGGAGTATTCCTTATCTGGGGCTGAGACGGATGTGTTATTGGGTCTGTTCTGTTCATTGCTTGACTGTTACAATGCGTAACGGTCGTCTTCTCTGCTTTTCAGCAACAGACCAGCAGTGCCAGCCCTTATGATTATGAATAGTCATTATCTGGTGGCTGGTAGGGATCACATCATCAGGCAGTTGTGTGCGCACGTTCTGCGCATACAGGGCACAGGAGTTCACATGATTCAGGGTTCTGTGAATGAGATTGTGTGCGTGCCTGAGTTTATTGGAAGCTTTGATGCTGGGTTTTCGGATGAGGACCCAGTGAGGCATTGACTACATCCTGCTTCGCCTTTAACCCACTAGCGATAGCCTTAAAGGGCGAAGCCTATACGAAATAGAACGTTAGTTACGTATTGTAACTCCAGATTCTATGAGTATAGGCGCAGCCCTTTAAGCTATGGGCCTCACTGGTTCCCCTTATCAGCTGAAGAAAAAGGCTGTTATCGGGAGCAGATTGTATGAACCCGCGGCTATTTATGGGCAGGTAGCGCGGGAGGCCCATCACGTGGGTGGGCGTGGACTAAGTTTTTTTCAGTGCTGCGCTGACGCGCGAGGGTAAACCCACTAGCGATAGCCTTAAAGGGCTGCGCCTATACTCATAGAATCTGGAGTTACAATACGTAACTAACGATCTCAGCGGTCAGGTACTCCAGCACAGCCGCCAGGTAGACGGGGGCACCGGCTCCAACACGCTGGGCATAGTTTCCTTTGCGCAGCAGCCTGTGGACACGACCCACGGGGAACTGGAGCCCGGCACGGGATGAACGGGTCTTGGCCTTAGCTCTGGCTTTGCCGCCGGTTTTGCCTCTTCCACTCATGCTTAGTCTTTCGTAAGTCTGGACTCAGAGAAGTTATGTCCCCTCCGGCTCAAAGTCTCCCTGATATAGGCTGAGAGCGCGCGCATTTCCCCGGCGCACCAACCAGTAAAGAGGCTTGGAGCAGAGCAGCAGAGGGCGGCCCGAGCTCAGCTCCGCTCCAGCACGCTCTCTAATGAGCAGCGGAGCCTTAGCGGGGGCTCTGTCCCCCTCCTCTGCGGGGCTGAGCTCCAGGAGCGGCCTCTCACCAATCAGCAGCCGGAGCTCTCAAGCAGCGTCACCGTTTCACAGCCGCTCCTCCGCTTTAAGAGCAGCAAGGCTCCGCTCTGCTTCATATATTTCTCCAAGTCAGAGAAAGAAGACAGCATGGCAAGAACCAAGCAGACCGCTCGGAAATCCACCGGGGGCAAAGCTCCCAGGAAGCAGCTGGCCACCAAGGCTGCCCGGAAGAGCGCCCCGGCCACCGGCGGCGTCAAGAAGCCTCACCGTTACAGGCCCGGGACCGTGGCTCTCCGGGAGATCCGCCGCTACCAGAAATCCACCGAGCTGCTCATCCGCAAGCTGCCCTTCCAGCGCCTGGTCCGAGAAATCGCTCAGGACTTCAAGACCGACCTGCGCTTCCAGAGCTCTGCTGTCATGGCTCTGCAGGAGGCCAGCGAGGCTTACCTGGTGGGGCTGTTCGAGGACACCAACCTGTGCGCCATCCACGCCAAGAGAGTCACCATCATGCCCAAAGACATCCAGCTGGCCCGCCGCATCCGTGGAGAGAGAGCTTAGACTGTCTGCAGCTCAATAACAACAACACAAAGGCTCTTTTAAGAGCCACCACACCAACAAAAGAGCCGAATCCCGCTCTAAATATCAATCAAACGGAAGTCTCAAAAAGACATACAAAATGCAATGCATCTTTCTCCCATGAATCACTCATTTAATCAATTCACAAAATATTTGTTTTATTAACTCATGATCCCCCCCACGCAGCACATCATGAATTAATTTTTATCCGTCACTCTCACCAATCTAGCTCAGTGGATGGGACCTATGATAGTTGAGTCACGGTTGCCAGACTCAGCAGTCCCCTGTCAAACAAACTAACAGCAGCTATCACTGAGGGTCTGCATGAGCTCTACACTGAGTTAATAACATATCTTTTAGACCTTAGAGTGTTTGCTAACTTAGAAGAAGTTCTCCATTGCTTCTCCCGTACTGGGCTGCCAAATACACGTGGACCAGAGCCCTGTTCCTCCAGGCTAACTCAGTTAGCTGAATGACTTCAGGATCATCATCACACAAGCTTTCTCTGTGCATCGAAGCAGGTTAAGCTACATTACTGGAGCAAAAGGTCACTTAAACCTGCTCTGGGAAACGTTTATTTCACAAAACTGGACATCCGTCTCCAATCCCCCTCTGCATGCTGAGCTGCAGCTCCCTTCCAGGGACAGTTTGCTCAGGAGCCGTGATCTGTGCTGCTTTTCATATGAGCGGTTGGGCCGGTGTTGTGCCAAGGTAGCTACCCATGCCAGGATTCCTACCCCCTCCACGGAGGAGAGCGCCTGCGCTGGGTGACGACTGTAGCCGATACAACAACAAGTTGCAACTCTTCTACGCTCGCAAACCACGGCAGGTATAGCAACAAGATAATACTTATAAAATAGATACTTAAGTAAGTAAATTTGTTTTTTTACATCAGACAAGTAAACATTGTAAATAATTAATGACACATTTAATTAATTATTAAAGTATTTCACGACACTTTTATCTAGTTAAAGAAATATTATATATTCATTCAATTATTTCGTGATTTATTTGCAATTTGTAATAATTATTGACACATTTATTGATTTATTCAATTATGTATTTAATTCAGTTTTCTTTTTTAATTAATGATGTATTTAAATATTTCATTTTGGCACGTTTAGTCCTCCATACTGATGATGGGGAAATGAAAACTTATCGACCCAGTGTTTATGATTAACCTCCACCCTGTGGTGGCATCAGTCTAACCTGCATCATCAAACCATTTACGTCAGTAGAAGAATCACTATTTCCTCAAACCGACGTGACGTTTTACGTCTGAGAGAAAAAGTTAAGATTGTGATACATAGACTAACCCCGTGTTGGCTGGAGGAGTTGTTCCTCACATCTCATGTGATCAGCTTCAATTGTCCCAACTCCTGTTTTCAAGTTCACCTACCTGACTGAAGGCTTTTCACTCAGATGGGTTTTTAACTCAGGACTCAGTCGAACCATCGACTAATGATGCTTCAGTTTGTTGGAGGAGGAATTCCTGTCCAGTCACAGCTCCATCAGCTTCATGATGTTTGTGTTTCTCTCTTTGCTTCTCTTCAAGTTTATTTTTCACCATATGCTCACACAGTTAGGCCACTCACACATAGTGAGGAGAGCACAGAAACATTTCAGATTCAATGCTTCTTCAATTGTGTCTTTTACCTTCATCCACAGAGTCCATCACTCCCTCTGTGTCCTCCTCCTCTGGGAGTGTAGCGCTGCTCCTGCTGTCCAGGGTGCTGAACCACATCAGGTAAAACCTGTTCTGTGAGTTAAATCAAAGCTCTTTAAAGAACCACCTCAGTCCACACAGATGATGTCCCCTCTGTGATGATGTGTTCACAAAGCGTTTCATACACACTGACCTGCAGCAGGACATCCATCACAACAGGAATGTCCTCACAAAATAAAACTTTGGTGGCTTGTGTGTAATAAGCCACAACACCCAACTAAAGAGCTGACATACCTAGAAAATGTGAGTCAGACAGAAGTCTTGATAAGACATCACAAATACAATCACTAAATCATTATCCAATGGTCGACATTGTGAATATATGCCTATGATTACCTACAATAATGATTTCACTTCACGTCAAACAAAAAATAGACACTCCAACGATGGAGTAAAAGTTTGGACAGATTAATGAGCCAGTCAAGAGGTCAACAATCACCTCAGCAGATCACTGCTCCATTGAACAACCCAATGCTGCCACACAGTGGTGGTTTGGAGCTCCTGCGTCGAACCTTCAACCTGGAATTGAAAGCGATAACCACAGCAGGAATTGTGCTTTAAGTGCTGAATCGTTTTAGATTCTAATGATAAATTGTCTAAGAGGAAATAAGTTGATGAAAGACCCAAACAAATCCTGTGTTTGCTTGAGGAAGAGTTATTCAGAAACCATGTGATCCTCTATGAGGGTCTCAAACACACCTGCTTTAGCTTCCCAGACTGTCGACTTTGAACTAACACAAAACTCCAAGTAAGGACTTAGACCATGACTCACACCACGAAAAACTGCTTCAGTCTTGACTGGAGGAGGGATTCCTGTTTAATCTAGGCTGTTCAAACAGCTTCATCATGTTTTGCTCATGTTTACATCATAGGATGACACTGCAGCTTACACATGATGTGGAGTCTACAGAAACATCTTTTGATGTTGAACTTTTAATGACTCTTTGTTTTTGTTACTTCTTGCTACAGAAACCGAAAGTTTTCTCATAATTCACTCCCTCTGTGTCTTCCTCCTCCTCTGGGAGTGTCGTATTCTTGTAGCTGTCCGAGGTGCTGAACAACATCAGGTAAAAAAAGGAGGATGATGTCCTTCCTCATGGAAAATGAGCTGTCAAGGCAATAAAACTTTGTTGGTCACTGTGGTAAGCATGAATTCAAGGTATTACAGTTATTTGAAGTTGTGTACAGTATGTTTACTGTCATGGGAAAATTCAATCATCTGTCAGCTCATCTTCTGTTTGCAAATAAAAAAAAAGCCTGATGGCTGTAGGTATGCTGAGTCTTCTTTGTGGCAGTCTAACAGAGAGATAGGAGATATAAAGCAGAGAAGGATGAAGACTAACAGAGAGAGGAAGAGGAGACGCAAAGCCTCTTCACCCCTCTCAGCTTTAGTCCTTCTCTCTATGTAAGTCTTTATTAGGGGGTGCACACAAGCCAAATTATTAGTTATTAATCAAGTTACACATCCTGATTCTTCTATTTCTCCTGAAGAGATTTTGATAAAAACAGTAAATTTGGGGACAAAATATTAAGAGGATACTTTGGGGGCCCGCAAGGTCCACCTGACAAATCTTCCTTGACAAAGTGCCTTGAATTAGACGATAAGAGCCACACTCTTATGCTCTTTCTGGATGTCACAGGAAGTTTGAAAAAAAAATCTCTCTCAGTGATTTCTGGACATATTCAGTTTTAAAAAGTTTGACATAAAATAAATCAAACTTGTAAAAAATATATACAGCAAGACAATTCATCATCTCAGAATACACCCCACTGCTCACGTGACACACACATTTCCACCTGTTACATTTCCTCAGGAGTTTATAAAGTTTTGTTCATGAGCATGGGATTTGTAAAGCAAAACACAGTTTGTGTTCTCCTGAGATTTATAACTGATGTCCAGTGTTCCCGAGTTAAATTAATTCGTTTCTGGGTTACAATCAGATGTGTACTAGTTAAAGGTAAATGAATAATAAATAATTTTATAATGAAACCTTTTTACTGGTGAAGTGATCTGTGTGCTTGTTGACAGGTCACAATAAAACAGAGAGCAGGTTTTCTTTGTGTGAAAGTGTTTTTAAGCAGGTTGATGAAGCTCTGTTACTGTTTATGTTTGGGTGATGACAGCGCACATGTGCAGACACACAAACAGCTGTTAGAGCTGACTGACAGATGATCCATCGGCTGATGCCATCGTCACTACAAGACATTGCTTCATCTGACACTTGTTTTTTTGAACAGTCAATATTTTGAGGATGATGATTTTGTTTAATGTTAAAATTTTTTGAGAATGTGAAGTTTTTAATATCATTTTCTTTTACACTACACTCTTTTACTCTAGTAACACAGAACCTAAGGAGAACGTAACCCGATGGTTTTCCAAAGGTTAGTTAGACCCAAATCAAGATCTAACGTTTGGAGAACGTTCCCTCTTGTTTACACTGAAACCTAACAAAGCCTGATGTTCCCTAAACATTAAAGGGAACAAGTCATAATCTCCTCCTGTGGTTGCACTGCCACCTTCACCAAACATTGAATGTTTGTTTTTTGTTTGATCTGAGAGCGATGAGTAACTGTAGTGCCAAAGTGTAATAAGCCTGAGTGTGGCTTTAGAAACAAGAGGATGGATAAACATTTTCCTCTAGATCATCATCAATCTAAAAATGATTATCTACACATTGCCATGGATGCTTCCAGAGTTTGGACTAATATTGCTTACAGTTATTTTTAATTCATAAATCATAAAAATAAATAATAAAAATTTAAAAAAATATACTCAAATTTCTTTACAGAGCACTTCTAATTAAGGATTTAAAACCAACTGCTTAATGAATTCGAATTTTTGTCAACATTGAAACCAAACTTAAGGAAGAAAAAACAATTGGTGCTAGAAATTTGATGTTTTTTGAAATACAAAGTCTGATTTTGATGCTGAAAAAAAAAGAAAAAAAAACAGTGGTCGAATTTATAGTCAAACTCTGATGTCACAGAAAAACTTAATGCAATGATATTTAGTGTAATTATTCAATAATAATTTGATTATTTTCATTTGATTATAATAGTTGTTTGAGTGCTTGTGTTTTGGAGCATGCATGCTCAACGCTGGGGAAAAGTAAACTCTGATTGTTCGTTATTATTAGTAAGAGTTTGGAGCTGTATGTTGGAGTGAGAACTCTTGATTAATTCAGATCAGACATAAATCTGACAAACTGCACAAAGCCTTTGTCACAGACAGAAAATTATCTCCAAACCCTCCCGTGCTTTCAGAAAGTCTGATGGAGCGGCTGACACTTGATTTCCTTTTTTCCAAACTCTTTTTAAACTGCAGAAAGTGTCTCTTCTCATTCTCTGTGCTGTTTTCTGTGAGACTCTGGACATTCAATTCATGCTCAAACGAAAAAAAAAAAAGACACAACTGATGACTGGATCAAGACGCACAAAGAAATTTGGCGCACGGATGAAGCGGGAACCGCTCGAGGATTTGAGACAAAGCCAAAACCTCCCCCCTCAGTTCGGACCCCAGTCCAAACCCCAGTCCCAGCCAATCCTGCATGAGCTGCAGCACGGCTTTATCTGCATGGAGGAGCCTTTAAAAAAGCGCCCCCGGCTAAAGTCCGTCATCGTCTGAGTGAACAGCCAGCAAATATGCCTGAGACAGTGAAAGCGCCCAAGAAGGGCTCCAAGAAAGCCGTGTCTAAAGCCACCAAGAGCGGCAAGAAGAGGAGGAGGACCAGGAAGGAGAGTTATGCCATCTACGTCTACAAGGTCCTGAAGCAGGTCCACCCCGACACCGGGATCTCGTCCAAAGCTATGGGCATCATGAACTCGTTCGTCAGCGACATCTTCGAGCGCATCGCCGGTGAGGCCTCTCGTCTGGCTCACTACAACAAGCGCTCCACCATCACGTCGCGGGAGATCCAGACCGCCGTCCGCCTGCTGCTGCCCGGTGAGCTGGCCAAGCACGCCGTGTCCGAGGGCACCAAGGCTGTGACCAAGTACACCAGCTCCAAGTAAACAGCTCTGCTGACAACACCACCCAACGGCTCTTTTAAGAGCCACCCACTCACATCTGTAACGAGTATTTTCCTCACTCTAGATAATACATTACTGCTGTGCATTAATATTTATCTATAATAATCTCCCCTGAACCATTAATATCAGTACTGATATGTTTACCAGCTCTGCCATCAAGACAAACCAACAGCTCTCTTTAGAGTTATCCACTTCCAGCTAAAGCGAGTCATTTCATCACTTCTTCATTACTGGTGGCAATGAGTCAAGCAGTTTCTCTCGCAGGTTTTCAGGGCTGTTTGAATGTCTCTGATACTTGATACAGCGGGTTACTTCCAGGTGCTTTCACGATAAGCCTGAAGGAAAAAAATTGCAACTTCGTCGCACTTGTTGCAATGACAAAGTTCTATTCCCTGAATTTCTCCTCCGGGATAAATAAAGCATATCATATTCTATTCTGTTCTATTCTGTTCTATTCTATTCTATTCTATTCTATTCTATTCTATTCTATTCTATTCTATTCTATTCTACTCTATTTTATTCTAATCCATTCTGTTCTACTTAAAGGAGACAATTCACCGAAAAGCATCAAAGTCAAAGGAAGTATTTGTCACTCAAAAAGGCCAATGCACTGAAGGAATTTTTTCTACAGGTTGATGATCTACGTAGCTTGAATTAAAAAAAAAAAAAACACAGGAAGGACTGAAACACTGGATTCCACAGAAAACGGGTGCATAAATGATGACAGAGGCGAAATGTTGCTGGAAGATAAAAAAGAAGGGGAAGCTGGGCTCCACAAACGTCAATATGTTCAAGACTCCGCGGCAAGAATTTTCTTTCTATGTGCACATCTAGAAAGTAATGTCCGCTCTGCATACCACAATGTTAAAAATTATAATTAACAAGATTTGAACTGTAAAGACGATTTCCCTCCATTACCACCTTGATTTTCTCTCTTCCACAATAGGCTTGAAACGGTTTCTGAACACAGCCCTCACCTTTACATATCAGAGATCACATCCAGCAGGTTCCAGACACTGTACAGAGTGAACATCACAGGCTTTGAGTGGGTGAACCTGACAGGTCGGAGTCTGCTCTGTGTAATCCGAGTTAAATGAGAATGCTATATTGTAATGTTCCTAATAATAGTAACATTCACTGAGGGATTATGTGCTCTTCACATGAGGACAGTGGGTGGTCCTGAAAAGGACCTTTGTTTGTCATAAGCAGTCAGAGAAATGGTTTAACCTCCGAATCCGTACAGAGTGCGTCCCTGTCTCTTCAGAGCGTAAACCACGTCCATGGCGGTCACGGTCTTTCTCTTGGCGTGCTCGGTGTAGGTGACGGCGTCACGGATCACGTTCTCCAGGAAGACCTTGAGCACCCCGCGGGTCTCCTCGTAGATCAGACCGGAGATCCGCTTGACTCCGCCACGGCGAGCCAGACGGCGGATAGCGGGCTTGGTGATGCCCTGGATGTTATCACGGAGGACTTTACGGTGACGCTTAGCGCCTCCTTTACCGAGTCCTTTTCCTCCCTTTCCTCTTCCACTCATGGTTGTTGCAGCTTGTTTCAAAGTCGAATAGTTTCAGTACTTCGCACTTTTCCTCTTGGGCCTGGTGGGACAGCTCAGAGCTTCTCTGCCCTTTTCTGTCCATCTGTTTGGTTGAGAGGAGGGAGGGGCGGGGGGACTCAAGGCACAAGACACATGGAGACACATGGAGACCAAGGCGATCACTTGTCTATTGTAATCCATAAGACATGGAAGAATACACATGCATATATACACATACATCTGTTTACATACATATAGACATACATACACACACACACACACACACACACACACACACACACACACACACACACACACACACACACACACACACACACACATATCTCTACATATATACACATATACATGTTCACACTGACATACACACCCTTTTTAATTTTTTTTTTTTTTTTTTTTTTTTTTTTTTAATGATTTTGTGTGTGCGTGCATGCGTGTGTGGTCATTTCCTCAGGCAGCTGCATGTTGAGCTTATTGGGTTGATGGGAATTTAAGAGGGATCATGTTTGTTTGTCATCAGAGTTTATGATGATAGAGAGGGGTGTATTAATCAGGTCCTTTGCTTCCATGATTGTTTTGCTGAGGGCTGGGTTGTTTGTGGCTGATTGGATGTATTGTCTGGTCAGTCTTATATGTCGGTCTTTAATAGTCTGGAGTCCTGAGAGTGTGTGTATGTAGTCCGTATTTATGAAAGATGGTAGTCTGTAGGCCAGTTTTATTGCTTTGTTTTGTATTCTCTGCAATCGTTGGGTTTGGTAGTTGGAGGCGGTGATCCATGCTGGTACTGAGAATTCGAGGAGTGGTCTGATGTATGCAAGGTATACTTTTATTATTGTTGTGGGTGAGGCGCCATGCTTGCCGCAGAGGGCTTTGAGATGGTTTAGTCTATTGTTGGCTTTGTGCTCGACTGTAGTGATGTGGGTGGTCCAGGACATGTTTGTTTGGAATGTGGTGCCAAGGAAGGTGGCACTGTGGCTGATCGGAAGTTGAGTGTTATGAAGAGTGACTGTGATATTTGGTGACCTGAGTCTTGGGTTGCGGGTGAAGATGACCAGTTGAGTTTTATTTGGGTTGAGGGTGATCCTCCAGAGGTTTGTCCAGTTCTCTATTTCTGTGATGCAATATTGGAGTTTTTTGGCAGCAAGCTGAGGTGATTTGGATGATGTCCAGTAGCAGAGGTCGTCGGCAAACTGGGACACTTGTGCAACGGTGGCTGGGGGGTAATATATATCAGAAACGTACAAGGTGAAAAGAAGTGGGCTGAGAACTGAACCTTGGGGGACTCCTGCTTGGGGGGTGAAAGGGGTGGATATTGCAGATGAGACCTTGACCTTTATCTGGCGTTGATGAAGAAAGCTGGTAATGAGTGACTGGATGGAGGGTGGGAGTTGGAGGTTGGTGTCGAGAAGTCTGTAGATGAGTCCATTGTGCCAAAGTCTGTCGAATGCTTTGTCGATGTCGAAGAATATGGCCAGAGAGAGTTGTTTTTTATTAAAGTGTCGGTGGATATGTTCTGATAGTCGGAGAGTGTTATCAGTAGTGGTCCGTCCTTTTCTGAATCCAGCTTGATGAAGTGAGATCAGTCCAAGTCCTTCTATATGAGTTGTAAGTCTACTGGTAATGATGCGTTCGAATAGTTTTCCAAGGTGGCTGAGTAGGCTGATCGGTCGGTAGCTTGAGGGGTTGTGTGGGTCTTTTCCGGGTTTGAGAATCATTCTGACCATTGCTGTTTTCCAGGGGGAGGGGAAGTGTCCATGAATGAGGCAGGCAGTGAACAGGTGGCTGAGGTGAAGGAAGTAGATGGTGGGGGCTTGTTTGATTAATATGGTGTGTATTTGGTCTTCTCCTGGGGCTTTATTTTTCATTTTCTTGAGTTGTTGTTGAATTTCCTTTATTGCGACAGGGTTAGTAAGTGGGTGTGGACTTGAGGGGAGCATCGGGAGGTTGGTGCGGTTTGCTATGTAATGAGATACTTCAGTGTCAACTTGGGTTTTCCAGCTGGAGTCAAAGAAGGGGTTGTCAGGGCATATGTGGATGGTTTTGAGATGTTGGCAGAAAATGGTAGCTTTGTCAATATTTTCTGTGTAGGTCTGTCCATTCTGTCTGATCGGTGCTATATTAGTTGTTTTGGTGTTTCCGTTGATGGATTTAATTTTTTGCCAGAATGTTTGTGGGTTGGTGTCTTGTTCCAGGGATTTGTAGAAATCTGTCCATTTGTTTTGTCG
Organism: Halichoeres trimaculatus; assembly: GCF_033239565.1. NCBI lineage: Eukaryota > Metazoa > Chordata > Actinopteri > Labriformes > Labridae > Halichoeres > Halichoeres trimaculatus. The sequence continues at coordinate 3,607,382 of NW_027437180.1, forward strand.
GTGAATGTGGAGCTGGGTTTTAATTGTATTTTTTATCCTGTTGAGTTCAGTTTTGTATTGTGGTGTCCTTGTCCGGATGTATTGCCTTCGTATTTTTCTTTTCTGGCTGATGAGATGGAGGAGGTGCATGGGCAAAGGTGAGGATGGGGTATTAGTTGTTTTTTGGAGGATAGTTTCTTGGCGGGCTTGGGTGAGAATGTTTCCTAAATTATCTGCAGTGGAGTCCAAGTTTTCTGGGTGGAGAGATGGATTAAAAGCAGCGAGTCTGTCCATTATGTTTTTTCTGTACGTGTCCCAGTTTGCTTTCCTGTAATTGTATGTAGTCCTTGTTGTTGTCTGAGGGTTGAAGCTGAAGGCAGTGATGACAGGTAGGTGGTCGCTGGAGAGATGATGGGTGGTTGTGAAGCTGTTGAGTTTTGTTGCCAGATCTGGAGTGGAGATGATGAGGTCCAGGATGTCCGTATTTCCAGTTTGTGGTGAGACATATGTGGGTTCATTGGTGTTGAGGATAGTGAGGTTGGTATCTTGTAGTATTTGTTTGAGTATTGTACCGTTGGTGTTGGTTTTGTTGCAGTTGAAGTCTATGTGTTTTGAATTCAAGTCGCCCATAATGAGGGATAGCTGCGGTTTGGATGTATGGTGGAGGAGGGAAGCTGAAGGTTTTTTGTTGGGGGGGCAATAGATACTAGTAAATGTAATAGTGTGATGGGTTTGGAGTTGAATTTTTATTGCAATATATTCGTTGTCACTCAGCTGTTCAGTCGTTAGTCTATAGTCCAGTTCAGTAAAGTCTATGTTGTTCCTAATGAGTATGGCAACCCCCCCTCCTTGTCTTGTTATCCTGTCTTTGCGAATGATTGTGTAGCCAGGGATAGAGATGTGGGAGGTGGGTGAGAGGAAGGTTTCATTTATTGATGCAAGGGAGATGTTTCGTTGGTGGAGTAGTTGGGTGAGCTCTTCTTTGCTTGTTCGCAGTCCTCGGATATTGATGTGTAGTATGTTTGTGGGAGTCATTTTGATGATGGTGGTAGGTGGATCTGGGGTGGGATGTCAGCAATCAGAGAGGTGTGTTTTTGAATACTTTTGATGACGAGGTCAATGTTATTGTCATCCATTTGAAGTTTTTTGAGGTCATCTCGGAGATGGGGGAGCTGGCTTGAGAAGTTTTGAAGGGGAGCTTGGGGTTTGGGGGTGGTTGTGTTTGCTGGTGGATGTTTCTTTGTTGTAGAGCTCATATGGGAGAGATAGACAGGGCAGGATTTTGAAGCTGCTGAGTGGGGTCCAGAGCAGTTGGGGCATTTGGGGTTCCTTTTATCAACAGTACAGTTCTTGTGGTGATGGTTTTCTCCACAACGGAGGCAGGTAACCGGGTTATTGCAGTTTATGGAGATATGATTGAATTTTTGACACTTGAAACATTGTCTGATGATGGGTGGGGGCCGGGCCTTCTCCACTTTATACTGGAACAGATCCATGTAGAAGCCTTCGTGGAGAAGGGCGTTGGCTTGGCTGGGGTTGGAGAGGATGATTTTTATGAAGGTGGTTGGCTGTTGTGTGGTCCGGCTAGTTATCCTGTGTATTTTAGTGATGAAGATTCCTTGTCTTTCCAGTTCATGTTGGATTTGTTCTTCCGTGATATCTGTATTTATGCCTTTTATAACCAGTGCTTTTATGGGGATATCTGTTGTGGGGGATTGTCCAGGTTTTCGTGCAAGTCTATAGATGAAGCTTGTTCTGTTGAAGGCTTCAGGGGGCCAGGGTGAGAGAAGGGTGTTCAGGGAGGGGATGTCCTTAGGGAAAATGAGAATGCTTCCATTTTTCATGTGAACCAGTTTTTGTATTTGCGCCTGTGGTTTATGTTTTCTGATTTCCTGGGAAATGGCTTGATTTGTGGAAAAGGGGCCGCTGGTTGTGGCAATGCCTTGAAGTACGACAGGTGTAGGTTGTGGTTGTTCAGTTGACTCTCTCCTTGCTCTTTTTCTTGTTGCGGTGTTGAATGATGGGGGGTAGCTGTCGAGGTTGGTGCTGACTATAGCAGAGTATGTATTTGGAAGTTGGGGTAGGGGGGTCTGGGGGTCTTGGCCATTCAGAAGTATTTCTTTTATAGTGGAGAGGGTGGACTGGATCTGCATGACATCATTATGGAGGGGGGTGGGTTGTGTATATTTGCCGAGCTCTGATAGGAGGTGGCTGAGTTGATGGAAAATGTTCTTCATGATGAGGTTGTCAATGGTGGCTGTGGTGGCTGAAGTTGGGGGGACGGAGGGTGGGGGCAGCTCTTGAGTGGTAGGCTCAGTCAGATTTAAGGGGGCATTGGGTTTTTCTTTTTGATCTGTAGTGGATGGTTTTGGAGGTACTTTGTTTAGTTCCTGTAATGTTGTAGAGATAAAAGTAGTTACAGGAGTGGCAGGTGCTGCTTTTTTCTTGATGGTGCTTGATTTCTGCTTGGCTGTATCCTGGGTGGGTTTGTGACTGTCTGAGAATGCTGTTCTCCATATCTGTTTCCGCTCTTGTGGGGTGATAATGGGATTTGAGGGGGTTGCCATACTTTTCAGGGTGGAGGTTGTGGTGGGACGTTTGCTGCGGCACTGTGGTGAAAATGTTATCGGCTGTGTTTATTGGTGTTGATTGTGTGCGCACAGAAGAAGAGGAGGATGTGAAAAGTGGTGGGATTTTTGGAAGAAAGACTAAGGGGTTGTAGTTTAAGTGCTTAAACAATGTGCCTTGGTCTCACATGTGTCGTACCTCTCGACCCCCCCTCTGGAGGGGCCCCGTGGTGAGTGGCGAGGAGACGTCTCCTGTTGCCGGTGGAGCGGTGAGGGTATGTGGCTGGAGGCTCAATTCACTCTTCTCTCTTTCCGCAGGTGACGGGACGTGGGCGCCCCGAAGTGCTGACGGATGGCGATGAGTCTGCTGGCAGGCAGGCAAGGACGCGCCGATGGGAGGAAACAGGCTGGGAGGCAGCGGGCAGCGGTCGACTTCTTCACTCTGGGAGTGTAGCCGCATGTATCAAGGATATCCGGCTTTTAAAACGATTAAAACCAGGTAAAACGTATGTTAAAACCAGGTTAGGGTGATGCTAAAACGAGGCAGAGAGCTCTGCAGTGTGCGTCTGCTCTCGTCTCAGTGTATCTGTATATAATAGTTTCAGTTTCACAAGTCACAGTGATGTAAATGTTAGCTGAGAACTTGAAAGAAGACAGGGTGCATGTTTTCTTCTTCTTTGAACTTGGATGGCGTCTGAAAACTCCTCCGCGGATCAGCGCCATCTACTGAGCTCTCTGCAGAGCCGGAGATTAGCAGGACTGAGCAGGACTTCATGTCTGGGACCAGAATTAGCCGCATGTTGGTTTCCGGCCTAACCCGCAGTGGACTGATTTCCAATCGACCCGACTGTCCTGTTTAAATCTCAGCTGATGTTTCCTGAAGACTTTTTTTCCCAAACAGAGCAGGTCTGAAGCGTGTGTAACATGAATCATTTCTTCAAACCACCAAGTCTCGAGCACAAGATGTTTAGGATTTGACATTTTCAGTCAAGTCTGGAAGAGACAAATACAAAGTTAACACAAAGAAATAAGACAGAGCAGGGTTCTGTGGGATGAACTGACAGTTTACAGGCTTTATGCCATCAAGGATGTGGCTCAAGTGGTGAGTCGGTTTGATAAAATCCTGCATGAAGTGGATTCAGTAGAGACATGAAGGCAGCACTAAGGCTATCATTAACAACATCCATGGATATTTAAATCACCTATAACGATAATTGCTCTGGGGTCAGGACAAGGGCGTAGGTTTAGTCTCAACATTGGTAGGGACAATATAACAGCATAACCTGCATGTACACTTTTTGCTGGGGACGGGACATTAATAAGACCAAACAGATTGGGTGAACGGGGGTCAGGGCTACATTTCTCACAAATATGAACCTAATTAATTGATAGGCTAAATGATCAATGCAAAATAAATCTGTATTGACTTGTACTAACTTTCATGTGTATTGGTTCACCTGATACACCATTTGATTCAAACCTTTATTTTCAAAAACTACTAAAGAAACATTTTGAAAACTTCCAGAACATATGTCTGGATTTTATTTGCAAATTTAAATTGCAATAGTTGAACATAACTTAAATTATATTAACATACACAATACAAACTTGTTAATAATCTCAACTGAATGCAAAAAATAAACATTTGTCTTAAGACCACTCAACAACAAAAATGGACCAAAGTACTGCACATGCGCAGTACTCTCTGGAGCACTGACTCCTTTCTTTGAGGGGCAAACGTAAACAAAGTCTTCGTCAGTTCAGAGGTCAGTACAGCCGCACAGCGCTGTCTGGCTGCAGCAGAGGACTAACCCGGAGCGGACCATGATGGAATATTGGTGAAAAACACGAGTTTTGGACGATTAATGCAGTTTTAGGAGCGGCGCTGTCTATGCCCTGATGGATCCCATTATACGGACGTCCGCTGCACGATTTTGGATCCAAATATCTCCTGAAGCACTGCTTGGATCAGGAAAGCCTTCTGGGTGAGTATTTTGTTCTACTTCATTCTATAAACAATGTAAAAAGTGTATAAACCGAACTTATCCTTTAAGGGATTTTAATAACGTTCTACCTGTATGCATCTCGACAAAACAAACTGAAAAACAACGGTAGTACTTCGGCTGTCAAATCAGCCTCCGGTAGCAAGTTTGGCACGAGTAGGACATTTCGACAGAACAAGCTTCCTACTCGAGTTTTGCAGGTTAGCAAGTTCACAAAGTTTAATGTTACGCTAACTCTGATGCTGGTCGGACTTTCAGGAGCAAATTTAGTGGTGTGTTCCCCACCTCCACAACACTGATGTCTTTTTACATCACTTACAGTGGCTGCTGCTGGCCGAAAAAAAACTTCTAATATCCCTCCTGTGTGTGTGTGTGTGTGTGTGTGTGTGTGTGTGTGTGTGTGTGTGTGTGTGTGGGGGGGGGGGGGGGGGGGGGGGTCATTAGCCAATGTAACGTTCGTTTTAGGAAAGAAAAATGGACCAGCACATTCAGCGAGTGAAAAGGGGTAAATTTAAGTCTGAACATTATGAAAATAATAACGATAGGGTCAGTTCTATCCTTACAACATATGGGAAGACAATCTAAATTCCCTTTATAACTGAACTCATATAATGCAAAAAGTTGCTTCAAAGTTGGTGGGGACAATTTGTGCCTCCTGAAAAGTTGGTAGTGTTATGTCCCTACCGCCCCTATGCAAACCTACGCCCTTGGGTGAGGAACATACTGGACAGAAAAGACAGGGAGAAAAACATTTGAGAATTATTATCATTAACTGTTGATAGCAACAGAAGATGAGATCTTGCAAAAGAAGATTTAATGCAGAGCTTATGTAACAGTGTAAATAATTTTGTTAAATATCTGTTAAATTTTGGACACAATCTTTATTTTTTTTATTTGTAATGTTTTATTTTGAAAGTCCCAGTTGAAGTTGGCGCTGTTGTAACTTCTGCTCATGACATGGTTCGGTGCAGTCTTTAATGTCTTTGCTGGAGTCTGTCTCCTGTTCGCTCCGTCACATGTTCGTCAGTATTTGTCTTAAAAGTGCACATAAAGTGTTGACAGTGTAAAAACTTATCACGTTTTGACTCTGATGAGCAACGTTTCCACTTTGAGTGTTTGAATGTGTTTGATAAGTGATAACGAACTTAAGAACGGTGTGACTAGCAGAGCTGTAGTTAGCTGCTGATGAGCCAGATGTGCTCGCTGCAGTCTCCTCTTCTGATGTCTGACTTTGCTTGGGGTTTATGCAGGAGTGAACTGATGATCAACTTATGAAGACACCAAGCTCTGTGGCTGTTTTGTGTCACATAGAATAAAACGACTCCAATGCTCCCTCCATCCAGTGTCCTGGAAGTGTTTTGATAAACAGCAGCGCAAAGCAGAAGAGTGTCACACTTTCATTTCTCTTACAGGACTTACAGCTGCTCTCCTGTTGTGTCAGATCAGAACCTTGGACAGTTCTGAACAGAGGGTGAATCCCAGAGTGAAACTGCAGCCCCCCACCCCTTCAATCTCTAAAAATCTTAATCTAAAATTCAGGGAAATAGAATAAAAAATCCACTATGTTTGGGTTATTTTACAAAATAATTCCCATAGTTCGATGAGACAGGATGAAATATTTGTGATTCGTTATTTCTCTCAATCATTTTCTTGATGATCCTTTTTTGGTTTATGAAGAAATTGAAATCTGGGAGAAAAATAATGTAACACTACACATTTCCTTAAGAGTTCATAAAGTTTCATTAGTGAGCATGAGGTTACAAAAGACTAACACCATTTTTATTTTCCTTAAAATCTAATAAATAACTAATATCCAATATCCTGAGACATTTTGAACTAGGTTATATTCATAAATGTAAAACTTTAAGATCAGATATGCAGTCGATAAAAATCATGGAACCCCAAAAGATTCATAATTAAATAAATGAAAACAACATTTTTTAGATACCATTTTGCTGAATAACAGATAAATATAATATGTCCATTTGATTGTGAAATAAGGTAATGTTATTATGAAATATGTTTTATTCTTTAATATTGAGTTATTATGAGTCAATATTTCATAATGATTAAATTTCACAATTTCATACTTTTTAAAATGATGGCCTTTATTCATTTTCCAAGCTTTAATTTAAAAAAAATAATAATACACCATTATTTTTATAACTAATGTTCTTTTCCACAATGGCCTTTTATTTCATTACGTCATTTTTCATCAGAATGACGTGGTCTGTCAGTCAAAGCTCGAGCGTGGGACCTCTGTTTGATCCTTTAAGATCATTTAGTTTAAGAGGGGTCCAGCTGCAGACCTCCGCTCTCAGCTGCTTGAGGAGAAACTCTGAAACTGACTTCTCTCCTTCAGCCATTCTGTCTCCAACGTGTCATGTCCTCCTGTTTTCAGCTCTTCAGTCTTCTCAGCATTAGTGATAGGTCTCCAGGTTTGAATCCATGCTGCTGCTGCAATGTCTGTGTAAAGGATCAGCCAATCACATTACTGGCTCCACTGTGCTTTGATTGACAGACTAAGACGTTATGCTGAAAATTATGATATAAAAAGGCCATGGTGGAAAAGGACATCGTGAAATAAAATTTAACTTTGTAGAAAACTTTTCTTTTCTTTTATCAAAGCTTTGATAATAAATAAAAACTCTTTATTTTAAAAAGTAGAATAAAAAAAATCATTGTGAAATATTTTATTATAGTAATTTGATATTACAGAATAATAAAACCTATTGTATAATAATAGTGCTATATTTCACAATTTGTTGGCCATTTACATATTTTTTCTGTTATTTATCAAAATGGTTTCTCATTCAAAATGTTGTTTTTATTTATTTGATTCTGAACCTTTTTGGGTTCCATTAAAAACTGAATGAATAACTGATAAACTAACAATGTTGCATTTGACCAGTAAAGTGATCTGTGTGTTTCTAAACAGGACACAGAATAAACAGAGAGCAGGTTTTCTCCATGTGAAAGTCTTTAACAGGTTAAAAACACAGATAAAGATCCATTATTATTTATATTTTATACCCTCCAAACATGGTTCTGCTCAGTTTTGACTCATACCAAGAAATCACTCATGGTAATTGTTTGATTTTGCAGGTTCAGGTCATATTTCTATGTCAAGGCAGCGTCTGACTTCTGGGTGATGTCTGTTCTCTTTCTGCACCGTGTATGATCACTCCAAGGCTGTTTTACTGTCTCACTGTTGAAGGGTTCCCCCATGGCCCTTCAAAGACCAGCAGGTGTCAGTGTCTGTGGGGACCAAAGACAAAGTAGGGGAATGAAGACTGTTCCTGTGACTGTGTTGAACTCTATCACCACTGTCACTTTACAAATTATAAACAAATGGTCTGTGCAGCATCAACATCAAAATCAATCACATTTAAGCCCTGCAGCATGTAAGGGTAAAAATAAATCCTTTTCTCTCTTCATTTCTTTGCTTCTCTCCATGGATCTCTGGTGGGAGGGACCAAGAAGCAAGTGGAGGAGGCAAAGATGAAACTACAGAGCTTTGGGATTCACCCAGAAGTTCTTGAAAACCTGGGGCTAACTTTTGACAGTGGCCTAAAGTTTGACAAACAGAAAACCTCAGAAAACTGACTTATTTCAGCTATGTTTCTTTGCCAAAGTAAAGCCCTTTCTCAGTTGGCAGGGTCTTGAAAAGACCATTCATGCTTTTATTAGTTCCCAGCTTGACTATTGTAATGCCCTTTATGTGGGTCTCAGCCAGTCTTCCCTCTCTCGCCTCCAGCTCATCCAAAACGCTGCAGCCAGATTTCTTTTCAAGACGTGAGCACATCACCCCTGTGCTGTCGTCTCTCCTCTGGCTTCCAGTTCGTTTTAAAATTGATTTTGAACTTTTGTTGTTTGTTTATAATGCCATTCACGGCCTGGCTCCTCTCTATTTGTCAGAGATTGTAACTTTACGCAGCCATACGAGGGCCCTGTGTTATTCTGGCCAGTTCCTCTTGGATGTTCCAAGGTCCAGATATAAAAAGTGGGAGACCTTTCTTCTGCTATTGCTGCATCTTCAATGTGGAACAGGTTGTCTTCAGACATCCACACCACCACGGACTTTGGTCTTTTTAAATCTAAACTGAAAACTCACTTTTTTAGAATGGCTTTTAACCCTGACTAAAGCTTTAAGGTTTTGTGCTCACATTAGTTTCAATCTAGTTTTCTCTCTTCCAAATGGCTTTTATGCCCCTTAATGCACACCTCCCCTTGCATTTTAATGTATCTTTCTTTCTTTTATGTATTGTTCCTACAATTGTATTCAATAGTTTTATGTTGCTTTTATATTGGGTTCCTTATTATTATCCTCTGACACTACTGTAAAGCACTTTGGGGGGCTTTAAGGTTCTGTAAAGGGCTCTAAAAAATAAACATTGATTGATTGATTGATTGATTGATTGATTGATTGAAAATTACTTGGAAGAGCTGAAACTCAGCTGTAAGAAAACAAATTCATGCAGATGATCTACAAAAGCTAGAAAAATATTGATATGAGACATTCAAACTTTGCCTTTTAAAATGGATCATTACTGAATAAATAAATAAGCTAAATTACGGGATGAGGGATGATTCCATCTACTGCTTTTCAAAACTGCTGATAGTTTGTTCAGCACCCTACTACTCGAGAAAACGAGCCAAATCAGTACATTTTGTTCATTCTCTGTGTTTGAACAAACTCAGACAGAACCCTAAGTGTCCTTCAATTTGATTGACTGATAAAATCAGTCCACTTCAGTTTAGGTCGGAAACATTCTGGTCCCAGATATGAAGTCCTAATCTCCGCCTCTGCGGAGAGGTCAGTGGATGGCGCTGATCCGCGAAGGAGTTTTCAGGCGCCATCGAAACCAAGGAAGAAGAAAACATGCACCCTGTCTTCTTTCAAGTTCTCAGCTAACATTTAAATCACAGTTACGTATTGTAACTCCAGATTCTATGAGTATAGGCGCAGCCCTTTAAGGCTATCGCTAGTGGGTTCACCCTCGCGCGTCAGCACAGCACTGAAAAAACTTAGTCCACGCCCACCCACGTGATGGGCCTCCAGTGCTACCTGCCCATAAATAGCCGCGGGTTCATACAATCTGCTCCCGATAACAGCCTTTTTCTTCAGCTGATAAGGGGAACCAGTGAGGCCCATAGCTTAATGGGCTGCGCCTATACTCATAGAATCTGGAGTTACAATACGTAACTAACGCTCTTATAAGAGCCACCACACCGAACATTAGAGCTGATATCCTCGTCTAGTCCCCTTGAAGTGTCAGAGTGAATATTTCTATTATTTGACGAAACTTCGCCTTAATCCCAATGTGACATTGGTTTAGACCAAATGAGTAATTACAAACACTGATGATCGAGGAAACATGAATATGGATTGACCCCGGACTTGTGGAGAACATTAAGCCATACATCCTAAAAGTTTACGACCCCCCAGTTAACCAACGCTGTTCGTAGCTCCTCAGTTCTTGTCCTTGTTTTAAGCACAATGCTGCCACCCTGTGGTGGCATCACTTTAACCTGCATCTTCAAACCACTTACATCCATAGAAGAATCACTGTAATTCAAACCCTTTTTATTGATTCTGTGATGTTTTCTGTCTAAGAGACAATATGTAGATTGTGATACATAGACTAACCTGGTGGTGGCTGGAGGGGGAGTTTTTCCTCATATATCAAGCGATCATCTTCAATTGTCCTGGCTTTCAAGCTCATTTCACTGACTGAAGGCTTTTCACTCAGAAGAGTTTTTAACCAAGGACTCAGTCAAACCAACCAATGATGCCTCAGTTTGCTGTAGGAGGGATTCCTGTTCAATAACAGCTCCAACAGCCTCATGATGTTTGTGTTTCTCTCTTTGTTTTTGTTCAAGTTTGTTCATCATATATTCACACAGCAGCTCACATAGGATGAGGAGTGCACACAATGTTTTTTTCTTTCTTTTTTTTGAACCTTCATCCACAGAGTCCATCACTCCCTCTGTGTCCTCTTCCTCTGGGAGTGTAGCACTGCCTTTGCTGTCAAAGGTGCTGGACGACGTCATTGTTTTGGGACCAGCGCTGTAAACCTTACCTGTGACCAGAATAAATGCTGAACTGAGAAATGGATCCTCTTGTTGGGATCTTTGGGAGTTGTTTGACTAAAGAAGAAGAAAATTGATTTTATTACACCAGCACAATGATGAATGAATTACCAGCTTTTTGTCTCCTCCTCTTATCTCTGTCCTATTTGTTTAAATTGTTTGAATCTGTGAGGTTTTTGTCTCTTGAGCACATATTCTCCTAAAGAAACCTGTACTTAATATATTTTCACAATCGAAATGTTGAAACATTGAATAAAAAGAAGTTATAGATCCAGTCACACGATGGTATTTGATTAATTGTCCATTTTATGATTTCATAATGAAATGCTCAGTAGATGTTGAATGTCATGTTCACAACATGCCACTGATATGATGCGTTCCCCTTTTTTTCTTTTTGCATGAACTCATTCACAGTAAATTATCTGTTGAGCTGTGTTGCAGTGAAAGGAACAATACCTATTGCATGTAGAGGACAAGGTGAGCAAAGACAGAAACGTTTGCCTGGGATAATTATTGGCTTACTTACTGAGTCTCTAATGGACTTCTGAATGAAATAAGGTGTTGAAACTCAGACTGGCTGCAGGTAAGAAATGATAAAGAAAAGCCAATGCACCTCTAGCTGTTTAACTGTTTATGAGAATGTGGAACAAAGATATAAAGTACATTTTGAAACCGTCATTGATAAGTAAACCTATAGTGAACTGCTGGTTAAAAACTATGTGATCAACTCTTGTTTAGTTTCAAGATTAGTAAATGTTCTGTTCTCACTCAGTATTCAATTCAACTCAGTTCAAAAACCTTAATTTCTGCCATCCCAAGTTTGAGGGGCAATTACAAGCACACACAACAGTTCAAAATAAGAGCAACGGAAGACAAGATGAAGATAAATGTAGTTTACAATTTAAATTGCTAAAAGACTTTACTCAGGAAAATAAAGTAGAAGACATTTTGATTAGATAGGAAATAAAATGGAATTACTAAATATTAAAACTCAAAACAAAAAAAATCAGAGGATTTGGAGATCAACATGATGGGTACATATTGCTTGAAGTAAAGTGCCGTAAGGATTATTAACTGCATTTAAAGGCAGGTATTTAACAGTTGCAAAAGGCATGCAGTTGTGAGCATTCCAACTGTGCTGCTGTGTGACGAATAGGAGGAGAAAGTCTGTCATCTCAGAGACATGTGATTACATTTCAGACTGCAGTAACACCTCAAGATGAAGCTGCTATCTTTGATGCAGCTTCCAGAGTTGGTCTCCTCATGTTAAAGCAGTGAAATCTGACAGAAGGTCATGTGAAATAAACTGAGCATGCTTTGATGGGAGGGTTTGAGATTCAGAGTAAAGCATGCAGCAAGCAGCAGATCAGAAATGCTTTGGGCTGTGTTAAACCTCCTGCAGCAGAGCTCTTTGGCTCTTCTATCACACCTGATTCAAATGATCAGCTCGTCATCAAGCTCTGCTGGAGCCTGATAACGAGCCATTCATTTGAATCAGGTGTGTTGGAGTGGGGTAACATGTAAAACATGCAGGGTAACACTGATTGAGTTGATCCATGTAGATGCCACAATCTGTTACACTTAATGACAAAAAAAGGCAACAGTCATCCTAACCCAGGATATTGCAACCTGTGGCTCAAAACTTTTGCAATTTCTTTTTTTTTTTTTTAGTTAAATTTTTGTTTGAAATTTCAAAAATTTCCAGAGAAAACTTTTTACATATAATTCATAACTTTGATAAATGTTTCCTGCGCTCTCCAGAGACAACTTCCCTCTTCATTTGCTAGCAGCTCACCCCTGATACACACATAAAGCTTGAACGCCACGCAGCGTGATCTCTGTTCAGCGTGAGCTCCGTGCAGCGTGAGCTCCGTGCAGCGTGAGCTCCGTGAAGCGTGAGCTCCGTTCAGCATGAGCTTCGTGCAGTGTGAGCACTACGCAGTAGGTAGAAACCACTCTAGTCAATCATCCTCTCCACACATCACACCCTGCGGTCCACCGGCACCGGGATCACCAATGGCTGTGCATGCGTTTTTTGAAATGATTAAAGGATCCAGTCATTTTGAAATAAAGTACCATGTTCTGGCTCCTGATTGTGAATCCCATTCTTATTTATCAAAACTACTTCACTGACACGCGGTCAAAAGTCATCAGCAGGTCAGACCCATAGGGAATCTAAAGCTGTGGATGAGAAAAAGTTCATCTTGGAGGTGAAAAACATAGTAATTCTATGGGAAACATCACATTCTTTCTATGAGGACACCAACAGAAAGGGGAAAGCATGGACTGAAGGAGCTGAACTGGAAATCTGTGATTTTCTAAACATATCAGGCTCACAAAGAGCAAATGTTAAAGATAAAACCCGTGTTTCACTATTAACCCATATTGTGAACTACCTGGGAAGAGAGGAAATGGCAGAGCTAGAGGATGAGGGCTTGTCTGAATCACTGATACTAAAAGACAAAGTTATTAACACAAGGATGAAACGTCACAAAAAGAAAAAAAAAAAAGCACAGAGTTCACAGGAACGGGGGTGGGGGGTGGAGGAGTCAAGAAATGTGAACCATCAACAAGTGATGGGACTAAGTCAGGCTGCTACAGTAAGTACTGTGAGTTAATGTCTGTGCCAAATCTAAACTGCTGCTCTCCAACAAATGAATATACATCCTGTGTTTCTTTTTTTGGCTGCATAACCTGATAGATCAGCAGCATGCCCTGATCAAACACTGGACCCAAAGAAGAGGACCTGGAAAACACTACAACTATTTCAAATACACAGGTCTTACCAATGTGAGACAAACATCTGCTGATTTATGTAGAGCCACAGAGAGAGGTTAAATGAAATGAGAGAAGCCAGATATATACTCCGTATCAGATGTTAAGGCTGTTTATTGTTTAATTGTAAGATGTGCATCAAACTTACAGCTGCTGTCAGGTTAACTTTCCATTATGACAGCAGCTGTAAGTTTGACAAATGGCTTTAATCTGACATCAGATGTGACGGGACAGTTAATATAGATATAAATGTATATGCTGGTTCAGACGGTTACATTAAATAGTGATTGCTGTGATTGTTTATTGCATTAAAATGTGCCTGACACTCTGGAAACCTGCCTCTGAGGCTTTGTTGACGTGTGCACACGTGTGCCTGTCACCAAATTACAGCTGCGGAGGGTGCGCTCCACTTTGTGCCGAGAATAGACCAGGTTGGAGCTGGCGAGCTTTCAGCGCACTTTCTGCACTGTTTTTGTCACAAAATTGTCACTGCACCAACATGAATCTGCCGACACCTCCCCCTGGTGCGCTGCCACACCCATCTCTGCGCAGACGGTCTACCAAATTGTCAAATTGGCGGCGCACGGCGCTGCGCCACAAAATTAGAGCCCCATGTGATAATGTGATTACTTGCAGAAGGTTGAGAGGTCCTGAGAGACGACAGAGCACTCAGTACGAAGGAAGAGTGGACACCATTAACAGGAAAGGTTTTGTTTTAAACATAACTGATTAATCTTGTTTACCCATCTACTTATCAAATAACTGCTGAGGGTTTCTGTTTTCAGCAAATAGCTGCATATTATAACTGCTGCTTTTGAGAATGAGTGGGTGCTGATGTCAAACTTGAGAGATGCAGCTGCAGGCCTTGAGTTGAAGGGGAGTAGGATATGAAGTACCCTTTGCAGCAGAAAACAGGATTCAAGATTAACTTTATTGTCTCACAAAGTGAGAAATTCATTTTGGGCCAAACACCCATACTGCAGTCACATCAGACAGCACATCATACAACACATAACACAGAATACCTAACAAAGTGCCAGGCCCAACCACATAATGCCTCTACAGTATGAGTGATTGCAGTAGTGAATACATAGTAGCAAATAAATACAACTGGGGATGTCCTGATCCGATCCCGATCACGTGATCGGATCGGGATGGGGGCATTTTTTTAACGATTGGAGATCGGGGGGAGACAGACAAAAGCCTGGGGCCTTAGTTCTTGTTTTTAATTAAAATGTGTTTAATAGAACATCAGCATTTATTTTAGAATATAACTTTATTTGTCATTATAACAAGTACAAGGATATTGCAAACAAGAAATTGCAACCTTATTGTCACACACATACAAGGTTATCTTGTGGTGCACCACTGAGAAGCTTTGTTTTTATTTTTTTGATCCGATGCTGCACTGAGTGGAGAAAAAAAGCTATATCCATGTTGGCTAGAATGATACCTTCATTTAAATAAAATTAAAAAAAAAACTCAAAGGACAACTTTTATGAGATTTTTCTTTTTTTTTTTCCTAATGCATTGCTGAAAGATCGGATCAGGAACTATCTGGATCAGCAGATACTCAAAATAAAAAAATCGGAATTGGATTGGGAGCAAAAAAAAAGGTGATAGAGACATCCCAAAATACAACCAGTTAAAACAGATGAATAACCACGAGGTGGCCCGGGTCACAACAGAGCAGCGCCACCGGAACCGGAAACCGCAGTTATCCAGGGAAACAATTCTGATAAGGCAGCATCATTAAAGTGTGTGTGTGTGTGTGTGTGTGTGTGTGTGTGTGTGTGTGTGTGTGTGTGTGTGTGTGTGTGTGTGTGTGTGTGTGTGTGCATTTAACCTTTCTTTGTTAGGAAACACAAGACAATGCTGGGGAATGAGAGGAGACATTTTGTTGAGGATTCATTTGGTGAAGTGCAGAAGCCATCCTGCAGAGGTCTGAGAAGCCTGCAGGAGCTAACCTTTGACCCTTGGACAACTTTAGCCTGACTGTGAACTTGAGACGATGACTTCATTTCACCAGCATTGATAGATTTAGTGCCCTCAGCTGTGCTGACCAAGATCTGCTCACTCAGAGAGACAGGAAAACTACAGAAAACCCAGAGACAGAGAGTCGGTTGGCCATACTGGGACTGCATGTACACAATTAGAACAGCCCAGGGGTATAAAAGCAGAGACTGGTTTTTGGGTTTGTGACTGAGTGCCATCATTGCGTCATCTCCATTGCCTTGCTTCAAATAAAGTATTGGACTAAAGCTGCCAGAACTCTCATCTCCTTCGTTGAACTCTGTGTCTTCTTCAAGCCAGCGTTAGGAATTTATACCACAAAGTTAGTACGCAGTCAGTCACGACCAGGAGTGATCCTCATTCAAGGAAAGATACGTCAATCACTGGCTCACCCTGAAGATGACATTATTTCAGATCAGTAACTGAATGTCTACAATAGGCAGATCTTTAACTTAAAGAGGGTTTAAGGGGAAGGGACCCGGGGTCTTCTCTAAAGGAAGAGTCTGAGACTTGTATCAGGGCTGTAGGGAGATTTAACAGAAAGGACCCTGAGCTCTGCACATTCTTGACTTGCTGTAATCAATAAATCCTAATTAACTGAAAACTTGGATGCGTCCTGGTCTTCATCTCTCCGATCAATGCTGGGAGCGGTGAAAAGGTAATTGAAATATTCCGGTGTCAGAGAATTAGAACATTGCTTTAAGTGGTAAATAATATCTGCAGAGTCTCTCTTTATTTGTAGAAGGCGGCAGTCAGGGAAAATAACTGAGCTCACAGTTGGAGAGTACTCCTTTTAACAGATATTGTAGTAAGAGAAATCAGTCAAATTGTCACTTGTAGATCAATTTAAAACACCATTTCCTTTCAGATGTTAGCATTTACACAGACAGCAGGTATGCCTATGGTGTCACTGCAGACTTTACAGCCACCTGGAAACCTAGACATGTATTGAGATCTGATGGTGAGTCTTTCTTATGTTCTGACGAAGTTGCAGGGCTGTTGGAGGCCGTTCCATCGCCTTCTGAAGTTGCTGTTTACAAGTGTGCTGCTCAAACTTCCTCTTCTGGCCCTGTCTCTAGGAACAAGGTGTGGGCAGATAAGACACAAAAACCACAGCTTCCTCTTTCCTTACTTTCTTGGTCATGGCACGATTGCACACACTACTTCAACATCCCATTGCTTCACTTGCTGACCCACTCTTACTTTCTACTGTCACAGAGACAACACTCTGGTCCAAGTACAGCTGAGTTTTTTCCTCTGGGGTCTGGGGTGGTCCTGATGGGAAGGCCTGTTTACCAAAAACCATGCACCTTGATATGCTAAGTTGACACATGTTTCAGACCATGTGACAATAGCCTGGGCTGATGTACTGATGTATATGAGAATGCGACAGGGTAAGTGTTTAGGTCTCTCACTGTCTGAAACTCTTTTGCAGCACCATTAATTGTGGCATCAGACCACTAAAGGTTCCTCCTCCTCACTGTGAACCCAGACCTTTTATCTAATTAAACAATTTGATTACAGTAATCATAAATTATTTAATTTTGATTGCATTATTAAAAAATGCTAAATATATTCCACATATCCACATACATGTTCAAATGTGTGAATGAATTTAAGTTAAAGTTCACAATTAACAAGAAATTTTTGCCAGGTTTGTCTGGGTTTCTCTTCTGGGGTCCGGTATGGTCCTGATGGGCAGGCCTGTTTTCCAAAAAAACATGTTGACACATGTTTCAGACCATGTGACAAAAGCCTGGCCTATTGTACTGATGTATATGAGAACTCAACAGGGTAAGCTGTCATAAGATGTCATGCTTTCTGTGACTGGAGTCATAGAAATTGTCTCCTACTGAACACCTCAAAAACAAAGGAAATGATTGTGGATTTCCGAAAGTCTGGGCTCTGCCATCAGCCAGTTAACATCCATGGGGTGGACATGGAGGTGGTGTCAACCTACAAATATCTTGGTGTACATCTGGACAACAAGTTGGACTGGTCCCTTAATACAGATGCACTCTTCAAGAAGGGGCAGAGCCGTCTCTTTTTCTTAAGGAAGCTCAGATCAATTGATGTCTGTGGAAAACTGCTGCAGATGTTGTATCAGTCCGTGGTAGCCAGTGCTTTGTTTTATGGTGCAGTCTGCTGGGGAAATAGTTTAAAGCAGAAGGACAAGAGGCGACTGGAAAAACTGGTGAAGAGAGCTAGCTCCATGGTTGGATCCAGTTTGGACTCACTGGAGGCTGTGGTGGAAAGGTATACACAGAAGAAAGTGGAGGCCATCATTTGTCACACTGATCACCCACTTCACAACATCATAGTCCAGAGGATCAGCAGCAGGGGACGCCTTACCTCTGTGCGCTGCAGGACCGAGAGGTACCGAAGATCATTCCTCCCTGCAGCCATCAGGGTGTACAATTCTTTGCTTGGAAGAGTGCCCAAACAACTTGAATTTCCCTCCGGGGATTAATAAAGTATGTCTTATCTTATCTTATTTTATCTTATCTTATCTTATCTTATTTTATCTTATCTTATCTTATCTTATCTTATAAACTTAGCACAGAAAGATGGACACAAATGCAGGACACCAAGACCAGAGATCGAAGGGCCAAAAAGGTTTTAATCAGTAAACAAGCAGAGGTTGGTACACAGAAGGGCAGTCCAAATCAGGCAGAGGTAACAGGAGGTCGTGAGGCAAAAGGCGAGATTAAAAAAGGCAGGCAAGGTTCAATACACAACAAGACTATGATTATGAAAGAAGGCCGCGACAAAGACTGTGAGGTACAATGAACTGGCAATAAGACAGTGAGAGACATGGGGCCTGTACTACGAAGCTGGATTAAGGCATCCAGGATAACTCTGCGACAACTCGGTGAACTTCACCGGATCTCCGTCATCCAGATCTGCTGTACTACAAGGCTCTTTATCAACTTGATAAGTGGGATCTGTAAAATGGCATAAAAGCATGAAATACATGTGCAGAAATGAATGAAACTATACAGATATGACATAAGCGTCTAGGTCTCTAACCATTTTTTGTAGCCCCACTTAACTATGGCATCAGACCACCATAGGTACCTCCTCCTGACACTACCTTGTGTGAGGAAGCATTAATAACCTCTTTTGTGTCTCTCCAAAGGTTTCACTGGCATCAGGGAATGGTTGAACACTACCCTGCCTCACTCTGTCCTCTCAACACAACCTTGTTGCTGCAGCTCTCTCGTCTTTGTCCGTTTCTTGTAATTTTTTTTGTCTCTTTTTCATAATCTTTGTATTTGGAGTGGATCATCACTTTGTATGGTTCATTGTCGGTCACGGACACCAAACTTTTTGTGGCTTCGGCGATATTTTTTACTACTTTTCTCCTGTGTTTGTCTGGAGATCCTACATGTAACCATGGCTGCATTGTTTACATGCAAAATTAGCTGTTAGCAGCCTGTAGCATGTCAATGCTAACTAGTGTAGGGCTTGATGATTTCCCTCGAGCTGAGGAGGAGGAGGTGAGGACGACGTGCTGGTTCTCGGATGTGAGCTGGGAGGTGACAATGTGGACCTGTCCTTCCATCCATCGTTGTTGGGAATGTGGGATCTAGCCCCGGGGGATGGACGAGCTAGCTGTGCTAACCCAGTGGCATCGTGCTGTTCACGGACGTGGCTGACGGAGCTGACATGGGACGCCGGCGCCACATTGGAGGAGCTTCGCCTGCTGTGAGCAGACAGGATCCAGGAGACAGAGACTGAACAGACTGCTGGGGAGGCTCAGTCCTGGACCCTGTGGAGGTGGAGACTGGCTGGGCTGGAGAGTGGTGGACGAGTGGTGGACGGGATGTCGTCATCTAATTTTTTATGGACTTTTTTTTGCACTTTCTATACCCTTTCTTACTGTTGTTTTCTTAAATGCTGCGGTGACTCCTGAATTTCCCCTCGGGGATAAATAAAGTATTTTCTATTCTATTCTATTTCTATTCCAGCCCAGAGATCACTTGTGATAAAAGATTCAAGAAGAACACACTGGAAGCAAGGTAGCAGGGTCTATATCAGAATATGCTTTTGACACACATTATCACATAGCTGTGAAGGCTGCTGACAGGGCAACCTGGATCCACACATCAAGAGGGTTCCAACTCCCACTGACCCCCTTTTTTTCTCCTGTTAGTACAAAAATACCCTGAACTCTGCAATGACACTTTTGCACATAGTCTGACTCCAAATGCCACACCTCATGACCAGTAAAACTTCAGGACAACCACTTCTTCTGCTCAGGTCTGCCAAAGTTAAGCACGACCTCCAACCCATCATCATGAAAAATCCACTCCCATGGCTCCCAGTGGGACGTCCAAGTAATGTCCTCAGTTGATTCATCTGTGCTCTCATGTTGCAAGCAATAGTTGTCTCTAGGTTCTAATGATTCCTTCATCCAACTCTGACCGACCCAAACTCCCCCTCTGTTGACCCAGAATGGAGAAGGATACTGAACACCACACACCTTTGGCTACAACAGCCAGACACACCCCTCCATGTGGCACAGACAAACCTTTGGCAGTGTTGTGCAGCATCCTGTGAGGAAATTAATATTATGTCATATTGCTCTGCTTGTCCTTACATACCTGTCTCCTGTGCCTCCCTGGTGACTCACTTGTAATGGCCCTATCCACTCACTCTGGCGTTGGCGTGAGAATGTCTGCTGCCAACTACTCACATCTGCTCATTCTGAGACAGAGCCCATCAGTTGGGTTTAATACCTCCAAAGATTGCTCATGATGCACGACTTCCTGGCCTGGCCTTAGCTGAAGCTACCAACCCCAGTAGTTGTTCCCCCACACATAATTTTTCTTATGTGTATGGTGGTGAATGGGTCTTTACTGGTGGGCTTCACATCCTTCTTATTTTAAGAAGTGTGATCATACTGTCCATACATGAACAAAGGAGCTGCTTTGGTCGGTCTGTGGGACAAGTCATGTAACACTAATAAAGGGCAAAAAAACCTGAGGCGACTTGTTTATGAACCAAATAGGTTGGATCAGTAAGTGCCCCCCACCCCCACCCCCCCTACCCCAGCCTGCTTGGATGCCAATAATCACATCGGTTACATGATGTGTAATGCTGCCATAGCAGCACGACACAGTGCACATTATACCTTGCTAATAAATCCAACGAAGAAGAAAAACATGACACAGTCAACAAAGAGCACAGTGGAAGACATCCAGGAATTTGTCTTCTTTGTGATTGTCATGTGGCTCTTTGATACAAAGACCAATCAAGCTGTGTTTCAGAGAAAGCTGTGTGCTGCCAGGAGGAATACAGCAGCTGTCGCACAGAAACTGACCATTCTTTTGACCAATCTGCGGTCTGTTGAACCTCCACCTTCCTGTGTGTCCCTGCCCCCCAGTTGGTCTGGTTTATGTGCACTTGTGTTCCTAGATGAACCCACCTTTATTTTCTTCCCTGAGTCTGAACATCCCCACTGCTTTAAATGTTCACTCACTCCCCATCTTAATTCTGTTGTTAATTCTCATTCCGTTGCTAGGCGCTACCCAAGTAGCTGCCTGTTGCAGCAGCTCTCTTGTCTTTGTCCGTTTCTTGTAATTTTTTTGTCTCTTTTTCATAATCTTTGTATTTGGAGTGGATCATTACTTTGTATGGTTCATTGTCGGTCACGGACACCAAACTTTTTGTGGCTTCAGCGATATTTTTTACTACTTTTCTCCTGTGTTTGTCCGGAGATCCTACATGTAACCATGGCTGCATTGTTTTCATGCAAAATTAGCTGTTAGCAGCCTGTAGCATGTCAATGCTAACTAGCGTAGGGCTTGATGATTTCCCTCGAGCTGAGGAGGAGGAGGTGAGGACGACGTGCTGGTTCTCGGATGTGAGCTGGGAGGTGACAACGTGGACCTGTCCTTCCATCCATCGTTGTTGGGAATGTGGGATCTAGCCCCGGGGGATGGACGAGCTAGCTGTGCTAACCCAGCGGCATCGTGCTGTTCACGGACGTGGCTGACGAAGCTGCCATGGGACGCCGGCGCCACATTGGAGGAGCTTCGCCTGCTGTGAGCAGACAGGATCCAGGAGACAGAGACTGAACAGACTGCTGGGGAGGCTCAGTCCTGGACCCTGTGGAGGTGGAGACTGACTGGGCTGGAGAGTGGTGGACGAGTGGTGGACGGGATGTCGTCATCTAATTTTTTATGGACTTTTTTTTGCACTTCCTATACTCTTTCTTACTTTTGTTTTCTTAAATGCTGCGGTGACTCCTGAATTTCCCCTCGGGAGTAAATAAAGGTATTTTCTATTCTATTCTATTCTATTCTATTCTATTCTATTCTATTCTATTCTATCTTAAGTCCCGTTTCCACCAAGCAGTTCAGTTTGGTTTGTCTCAGTTCATCTCAGAAGTGCATGCATTTTGTGGCGTTTCCATTGGCTAAAACTGGGACAGGTCCCCAGATTACCGACCAGCACTGTCCCACTTTTTGGTACCTTTCTGTTGGGTTGCCAGACATACCAATCTGACTCCAAAAGGTGGGGCTACAAACACTGCAGTCTGTTGATTGGTCGAAAGAATTGTCACTTGCAGTACAAATGAGGGCTGCTGTATTCCTCCTGGCAGCACACAGTCTTCTCTGAAACAAAGCTTGATTGGTCTTTGTAATAAAGAGTCACATGCTAATCATAAAAAGATGATTTACTGGATGTCTTCCATCATTCCTCTTCATTTACTGTGTCATGTTTTTCTACTTTGTTGGATTTATTAGTGGGATACGCTGTGTTGCTGCCAGTGCGTTACACCGTTATGTAACTGACACAGCTATTGACATCCAGCTTTCATGCCACCAATCACGAGGGGGCATGATTAGCTGTGGAAATACAAATGGGATCCAACCCGTACCAAATTGTACTAATCCAAACCCGACTGCTCGGTGGACAGGGGGGTGTAGTATCCCTTGGCTTTTGGGGTAGTGGTAAAAATATGTACCGTCCCTGCGTCCCTGAGTTGGGAAAGGTATGGTGGGGGAGGAAGTAGAGGTAACAAGATATGCACTGCTGAGATTTGTTAATACTCAGGTTTCTACCACTGATGCTCTTGAGGTAGTCGCTATCTGCACTCTGGTCCTCCAAAACAGAGTGGACCTTGATCAGCTCACAACCGCCAGCGATGGTGTGTGCTCATCAGTTGGCACAACCTGTGGTAACATTAAACTGTTTCAGAAACATGACCATAATTCATGATGAACTTATGCCCAGACAAGTTACTGTGAAAGGGTTTAACCTTTACTCTTGGTTTACTTCAGGCACTTGACACCGTGTCCTACTCTTGCTCCTGTTCATCCTCCTTTTATTTGTTCACCTCCGGTGTAATTCCTTGTGCTCAGTGATTTCACTTTGAGTCCATCCAGCTACTCTCATGACCACAGTTTCTGAATTCCCTGTGGCGACCCCTTTTCTGACCCCGATCCACATGCCTGACCCAGACTCTGATGTTTGAAACCAGTCTTGGATGAACTAACAGGGGTTGTGAAATAAAAATTTCAGCCACAGAGGAAGTAGCTGGCAGAACTTTGCCTCACGACACTGGTTTGGTAAAGGGAAGTGTTTAACTCAGCATTAAATCGACATGTACTTTTGAAATTTGTTTTTTTTGTTCTCTTGACCTTTAATTTGACTTCGTGACGTCCTCATGTTTGTCTTACTGTATATAAGCAGGCGAGGGACTGGCCCTTGTTGAGCTTCTCTGCAGACTGTGCTACACTCTGATTCGATTGCTTTACCACAAGAGAAATTTCCAACACATTTTCTTCAGCTCGTCTGACCTCAGGATCATGACCATGAAGGTACGTAACTCAGTTCTTCTCTCCCACAGGAATTCCGTTTGATAACTGTGCCTGACAAAGTGTCGTACAATAAATCAGTTCAACCTGTTTGTGAGGGGGATTAGCCCCACCCCCCACCCCCACCCCAGAGCTCAGGTGGTCAGTAGGTTTACCTGCTGAATGACTCAGAGCCTGTACCTGTGTTCCAGCTGCTGTCAGTCTTCATCCTGCTGGCTCCTCAGCTGATCAGCGCCCAGCCCCTCCTGCCAGTCGACTGCAGTGACATCTACAACAATGACAACACTCGGCCCAGTGGAGTGTACACCATCTATCCTATAGGAGCCACGTCTGAGGTCCAGGTAGGTCTCTGTCTCTGGTTCACCTGGAGATGATGAAGGTGTTAGCGAGGATGACATCATCCCTGATAAAACATTCAGAGTTTAGTCCAGCAGCAGACTGCACCACAGAGTCATGTGTTCAGGGTTTCTGAACAGATCAAGTCTCTTAATCAGTGTGTGTGTGTGTGTGTGTGTGTGTGTGTGTGTGTGTGTGTGTGTGTGTGTGTGTGTGTGTGTGTGTGTGTGTGTGTGTGTGTGTGTGTGTGTAGGTGTTCTGTGACATGGTCTCCCTGGGAGGACGCTGGACGGTGAGTGTTTTAACCCATAAGTGATGCCAGGATCTGGTTTGTCAGCTGACCAGTCCTCTCTCTGATCCTCCAGGTCTTCCAGAGGAGGATGGATGGCTCGGTGAACTTCTACAGACCCTGGGACCACTACAAGAGAGGTTTTGGGACTACTGCTGGGGAGTACTGGCTGGGTGAGTGATGAGCCAGGACTCTGTGGACTCTGTTAGAACTTTCCTTCTTGATAAAGCTCAGCGTTAGAGCTGGATCAGCTCATGTTGGCTCTCTGATTAAAGTTTCTCTCCTGGTTGAGCTCCTTAGGTCTCCTCACCAAAGGGTTTGGGTGCAAATGTTTGAGTATGTCAGACTGCTGACAGTAAGAGGACCTGTCTCTCTGTGTGGTTGCTCTCAGGTCTTGAGAATCTCTTCTACATGACTCATCGAAAGAAGTACGAGCTGCTGGTGAACATGGAGGACTTTGATGGGAACAAAGTGTACGCTCGCTACTCCTCCTTCTCCATCGACTCAGAGGCCAACGGATACAGACTGAAGGTTTCTGGGTTCACTAATGGAGGGGCAGGTGAGTCTGTCACAGAGGTTATTTTGTGTTTGTTTGATATCATGGTACTGACCAATAAGATGACGTGTGACCTTATGATGCCTCTGCTGGTCCCCTCAGCTGTCTGGGTCTAAACTTTTAATGCTCTGACATCACTGTTCACCGTCTCTACAGGAGACTCCATGGGAGTTCACAACGGACAGAAATTTACCACCTTTGACAAAGACCAAGACGCTGCAACAAATACCAACTGTGCCAAATTATATTTGGGCGCGTTCTGGTACAATAGTTGCTACTCTGCAAATCCAAACGGGGTTTATCGTTGGGGTGCTGATGGTACGCTGAAGGGTGTTGGGGTGGCGTGGCATGACTGGAAAGGCATCAACTACTCCCTGAAGAGCATCAGCATGAAGATCCGCCCTGTGCAGTAGGCCTCCAGGTGTGAAGGCCTCCAGGTGTGAAGGCCTGATGAGTCCTCTTCTGTCTGATAATAAAAGAGCCATTGAGCAGAAGTCTGAGGTGTGTCTTTGTGTCATTCTGTCCTGACTCTCAGATAGAAAGATGATCTCCTTATAAATCAAATCTGTAGCAGAGTGGATGTACCACTGAGAGAATTTCTGAGTTTGAAGAATTCTGGGAAAAAACAAGGGGGGTTATCCTTAATTTTTTTTCCTAAAATATTGTGTTTTCAGGAATTGACAAGCTCAGGTAAAACCTATTTCAGTGATTTATTTAATAAACAGAGATGTTGACTTATTTGTTAACTGTGGTACAAAAAAAATGTTAAGTTTATCTTTGGATAAATGGAACTGGACAAATCCTTATTCTTGGAAGAACATGTGTGTCTACTAACCTACATTTAAAATTACAATCCCCACTTTATAAAGAATTTTTTTTTTTTTTTTACACTGGAACCCCTCATGTTTCAGAATGAAGTTAAGAGTCTGAATGTTTTTTCAAAAACCTCCTGAAATTCATGGTAACATCTGATTAGATCATAGTGAGCTACATATTTCACATCTGTTAGGTTCCTTAAATTTTTACTTAGAGATTTGGCAACAAACTATTATTTTAACAAACATAGTCGACAGTAGATTTCATGGTTGACAGGTAATATAGTTGACTGGACATGAATAGAACAATTTATTAATCAAATGACACACTCGTGAACTAAATAAATAATTTTTTCATGTTAGCAAACAGCAAATTGCATCTCTTAGTGGGTTTAGTTAAGACCTTTTGATATTGTGGTGACATAAAAAATAACACCGACTGGTTTACATGGATCACTTGCAAGTTGTTATGCATCAAAGGGCTGGGGCCTGTACTACAAAGCTGGATTAGCTCTTAGAGAGATAACTTGATGTCTTTTTGGACCAACATTTTTTCTTATGGGCTGTGAACAAACAATATCTTACTGATCATCATAACTGAGACACTGTCAGGGAAAAGTAGAAATGTGTGCAAATGGAATCTTTCATACTGACCACTTTGAAGGATGCTTCAATATTTATTTTGTATTTGCTCCCCACTGCTATTGAATCTGCCATACAAACTGCCTATAATGAGCCTTTTCCTTGGGATTTGTAGGAAAGTGGACTCTTTCTAATTATGAGGTCGGATATGATGCTGATCACACACACACTGACTGACAACATGAATGAATAAGGACCTGACTGCCCGTGTCGTCACATGATGAGATAGGTCTATTAATATCAGCATTTAGGAAATTAACGCATTCACAGAGTCGCTGATTTTTTTCAGCAATCCCTCCGGCTTCTCGCGGCCGCTGTCGTGTTGCTCCTGGCCTGGATAATACTGTGATACTCCTCGTATTTTTGCAGGATTATTTGCTGCTCCTCCGCCTTAAAGTACGCTGCTCTCTTCTCCCTTGTGGAAAATGCTCTGGGGCCACTAACCACGCCCGTTTCATGTGTGCGTGCTAGAGGTAAGATCGGGCCTTAAAAATCCAGCCCGACCCAACCCAGGCCCGCAGTATCAAAGCCCGACCCGGCCCGAGCCCGATCAATTATCTTGATTTGCAGGCCCGAGCCCGAAATAAACCCAAAATTTTATGTGGCAAGTTTTCTAAATGTTAAAATAATCAACATATTTTCATGCTCATTACAAATACATTTACACTGTGAAAAAACGCTGGAAAAGTTTGTTAAAGATATTTCTGTGTGTGACATGGACGCGCCTCTCTGACGAGGAGAGGAACAGCAGCAGGAGCAGGTCTCTGGGCTTCACTAGATCACAAGGAAGGGCATCTGAGATACACGGGGTAAAGCCTCCAGAGTGCAGCAGGTTCACTATAGTCTTCGTTACCAGAGGCGGAAACAAAGAGACTTTATAAATCCTCCGCTGGAGACGGCGCGCACAGATAAATCCATTCAAACATGTTTCTGGACCAGCTGCTGTTTGCAGAAGTCAAACCTGCTGAGGTAGGTGGTAGGGCGGTCAGCTCGGTGTTAAGTGCGTATTGTGCGGCTTTTCAGTCTCGGGTCTCGTCCTCTTGAACATCTGGCATTGAGCGCTGCGTAAAGTGCGCACATGTCCCGAGCCGTGTATTTGGTTATTTCAGACTTCAGTCAGCAATGGCTCGTGAAACAGGTGCCACTGCCTCTGGTTGGAAAAGCAGAGCCCCAAAGCTTCCTAGTATGCTTTTGACTATGAGTGTGTAGGGTCGGGAAGGTAAAGGGACAGGAGGAGGAGGTAGTCTGCGCCGTCTGCGGCTCCTGTGTAGTAGTTACATAGCAAGTACCATACAGCGCCTTCTCTGTTTTATCCCAATTATTTATTCTATACCAAGTATTCCTTTAGTTTAATATCCATACATTGTTTTAGTATACAAGACAGTATATATAAATGTAAATTTGTTTTAAAAAAATTAGCGAGAGAGAAGCCCGACCCGACCCAACCCAAAGTTAATAATTGACATTTTGGGCTCGGGCTTAAGATCTTACCTCTACACTGGATTGGCTGAGGAAACCACATTTACTCTCCATCCAGGAAGGTCCCCATACAACCAAAACATCGACATCCAGGCAGAGGACGGGTTGAGACAGACATAGACACTGACATACATGTATAGAGACCCAAAGAAGACAATTGAGCAGGATTATTCCTGTAAAAGTTTACATTTTATTTTATTATTTTAAAGAAAATCCTGAAGACCCAACCTTCAAATGAGGATTTAGCGCGTACTGCCTGCTGTCACCATGGAGTTGGAGAACTCAGATGGATGGGTCACAGGCTACTGCACAGGAGGTGAGAGCTGTGTCCAATGTGGCTCGCTGTGACACTCAGGCCATCGTTGTGCACACAAAGCAGCTGGTCAGTGCTGTGTCTGGGACAATGACCGTTAATGCCCTGGCAACAGTTGGGAGGTCATTCAGTGGCAGTGGTCCAGCTCTCCGGAGAGCATAAAAGACGGGTGTTCATTATGCACAGGTGGAGACCAGTGCAACCGCAGAAAACACAAACCCACATTTACAAAATGTAAAGCTCAAAAATGGCGTTGTTGGACACACGATACATCCCCATCATTTTTATTTCTGTCAGTCCAAACACATTGATACAAGCACAGGAGATTCTCTCTCCTTCCTCTCCTTCATTGTACCTCTGCCTCCTTCTCACCACAATTAAGTGAATTCAATTTAAGGGGACCACAATGTTCAACATAAATGTCACCGTTAGATGCATTGTACCGGAGTTAGCTTAAAGCTAGTTTACATCTGCAGTCCCTTGGCAGGTCACAATTAAACACACACACACACACACAAACACACTCACACACACACACACACACACACACACACACACACACACACACACACACACACACACACACACACACACACACACACACACACACACACACACCTGCACAGGCATCTAAGTGAGGACAGACAATTCACGTTGGGACTGAGGACCACCTTTTCTGCTATACTTGGAGACAAATGGATCTTGCACTTCAACACAAGGTGGCCCTCTAACTCCAGTTTCCTCCTCAGCTTTTTGAAAAATACAAAGGAAGAATACCATGAGAAAAAGTTCTGTACTATTTCATTGAGGACCTTTTCATTGAAGTTTTACTGGGTCCATTTCTGGTTGGACTGTTTTTTTTTTTTTTTTTTAATAGCTTTTATTTATTCTTTTCTCCCTTTTTACGTTTTACTGTGGACTCATAATGTAATAATAAATCATTTTAGGTGTGTTTTATGGGAATTGGAGAATTTTAGGTCAATAAATAAGCAGAATATGCATAATGTTTTGTCCCTTAAAAATATTGCATCAAAGTACAGTTGTACTTTTATTGTAAAATTACAGTATGGCATAATACTAACCGCACAAGATGTTCTATTTTTTACCCTGGTGGATCTGTTTGTTTATTCTGGGTGTTTTGTCACTGGGAATTTAGAGCTCATTGCAGCAGTTTGTCTTTTTTGACTCATTTTTACAACATTTACTTTTTTTTCTAAAGGCTGGTCTGTGTGATGGGTTCTACATTAACTTTTTATATATGAATCTTTACTAACTTTAATTCCTGTGGACTGTGGATGAAATGGATGTGTGCCAGTAGACAAGCTGCTCTCAGTCACTTCCTGTTGCCCACAGATACTTTACAAGACAATTCAGGCTGTATTCAGACCAGAAAAGTCCTTTGGTCCACTTGTTTGGTCCGGACCAAAAGCAGACTTTATTTTATTTTTTTGTTTGGTGCGGTTCGTATTCAGATTGTAGTTTTTGCACTATGGACTATATTCTGTAAGCACATCCACGTGTGTGACGATCAGTGCTCTCATTAGACAGCACTGACAAAGACGGCACACAGAATACAGACCCGGAAATGGAGGTAAACATGTGTGTTTGTGCTCTTATTAGAGCTGCAAAATCATTTTCAGTTTCAAGAGCAGCTCCTTCAAAGCAGGCTCTACAACACCGTTTACAATTTTGGAACAGCGAAGACGAATGGAGCCGCTATGCTCTGTGTGTCCTGACCCACTAGCAGCAGGGCTAAACAGAAGACGTAGGATCAGGTATGAACTAAAGACGGTTAGGTTACGGTGGCTTTATAGGCCCAAAAGGCACATGTATCCTGTAGTTAGTTCGGATGGACCTTGGTTTGTATTCTGACCTGCACCGGAGAACCACGAACCACACCAGAGTTCATTTGGAAGCGGACCGAGACCACCTCAACAAAAGAGTCTCGGTCCGGTTGTTTGGTCCACACAAGGGTTCGTATGTGTCTTTTCACACCTGCATGAAAAATCTGCACCAGCGTAGGAAACGAACCCTGGTCCGTTTCAAGTGGACCAAACAGTCCAGGCCTTAAAACATGTTTATTGTGGCTCTTCTGTGGAGGAATTGTCTGCATTGTCAAAGACAATGAATCAACATCTTTGGAAAGATTTGTCAGAGGGAACAAACTAAAATACTGAGGATGCGGTTAGATTCCAGTCAAACTGTGCACCAAATTCAGTTTATTGGACACTAGAGAGAATTCCCAAACAGAGTGAGATGAAAATTGACACAATGTTAACAGCAAGCCTTTTGGACAGCTCAGGGCCCAGGACCCTGAAGAGGTGTATACCAGTGTTACCCAACCCTGGTCCTGGAGGACCCCTACCCTGCATGTTTTTGATGTTACCCCACTCCAGCACACCTGATTCAAATGAATGGCTCATTATCAGGCTCTAGTAGAGCTTGTCAACATTCCTATCAAACTAATATATTTAAATAAATAAAGTTTAATCAGAGCTTAAACTTGTGTTTTACTTATGAATAACAGAAACTATTTCTTTTAATCTTTAGAAATCCTGAGTTAGAAACTAAATTAGGTTTTTCTTTGCCTTAACTAAAGAAATAATTTCAACAAGATGAAATTTGTACTCATTTATGATTCTTTTCAAAAATGTTAGTATTTTATCACGTAGTTCATTGTTAAGGAGACAAACAACGAGAACAGAGAACAAAGGGACGCAGGCACGTGCAGAGCGCAGGCCCTGCGCGCACCCCTGCAAGCATCGTCAGGATTTTACCAAACTACGATTGGTTGAAGAGTTAGGATTCTCACCGGCTGCCTCTTTGGGTTTTGCCAGCTCCACTTTTTCCCTTTAGTTCTGAATTTCTCAGGGAGCACAGCAGCAGACGCGCGTCCCTCACCTGCTACTTCAGGAGCGTAATTTGAAAGTCAAACCGGAAGGAGATGTGCGCATTTAAGCGGTCAAATGTGATGATTATTTAACGATTTATCATCTACAATATTCCCTTTTCCCCTGGTAAGCAGCATTTGGTGACCATTCATGTGTAAAGTTCTCATTTATTTGTTAATCTTCAGAACTGCACGTGAGTATTTTTATTTGATCGAAACTTAACGAAATAAAACGCATAAATAACCTAGTCTCTCTTTAATTCTTTTCTTCCTCAGATTAGTCCAGATTTAAAGGCTGTTTTTCCTAAGCCGTTTTTAACCTTTTACTAAACTTAAAGTTTGACTCGACACACACTTAGAAAAAAGAAAATTGAGAATAAACAGAATTAAAAGACTGAGGAACAGCTATCATTACACATGAGTAAACAAGGAGTTTAAACTAAAATTATAATTAAATTCATAAGAAATTAGATAAAAAAATACTGTAAGAATGGGAAGGTTAATAAATGAAATAATATAATAAAATTTGAATAAATAATTTGGTAGAATTAGATGACCTTAAACCAGATGTTTCTTAAAAGCAGCAAAGAGTAGGACGATAAAAAGAAAAGCAGTTGACATAGAATAAATTCTATATAATAAATCTGATGTGAATATAGAGGAAAAACAAAATGAGAGAATTAAAAATATACAAAATAATTAATATAATAATAATAATAATAATAATAATAATAATAATAATAATAATAATAATAATAATAATACAAAATTAAATAAAAAAGAACATACCAACAACCACTCTGCCTCTTTTCGTTTTTAATGTGTGACACTCTCAGAAGTTAACAAGGGATTTTCATCTGTGAAAGATAAACACCAGTATGAGTACCTAAATCCTCATATTTTAAGGCTCTTGTTGGTTAAAAAGAAGTGTTTTTTTATTTAAAAAAAATTGATTTCAAAATAATTTCCAAATTTCAAATAGTTTGAACAGAATAGAAGAGAAGAGATTTCAAGCACCTCAAAAATACGACAGTTCAACAAAACAGTAACCTCAATAGATAACTTTATGGATCTAAGCATCTTAGATGTCGTACCCAATTCTAAAAATTGTACAGGTAGATTTAAGAAAGCGAGTCACTAAAAACAGATGAGGGCTGCAAGTATCATTCACTTCACATTTGATGTTACTTTCCACTGTTGTCTCAGTAAATATATTTGTCTATGAAATGGCTATAAGGCGTGATTTTTTTTGTTTTGTTTTATACAACAAAAATGTTTACTTATAAAATTGTATAAACCAGAGTGAGGAACCCTCACATTTAAGAAGCTAAAACTAGAAAATATGTTAAAAGAAAAATCAATGCAATCAAAAAAGCTGCAGATAATGTTCTTTTCCACAATGGCCTTTTGTTTCATAACGTCATTTTTCA
Organism: Halichoeres trimaculatus; assembly: GCF_033239565.1. Lineage (NCBI taxonomy): Eukaryota > Metazoa > Chordata > Actinopteri > Labriformes > Labridae > Halichoeres > Halichoeres trimaculatus. The sequence continues at coordinate 3,639,391 of NW_027437180.1, forward strand.
TCAGAATGACGTGGTCTGTCAATCAAAGCTAGAGGGTGGGACCTCTGTTTGATCCTTTAAGATCATTTAGTTTAAGAGGGGTCCAGCTGCAGACCTCCGCTCTCAGCTGCTTGAGGAGAAACTCTGAAACTGACTTCTCTCCTTCAGCCATTCTGTCTCAAACGTGTCATGTCCTCCTGTTTTCAGCTCTTCAGTCTTCTCAGCATTAGTGATAGGTCTCCAGGTTTGAATCCATGCTGCTGCTGCAATGTCTGTGTAAAGGATCAGCCAATCACATTACTGGCTCTACTGTGCTTTGATTGACAGACCAAGACATTATGATGAAAATTATGATATAAAAAGGCCATGGTGGAAAAGGACATCATGAAATAAAATTTAACTTTGTAGAAAATGTTTCTTTTCTTTTATCAAAGCTTTGATAATAGATAAAAGTCTTTATTTCAGTAAAGTATGAACTTGTTTTAAAAAATCATTATATAATATTTTATTATAGTAATTTGATATTACAGAAAAATAAAACTTATTTTATAATAATAATGCCATATTTCACAATTTTATGGTCATTTTACATATTTTTTCTGTTATTTATCAAAATGGTTTCTATTTAAATATGTTGTTTTTATTTATTTGATTATGAACCTTTTTGGGTTCCATTAAAAACTGAATGAACAACTGATAAACTAACAATGTTGCATTTGACCAGTAAAGTGATCTGTGTGTTTCTAAACAGGACACAGAATAAACAGAGAGCAGGTTTTCTCCATGTGAAAGTCTTTAACAGGTTAAAAACACAGATAAAGATCCATTATTATTTATATTTTATACCCTCCAAACATGGTTCTGCTCAGTTTTGACTCATACCAAGAAATCACTCGTGGTAATTGTTTGATTTTGCAGGTTCAGGTCATATTTCTATGTCAAGGCACTGTCTGACCTCTGGGTGATGTCTGTTCTCTTTCTGCACCGTGTATGATCACTCCAAGGCTGTTTTACTGTCTCACTGTTGAAGGGTTCCCCCATGGCCCTTCAAAGACCAGCAGGTGTCAGTCTCTGTGGGAACCAAAGACAAAGTAGGGGAACAAAGATTGTTCCTGTGACTGTGTTGAACTCTATCACCACTGTCACTTTACAAATTATAAACAAATGGTCTGTGCAGCAATTACATCAAAATCAATCACATTTAAGTTAATCCCTACACTGTGTAAGAAATAAAAACGAAATCCTCTCCTCTCTCTTCATTTCTTTGCTTCTCTCCGTGCATCTCTGGAGAAGTGACCAAGAAGCAAGTAGAGAAAGCAAGGATGAAACTACGGAGCTTTAGGATTCACCCAGAGGTTCTCCAAAATTACCTGGAAGAGCTGAAACTCAGCTGTGAGGAAACAAATCTAGATAATCTACAGAAGCTCAGAAAATTTGAATAGGATATGTTGACATCAAACTTTGCCTTTAAAATGGATAATAAATAATAAGTAAGTAAATAAATAAAAAAATAAAACTAAATAAATATATAAATAAATACAGGATGAAGGATTAAATCTACTGCTTTTTACAACTGGTGATAGTTCGTTCAGCATCCTACTACTCGAGAAAACGAACCAAATCAGTTCGTTTTCTTCATTCTCTGTGTTTGAACAAACTCAGACAAACAGAACCCTAAGTGTCCTTCAATTTGATTGACTGATAAAATCAGTCCACTGCAGGTTAGGTCGGAAACATTCTGGTCCCAGATATGAAGTCCTAATCTCCGCCTCTGAGGAGAGGTCAGTGGATGGCGCTGATCCGCGGAGGAGCTTTCAGCCGCCATCGAAATCAAGGAAGAAGAAAACATGCACCCTGTCTTCTTTCAAGTTCTCCGCTAACATTTAAATCACTGTTACTTGTGAAGCTGAAACCACTCGACATTGAAATAAGCTGCATCAGCCATGAGTGGAAGAGGAAAGGGAGGAAAAGGACTCGGTAAAGGAGGCGCTAAGCGTCACCGTAAAGTCCTCCGTGATAACATCCAGGGCATCACCAAGCCCGCTATCCGCCGTCTGGCTCGCCGTGGCGGAGTCAAGCGGATCTCCGGTCTGATCTACGAGGAGACCCGCGGGGTGCTCAAGGTCTTCCTGGAGAACGTGATCCGTGACGCCGTCACCTACACCGAGCACGCCAAGAGAAAGACCGTGACCGCCATGGACGTGGTTTACGCTCTGAAGAGACAGGGACGCACTCTTTACGGATTCGGAGGTTAAACCATCGACACCACACTGCTTCAAAACTCAAAGGGCCTTTTCAGGGCCACACACTCATCCTGTAAAGAGCTGAGTTCTCGTCGTCAATCTGATCCATTAACTGTTCAATGTTAGCGCAGACAAGTTCGATCCATGTCGAGAAAGTTTCAGGACTGTTGTCCACATCCGGGATAGGGAGTTTGACTGTTTTCAGAGAGCTTGGACTTGGCTCGACTCCCAGAACAGTCGACCCCTTCAGCTCCCGAGTGGCTCCCAATTCACTTCCCAGTAGCCTCATATTTTTACCTAACCTGGAAAACACCACTTGTGTTCTGATGTCTGCTTTAGCGTTCTTGAAGAAGTCTCTTTGCCTCTTTGAAATAGAACATTCGTTATCGACCCCCCTTGGGAGATTTTATTTGTCACATCAGCTCACAAAAATTGCAGTAATGCAATAACTAAAAATAGAATGATGATAACAGAATATGAAATGAGAAATTTGAAGTCATATAAAGAAATACAAGAAAAAATAATGTAGAAAAAAAGTACTATTTACATATTTAGCGATTCTTTTTGTTAATACCATACCATACCAGCTTTATTTATAGAGCACTTTTAAAAACAACCACAGCTGTAGACAAAGTGCTGTACAGGTAGATCAAATGAAATGATAAAAACAGATAATTAAAAACAGACAAATAAAAGAAAAACATTTTAAAAACAATAAAAAGCAAATAAAAAGCAAGTAAAAGGGAATAAAAGAAAATAAAAGAGAATAAGACCAGGCAAAGAAACTCAGTCTCGCTGGAGTTAAAAGCCAAAGAATAAAAATGGGTTTTAAGACGTGTTTTAAAAGTGGACAGTGAAGGGGCCTCTCTAATGTGCAGGGGAAGACAGTTCCACAATCGGGGAGCAACATTAGAGAAGGCCCTGTCCCCTCTGAGCTTCTTCCTGACCCTTGGTACCTGCAGGAGCAGCTGGTCAGCCGACCTGAGGGACCGAGAGGGTGAGTAGGGCTGAAGAAGCTCAGAGAGGTAAGGCGGGGCAAGGCCATTTAAACATTTAAAAACAAACATAAGAATTTTAAAATCAACCCTAAAAGTCACAGGCAGCCAGTGGAGTGAAGCCAGTACTGGGCTGATGTGCTCTCTTTTTCTTGTACCGGTTAAAAGTCGTGCAGCGGCGTTCTGGACCAGCTGCAGACGGGAGAGCAGGGACTGACTCACTCCAACATAAAGTGCGTTGCAATAATCCAAACGTGATGAGATAAAAGCATGGATCACTGTTTCAAAGTGCTGCCTGGACATAAAAGATTTGACCTTTGCCAACCGCCTTAAGTGATAAAAACAAGACTTCACAACATTTTTAATTTGGCTGTCTAGTTTAAAATCACTGTCCAGCTTAAAACCCAGATTGGTAACAGTTGATTTAAAATAAACTGTCAGGGGTCCAAGATCAACAGAGGTGGACTCACAGGGCCCACTTGGTCCAAACACCATAACCTCTGTTTTCTTTTCGTTACAGTTTAAAAAGTTCAGGGCCAACCAAGATTTAATGTCTTCAAGACAAGCAAGGGGGGGTTTGACTGAGAAGCCATCTTTTGCTTTTAATGGCACATAAATCTGACAGTCGTCAGCATAGCAATGGAAGGCTATTCCATGCTTTGTAAGTATAGACCCCAGAGGCAGTATATACAAAGAAAAGAGTAATGGCCCCAAGACTGAGCCCTGTGGGACCCCACATGACAGAGGAGCAGAAGATGACTCTGAGCCTAAAATATTAACACTGAAGGACCTATCAGTCAGATAGGATTTAAACCAATCAAGTGCAGTGTCACATAGGCCCACTTGGTTTTTTAAACGAGATATAAAAATACTGTGGTCCACTGTGTCAAAAGCAGCAGTTAAATCAAGTAAAACCAGCACAGCATAATCACCAGAATCACAGATGGAGTATATATCATTAAAAACTCTAACTAAAGCAGACTCTGTGCTATGGAGGGCTTTAAAACCTGATTGAAACATTTCCAGTGTCCCATTTCTGTCTGTAAAAGTTTTTAGCTGACAGAACACAACCTTCTCTAAAATCTTTGAAAGGAATGGCAGCTTAGAAATGGGCCTAAAATTAGCCAACACAGACTGGTCAAGACCAGGTTTCTTGAGTAGGGGCTGCACAACAGCATGTTTAAGTTTAGCGGGGACCACACCAGATGCCAAACTAAGATTAACAATGGAAAGGATATACAAGGCAATGCTTGGGAACACCTCTTTAAAGAATCGTGGCGGCACAGGATCATGGGGGGAGCCTGAGGGCTTGAGACCACGCACCACATCCTCTAAGAAAGACAGACTCACAGGCTCAAACTTATTAAAAGCAGCAGAGCAAGGTGCAGAGACAGAGGGGTCAGAGTCTGGAGATGTAATGGAAGCTCTTGTCGAGGCAACCTTTCCAATAAAAAACATTAAGAACTCCTCACACACTTCAGGAGAAGCTTCAAGGCAAGTAGTTGGTGGAGGATTAAGAACAAAGTTGATGGAGCTGGTGTCTTCTCCTCACTGAGTGGGGACCAGTCTCCTGACAGAGTGTCTCCTCTGCTGTCCATAGCAGAGATGCTCTCACTTATTGGGAGTATCCTACATCCTCACATGCATCTCTGCCATGCTATCAATCAAAATAAAGTCCTGCCATGAGCAGAGCTGAGTGACTGAGGAGCTGAGCAATGAAAGGAAAGAAGTTTGGCTCCAGCTCTCAGGAGGGGATTCAGCTCTTCTGAATCATGATGAAGCGTCGGCTCTGAGAGCTGCAGCTTTTGAGCACCACACATCACTGGTGTCAATAACTGGCCTTTGGTGGACAACAATAAGGTTAGAACAATGATTTAAAACTTAAAAATATCACATTTATTAGTATTATTATTATTATTATTATTATTATTATTATTAAACTTGTGGTCAACACTTATTGAATTTTGACTTTTTTTTCTTGGGGTCAAATTTGACCTTTTACGTGTCCATGGCGCTCTGACACCTGAGAGCTGGCTACAAAAGCCAGAGCTGAGTTTCCATTGATGGTAAATAACATTTCATCTCTTCTTGAATTAAAACCAGTGGATTCTTTTATATTAACTATAGATAATTCATCAATGTTTTCTGGTAAACATGTCTTCAGTTCAGTATGGATACAGTGACTCCATCAGGCTGATCCTTCAAAGAGACGAGCACTCAGTGAAGAAACTGTGGAGAATTCCTTCAATTGATATTTAATTATGAAAAAAACAGGACATGAAATAACAGTTTGCTCTGTGTTTTTTTCCTCTTTGAAATGATTACATGTGAATGGAACAAAGTTAGTTTTCGATATGTATTGCTTTAGATTAAATAACGAGCAGTTGATTTACGGGCCACGGACTATTTAGATTTTTCATTTGATTTGTCAGATCATCCTGACCCAGAAGTTGTGTCACTTGTTGAGTTTGTTGTAATGAAACACAGCTGACCATCCACACGCATGGAACTACCATAAAAGCAGCTTCATCTTTGCTCTCCTGACAGAGAAGCTCCTCCTCAACAACTTCCTGCTCACAATGATCAGACAAATTGAATAATCAAATAAAAAAAGTCATGTGGCATGTAATTCAACTTACCTTTATTGTAAATAACAATAAAAAAATAAACAGGAAACTGAAAAACAAAGATTATTTTTTCTTTATTTGTTTTCATTTTAAATAGGATTAACTGAAGAAAGAGGAATCAGGGAGATTAAAATGATGGAAATGTTGATAACAATGTTTGCACAAGTGCCTAAAGAGAGAATTTTGGGGTGAAATAAAAATATAAAAAACATAAAGTTGATACTTTCCAGTAACATCTCTGCCATTTTAACACTTTTATTAAATGCTATTAAAAATACAAATTTTGTGCTAAAAAGATTGTGAGAATATTTCCAGACCAGATCACTTTCAATAAAACAATCGTTAAAAAGTCTCTCATTATAACCTTGATGTTTTCCCTAAACAAAGATCCAATTACTAAGTGAACACAAACATACATATGGTGATGTAACTTCTCAAAAGTAAAGATTTTTTCATTTAAATCAATTTTTTCTAACACTGGACATCACAAGAGTCACCTTCTGTCACAGTGAGAAACTGTACAGTCCTCAGCCTGCATCAGTGTGTTTGCTGCTTCCTCAAAAACACCATATTCTAAATAAACCTTAACCTGTGGATAACTTTTCTTCTTTGGTGTCTCTACAGAAACTTGTAAACAACAGAAAGGAAAGGTGTTTTAGTGTATTGATGCGTTTTACATGGATTTATTAAAGAAAAGAGAAGGACAAGTCGATGAGCAGCTGCTATCACCATGATCAATCTGTGATGTTTGGAGTCTCCCTGAACAAAAGCTCAACAACCTGAGAGACAAACATGAGTTCAGTGTGAAGAGGAAAAGCTCCAGTATCTCCTACTTTTACAATCAGCCTCGATCTCTCAAAGAACACTTAGTTTGGAGCATTTTTAGGGAAAGAGAAAACACAAGTTGTCTGACTTTCAGACTGAGTGGACGAGCTGCTGCTTGCTTGAGTCTCTACGGTTCTCATGTGTGCTTTAAGGACAGCCTCCCGCTCAGGATTTATCAACTCTACACCCAGAGAATCCTCCTCACGTCTCCTGTTGCGTTCACTGAACTGAGTAAACTATGGCAGAAGTAGCTCCAGCTCCCGCCGCTGCTCCGGCCAAAGCGGCCAAGAAGAAGAGCAGCAAGCCGGCCAAGAGCGGCCCCAGCGTGGGCGAGCTCATCCTCAAAGCCGTGGCTGCCTCCAAGGAGCGGAGCGGCGTGTCGCTGGCTGCTCTCAAGAAGGCTCTGGCTGCCGGAGGATACGATGTGGACAAGAACAAGGCCCGCGTCAAGACCGCTGTCAAGAGCCTTGTGGCAAAGGGAACTCTGGTCCAGACCAAGGGCACCGGGGCCTCCGGATCCTTCAAGATGAACAAGAAGGTGGTAGAGAAGAAGGTCAAGAAGCCCGCAAAGAAAGCCGCTCCCAAAGCCAAGAAGCCAGCAGCCAAGAAAGTAGCAGCGGCCAAGAAGCCAAAGGCCGCTAAGAAGGCAGTGACCCCGAAGAAGGCCAAGAAACCCGCAGCGGCCAAGAAAGCTGCAACCAAGAGCCCCAAGAAGGCCACTAAGAGTCCCAAGAAGACCAAGCCCGCTAAGAGTCCCAAGAAGGCTGTGAAGAAGGCCCCTGCAGCCAAGAAAGCCCCCGCGAAGAAGGTGGCCAAGCCCAAAGCCAAGAAGACAGCAGCCAAGAAGAAGTGAGCTGTTATCATCTTAGCATTCAATGAAGAAACAAAACGGCTCTTTTAAGAGCCACACACCTCTCACTAAATGAGTCTTTCCTACTCAGCAAAGGTTGCCATGTCCGCGCTTTTCCTGCTGAATGCAGCTCATTTGATGCTTTCTTCATTTTTTATTTTATTTAATTTTTTTTTTTGTCTGTTTTGTTTTGCATTAGTCTGTGGGAGAAGTGAGTCTCCATGGGTGTGGATTATAAATTAGCAATAATGTATAAAGCGACCGTACTGCAAAGTGATACTGGAAATGTCATCATCAGACCCTTGGTGTCAGCGTCCACTGATTACTTTAGAACAGAGCAGCAACAAGTATTAATCTAAATGATTGAATCATGATTTTACTACAAGTCAGCAAGGTTGCCATTTCAGCGCATTTTCCGCCCAATCCAGCGCCTTTCTTAACATGTGTAACACGTGTGTGCTGAGTGGATATCTGTGGACTTGGATTCACTTTTAATTAGCTAATAACAATAATAAACGTCAACATCGAGTTTCGAGTCGAGGAAATCGAGTGGGAAATTAAAAGCGTCGTCACTCGATCAACATTATGGACACAAGCACGAACAGATGTCACATACTCAATGGTACGAGGATCTCTTTAGAGGTGAGTGGGTGGCTCTTAAAAGAGCCGTTGGTTTGGTTTGATAGCAGAGCTGTTTACTTGGAGCTGGTGTACTTGGTCACAGCCTTGGTGCCCTCGGACACGGCGTGCTTGGCCAGCTCACCGGGCAGCAGCAGGCGGACGGCGGTCTGGATCTCCCGCGACGTGATGGTGGAGCGCTTGTTGTAGTGAGCCAGACGAGAGGCCTCACCGGCGATGCGCTCGAAGATGTCGCTGACGAACGAGTTCATGATGCCCATAGCTTTGGACGAGATCCCGGTGTCGGGGTGGACCTGCTTCAGGACTTTGTAGACGTAGATGGCGTAGCTCTCCTTCCTGGTCCTCCTCCTCTTCTTGCCGCTCTTGGTGGCTTTAGACACGGCTTTCTTGGAGCCCTTCTTGGGCGCTTTCACTGTCTCAGGCATATTTGCTGGTCGATCACTCAGACTATGAGGAGCTGCAGCCGGGGGCGCTTTATTAAAGGCTCCTCCATGCAGATAAAGCCGTGCTGCAGCTCATTGAGGATTGGCTGGGACTGGAGTTTGGACTGGGGTCTGAACTGAGGGGGGAGGTTTCGGCTTTGTCTCAAATTCTTGCGCGGTTCCCGCTTCATCTGTGCGCCGTGCGCCAAATTTCTTTGTGCGTCCTGACAAAGTGATTTGTCTTCGTGTCCTGATTCTGAGTAAAAGCAGGACAGAGAATGATAAGAAGAGTTTGGAAAAAGGAAAAGCAAGTTTTCAGCAGCTGCATCAGACTTTTAGAAAGCACAGAAGGCTTTGGAGATCATTTTCCTCCTGTGATAAAAGCTTTGTGCAGTTTGTCAGATTATTATCTGGTCTGATTTATTTGAGATTTATCACTCGAACATACAGCTCCAAATTCTTACTAATAATAAGGGTTTACTTTTCCCCAGCGTTGAGCACACATTCTCAAAAATGAATGTGAATTTCTAACACTTTTTTTTTAATTTTAGCATCAAAATCAGACTTTGTATTTTTAAAAAAACTTCATATTTCCAACACCTATTATTTTGTCTTACTTTGATTCGGTTTCAATGTTGAAAAACTTCGAACTGATAAAGCAGTTGTTTTAAATCCTAAATCAGATGTGTTCTGTTATAAAACGGAGTATCTGTTTGTTTGTTTGATTGTTTGTTTGCTTTTTTAGCAGTTTTCCCCCAGGTATGAACTTTATATTAAAGCCTGTCTTCAGTGGATTTTCTGCAACAGTATGACACAGTGTTTAAGGGACACTGAGCTTACAACAAATATTAAAGTTTTTTCAAATTTTAGTTTCATATGACAGAGGGCATTTCAAACTGAATATTAAAGCTATATAGAAATAAAATAAAAACTAAAAGCAACATTGGTTCAAACTCTGGAAGCATCCGTGGTAATGTGTAGATAATCATTTTCAGATGAATGATGATGAAGAAGAAAATGTTTATCCATCCTCTAGTTTCTAAAGCCACACTCAGGATTATTACACTGTGGCACTACAGTTACTCATTGTTCTCAGATCAAAGAGAAACTTTAAGGTTCTTTAATGTTTAGGGAACATCAGGCTTTGTTAGGTTTCAGTGTAAACAAGAGGAACCTTCTCTAAAGGTTAGATCCTGATTTGGTTCTAACCTTTAGATCACCACAGGCTGACGTTCTCCTTAGGTTCTGTGTTACTAGAGTCAGTGTAAAAGAAAATCATGTCTCAAAATATTCAGTTTTTAAAAGTTTTATGAAACTTCAAACTCCAAAAAATACAGCATTAAAAATCATCTTAACCTTCCTCCTGTGTTATTTTTCTGTTACCATCTCTGGTGTTAACAGGTCGGTTTCCACCCGTGTCTTAAATCAGCTTTAAAATACAAAACAAAAACTTATCATCAGTTCTTTCCTCATCTCTTGGTTACCTTGTTAGGCTCCCATATCCATGAACTTGTTGTGGGCCTCTGGGCTCATTTTTTTACAAGTATACCTCCTGATTTCAATTTAAAAAAAAAAGAAAAAGAAAAATTAACCTTAAGAGAATCATAGAAATGAATGAAAGGATGTTGTGTTCCCTGAATATTACTAAGGGGTATAGAACACATCTCTGTAATCAATTTGCCTGATTTATTTTTTCATTTTAAAATAATTAACTATTGTTTTGGGTTGAAAATGAGCCATAACACCATAGATGTTACATCTATGGTGTTATGGCTCATTTTCAACCCATAACAACATAGATGTTGAAAAAACAACAAAAAATGTCAGCAATAGGACTTTAATATGAACATGTTGAAACACAGAACAGGTCACAACACAAAATATTAATTTAGAAGTTGAAACAAATAAGAACCAATAAAACCATTAGAAATCATTTATTACTTTCCAAACTATCAGAATGCTAAATCAGAGTTTCAAAAAGTATTTGTGTGCAAGAGCTTGTCTTTGTGTGTGTGTGTGTGTGTGTGTGTGTGTGTGTGTGTGTGTGTGTGTGTGTGTGTGTGTGTGTGTGTGTGTTTGTTTAGATACATGCGTGGCAAAAGTAGCTGAAAACACGTTTTCTTCTGTCAATGATTCTGACACAGTAAAAATTGAGATACCAGGGGTCATTTTCATGACATTTTCAGCAGCTGCCCTGACTCTGTTCACCCTGCATGTTGAGGTACCAAACTCCAAAAGATCCTACAATTTTTTACTTGAATCCTTCAACAGGAGCAGCCTCAGCACAAGTGACCTCCTCATCAGACTCAGATGTGTCTGTGTCTTCTGGCTGCTACTCTATATGCTCCTCTTCCTCAGAAACTTGCTCCTCTGCATCGCTATGCTGATCTGTGTCTTCTTCCTCATTTTCTCCAAAAATAGAATCTGAAGTTTCACGCACCATGACCCTTCTTTTCATTTTTCTATGCTGCAAATTGGGGATGTGCCCTCTGCAAGTCAAATGACTGAAGTGACCTGACATGGTGGACATGCCATCTTTCTTTGTTTTGTTTTTTTCTTGCATCAATACTGGACAAATGAGCATTGCCTGAAGCTCACATGATTGGGAGAGGAGGTGGCTCTAAGTGTGTTAGCTGACAGTACACTTAGGATTTCTATTTTGGCTCTAAAAATTGCTTTGTAATCTCATTTTTATAACCGGGTCAAAACTGACCCTAACACTGCAAAGGATATCATTTCAACCAGAGCATTTTATAATGTGAAAAAAAAAAGTTTTTTTTGGTTGAATTTTGTTGAAATCAAGTTCAAATCAAGGAAGGGTAAAAGATTCAGTGTTAAAAAAGGTCATATGAAGCAACATCTTTTAATGATGATGACGTCAGCTGATCACCTCTGGATCATCTGTCAGTCAGCTCTAACAGCTGTTTGTGTGTCTGAACATGTGCACTGTAATAACCCAAACATTAACAACAGTAACAGAGCTTTGTCTGTGTTTTTAACCTGCTTAAAAAAACTTTCACCTGAAGAAAACCTGCTCTCTGTTTATTTTGTGACCTGAAGAAGCACAGGGATGACTTCAGCAGTAAAATGCATCATTATAAGATTATTTGTTTACTAGTTCTTTAAGTAGCCCTTTGATGCACCTGGTGGGTCCAAAGTGAATGAACTGAACTTTATGTGCAATATCTCTGCAATTACTAATTTCTTTTTTAATCAGGGTTTGAGGAATTTCCCGGTGAAGTTTTTATTTATTTATTTATTTTTAAACATAATTCTTACTTCTTTTAGATTTTCTGTTCTTAATTTTTCGAATAAAAATACTTTTTGAACCACTTCCCTTTTATTGCACAACATGGGTCCAAAATGACCCGAGTGCTTCTGTGCTATTTCTTTGAAGTAAGTGTATTTTTTTATGTGCTATGCCATGTATTTAGTATGTATTTTTTTTTTCTTTTTCTTTTTTTTTTGCCTGGCACCAATCATCTTTTTTTCCTTTCTTATTTCTATGAGCTGCATAGATTTTGTCCATGGGTCCAGAACATCCCAAATAAATTTACAATGGAATTTAGTGGGAACCTTTGGAATTTGTATGTTTCTTTTTAGGAACAGTATCACAACTAAGAAACTATGGATAAAAGTTGATACATTTATAATGTATGAAACCAAATCAGCCGCAGACCAGTGACCAGTGTAGGTCCGTAAATTTCAATTAATTATTTATGAGATTGTCTGACTGCATTCTTCAGTGTAGCCCTGACTCTCTGGTACTCTGGGTAGGAAATGGTCTCTCTGGTGGAGGTGGGTGGCTCTTAAAAGAGCCTTTGGGTTGTTAGCAGTCAGGTATGAGACTTTACTTCTTGGCGGCCTTCTCGGTCTTCTTGGGCAGCAGGACAGCCTGGATGTTGGGCAGCACGCCGCCCTGAGCGATGGTCACTCCGCCCAGCAGCTTGTTGAGCTCCTCGTCGTTGCGCACAGCCAGCTGCAGGTGACGGGGGATGATACGGGTCTTCTTGTTGTCACGAGCGGCGTTTCCGGCCAACTCCAGGATCTCAGCGGTCAGGTACTCCAGCACAGCCGCCAGGTAGACGGGGGCACCGGCTCCAACACGCTGAGCATAGTTTCCTTTACGCAGCAGTCTGTGGACACGACCCACGGGGAACTGGAGCCCGGCACGGGATGAACGGGTCTTGGCCTTAGCTCTGGCTTTGCCGCCGGTTTTGCCTCTTCCACTCATGGTTAATCTTTCGTGAGTCTGGACTCAGGGAAGTGATGTGTCCTTCGTCTCGAAGTCCCCCTGATATAGGCTGAGAGCGCGCGCATTTCCCCGGCGCACCAAGCAGTAAAGAGGCGGGGGAGCAGAGCCCGAGGCGGGGGCTCTGTCCCCCTCCTCTGCGGGGCTGAGCTCCAGAAGCGGCCTCTCACCAATCAACAGCCGGAGCTCTCAAGCAGCGTCACCGTTTCACAGCCGCTCCTCCGCTTTAAGAGCAGCGCGGCTCCGCTCTGCTCCACATATTTCTCCAAGTCAGAGAAAGAAGACAGCATGGCAAGAACCAAGCAGACCGCTCGTAAATCCACCGGAGGCAAAGCTCCCAGGAAGCAGCTGGCCACCAAGGCTGCCCGGAAGAGCGCCCCGGCCACCGGCGGCGTCAAGAAGCCTCACCGTTACAGGCCCGGGACCGTGGCTCTCCGGGAGATCCGCCGCTACCAGAAATCCACCGAGCTGCTCATCCGCAAGCTGCCCTTCCAGCGCCTGGTCCGAGAAATCGCTCAGGACTTCAAGACCGACCTGCGCTTCCAGAGCTCTGCTGTCATGGCTCTGCAGGAGGCCAGCGAGGCTTACCTGGTGGGGCTGTTCGAGGACACCAACCTGTGCGCCATCCACGCCAAGAGAGTCACCATCATGCCCAAAGACATCCAGCTGGCCCGCCGCATCCGTGGAGAGAGAGCTTAGACTGTCTGCAGCTCAATAACAACAACACAAAGGCTCTTTTAAGAGCCACCACACCAACAAAAGAGCTGAAATTCTCATTTACTTTGGTCTTGAGTCCCCTCGCGTAGTTTCACCGACTCAGACAGAATATTTATATCATTTTTATAACTTTAGACAGTACTCCAAGTAATAATGTACGCTGTTCAGACCATCCTCAATCCCAATGTCACACTCCTTGTGGGAGGGTATGGAGGAGTCATTGTGCCAAAATGAAATGTATAAGTACATCATATTGAAAAGGATAATCAAAACAATACGTAATAAAATAAATAAATAATTGTGTCAATACATTTTTAATACTGGAAATAAATCAATATTTCGCCATCGTGAACAACTATGATTAAGTAATATTTTATTTTCGCCAAATGTGAAATCAAAGGTATTAATTCCAACGCTGGAGAAACAGTTAATACAGGTTAAGGAGGCAGAAAAGAGCTCTCCTCCACACGTCCTAAGCACCGCTCCACGAAACAGCCCAATGCTGCCACACAGTGGTGCTTTGTGACTCCTGCAATGAGTCTTCAATCTAAAATTGAAAACCATACTACAACAGAAATTTTGCTTCAATAACTGAATTCTTTTATGTTCTAATGAGGTTTTGTCCAAGAAGCAGTAAATACTTTCTAAGTCACAGAAATAAATCCTATGTTGACTTAACAAAGAGACCATCCTTCCCATGTGGCTCACACACCTGTTTTTTCTTTCACTGACTGTAGACTTTGAACTGTTGTAAATTTCAAGCAAGGAGTCATATACACCATGAAATGTTTGCTTCAGTTTTGACTGGAGAAGGGAATCCTGTTTATCTTAGCTGTTAAAACAGCTTCATAATGTTTGTGTGTCTCTCTTTGTTTACATCACACAGTAACTTATGCATGGTGTTGAGTTGACATTAACAGCAGAAACCAGTGTTTTGTTACCTGTTTGTTTTTGTGATTTCCCTTTGTTCACAGAAAGTTTTCTCTTCACTCCCTCTGTGTCCTCTTCCTCTGGGAGTGTAACGTTGCTGTCGCTGTCTGAGGTGCTGAACAACAACAGATAAAACTGCTCTGTCAGTCATATTCAAGCTTTTCAAAGAGCCACCTCATTTCACCCCACGGCAAAGTTCATTTCTACTCTGTAACTATGTTTTCACTAAGTGTTTTTACACATTGACCTGCAGCAGGCCACCCACTGGATCTGTCAAACAACTATATTCTTGAATTACTCATACCCCAGCACAATGATAAATGACTCATCAGATTTTTCTCTCCTCTTTTCTATGTTAGTATTTCTTTAAATGATTTAAAAATGTGGGGGTTTTATGTCTCTTGAGCACTAATACACCTAAATGAATCCTTTGTTGATGAATTTTCTCCTTAACAAATCTGTAATTAATATATTTTCCTATGGGAAATGTTAATACACTTAAATGTGTATTAGAAAAAAAGAAAGCAGCAGGTCAGAAATGCTTTGGGCTGTGTTACACCTCCTGCAGCAGAGCTCTTTGGCTCTTCTATGGTGAGCGCTTCACAGTGGAAAATGTTTATTCCCTTCATTATAAATATGTGGTTGAAGAAACTTGGACAGATTGCACTGTGGTGAAGAAGATACAGAGTGACATATTTCAGTGAGAACAGGATTAATAAGATGCTATTTTCTAGGTGAAGCTATGAGCTAAAGAGAAAAGGTGTGTATCATTTGCTGAATGAAAATGTTTCTCCTGTAAGAGCCTCTGTATTCAGTGTGTGCTGTAACAGGTTGGCCTAGTAGAGTGAGCTCTTTGTCGTGTTTGATCTTTGTCATGATGCACCTTGTGTTCACCTGGTCAAGGCTGAGTAAATGTTTTAGTAAGGATGTCATCATTCTTTTTACACAGATAATGTTGAATTAATTAAACAACTTGGATTGGGATGAATAGCCCCCTTTCATTTTAGCACCACACAGAGAAGTGAGATCATTTTTCAGAGGTTTAACCCCGCCTCATTACCCACTTTACAAAGAAGTGCTCAAAACTTGATACTGAAGTCAATAGTAAATAAAAAACCTTTTACTTCTGCTGGAGTACAGTCACAGAGCTACTTCTACTCCCACTCTTAAACTTGAAGAGAGTATCTGTCCACAGTCTTCAAAAACTCTGCAGTAACACACACCGAGTGTATCTGTGTGAGAGACTGCCTACAGTCTGAACACATACTGTATTTGACTTGCTGATTGTAAAAATCAAACTGATAGAGGATACAATTTTGACTTCTTTTTTTTTTTGCAAAGGTCTCATACACTGAACTCTTTCAGTACATTTCTCTGTTATTTTTTTCATTGGGTTAAAGTCAGTGAGGACTGTTTATGTTTTACTGCAGTTGTTGAGCTGCTTCAGTCCAAAGTCTAGAGCTGCTCCGATCTCCTTCAAAAACACTTCAGTGTGAAGATGAACTCAGAGAGTTTGGACTGCATGTGAAAGATCAGAGAGCTGAAGAAAAAAAAAGTATATATATATATATATATATATATATATATATATATATATATATATATATATATATATATATATATATATATATATACACACACACACACTCAACAACACTATAAATGCAACACTTTTTTTTTTTTTTGCTCTCATTCCTTTTTATATGAGATGAACTCAAGGATCTAAAATTCATTCCAGATAAACCATATTACCATTCTCTTTAAATGTCGTTCACAAATCTGTCCAAATTTTTGATAGTGAGCACTACTGCTCTGCTGAGATAATCCATCCCACCTCACAGGTGTGCCACATCAAGAAGCTGATCTAACATCATGAGTAGTGCACAGGTGTACCTTATACTGCCCACAATAAAAGGTTGCAGTTTTGTCTCACAGCAAAATGCCACAGATGTCACAAGCATTGAGGGAGCGCGCAATTGGCATGCTGACAGCAGTAAGTCAACCAGATCTGTTGCTCCAGCATTGAATGTTCATTTCTCCACCATAAGCCGTCTCCAAAGGCGTTTCAGAGAATATGGCAGTACATCCAACCGGCCACACAACCGCAGACCCCGTGTAACCACACCAGCCCAGGACCTCCACATCCAGCAGGTTCACCTCCAAGATCGTCTGAGACCAGCCACTCAGACAGCTGCTGGAACTATTGGTTTGCATAACCAAATAATTTCTGCACAAACTGTCAGAAACCATCTCAGGGAAGCTCAACTGCATGCTCGTCCTCATCAGGGTCTTAACCTGACTCCAGATCGTCGCCATAACGGACTTGAGTGGGAAAATGCTCACATTTGATGGAATCTGGCACGTTGGAGAGGCGTTCTCTTCACGGATGGATCTCAGTTTACATTGTTCAGGGCAGATGGCAGACGGTGCGTGAGACGTCGTGTGGGTGAGCGCTTTGCTGATGTCAATGTTGTGGAGCGAGTGGCCCATGGTGGTGGTGGGGTTATGGTATGGGCAGGCATCTGTTATGGACGAAGAACACAGGTGCATTTTATTGATGGCATTTTGAATGCACAGAGATACCGTGATGAGATCCTGAGGCTCATTGTTGCATCATACATCCATGAACATCACCTCATGTTTCAGCGAGATAATGCACAGCTCCATGTTGCAAGGATCTGTACACAATTCTTGTAAGCCAGGGGTCTCAAACTCCTGCCATGGAGGGCCAAGAGGCTGCAGGTTTTCTTTCCAACCAGGAACTCCACCAGCTGATTTCACTAATTACCACCTTCAAGCAGAGAGCAGGGACTAATCAGTGGAATCAGCTGGTGGAGTTTCTGGAGCCTCTTCAGCCTCTTGGCCCTCCATGGCACGAGTTTGAGACCCCTGTTGTAAGCTGAAAATGTCCCACTTCTTGCATGGCCAGCATACTCACCTGACATGTCACCCATTGAGCATGTTTGGGATGTGCTTGTCCGGCGTATATGACAGCGTGTTCCAGTTCCCACTAATATCCAGCAACTTGGCACAGCCATTGAAGAGGAGTGGACCAACAGTCCACAGGCCACAGTTGACAATCTGATAAACTCTATGTGAAGAAGATGTGTAGCACTGCATGAGGCAAATGGTGGTCACACAAGATACTGACTGGTCCTGAGTCCCCAGACCCCCCAATAAAGCAAAAAAAAAAAATAAAATAAAAAAAAAATACACATTTCAGAGTGGCCTTTTGTTGTGGACAGTATAAAGCAGTGTTACCCAACCCTGGTCCTGGAGGACCCCTGCCCTGCATGTTTTAGATCTTACCCCACTCCAGCACACCTGAATCAAATGAAGGGCTCGTTATCAGGCTCAAGCAGAGCTTGATGACAAGCTGATCATTTGAATGACTGACTGAATGAATAAATTAATACAGGATTAAGGATTGCATCCAATGTTCTTATAACCCGTAATGGTTTGTTCAGTGCCCTACTAGTGGGGAAACTAAACCACATCAGTACATTTTGTTTTAAAAGACATGACAATGTTCTCCCTAACAGATTTTTAGACTAT
Source organism: Halichoeres trimaculatus (assembly GCF_033239565.1). Lineage (NCBI taxonomy): Eukaryota > Metazoa > Chordata > Actinopteri > Labriformes > Labridae > Halichoeres > Halichoeres trimaculatus. Next base: position 3,657,425 of record NW_027437180.1, read on the forward strand.
TAAACGTGTTCTTTGAGCTTTTCTGTGTGTGAACACCTGCAGCTGAACAAAACACCGGGTGTCCTACAAATCAAATGACTGATAAAATAGAAATCAACCCACCGCAGGTTAGGTCAGAAACAACAACAGTTGTGACAATGCAGGTCCCAGATATTAAGTCCTAATCTCCAGCTCTGTGGACAGCTCAGCAGATGGCGCTGATCCGCGGAGGAGCTTTCAGACGCCTTCAAAGTTCAAAGAAGAAGAAAACATGCACCCTGTCTTCTTTCAAGTTCTCAGCTAACATTTAAATCACTGTGACTTGTGAAACTGAAACCCATACAACTTTGAAAGAAGCTTCATCAGCCATGAGTGGAAGAGGAAAGGGAGGAAAAGGACTCGGTAAAGGAGGCGCTAAGCGTCACCGTAAAGTCCTCCGTGATAACATCCAGGGCATCACCAAGCCCGCTATCCGCCGTCTGGCTCGCCGTGGCGGAGTCAAGCGGATCTCCGGTCTGATCTACGAGGAGACCCGCGGGGTGCTCAAGGTCTTCCTGGAGAACGTGATCCGTGACGCCGTCACCTACACCGAGCACGCCAAGAGAAAGACCGTGACCGCCATGGACGTGGTTTACGCTCTGAAGAGACAGGGACGCACTCTGTACGGATTCGGAGGTTAAACCATTTCTCTCACTGCTTATGACAAACAAAGGTCCTTTTCAGGACCACCCACTGTCCTCATGTGAAGAGCACATAATCCCTCAGTGAATGTTACTATTATTAGGAACATTACAGTATAGCATTCTCATTTAACTAGTATTACACAGAGCAGACTCCGACCTGTCAGGTTCACCCACTCAAAGCCTGTGATGTTCACTCTGTACAGTGTCTGGAACCTGCTGGATGTGATCTCTGATATGTAAAGGTGAGGACTGTGTTCAGAAACCGTTTCAAGCCTATTGTGGAAGAGAGAAAATCAAGGTGGTAATGGAGGGAAATCGTCTTTACAGTTCAAATCATGTTAATTATAATTTTCAACATTGTGGTATGCAGAGCGGACATTAGTTTCTAGATGTGCACATAGAAAGAAAATTCTTGCCATAGAGTCTTGAACATATTGACGTTTGTGGAGCCCAGCTTCCCCTTCTTTTTTATCTTCCAGCTACATTTCACCTCTGTCATCATTTATGCACCCGTTTTCTGTGGAATTCAGTGTTTCAGTCCTTCCTGTGTTTTTTTAATTCAAGCTACGTAGATCATCAACCTGTAGAATAAATTACTTCAGTGTCCTTTTTGAGTGACAAATATTTCCTTTGACTTTGATGTTTTTCGGTGAATTGTCTCCTTTAAGTAGAATAGAATAGAATAGAATAGAATAGAATAGAATAGAATAGAATAGAATATGCTTTATTTATCCCGGAGGAGAAATTCAGGGAATAGAACTTTGTCATTGCAACAAGTGCGACGAAGTTGCAATTTTTTCCTTCAGACTTATCGTGAAAGCCTTACAGGCAAATACTCCCGGAGGTAACCCGCTGTATCAAGTATCAGAGACATTCAAATAGAAAACCTCAGAGAGAAACTGCTTGACCCACTGCCACCAGTAAGAATGTGATGAAATGACTCGCTTTAGCTGGAAGTGGATAGCTCTAAAGAGAGTTGTTGATTTGTCTTGTTGGCAGAGCTGGTAAACATATTTTACTCAGTACTGGTATTGACGGTTCAGTGGAGATTATTACAGATAAATATTAATGCACAGCAATAACGTATTATCCAGAGTGAGGAAAATACTCGTTATATATATGAGTGGGTGGCTCTTAAAAGAGCCGTTGGGTGGTGTTGTCAGCAGAGCTGTTTACTTGGAGCTGGTGTACTTGGTCACAGCCTTGGTGCCCTCGGACACGGCGTGCTTGGCCAGCTCACCGGGCAGCAGCAGGCGGACGGCGGTCTGGATCTCCCGCGACGTGATGGTGGAGCGCTTGTTGTAGTGAGCCAGACGAGAGGCCTCACCGGCGATGCGCTCGAAGATGTCGCTGACGAACGAGTTCATGATGCCCATAGCTTTGGACGAGATCCCGGTGTCGGGGTGGACCTGCTTCAGGACCTTGTACACGTAGATGGCGTAGCTCTCCTTCCTGGTCCTCCTCCTCTTCTTGCCGCTCTTGGTGGCTTTAGACACGGCTTTCTTGGAGCCCTTCTTGGGCGCTTTCACTGTCTCAGGCATGTTTGCTGGCTAGTCACTTAGACCATGAGGTGCTGCAGCCGGGGGCGCATTTCTAAAGGCTCCTCATGCATATAAAGCCGTGCTGCAGCTCATGCAGGATTGGCTGGGACTGGGGTTTGGACTGGGGTCCGAACTGAGGGGGGAGGTTTCGGCTTTGTCTCAAATCCTTGCGCGGTTCCCGCTTCATCCGTGCGCCGTGCGCCAAATTTCTTTGTGCGTCTTGATCCAGTCATCAGTTGTGTCTTTTTTTTTTCGTTTGAGCATGAATTGAATGTCCAGAGTCTCACAGAAAACAGCACAGAGAATGAGAAGAGACACTTTCTGCAGTTTAAAAAGAGTTTGGAAAAAGGAAATCAAGTTTCAGCCGCTCCATCAGACTTTCTGAAAGCACGGGAGGGTTTGGAGATAATTTTCTGTCTGTGACAAAGGCTTTGTGCAGTTTGTCAGATTTATGTCTGATCTGATTTAATCAAGAGTTATCACTCCAACATACAGCTCCAAACTCTTACTAATAATAACGAACAATCAGGGTTTACTTTTCCCCAGCGTTGAGCATGCATGCTCCAAAACACAAGCACTCAAACAACTATTATAATCAAATGAAAATTATCAAATTATTATTGAGTAATTACACTAAATATCATTGAATTAAGTTTTTCTGTGACATCAGAGTTTGACTATAAATTCGACCTTTGTTTTTTTTTTCTTTTCAGCATCAAAATCAGACTTTGTATTTAAAAAAAACATCAAATTTCTAGCACTAATTGTTTTTTCTTCCTTTGGTTTGGTTTCAATGTTGACAAAAATTCGAATTCATTAAGCAGTTGGTTTTAAATCCTAAATTAGATGTGCTCTGTAAAGAAATTTGAGTATTTTTTTATTTTTATTATTTATTTTTATGATTTATAAATTAAAAATAACTGTAAGCAATATTAGTCCAAACTCTGGAAGCATCCATGGCAATGTTTAAATTATCATTTTTAGATTGATGATGATCTAGAGGAAAATGTTTATCCATCCTCTTGTTTCTAAACCACACTCAGGCTTATTACACTTTGGCACTACAGTTACTCATCGCTCTCAGATCAAACAAAAAAACAAACATTCAATGTTTGGTGAAGGTGGCAGTGCAACCACAGGAGGAGATTATGACTTGTTCCCTTAATGTTTAGGGAACATCAGGCTTTGTTAGGTTTCAGTGTAAACAAGAGGGAACGTTCTCCAAACGTTAGATCTTGATTTGGGTCTAACTTACCTTTAGAAAACCATTGGGTTACGTTCTCCTTAGGTTCTGTGTTACTAGAGCCAGCGTAAAAGGAAATGATATTAAAAACTTCACATTCTCAAAAAATTCAACATTAAACAAAATCATCATCCTCAAAATATTCACTGTTCAAAAAAACAAGTGTCAGATGAAGCAATGTCTTGTAGTGACAATTGCATCAGCCAATCACCTCTGGATCATCTGTCAGTCAGCTCTAACAGCTGTTTGTGTGTCTGCACATGTGCGCTGTCATCACCCAAACATAAACAGTAACAGAGCTTCATCAACCTGCTTAAAAACACTTTCACACAAAGAAAACCTGCTCTCTGTTTTATTGTGACCTGTCAACAAGCACACAGATCACTTCACCAGTAAAATGTTTCATTATAAGATTATTAATTATTCATTTAGCCTTTAACTAGTACACATCTGATTGTAACCCAGAAACGAATTAATTTAACTTGGGAACACTGGACATCAGTTATAGATCTCAGGAGAACAGAAACTGTGTTTTGCTTTACAAATCCCATGCTCATGAACGAAACTTTATAAACTCCTGAGGAAATGTAACAGGTGGAAATGTGTGTGTCACGTGAGCAGTGGGGTGTATTCTGAGATGATGAATTGTCTTGCTGTATATATTTTTTAGAAGTTTGATTTATTTTATGTCAAACATTTCAAAACTGAATATGTCCAGAAATTACTGAGAGAGATTTTTTTTTTTCAAACTTCCTGTAAGTGACATCCAAAAAGAGCATAAGAGTGTGGCTCTTATCGTCTAATTCAAGGCACTTTGTCAAGGTGGATTTGTCAGGTGGACCTTGTGGGCTCCCAAAGTATCCTCTTGATATTTTGTCCCCAAATTTACTGTTTTTATCAAAATCTCTTCAGGAGAAATAGAAGAATCAGGATGTGTAACTTGATGAATAATATTTTGGCTTGTGTGCACCCCCTGATGAAGACTGACATAGAGAGAAGGACTAAAGCTGAGAGGGGTGAAGAGGCTTTGCTTCTCCTCTTCCTCTCTCTGTTAGTCTTCATCCTTCTCTGCTTTATATCTCCTATATCTCGTTTAGACTGCCACAGAGAAGATTCAGCATACCTACAGCCATCAGGCTTATTGATTTTTTTGCAAACAGAAGATGAGCTGACAGATGATTGAATTTTTCCATGACAGTAAACATAGTGTACACAACTTCAAATAACTGTAATACTTTGAATTCATGCTTACCACAGTGACCAACAAAGTTTTATTGCCTTGACAGCTCATTTTCCATGAGGAAGGACATCATCCTCCTTTTTTACCTGATGTTGTTCAGCACCTCGGACATCTACAAGAATACGACACTCCCAGAGGAGGAGGAGGACACAGAGGGAGTGAATTATGAGAAAACTTTCTGTTTCTGTAGCAAGAAGTAACAAAAACAAAGAGTCATTAAAAGTTCAACATCAAAAGATGTTACTGTAGACTCCACATCATGTGTAAGCTGCAGTGTCATCCTATGATGTAAACATGAGCAAAAAATGATGAAGCTGTTTGAACAGCCTAGATTAAACAAGAATCCCTCCTCCAGTCAAGACTGAAGCAGTTTTTTTCATGGTGTGAGTCATGGTCTAAGTCCTTACTTGGAGTTTTGTGTCAGTTCAAAGTCGACAGTCTGGGAAGCTAAAACAGGTGTGTTTGAGACCCTCATAGAGGATCACATGGTTTCTGAATAACTCTTCCTCAAGCAAACACAGGATTTGTTTGGGTCTTTCATCAACTTATTTCCTCTTAGACAATTAATCATTAGAATCTAAAACGATTCAGTACTTAAAGCACAATTCCTGCTGTGGTTATCGCTTTCAATTCCAGGTTGAAGGTTCGACGCAGGAGCTCCAAACCACCACTGTGTGGCAGCATTGGGTTGTTCAATGGAGCAGTGATCTGCTGAGGTGATTGTTGACCTCTTGACTGGCTCATTAATCTGTCCAAACTTTTACTCCATCGTTGGAGTGTCTATTTTTTGTTTGACATTAAGTGAAATCATTATTGTAGGTAATCATAGGCATATATTCACAATGTCCACCATTGGATAATGATTTAGTGATTGTATTTGTGATGTCTTATCAAGACTTCTGTCTGATTCACATTTTCTAGGTATGTCAGCTCTTTAGTTGGGTGTTTTGGCTTATTACACACAAGCCACCAAAGTTTTATTTTGTGAGGACATTCCTGTTGTGATGGATGTCCTGCTGCAGGTCAGTGTGTATGAAACACTTTGTGAACACATCATCACAGAGGGGACATCATCTGTGTGGACTGAGGTGGTTCTTTAAAGAGCTTTAATATAACTCACAGAACAGGTTTTACCTGATGTGGTTCAGCACCCTGGACAGCAGGAGCAGCGCTACACTCCCAGAGGAGGAGGACACAGAGGGAGTGATGGACTCTGTGGATGAAGGTAAAAGACAGAATTGAAGAAGCATTGAATCTGAAATGTTTCTGTGCACTCCTCACTATGTGTGAGTGGCCTAACTGTGTGAGCATATGAAGAAAAATAAACTTGAAGAGAAGCAAAGAGAGAAACACAAACATCATGAAGCTGATGGAGCTGTGACTGGACAGGAATTCCTCCTTCAACAAACTGAAGCATCATTAGTCGATGGTTCGACTGAGTCCTGAGTTAAAAACCCATCTGAGTGAAAAGCCTTCAGTCAGGTAAGTGAGCTTGAAAACAGGAGTTGGGACAATTGAAGATGATCACATGAGATGTGAGGAACAACTCCTCCAGCCACCACAGGGTTAGTCTATGTATCACAATCTTAACTTTATCTCTCTCTCTTTGTTGTATCGGCCACAGTCGTCACCCAGCGCAGGCCCTCTCCTCCGTGGAGGGGGTAGGAATCCTGGCATGGGTAGCTACCTTGGCACAACACCGGCCCAACCGTTCATATGAAAAGCAGCACAGATCACAGCTCCTGAGCAAACTGTCCCTGGAAGGGAGCTGCAGCTCAGCATGCAGAGGGGGATTGGAGACGGATGTCCAGTTTTTTGAAATAAACATTTCCTGGAGCAGGTTTAAGTGACCTTTTTCTACACTAATGTAGCTTAACCTGCTTCCATGCACAGAGAAAGCTTGTGTGATGATGATCCTGAAGTCATTCAGCTACCTGAGTTAGCCTGGAGGAACAGGGCTCTGGTCCACGTGTATTTGGTAGCCCAGTACGGGAGAAGCAATGGAGAACTTCTTCTAAGTTAGCAAACACTCTTGGGTCTAAAAGATATGTTATTAACTCAGTGTAGAGCTCATGCAGACCCTCAGTGATAGCTGCTGTTAGTTTGTTTGACAGGGGACTGCTGAGTCCAACCGTGACTTGACCATCGTAAGTCCCATCCACTGAGATAGATTGGTGAGTGACAGATAAAATTAATTCATGATGTGCTGCGTGAGGGGACCATAAATTGATTTAACAAATATTTTGTGAATTGATTAAATGAGTGATTCATGGGAGAAAGATGCATTGCATTTTGTATGTCTTATTGAGACTTCCGTTTGATTGATATTTTCAGCGGGATTGGGCTCTTTTGTTGGTGTGGTGGCTCTTAAAAGAGCCTTTGTGTTGTTGTTCAGAGGTGCAGACAGTCTAAGCTCTCTCTCCACGGATGCGGCGGGCCAGCTGGATGTCTTTGGGCATGATGGTGACTCTCTTGGCGTGGATGGCGCACAGGTTGGTGTCCTCGAACAGCCCCACCAGGTAAGCCTCGCTGGCCTCCTGCAGAGCCATGACAGCAGAGCTCTGGAAGCGCAGGTCGGTCTTGAAGTCCTGAGCGATTTCTCGGACCAGGCGCTGGAAGGGCAGCTTGCGGATGAGCAGCTCGGTGGATTTCTGGTAGCGGCGGATCTCCCGGAGAGCCACGGTCCCGGGCCTGTATCGGTGAGGCTTCTTGACGCCGCCGGTGGCCGGGGCGCTCTTCCGGGCAGCCTTGGTGGCCAGCTGCTTCCTGGGAGCTTTGCCTCCGGTGGATTTACGAGCGGTCTGCTTGGTTCTTGCCATACTGTCTTCTTTCTCTGACTTGGAGAAATATATGAAGCAGAGCGGAGCCTTGCTGCTCTTAAAGCGGAGGAGCGGCTGTGAAACGGTGACGCTGCTTGAGAGCTCCGGCTGCTGATTGGTGAGAGGCCGCTCCTGGAGCTCAGCCCCGCAGAGGAGGGGGACAGAGCCCCCGCATCAAGCTCCGCTGCTCATTGGAGAGCGTGCTGGAGCGGAGCTGAGCTCGGGCCGCCCCCTGCTGCTCTGCTCCAAGCCTCTTTACGGGTTGGTGCACCGGGGAAAAGCGCGCGCTCCCAGCCTATATCAGGGGACTGTGAGCCGGAGGGCGCATCATTTCTCTGAATCCCGACTCACGAAAGATTAACCATGAGTGGAAGAGGCAAAACCGGCGGCAAAGCCAGAGCTAAGGCAAAGACCCGTTCATCCCGTGCCGGGCTCCAGTTCCCCGTGGGTCGTGTCCACAGACTGCTGCGTAAGGGAAACTATGCTCAGCGTGTTGGAGCCGGTGCCCCCGTCTACCTGGCGGCTGTGCTGGAGTACCTGACCGCTGAGATCCTGGAGTTGGCCGGAAACGCCGCTCGTGACAACAAGAAGACCCGTATCATCCCCCGTCACCTGCAGCTGGCTGTGCGCAACGACGAGGAGCTCAACAAGCTGCTGGGCGGAGTGACCATCGCTCAGGGCGGCGTGCTGCCCAACATCCAGGCTGTCCTGCTGCCCAAGAAGACCGAGAAGGCTGCCAAGAAGTAAAGTCTCATACCTGACTGCTAACAACACAAAGGCTCTTTTAAGAGCCACCCACCTCCACCAGAGAGACAATTTCCTACCCAGAGTACCAGAGAGTCAGGGCTTCACTGAAGAATGCAGTCAGACAATCTCATAATTAATCCATTGAATTTAATAGACCTACACTGATCTGCGGCTGATTTGGTTTCATACATTAGAAATGTATCCACTTTTAGTTGTGACTGCTGGCATCAACTGTTGTCTCATCATGCATGGTCCTCACAGGAGGACAGCAGGCTTTCCCTTCTTCTGCTCATTGCTCACTGTGGTCATGATGCCACTGAGGGCCAGTTCAGAGCACTGTGATTTTGTAATGATAAGCTAATATCAGATCAGATGTGCATAAGGAGATGTGTTGAGTCAAAAGTGTATCAGGGAATTAGTTGTCTTTAGTAAACATGCTCCTAATAACAAACATACAAATTTCAAAGGTTCCCACTAAATTCCATTGTAAATTCATTTAGGTTGTTTTTGACCCATGGACAAAATCTATGCAGCTCATAGAAATAAGTAAGGGAAAAAAATGATGATTGGTGCCAGGCAAAAAAGATAGAATATATATACTAAATACATGGCATAGCAAATAAAAACAAAAACATTCACTTCAAAGAAATAGCACAGAAGCACTCGGGTCATTTTGGACTCATGTTGTGCAATAAAAGGGAAGTGGTTCAAAGAGTATTTTTATTGAAAAAGTTATTACAGAAAAACTAAAAGAAGTAAGAATCATATTCAAAAATTAATGAATAAATTAATAAAAATAAATAAAAACTTCACTGAGAAATTCCTCAAACCCTGAATGATAAAAAAATAGGTAATTGCTAAGATATTGCACATAAAAGTACAGTTCATTCACTTTGGACCCCGAGGTGCATCAAAGGGCTACTTAAAGACTAAATAGTAAACAAATAATCTTATAATGATGCATTTTACTGGTGAAGTCATCCCTGTGCTTCTTCAGGTCACAAAATAAACAGAGAGCAGGTTTTCTTCAGGTGAAAGTTTTTTTAAGCAGGTTAAAAACACAGACAAAGCTCTGTTACTGTTGTTAATGTTTGGGTTATTACAGTGCACATGTTCAGACACACAAACAGCTGTTAGAGCTGACTGACAGATGATCCAGAGGTGATCAGCTGACGCCATCATCACTAAAAGAAGTTGCTTCATATGACCTTTTTTTAACACTGAGGTTTTTTTTGGGGTGATTCTTAATGCTGTATGTTTTGGAGTTTGAAGTACCGTGAAACTTTCAAAAACTGGATATTCTGAGACATGATTTTCTTTTACACCGACTCTAGGAACACAGAACCCAAGGAGAACATCAACCTGTGGTTATCTAAAGGTCAGAACCAAATCAGGACGTTCCTCTTGTTTACACTGAAACCTAACAAAGCCTGATGTTCCCTAAACATTAAGGAACCTTAAAGTTTTTGTTTGATCTGAGAACAATGAGTAACTGTAGTGCCACAGTGTAATAATCCTGAGTGTGGCTTTGGAAACTAGAGGATGGATAAACATTTTCTTCTTCATCATCATCCATCTGAAAATGATTATCTACACATTACCATGGATGCTTCCAGAGTTTGAACCAATGTTGCTTTTAGTTTTTATGTTATTTCTATATAGCTTTAATATTCAATTTGAAATGCACTCTGTCATATGAAACTACAATATGAAAACTTTTAATATTTGTTGTAAGCAGTGTCCCTTAAACACTGTGTCATACTGTTGCAGAAAATCCACTAAAGACAGGCTTTAATATAAAGTTCTCCCCAGGGGGAAAACTGCTAAAAAAAAACCAGATAATCAGTTTTATAACAGAACACATCTGATTTAGGATTAAAAACCAACTGCTTAATCAATTCGAAGTTTTTCAACATTGAAACCGAAAGAAAGTAAGACAAAATAATAGGTGCTAGAAATATGAAGTTTTTTTTTTAAATACAAAGTCTGATTTTGATGCTGAAAAATAAAGCAGTGTTAGAAATTCACATTCAAACTCTGATGACACAGAAATAATTCCATAATTTCGGATGTTTGAGTGCTTGTGTTTTTCAGAATGTGTGCTCAACGCTGGGGAAAAGTAAACCCTGGTTATTTGTAAGAATTTGGAGCTGTATGTTGGAGTGATAAATCTCAAATAAATCAGATCAGATAATAATCTGACAAACTGCACAAAGCTTTTATCACAGGAGGAAAATGATCTCCAAAGCCTTCTGTGCTTTCTAAAAGTCTGCTGCAGCTGCTGAAAACTTGCTTTTCCTTTTTTCAAACTCTTCTTATCATTCTCTGTCCTGCTTTTACTCAGAATCAGGACACGAAGACAAATCACTTTGTCAGGACGCACAAAGAAAATTGGCGCACGGCGCACGGATGGAGCGGGAACCGCGCAAGAATTTGAGACAAAGCCGAAACCTCCCCACCCCCCCTCAGTTCGGACCACAGTCCAAACCCCAGTCCGAGCCAATCCTGCATGAGCTGCAGCACGGCTTTATCTGCATGGAGGAGCCTTTAAAAAAGCGTCCCCCGCTCGGACTCCTCACAGTCTGAGTGATCGACCAGCAAACATGCCTGAGACAGTGAAAGCGCCCAAGAAGGGCTCCAAGAAAGCCGTGTCTAAAGCCACCAAGAGCGGCAAGAAGAGGAGGAGGACCAGGAAGGAGAGCTACGCCATCTACGTCTACAAGGTCCTGAAGCAGGTCCACCCTGATACCGGGATCTCGTCCAAAGCTATGGGCATCATGAACTCGTTCGTCAGCGACATCTTCGAGCGCATCGCCGGTGAGGCCTCTCGTCTGGCTCACTACAACAAGCGCTCCACCATCACGTCGCGGGAGATCCAGACCGCCGTCCGCCTGCTGCTGCCCGGTGAGCTGGCCAAGCACGCCGTGTCCGAGGGCACCAAGGCCGTGACCAAGTACACCAGCTCCAAGTAAACAGCTCTGCTGACAACACAAACCAACGGCTCTTTTAAGAGCCACCCACTCACCTCTAAAGAGATCCTTTCACCATTAACATTAAGAAGTATGAGTCAAATGTTCGTACATGTACCCATAGTATTGATCGAGTGACGATGCTTTTAATTTCCCACGACCTCTTATGAGTAAACGCTCAGTGAGTTCATCCAGATTTGCGTGGATTTGGCGCCTACATCCGGGTTTGTATCAGTTATGACAACCACCCGTTATGGTGATATTCCATGAATCCCACGTCAGCATAGCACAGTTTGCTCCTCAGGGCTGAACTCTGCTCTATTACACCTTCAATGAGGATCTAATCCGAGCAGCGTGCTCAATGCCAAGCTGAGTTAACTATTGTCACATATATCTGATGTAGATCAGTCTTCACTGCTCACATTGCTTAGTCATTCCTGAAAACATCAAAGTTCAAATAAAGGTGTAGAACAGATGTGGTCTTTTTCTGCATGAACCAGATTAATCCCTCTAATTTTAATTTTATTCAAATGATCAGCCCGTCATCAAGCTCTGCTCCAGCCTGATAACGAGCCATTCATCTGAATCAGGTGTGCTGGAGTAGGGTAACATCTAAAACATGCAGGGCAGGGGGGCCCAGGACCGGATTTGAGAAACACTGCACTAAATAATCACTGTTTTTTTCTTTTTTTTTTACATTTACACTATCCTACCTGATAATGGATTCATCAAGTTGATAGTTTATAAATAAATAAATAATAAGGAAAATGATAATCGATGTTGACATTCATTTTTATTATTAATTAATACTGAATCCAAGCCCAAACATCCACTCAGCCCACACACAGAAATCAAATGTTAGGAAAGGAGCTGGATTGGGCGGGAAAAGCGCGGACATGGCAACCTTGCTGAGTTGTAATAAAATCATGATTGTGATTCACATAGCCCCTGGAAAATGATCTCAGTCATGACCTAGTTCAGATTAATACTTGTTGCTTCTGTGTTCTAAAGTAATCAGTGGACGCTGACACCAAGGGTCTGATGATGACATTTCCAGTATCAGTTACTCTCTATCTGCAGTACGATCTCTTTGGACATTATCGCTTATTTACAATCCACACCCATGGAGACTCACTTCTTCAACAGACTAATGCAAAAAACAAAGAAACAAAGAAACAAACAAACAAAAAGGGTTAGGGTTGGGAGCTGCATTGAGCGAGAAAAAAGCTGACATGGCAACCTGTGCTGAGCAGGAAATTGTCATTTAGTGTGAGAGGTGTGTGGCTCTTAAAAGAGCCGTTTTGATTCTTAATTAGATGCTAAGATGATAACAGCTCACTTCTTCTTGGCTGCTGTCTTCTTGGCTTTGGGCTTGGCCACCTTCTTAGCGGGGGCTTTCTTGGCTGCAGGGGCCTTCTTCACGGCCTTCTTGGGGCTCTTAGCGGGCTTGGTCTTCTTGGGACTCTTAGCGGCCTTCTTGGGGCTCTTTGTTGCAGCTTTCTTGGCCGCTGCGGGTTTCTTGGCCTTCTTCGGGGTCGCTGCCTTCTTAGCGGCCTTGGGCTTCTTGGCCGCTGCTGCTTTCTTGGCTGTAGGCTTCTTGGCTTTAGGAACGGCTTTCTTTACGGGCTTCTTGACCTTCTTCTCTGCCACCTTCTTGTTCATCTTGAAGGATCCGGAGGCCCCGGTTCCCTTGGTCTGGACCAGAGTTCCCTTTGCCACAAGGCTCTTGACAGCGGTCTTGACGCGGGCCTTGTTCTTGTCCACATCGTATCCTCCGGCGGCTAGAGCCTTCTTGAGAGCAGCCAGCGACACGCCGCTCCGCTCCTTGGAGGCAGCCACGGCTTTGAGGATGAGCTCGCCCACGCTGGGGCCGCTCTTGGCCGGCTTGCTGCTCTTCTTCTTGGCCGCTTTGGCCGGAGCAGCGGCGGGAGCTGGAGCTACTTCTGCCATAGTTTACTCAGTTAAGTGAACGCAACAGGAGACGTGAGGAGGATTCTCTGGGTGTAGAGTTGATAAATCCTGAGCGGGAGGCTGTCCTTAAAGCACACATGAGAACCGTAGAGACTCAAGCAAGCAGCAGCTCGTCCACTCAGTCTGAAAGTCGGACAACTTGTGTTTTCTCTTTCCCTAAAAATGCTCCAAACTAAGTGTTCTTTAAGAGATCGAGGCTGATTGTAAAAGTAGGAGATACTGGAGCTTTTCCTCTTCACACTGAACTCATGTTTGTCTCTCAGGTTGTTGAGCTTTTGTTCAGGGAGACTCCAAACATCACAGATTGATCATGGTGATAGCAGCTGCTCATCGACTTGTCCTTCTCTTTTCTTTCATAAATCCATGTAAAACGCATCAATACACTAAAACACCTTTCCTTTCTGTTGTTTACAAGTTTATGTAGACACACCAAAGTAGAAAAGTCATCTACTGGTCGTGGTTTGTTTAGAATATGGTGTTTTTGAGGAAGCAGCAAACACACTGATGTAGGCTGAGGAGTGAACAGTTTCTCACTGTGATTGAAGGTGACTCTTTGGACACTCAGTGTTAGAAATAATTGGTTTTAAATGTATAATGTGTGTTCGTGTGCACTAATTTAACTGGACCTTTGTTTAAGCAGAACATCATGGACAAAATAAGTGACATTTTGAATTATTTTTTTTTTCTTAAACTCTAAACTGGTCCAGAAATGTTCTCACAAATTTTGGGACACATTTGTTCCATATTTTAAGCATTCAATAAGAGAAGTCATCAACTTAATGATTTGTTTTTATTTCACCCCACAATTATCTCTTTAAGTACTTGAACAACACTATTATCAATTTCATATTTTTAGTCTTTATAACAACTTTGTTTCAGTGGTTTTCAGGTATCCCTGTCTGAATTTCTTTCACTTGTGGATCAAACAAATAAAAGACCTGAAACAGAAAACAGTTCCTTTTGTCCAGATCTCAGCTTTAAAAATGTTTATATTAAAAATGGGAAATATTTATATATATCCCACTTTTTTCCACAAATAAAGGTGAGTAAAATTACAGGCCACAAGCTTTTTTATACACATACTTTGTTATTTCATTTGTCCGATCATCGTAGGTTGTTGACCTAGTTGCTTGCATGCATTAGGATCGACAGCTTTTTTAATTTAAAAAAAAAAGGAAAAAGAAAAAAAGTGAAAAAAGAAGAAAAGTGAAAGAACTCCCCACTAACAATGATCTGACAAACAAAAAACTAAAATCAAAATCAACCCGTAATTAAACTGCCCTTTATGTGATCTATGTTAACAAATGGGACATTAAAAAAACAAAGTTTCATCTATTTGTTTTTATAAAAAAAACAAAAAAACAAAACAGTATTTTGTATCTCAATTCAAAACCAAATATCAAAAGAATACACAGATTTCTTAGCAGCATTATTTTGTCACAACACTTGTTTAAGCTTGAAGTTTGCTGCCTCACTACGACCAAACTTGTTTTTTCTTTCAGGTCATGGGGAACATTAAGAGCCATGTGGTTTCAGGAATTTTCTACTATTATGCAGCAGGTTTCTTGTGAGTGCTTGTCTCTTTAGGTAGAGGCCTGATGGTGTAAATATATCCGTCCTGAATTCAGACTTTTTCATCTGACACCTTTGTGAATGATCTATAGATAACAATAAAGCAGAAAAGTCCTCAGGCTTTTATTCGAGAAGAGCTAAACTGCTATCCATGAACAACAATACACATGCTGCAAGACGATTGAAGCAGCTTTTGTAGCAGGTACAAAGGTAAAATATGGCCCCAAGACAAATAATAAAAAAAACAATAAGTGTTAAACATAAGTTTAGAAATATATATTTTTTAAACATCTATGAAGCTTTTCAGTAAATATATTAATAGAACATGTACACCAAGGACTAATTACTGACCCTGGTGTTGTGTCGCGCTAAGAAGATGCAGCTCTCACAGCAGCTTTCTCCAGAACAGCTGACTCCCAGTGTGTGAGAGCTGGACCCACACTTTCTTCCTTTGGTTGCTCAGCTCTTACTCAGTCACTCAGCCTTGCTCATGGCAGTTTTGTTTTTATTGAGGCATGACAGCAGTGCTTGTGAGGATACAGTATTGTACCCAGACGAGTAGCAGAGAAGGGGACACTATCAGGAGTCTTGTCCCCACCTGTGAGGACAGCATGTAATGTTGCCAAACGCAAATCAAAGAGACACCTGCAAACAAGCACCTGAACCAGCAGGTGTCTATTTCTGTGCTGAGTGTGAAGAGATTTAAAATTTCCACAGAAGCACCAATTGCAGCACAAATGTCCTAAATGAGGAAAGTAGAGGGCTTCTTCTAAAAACACTGAATGAAACAGGGTTAATCAAATCACCAGTCATATCTACCAGGATATGCTAAACCATGAGGCTCCAAAACGTACCAGATTAGGAGCAGCTTGGGAGCTGTGAGAGCCCGCTCTTCTTTGAGAGCTCAACAACATAATATTTCAAATAGGGCAGAACTGTCCCTTGCTATAAACATCCCCTCTGCTACCGTCACAGTAGCCTACCTATCTACACAAACCCTCGTCGAACTATCACAGGCGATGCTTTGTAATTGGGAAAAATCTGCTCTTCACAGAACAAAGTGTGTGGCCCTGAAAAGGACCTTTGAGTTTTTACAGCAGCGTGGGGTCGATGGTTTTAACCTCCGAATCCGTACAGAGTGCGTCCCTGTCTCTTCAGAGCGTAAACCACGTCCATGGCGGTCACGGTCTTTCTCTTGGCGTGCTCGGTGTAGGTGACGGCGTCACGGATCACGTTCTCCAGGAAGACCTTGAGCACCCCGCGGGTCTCCTCGTAGATCAGACCGGAGATCCGCTTGACTCCGCCACGGCGAGCCAGACGGCGGATAGCGGGCTTGGTGATGCCCTGGATGTTATCACGGAGGACTTTACGGTGACGCTTAGCGCCTCCTTTACCGAGTCCTTTTCCTCCCTTTCCTCTTCCACTCATTTTCAATAGTCAGATGTACCGGACGATGTGGAGCTGATAGATAGATAGATACGTGGTCCTGGGAAGACAGCTCAGGGCTTTGTTGCCCTTTTCTGTCCATTTTTTTGAGGGGGAGGGCAGAGGAAAGGGAGGCAGAGGACTCAAAAGGATAATGGCATAAAACAGCAACAATGATTTGCAGACATGAGGACCAAGGCACCAAAACACAATTGTTTTATAATCAATGTTTTAAAAATCATGGAGAGAAAAGAAAAGTTGACAGGTGTCTCTGTACAACTAGTGATTCTTTGATTCTTTTTCTTTATTTTCATTATTATTATCATTATTTTAAATATTTGTTTTGTCAGTTTCCTAGTGTTTTTGGAATGTTTTAATCTATTTTATTGTTTTTTTGTTTGTTTTTTGTTTTTTCTTTTAAATTGATAAATAATTAAATAGGTATCTTAAAGGAAAAATCACTGAAAAATTAATAAAAACAAATAAATTGAAAATAAACTAAAGTAGAAAACTTGAGGGGAAACGAGATCAATTTGTCAAGTTGTGTGTGTGTGTGTGTGTGTGTGTGTGTGTGTGTGTGTGTGTTGTGCGTATGTGCGTGTGTGTGCGTATGTGTGTGTGTGTGTGTGTGTGTGTGTGTGTGTGTGTGTGTGTGTGTGTGTATGTTCGGTGTGCGTGTGCGTGCGTGTGTGTGTGTGTGTGTGTGTATGTGTTCGGTGTGCGTGTGCGTGTGCGTGTAGTGGAGCATCAGGCAGCATCTGTGGCTCATGGTGGGTCTGGTGGCTGAGGGTCTCGGACAAGTTGCAGGATGTATGACAGAGGGGTGTTCTCGGTGTGACGGGCTTCCTTGACAGTTTTCCTCAGGGCGGGGTTATTTATGGCAGATGATAGAAACTTGCAGGCTATTGTTTGGTGACGTTGTTTAATTGTTTTAATGCCCGATATGGAGTGGACATAATGGTTGTTGATGTATGATGGAAGTCTGTGGGCCAGTTTGAGTGCTTTATTTTGGATTAATTGCAGGCGGTGGAGTTGGTGATTGGAGATGGTGATCCAAGCAGGAATGGAGTATTCGAATAACGGTCTGATGTATGATAGGTAGACTTTGATGACTGTGGAGGGTGATGCGCCATGCTTTCCGCAGAGGGCTTTAAGGTGGTTGAGTCGGTTGTTGCCTTTTTGTTCCAGGTTACTGATATGTTTGGTCCATTTCATGTTGCTTTGGAATGTGACTCCAAGAAAAGTTGCCTCCTGGCTGAGGTTTATTGTCTGGGTATTGAGTGTGAGGTTGATGTGGGTAGTCTGAAAGCGAGGGTTTCTGGTGAAGATGACAGCCTGTGTTTTTATGGGGTTGAGTGAGATTCTCCAGAGGTTAGTCCATTCTTGTACTTCGGTGATGCAGTGTTGTAATTTGGAAGCTGCGAGCTGTGGGGATTTTGAGGTGGTCCAGTAACAGAGGTCATCAGCAAACTGTGAGACTTTGGCTATGGTGGGTGGAGGGTAATAGATGTCGGAGATGTAGATGAGGAAGAGAAGGGGACTGAGGACGGAACCTTGAGGAACGCCAGCTTGTGGTGTGAAGGGGGTTGAAATGGAGGTGGAGATTTTGACCTTTATTTGCCTGTTATTGAGGAAGCTTGAAATGATGGATTGAGTGGGTTTGGGGAGTTTGAGGTTATTGTCGAGTAGTCTGTAAATAAGTCCATTATGCCATACCTTATCAAATGCTTTTTCAATGTCAAAGAATATTGCCAGGGTTATTTGTTTTTTGTTGAGATTGCGGTAGATGTCCTCTGATAAACGGAGAATGTTGTCTGTAGTAGTTCTGTTTTTCCTGAATCCAGCTTGATGTAGAGCAATGAGTCCGATAGAGTCTATGTGGCTGGAGAGACGTGAAGTGAGGATGCGTTCGAACAGTTTGCCTAAATGGCTAAGGAGGCTGATGGGGCGGTAGCTGTTGGGGTTATGGGGATCTTTTCCTGTTTTATGAATCATAGTAATGACTGCTGATTTCCAAGGTGAAGGGAAATGTCCGGTGGCAAGGCAGGTGGTGAAGAGTTGTCCAAGGTGCTGAAGGAAGGGAACTGGGGCTTCTTTAATCATTATAGTGTGGATGTTGTCTTCTCCGGGGGCTTTATTTCTCATTTTCTTGATGTGTTGTTGTATTTCTTTGGTTGTGACTGGGTTTGTGAGAGGGTGAGGTTCTGTTGTGGGGTGGATTATTTGGGTTTGTCTGCTGTTGTGCTTTGTTATTTCTGTGTCGACGTGGTTTTTCCAGTTGTCATCAAAGTTTGGGTGGTCTGGGCAGGTGTGAATGGATTCCAGATGGTTTCTGAAAAGTGACGCTTTGTCTTTATTGTCGGTGATGATGATTCCTGCTGATTTGAGGGGGGGTGTATTGTTGTTGTTTTCGGTATTGCCATTCAGAGATTTGATTTTTTGCCAGACTGTCCGGGGGTTTGTGTCTTGGTCCAGACGACGGTAGAAAGTGTTCCAGATTTTTTGACGGTGGATACTGAGTTGTGATTTAATGGTTGTTTGGAGGCGGTTTATTTCTGTTTTGGTTTGAGGTGATCGTGTTCGGATGTATTCCGAAATCATGCAGAAATGGCTGGGCAGCCGAGCTTGGTTTCAATTGCTTAACAAAAATGATAAACAATGAGCGATCGAATGATATGAGACACAATATATGTCCACAATATATATGCACAACAATGGCTAGGACTAGGCAGACGAACTGTGGACTAGGTTGATCAGAGATGTGCAACTATGCGGAGCAAACAAAGCTGCGCTGCTTTTAAAGCAGAGGAGCGGCTGTGGAAACGGTGACGCTGTTTGAGAGCTCTGGCTGGGGATTGGTGAGAGGCCGCTCCTGGAGCTCAGCCCCGCAGCTCGAGGAGAGGAGGGGGACAGAGCCCCCGCATCAAGCTCCGCTGCTCATTAGAGAGCGTGCTGGAGCGGAGCTGAGCTCGGGCCGCCCTCCGCTGCTCTGCTCCAAGCCTCTGTACTGGTTGGTGCGCCGGGGAAATGCGCGCGCTCTCAGCCTATATCAGGGGGACTGTGAGCCGAAGGGGATATCACTGCCATCAGTCCAGGCTCTCGAAAGACAAACCATGAGTGGAAGAGGCAAAACCGGCGGCAAAGCCAGAGCTAAGGCAAAGACCCGTTCATCCCGTGCCGGGCTCCAGTTCCCCGTGGGTCGTGTCCACAGACTGCTGCGTAAGGGAAACTATGCTCAGCGTGTTGGAGCCGGTGCCCCCGTCTACCTGGCGGCTGTGCTGGAGTACCTGACCGCTGAGATCCTGGAGTTGGCCGGAAACGCCGCTCGTGACAACAAGAAGACCCGTATCATCCCCCGTCACCTGCAGCTGGCTGTGCGCAACGACGAGGAGCTCAACAAGCTGCTGGGCGGAGTGACCATCGTTCAGGGCGGCGTGCTGCCCAACATCCAGGCTGTCCTGCTGCCCAAGAAGACCGAGAAGGCTGCCAAGAAGTAGAGACTCGCACCACACTGCCAATAAACCAAAGGCTCTTTTAAGAGCCACACACCACTACGACTGAGCTGAATTCTCTGCACAGCATAATAATTTTATCTTCCGGTTATCCACCAAGTGTTTGGCAGGTTACACTGTGGTGTCTTGCAACATTGTACTGGTGTAATGCCTCGTGCTCAGACCACTTGATGAGTGCAGGGACCAAAAAAAAAAAGGTCCATTGCAATAAGAGATAGAAGGGGAGTCAATTTTCAGGGTTGCATTACAACTATTAAAAGCTCGTGACCAAAATGTGTTTTCACCCTTGATTGCAGGTAGGCCTCTGTGTATGGTGCATCCTACCTAAAGTGTCAGAATTGGGGCTTTTGATAGTATTATTCATTCATTTCCTTTGTTTCGGAGGGACACTGCACATTAATAAACATTTACAAAAATTAAATTCTACATTTTACACACGTGTAATTTGTGTATGTTTCAGTTCCCATATTTCTCCATACATACATATATATATATATATATATATATATATATATATATATATATATATATATATATATATATATATATATATATATATATATATATATATATTGACCATATTTAAAGGTCACGCATCTTAAGGACAGTTAATCTTGATGTTGTCTAATGTTTATCAATAAACCTTTTTATATTTTTAGGGCCATTTTTCACAACCCCAAAAATATGAATATTTTCTTTTAAAAAATGTACTTATTACATTTTTCAGAAATAGAATGCATTACTTCTATGTAAAATGTCTAATCTTTATTCAATTGTTTTCAAAGTTAATATTTCACAAGACAGAACATAAAGCTAACAAATCAGCATGTTAATAAATGAGTTTATAACTCGTTATGCTTTATTATTACATAACACATCTTGTTTCTGTCCTGACTACACTGTTTGGTTGTGACCTGTACCCAGTTGTCAAGGTTGCGATCCTTAAATGTTGGCCATGCCCGTGGTGACAAAATCACAAACCCTTTTTTTTTAATTATCAATAAACAAATGTAATATTTGAAGAGAAATAACTAGTTGAAAGGCAATAGCGATTTTTACAGTGAGGTGGAATGGACACACACCATTTTGCGATGGGAGACACCACCATTATTTTCAAAGCAAGAAACAAGTCTGTATTTTCTCAACCATCTGTTTAAGTGAACACCCCTGATTCCATGTCTGTCTTTGTTGCTTGCAGACTTGTATCTATTTTTCATTTGGTTTTGGGGGAATCATCTATGCTTGAAGACTCCTTAACCTCTGCAATCTCTTTTTCTACGTGTCTCCTGTGCACTGCATCTCTAAAATCTTCTAATCTAGCCTTTAAATTTTTCTGTGCTCGTGCATGTGTGAACTTTTCCTTTTCTTTGCAGGCCTAGCTGCTGGTGTCACTGGAAGAAGTGGCTGGGCTAGAAGCCCTGGAAAAAAGTCTTGTCCACCTCTTTTTTTCTTATCGTCACATCACTGTGTTTTTGCTGTCTTTCCCTCTGTTCTCGTCTCTTCTTTCTTCTTTCCCTGTCAGATACACTGATAGACTTTCTACTTTTCTTTCTCTTTCCCTTTTCAAATATCCGTCATATTTCACTGGGTCATCCCTCACTCTTTGTCTGAATTCTCTCAACCTTTCAGTTCCACTTTTTGCATTCTGTTTTGCCATCTTTCTCTGAGCTCTACAATTTCAAATAGGAAACAGGACTTTAAATACATGAATTATTGTCTTAGATATGTTAACTTGCAACAAAGAGAGTATTGACATGATTATTCAGATCATACATTTTAAAATGTTGGGGTTTAACTACTAATCATTCTATTTTGTCACAACCCAAACCATTGTGTCATGACTGAGACATTATCAGATGTTTGGATCATGACTGTTTGGGTTGTGACATATTTAGCTAATTCTTTGAATTACTACAGTATGCTCACAAGCACATGGCTAGTAAGCATAATTTGAAGATTTGTTCTCGCAGAAAAGCACAATGTGTTGATAAAAATCCCAAGATTTTTACCCAAATTAAAACAAACTTTGATGTCATAAAATGATAGATATCAGCAATTTACCATGCATCCAATAGGTGCAGGACTTCAGAGTGCTTCCCTCTCTAAGATTTAGGGGTGCGGCTATAATCCATACTTAAAAACAACAGTAAATTCAAACTGATGTGTCTCGACTGTGGCATAAATCTGGGTAACGATTTTTTTTAGCATATTTAAAGCAATTTAAATTTTGTTCCCACAATAGATCTAAATCTTTAAACTCATTTTTAGAGTTAATCACACATATCTGTTTAACCACACTTCAAAAATAAATAAATAAATGAAATAAAACGTGTTTTTGGTTTTGTTTACATGAATTAAATTTTAGAGGTCTGACCAGGGGACAGCCTCTTCCCGATGGATAGTATCCTATTTTTTCTTTTTTGGATATCCTATCCTAAAAATAAAAAATGTTTTGTTTTTTTTTCATTATTATTTATATTTTAGTTCATCTCTATCTCAATTTAATGTTTTGTTTTAATATTTTATAAAAAAGACATTTACAACCATATATGATTGAACACATTTTTGTTTCCTTTTTTGTATGTCAGGGGACAGCAATTTGGACACTTTCAGTAGAATGCCCCATTTACTGTTGATGTGTGTCATGGGGTCTGACACATATACCCGGACACCAGTGTTGATTACATTATTTTATTATATTTGTTTTCACCAGCAAACACTGAGAGTGTGCTCATGTGAGTGAAAACCCATCAGTAGAGAAATCTTTGCCCAACATTAGATCCCAACTGAAAAAGTAGGAACAAGGATCTGGGCAACAAGAATAGGAAAACAGTTTGCATTACCCTTTTTTAATGAGAAAAGAAGTTAGAATTTGGAGCTTTGTCTTTTTCTCTGGATGTCAGAAGTCATTAAAGCAAAGGGGAGACAGAGCCATATAAAAAAAAAACCCGAATGACAAAATGTATTTTTTCTTTATGATTAAAAAAAAGAAAACAAAACTGCAATAACATCTTCACACAACACAAATTAAGTACATTTAGAAAATATCCCCAAGCTTTTCTGTTTATTCTAGCAGTCTGATGGAGCTGCTGTAGAGATGATTTCCTCTTCAGGATCTTTAACTGTGGATCGTCTCAGATCATTTTCTGTGCTGCTTTTACCCAGAATCAGGACACGAAGACACTTTGTCAGGACTCACAGAAATTTGGCGCACGGTGCATCGACAAAGCGGAAATCACTCAAGGATTTCAGAGAAAGCCTACCCGCCCCAAATCCCCCGTCCAGGCCTCAGTCAAACGCGAGTTCCAGCCAATCCTGCACGGGCGGTAACACAGCTTTATCTGCATAAAGGACTTACAAAATTGGCGCTCACGGCCGTCTTAGCTCATATTGCTCCGAAACTTCTGCGAATATGCCTGACCCAGTGAAAGCGCCCAAGAAGGGCTCCAAGAAAGCCGTCTCCAAAACCGCCTCCAAGGGCGGTAAGAAGAGGAGAAAGTCCAGGAAGGAGAGCTATGCCATTTACGTCTACAAGGTGTTGAAGCAGGTCCACCCCGACACCGGGATCTCGTCCAAAGCTATGGGCATCATGAACTCGTTCGTCAGCGACATCTTCGAGCGCATCGCCGGTGAGGCCTCTCGTCTGGCTCACTACAACAAGCGCTCCACCATCACGTCGCGGGAGATCCAGACCGCCGTCCGCCTGCTGCTGCCCGGTGAGCTGGCCAAGCACGCCGTGTCCGAGGGCACCAAGGCTGTGACCAAGTACACCAGTTCCAAGTAAACAGCTCTGCTGACAACACAAACCAACGGCTCTTTTAAGAGCCACCCACTCACCTCTAAAGAGATCATATTCCTGAATCTCACCGAAGGAAGAGAGGTGGCACAAAATAAAGAGAGTGTTGTGCTGTATTCCAGTGACTTGTGATCTTTCGAAATAGTTATATAAATAAAAGTCGAACACAGTTCTAGTGTGAATGCTGTACACGAAATGTTCAATGTGCCAATAAAAAAAGGCGCTCTACTCCTTATGTCCCCAGGTCAGGCAAATAACTGATCACTTGATTTGAAAGACGCCTGTTTGGTCCAATCCCACACGAGTCATTATGAAGTTGTGGCTCACGTTGTCATGCCTATCCAGATATAATTTCAATTTCTAAATGAACAAACCACGATTTTGTATTTTACAGAAACACACTGGTTGGACATTTTGCTGTTCAATGAGTTCAACTTTTTCCTCACTTGATTGGTGCTTGCTGCTCTGCCCAAGACTCAGCAGTCAATCCTATTAGACACCAAGGGCCTGATTATGACATTTCCTGGATAAGTCGTAGCCATTTGACGCATCTCTTCTCTGCTGTACAGTTGTCATACTGCAGGTAAAACTAAAGAAATAAAATAAAATCCAAAAAAAGAAAAGAAAGAATAAGTCACTATTATTACATTATTTTATTACTACAAGTTTCAGACGAGGTCTGCAGACTGCTTCTCCTGCAGACACTAGCTGCATCAAGCCAGGCCAGTGTAGTCATGGCAACCTCGTTGACCAGGAACATACTCATTCAGTGTGACAGGTGTGTGGCTCTTAAAAGAGCCGTTGTTTTTTAATTGGCCATTGAGATGATAACAGCTCACTTCCTCTTGGCTGCTGTCTTCTTGGCTTTGGGCTTGGCCACCTTCTTAGCGGGGGCTTTCTTGGCTGCAGGGGCCTTCTTCACAGCCTTCTTGGGGCTCTTAGCGGCCTTGGTCTTCTTGGGACTCTTAGCGGCCTTCTTGGGGCTCTTTGTTGCAGCTTTCTTGGCCGCTGCGGGTTTCTTGGCCTTCTTCGGGGTCGATGCCTTCTTTGCGGCCTTAGGCTTCTTGGCCGCTGCTGCTTTCTTGGCTGCAGGCTTCTTGGTTTTAGGAGCAGGTTTCTTTGCAGGCTTCTTGACCTTCTTCTCTACCACCTTCTTGTTCATCTTGAAGGATCCGGAGGCCCCGGTGCCCTTGGTCTGGACCAGAGTTCCCTTTGCCACAAGGCTCTTGACAGCGGTCTTGACGCGGGCCTTGTTCTTGTCCACATCGTATCCTCCGGCAGCCAGAGCCTTCTTGAGAGCAGCCAGCGACACGCCGCTCCGCTCCTTGGAGGCAGCCACGGCTTTGAGGATGAGCTCGCCCACGCTGGGGCCGCTCTTGGCCGGCTTGCTGCTCTTCTTCTTGGCCGCTTTGGCCGGAGCAGCGGCGGGAGCTGGAGCTACTTCTGCCATGGTTTACTCAGTTCAGTGAACGCAACAGGAGACGTGAGGAGGATTCTCTGGGTGTAGAGTTGATAAATCCTGAGCGGGAGGCTGTCCTTAAAGCACACATGAGAACCGTAGAGACTCAAGCAAGCAGCAGCTCGTCCACTCAGTCTGAAAGTCGGACAACTTGTGTTTTCTCTTTCCCTAAAAATGCTCCAAACGAAGTGTTGTTGGAGAGATCGAGGCTGATTGTAAAAGTAGGAGATACTGGAGCTTTTCCTCTTCACACTGAACTCATGTTTGTCTCTCAGGTTGTTGAGCTTTTGTTCAGGGAGACTCCAAACATCACAGATTGATCATGGTGATAGCAGCTGCTCATCGACTTGTCCTTCTCTTTTCTTTAATAAATTCATGTAAAAGTGATAACAACACAAATACATCTTTCCTTTCTGTTTTTTACGAGTTTATGTAGAGACACAAAAGCAAAAAGAAAGTGATCTTCACATAGCGCTCTGTTTAGAATATCAGGTTTTTGAGGAAGCAGCAAACACACTGATGTAGGCTGAGGACTGTACAGTTTCTCACTGCGACAGAAGGTGACTTCTGAGATATCCAGTGTTAGAAAGAATTGATTTTGTTACATACTTTATACTCATTACTTTAGTCACCATCTACTGTTTTGTATATTTGTGTTTACTTCATGAACTTGACCTTTGTCAAGGTTGAACACCATGAACATAATAAGAGACATTTTTAATGATTGCTTTTGTCTTACTATGATCTGCTCTTTAAATGTTTCCACAATTTATAAGTGCATACATGAAACTGATTTATAAATATAGCATTTAATAAACATATTTTAAAATCAGAGGTTTCAAACAAAGGTACTAACTCTGTGGGTTGTTATTACTATTCTTGATCATTTTTTCATTCTTAAAATTGTTTGTTTAACTAACGGTACACAATTTAAGTGCAGAAACATGAAACTGTTTTGCTCTTTTAACATGTAAGACAAAAAAATGAAATAACAGAGGTGACTAACTCTAGTATTAACTACATAGGCCAATAATTTGTTTTCATCCCTAAAACTGTTTCTTTACCACCTAAAATAATCCAGCTGTAATCCTTTAGCTCTCTGATCATTTTCATTCAGTAGTTGTCTAGAACTTTCTAGAAACCAAAGTGAAAAAATGTGAGCAGCAACAGTTTTACATCACGTTTTGTCTCTGTCCATTCTGAAGAGTGTCATCACAGTCTTTTTATTAGCTTTTAATTTGTTGCCTCATACTGACCATCTGCTCTGTTATTTCAGGTTATGGGAAACAAAGAGTCATTTTTAAAGCATTTGTTTATATTCATTCATATTCATTTATATTAATCCCATCAACCCATTCATATTTTGTCAATAATTTGCATAATATTGTCCTTATTAGTAATTGACTATATGCTGTGCTTGCTACAGCATATAGTCAAGTCTACTTTTAATGTGTAGTGACAATAAATTTGAGTCTTATCTCTCATCTCATCACATGTGGCGGGAGGGTATGGTTTTATTTTTATGCAACAAGAAAAAATGAATCTCCTCAAGACAACGTTAACAGTAAACCTTAATAAAAACGAAATAATAATAATTACAATAATAATAATAGTAATGAAACATTGATTGGCATGAAAAAATTACAAATATTTAAATGCACAAGTACCAAAGGGTGTGAAAAATGTGATGAAAACTCCGAATCAACTTAAACAAGTGAGTCAGTGCTGTGGAGGTCAAGGGGGAGTGTGTGGACAAGCGTGGAGACATGTGGGAGATGCAAGGTTGTTATTGGGTTGTGTGTGTATGACTAGTATTTGTAACTGTATACAGTGTGATGGAGGGCCAGTGGAGTTGTTGGAAAGGTGTGTGAAAGGAGTGTAAAAGGAGTGATGTGAGTGATGTGTTTGACAACCCTGCCTCATGAGAAAACAAGTCAAAAGGGACTGTTGATAGTTCAAACCTTGGAGCAGGTTTCATGTCTTTAAACAAAACCCAGGGCTTGCCCAACAGTGCACATTCCTTAGGTTTTGTGTTTCACTGAACTTAACTGAATTTAGAGAGTGTAGCCTGCCATTCAAAGATTGCACATTAGTCCATGTCGCTTGTTAATCAGTATGTCCAAGAGATCAAGTCATTGGTACGACTATTTTTAAGTATCACAACAGTCGACTTTTCCGACCACACAACAAAATATTTCAGGAAGTCTACTCTCTGAAGGATGGAAATGAGTGGCCCTGAAAAGGACCTTTGGTTTCTCAGAGTGGTGTCAATGTTTAACCTCTGCATCTGCACAGAGTGCGTCCCTGTCTCTTCAGGGCGTAAACCACGTCCATGATGGTCTCGGTCTTTTTATTGGCGTGCTCGGTGTAGGTGACGGCATCACGGATAACGTTCTCCAGAAGCACATTGAGCACACCTTATGATTAACGCTGAGAAGACTGAAAAGCTGGAAACAGGAGGGCATGACACGTTTGAGACACAATGGCTGAAGAAGATAAGTCAATTTCAGAGTTGTCTCCTCAAGCAGCTGAGAGGTGAGGTGGGGCCGGACCCCTCTAATGTAATCTAACTAATTATTATTATTATTATTATTATTATTATTATTATTATTATTATTATTATTATTTATCTTAAGGGATCAAACGGAGGTCCCAGCCTCAGGCTCCGATTGTCAGACCAAGACATTCTGAAAAAAAAAAAACAACATTATGAAATTAAAAGGCCATTGGGAAAAAAAATAAAATAAAACAAATTGAAAAAACACCATGGGATAACCTTATTTTTCTTAGATTAAAGCTTGGTAAATTAATAAAAATTCATTTTTTTAAAGTATGAAATAATCATTATGAAATATTGAATTACAATAATTTGATATGAAAGACTAAAAAAACATATTTTGTGGTAACATTGCCTGATTTCACAATCTAATGGTCATATTATATATTCCTCTGTTATTCATAAAGATGGTGTTTACTTCAAAATGTTGATTTTATGTATATAATATTGGGTCTGTTGGGGTTCCATAGTTTTTATCTAGTGCATTGCTGATCGAAAATTATTACATTAATAAATATAATGTCATTAATTATGTCTCTGGATATTGGATATTTATAAGTTATTTATTTTATTTTAGGGAAAATATAAATTGTGTCATCTTTTCTAACCCCCTGCTTACTAATGACACTTTATGAACTCTCAAGTAAATGTGTAGTGTTTCGATTTTATTTTTTCCTCACAGATTTTAATTTTTTCCATAAACCAAAAGAGGATCAACTACAAAATGAATGAGAGAAATAACGGATCATGAATATTTCATTTTATCTGTCTGAGAATTGTTTTGAATCCGACCAAAACATAGTGGAATTTTAAATTCTAGTTCCCTGAATGTTTGATCAAGACCTTTAGAGATTGAAGGGGTGGGGTGGGGGGCTGCAGTTTTTACTCTAGGATTCACCCTCTGTTCAGAACTGTCCAAGGTTCTGATCTGACAAAACAGGAGAGCAGCTGTAAGTCATGTTAGACTAATGTAAACTCTGGATAAAATATTCTTTTGCACGGTCTTCTGTATCTTATCCCCCTGACTTCCCCCATGATGGAAACATTTTATAATCTCTGTATTAATCAAAAGTTATAATGTAGTAATAATAATTCTCAAACATATTCTTTCTGTCTTTTCCATCCAGTATGTTGCTCCTCTCAGAACCATTATTGTTAAACATTCTGGTCCCAGATATGAAGTCCTAATCTCCGGCTCCGCAGAAGGGTCAGTAGATGGCGTTGCTCCGCGGAGGAGTTTTCAGTCGCCATTGAAACCAAGGAAGAAGAAAACATGCACCCCGTCTTCTTTCAAGTTCTCAGCTAACATTTAAATCACTGTGATTTCTGTGGCGGAACCATTCAACTTGAAACCGAAACTACATCAACGATGAGCGGACGAGGCAAGGGAGGAAAGGGACTCGGTAAAGGAGGCGCTAAGCGTCACCGGAAAGTCCTCCGTGATAACATCCAGGGCATCACCAAGCCCGCTATCCGCCGTCTGGCTCGCCGTGGCGGAGTCAAGCGGATCTCCGGTCTGATCTATGAGGAGACCCGCGGGGTGCTCAAGGTCTTCCTGGAGAACGTGATCCGTGACGCCGTCACCTACACCGAGCACGCCAAGAGAAAGACCGTGACCGCCATGGACGTGGTTTACGCTCTCAAGAGACAGGGACGCACTCTGTACGGATTCGGAGGTTAAACCATTCATCTGACTGCTTATGACAAACAAAGGTCCTTTTCAGGACCACCCACTGTCCTCATGTGAAGAGCACATAATCCCTAAGTAAATGACAGTAAAATTAGGAATATTTTTCTCATGTTTGTATGTGGTATTTTCTTGAAACTTGGATTACTCAGACCAGACTCATACCAGTCAAGTTCACCCACTCACAGCCTGTGATGGACACTTTGTACAGTTTCCGGAACCCGCCAGACGTGACCACGGAAAGGTAAGATTTGTGTTCACTAACAGATAAATACCTACTGTGGAGGAGGGGAAACAGATGTGATTACAGAACATCATCTGACTACTTCAAATCATTTACAATTTTCAGCATATGCAGAGCGGATACTAGTTTCCGGATGTTCAAATATGTAAAATAGAGAATCCTTGCCACAATGTCTCAAACATATTGATGTTTGTAAAGCCCGACTTCCCCTTCTTTGTCTTCCAGCATTTCACCCCTGTATATCACCCCTTATCGTGAAATTCAATGTTTCAATCCTCCCTCTGTCATCTGTAGATTAAATCCCTTTAGTACGCATTGTGTGAGTGACAAATTTTTCCATGGCAATTTGGTGTTGATGTTGCCGTCGTCGGATGGGTGGATGGTCTCCTTCTGGCTTATCGTGAAAGCCTGACAGGCAAAAACCCCTGGAAGTAACCTGCTGTATAATCCAACTATCAGAAACATTCACAAACCTTTGGGAGAAAATATTTGATTCACTGCCACAAGTAATGTTAAAGCGATGAGTTTACTCGCTTCAGCTGGTACTGGGTGGATTTTAGCAGTACTGCGTTATTCGGAGGGAGGAATATACTCTG
Source organism: Halichoeres trimaculatus (assembly GCF_033239565.1). Taxonomy (NCBI): domain Eukaryota; kingdom Metazoa; phylum Chordata; class Actinopteri; order Labriformes; family Labridae; genus Halichoeres; species Halichoeres trimaculatus. Next base: position 3,687,465 of record NW_027437180.1, read on the forward strand.
TATAGATATGAGTGGGTGGCTCTTAAAAGAGCCGTTGGTTTGGTTTGATAGCAGAGCTGTTTACTTGGAGCTGGTGTACTTGGTCACAGCCTTGGTGCCCTCGGACACGGCGTGCTTGGCCAGCTCACCGGGCAGCAGCAGGCGGACGGCGGTCTGGATCTCCCGCGACGTGATGGTGGAGCGCTTGTTGTAGTGAGCCAGACGAGAGGCCTCACCGGCGATGCGCTCGAAGATGTCGCTGACGAACGAGTTCATGATGCCCATAGCTTTGGACGAGATCCCGGTGTCGGGGTGGACCTGCTTCAGGACCTTGTACACGTAGATGGCATAGCTCTCCTTCCTGGTCCTCCTCCTCTTCTTGCCGCTCTTGGTGGCTTTAGACACGGCTTTCTTGGAGCCCTTCTTAGGCGCTTTCACTGTGTCAGGCATGCTTGCTGAATGTTCACTCAGACTGTAAGGGGCTTTCGCCGGGGGCGCTCTTTTAAAGGCTCCTCCATGCAGATAAAGCCGTGCTGCAGCTCATGAGGATTGGCTGGGACTGGAGTTTGGACTGGGGTCCGAACTGAGGGGGGAGGTTTCGGCTTTGTCTCAAATTCTTGCGCGGTTCCCGCTTCATAAATGCGCCGTGCGCCAAATTTCTTTGTGCGTCCTGACAAAGTGATTTGTCTTCGTGTCCTGATTCTGAGTAAAAGCAGGACAGAGAATGATAAGAAGAGTTTAGAAAAAGGAAAAGCAAGTTTTCAGCAGCTGCATCAGACTTTTAGAAAGCACAGAAGGCTTTGGAGATCATTTTCCTCCTGTGATAAAAGCTTTGTGCAGTTTGTCAGATTATTATCTGGTCTGATTTATTTGAGATTTATCACTCGAACATACAGCTCCAAATTCTTACTAATAATTAGGGTATACTTTTCCCCAGCGTTGAGCACACATTCTCAAAAACACAAGTACTTAAACATCCAAAATTATGGAATTATTTCTGTCATCAGAGTTTGAATGTGAATTTCTAACACTGCTTTATTTTTCAGCATCAAAATCAGACTTTGTATTTTTTTTTAAAACTTCATATTTCTAGCACCTATTATTTTGTCTTACTTTGATTTGGTTTCAATGTTGAAAAACTTGTTGAAAAACTTCGAAAAAGCTATATAGAAATAACATAAAAACTAAAAGCAACATTGGTCCAAACTCTGGAAGCATCCATGGTAATGTGTAGATAATCATTTTCAGATGAATGATGATGAAGAAGAAAATGTTTATCCATCCTCTAGTTTCCAAAGCCACACTCAGGATTATTACACTGTGGCACTACAGTTACTCATTGTTCTCAGATCAAACAAAAACTTTAAGGTTCCTTAATGTTAGGGAACATCAGGCTTTGTTAGGTTTCAGTGTAAACAAGAGGAACGTCCTGATTTGGTTCTGACCTTTAGATAACCACAGGTTGACGTTCTCCTTAGGTTCTGTGTTACTAGAGTCAGTGTAAAAGAAAATCATGTCTCAGAATATCCAGTTTTTAAAAGTTTCACGGTACTTCAAACTCCAAAACATACAGCATTAAGAATCACCAAAAAAAAGTAAACCTCAGTGTTAAAAAAGGTCATATGAAGCAACTTCTTTTAGTGATGATGGCGTCAGCTGATCACCTCTGGATCATCTGTCAGTCAGCTCTAACAGCTGTTTGTGTGTCTGAACATGTGCACTGTAATAACCCAAACATAAAGAGTAACAGAGCTTTGTCTGTGTTTTTAACCTGCTTAAAAAAAAACTTTCACCTGAAGAAAACCTGCTCTCTGTTTATTTTGTGACCTGAAGAAGCACAGGGATGACTTCACCAGTAAAATGCATCATTATAAGATTATTTGTTTACTATTTAGTCTTTAAGTAGCCCTTTGATGCACCTCATGGGTCCAAAGTGAATGAACTGTACTTTATGTGCAATATCTTTGCAATTACCTATTTTTTTATCATTCAGGGTTTCAGGAATTTCTCAGTGAAGTTTTTTTTTTTTTTTATTAATTTATTCATTAATTTTTAAATATGATTCTTACTTCTTTTAGTTTTTCTGTAATAACTTTTTTAATAAAAATACTTTTTGAACCACTTCCCTTTTATTGCACAACATGGGTTCAAAATGACCCGAGTGTTTCTGTGCTATTTCTTTGAAGTGAATGTATTTGTTTTTATTTGCTATGCCATGTATTTAGTATATATATTCTTTCTTTTTTGCCTGGCACCAATCATCATTTTTTTCCCTTACTTATTTCTATGAGCTGCATAGATTTTGTCCATGGGTCAAAAACAACCCAAATGAATTTACAATGGAATTTAGTGGGAACCTTTGAAATTTGTATGTTTGTTATTAGGAGCATGTTTACTGAAGACAACTAATTCCCTGATAAACTTTTGACTCAACACATCTCCTTATGCACATCTGATCTGATATTAGCTTATCGTTACAAAATCACAGTGCTCTGAACTGGCCCTCAGTGGCATCATGACCACAGTGAGCTATGAGCAGAAGAAGGTAAAGCCTGTTGTCCTCCTGTGAGTACCATGCATGATGACACAACAGTTGATGCCAGCAGTCACAACTAAAAGTGGATACATTTCTAATGTATGAAACCAAATCAGCCGCAGATCAGTGATCAGTGTAGGTCTATTAATTTCAATGGATTAATTATGAGATTGTCTGACTGCATTCTTCAGTGTAGCCCTGACTCTCTGGTACTCTGGGTAGGAAATTGTCTCTCTGGTGGAGGTGTGTGGCTCTTAAAAGAGCCTTTGTGTTGTTAGCAGTCAGGTATGAGACTTTACTTCTTGGCGGCCTTCTCGGTCTTCTTGGGCAGCAGGACAGCCTGGATGTTGGGCAGCACGCCGCCCTGAGCGATGGTCACTCCGCCCAGCAGCTTGTTGAGCTCCTCGTCGTTGCGCACAGCCAGCTGCAGGTGACGGGGGATGATACGGGTCTTCTTGTTGTCACGAGCGGCGTTTCCGGCCAACTCCAGGATCTCAGCGGTCAGGTACTCCAGCACAGCCGCCAGGTAGACGGGGGCACCGGCTCCAACTCGCTGAGCATAGTTTCCTTTCCGCAGCAGTCTGTGGACACGACCCACGGGGAACTGGAGCCCGGCACGGGATGAACGGGTCTTAGCCTTAGCTCTGGCTTTGCCGCCGGTTTTGCCTCTTCCACTCATGCTTGGTCTTTCGTAAGTCTGGACTCAGAGAAGTAATGTCCTGTCCGGCTCAAAGTCCCCCTGATATAGGCTGAGAGCGCGCGCATTTCCCCGGCGCACCAACCAGTAAAGAGGCTCTGGAGCAGAGCAGCAGAGGGCGGCCCGAGCTCAGCTCCGCTCCAGCACGCTCTCTAATGAGCAGCGGAGCCTTAGCGGGGGCTCTGTCCCCCTCCTCTGCGGGGCTGAGCTCCAGGAGCGGCCTCTCACCAATCAGCAGCCGGAGCTCTCAAGCAGCGTCACCGTTTCACAGCCGCTCCTCCGCTTTAAGAGCAGCAAGGCTCCGCTCTGCTTCATATATTTCTCCAAATCAGAGAAAGGAGATAGCATGGCAAGAACCAAGCAGACCGCTCGGAAATCCACCGGAGGCAAAGCTCCCAGGAAGCAGCTGGCCACCAAGGCTGCCCGGAAGAGCGCCCCGGCCACCGGCGGCGTCAAGAAGCCTCACCGTTACAGGCCCGGGACCGTGGCTCTCCGGGAGATCCGCCGCTACCAGAAATCCACCGAGCTGCTCATCCGCAAGCTGCCCTTCCAGCGCCTGGTCCGAGAAATCGCTCAGGACTTCAAGACCGACCTGCGCTTCCAGAGCTCTGCTGTCATGGCTCTGCAGGAGGCCAGCGAGGCTTACCTGGTGGGGCTGTTCGAGGACACCAACCTGTGCGCCATCCACGCCAAGAGAGTCACCATCATGCCCAAAGACATCCAGCTGGCCCGCCGCATCCGTGGAGAGAGAGCTTAGACTGTCTGCAGCTCAATAACAACAACAACAACACAAAGGCTCTTTTAAGAGCCACCACACCAACAAAAGAGCCCAATCCCGCTGTAAATATCAATCAAACGGAAGCCTCAAACACACACAACATGCAATGCATCTTTCTCCTATGAATCACCCATTCAATCAATTAACAATATATTTGTTTAATTAACTAATGGTCCCCCTCACGCAGAACATCATGAATTAATTTTATCTGTCACTCTCACCCATCTATCTCAGTGGATGGGACTTACAATGGTCAAGTCACGGTTGGACTCAGCAGTCCCCTGTCAAACAAACTAACAGCAGCTATCACTGAGGGTCTGCATGAGCTCTACACTGAGTTAATAACATATCTTTTAAACCCAAGAGTGTTTGCTAACTAAGAAGAAGTTCTCCATTGCTTCTCCCGTACTGGGCTACCAAATACACGTGGACCAGAGCCCTGTTCCTCCAGGCTAACTCAGTTAGCTGAATGACTTCAGGATCATCATCACACAAGCTTTCTCTGTGCATGGAAGCAGGTGAAGCTACATTACTGTAGAAAAAGGTCAATACACTTAAACCTGCTCTAGGAAACGTTTATTTCACAAAACTGGACATCCGTCTCCAATCCCCCTCTGCATGCTGAGCTACAGCTCCCTTCCAGGGACAGTTTGCTCAGGAGCTGTGATCTGTGCTGCTTTTCATATGAACGGTTGGGCCGGTGTTGTGCCAAGGTAGCTACCCATGCCAGGATTCCTACCCCCTCCACGGAGGAAAGCACCTGTGCTGGGTGACGACTGTGGCCGATACAACAACAAATTGGAACGCTTCTACGTTCACAAACCACGGCAGATAAAGCAACAAAATAATACTTATAAAATAGATACTTAGGTAATTAAATTTGGTTTTTACATTAGACAAGTAAACATTTTAAATAATCAATGACTCATTTAATTAATTAGGGTCCTCGGCCTGAGCCAGGGCACCTTCTAGCAGGGCTAGAAGGTGCCCTCGGCCTTTGGCCGAGGGCACTATTGTTTTTCGTCCGTTTCTTTTTTATTATTCCACCCGCCCCGAGATCGCAAATTAGGACCCCTAAACATGCTCAAAAACTCACCAAAATTGGCACGCACCTCACAATTGCGTGAAATTGTGATATGATACCAAACATGACCCCCGCCATCCCATAATAATCTCTCTAGAGCCAAAAAACCTCTCAAAAACACACTTTAACGGCCCTAGCTCAGGCTAGGAATGTCGTAGAGAGATGAAACCAACGTCAAAACGTTCATCTCATTGAGACGCACAACTTCGGGGGTGGTCATTTTTTGCCTATCTCGCACAGGAAGCCGGCAATTTGCCCGCCAAAATAAGAGATTTTGGCATTTTTAGCCTTTCTGCCAAAATTATCTCCCCTGGAACCAAAAATGGTACAGGCATGGAAATTGGCTCACATAACAGACCAGACCCTGTTCTACAAAAGTTGTGGAGGAAGTTGTTGTTTCTGGCCCGGTTTTCGAATGGCGAGCCCTCAAAGTCGCCGACCGCCCAATGTTAACAGATGGGAGAGGAGCTTCTGTGAAGCAGTTGGGCCTCTAGAAAAAAAAATAAAAGTCGCACAGCTTTTAAAATGACATGGCTGGATTCCTCGCAAAGATTCATAGAAGAAAATCATATTTTTACACAGATTAGGTCAACATTCTGGCCTAAAGGATGAGTACTTTCTTCATTTAGGCAATTTCATCCTCCTGCACTTCTGTGATGATGTCACACACTGATAAGGAGTTCCACACAGCTGCTCACATGACTCAGCAGAGGAAACAATGACTCTCTCCTCCATTAAAGTGCTTATTACACCCCCTGAACATGCTCAAAAACTCACCAAAATCGGCACACACATTTCAAACATCAAACTCTTCAATATAATACCAAACATCCCATAATATTCCCTCTGTCCACATTCTGACACATTAAAACAGCCATAGCAGCCAGTAGGAATGTCCTAGAGAGATCAAACCAACATCAAAATGTTCATCTCATTGAGACGAAAAAATTATATGCTGACAACCTGGCCTTCCCCAGACAGGAAGTTGTATATTTCTCTTCAAAGAAATATTTCCACACATTTTTTCCCATTCCTACATTTTTTGATTGCTTATAACACCCCCAAGCATGCTCAGAAACTCACCAAAATTAGCACACACATTTTGAGCGCCCTAAATTCCCATATGATACTTAACATGACCCCCAACATCCCATAATATGCTCTTCAGCGCCACCTAGGCACACTAAAACGGCCCTAACAGGGGCTAGGAATGTCCTAGAGAGATGAAACCACCACCAAAATGTTCTTCTTATTCTGTTAGACACATTGGGGCCAATACCGTGACAGTGGGGCAAAACCGGCATGAGCCCCGAGGACCCGTCTAATGCTGCTTGCAGCTTTAATTATTTAAGTATTTCATAAGACTTTTTTAAAGTAAAGAAATAATTATATATTTATTTAATTATTATTGATTTAATTTCAATATTTAATAATTATTGACACAATTATTGATTTATTCAATTATGTATTTAATTAATTTTCCTTTAATAAATTATGTATCTATATATTTCATTTTGGCATGTTTAGTCCTCCATACTGATGATGGGGGAAATGAAAACTAATCGACCCAGTGTTTATGATTAACCTCCACCCTGTGGTGGCATCAGTCTAACCTGCATCATCAAACCATTTACGTCAGTAGAAGAATCACTATTTCCTCAAACCGACGTGATGTTTTACGTCTGAGAGACAAAGTTAAGATTGTGATACATAGACTAACCCCGTGGTGGCTGGAGGAGTTGTTCCTCACATCTCATGTGATCATCTTCAATTGTCCCAACTCCTGCTTTCAAGCTCACTTACCTGACTGAAGGCTTTTCACTCAGATGGGTTTTTAACTCAGGACTCAGTCGAACCATCGACTAATGATGCTTCAGTTTGTTGGAGGAGGAATTCCTGTCCAGTCACAGCTCCATCAGCTTCATGATGTTTGTGTTTCTCTCTTTGCTTCTCTTCAAGTTTATTTTTCTTCATATGCTCACACAGGCCACTCACACATAGTGAGGAGTGCACAGTAACATTTCAGATTCAATGCTTCTTCAATTGTGTCTTTTACCTTCATCCACAGAGTCCATCACTCCCTCTGTGTCCTCCTCCTCTGGGAGTGTAGCGCTGCTCCTGCTGTCCAGGGTGCTGAACCACATCAGGTAAAACCTGTTCTGTGAGTTACATTAAAGCTCTTTAAAGAACCACCTCAGTCCACACAGATGATGTCCCCTCTGTGATGATGTGTTCACAAAGCGATTCATACACACTGACCTGCAGCAGGACATCCATCACAACAGGAATGTCTTCACAAAATAAAACTTTGGTGGCTTGTGTGTAATAAGCCACAACACCCAACAAAAGAGCTGACATACCCAGAAAATGTGAATCAGACAGAAGTCATGATAAGACATCACAAATACAATCACTAAATCATTATCCAATGGTGGACATTGTGAATATATGCCTATGATTACCTACAATAATGATTTCACTTCACGTCAAACAAAAAATAGACACTCCAACGATGGAGTAAAAGTTTGTACAGATTAATGAGCCAGTCAAGAGGTCAACAATCACCTCAGCAGATCACTGCTCCATTGAACAACCCAATGCTGCCACACAGTGGTGGTTTGGAGCTCCTGCATGGAACCTTCAACCTGGAATTGAAAGCGATAACCACAGCAGGAATTGTGCTTTAAGTACTGAATCGTTTTAGATTCTAATGATAAATTGTCTAAGAGCAAAGAAGTTGATGAAAGACCCAAACAAATCCTGTGTTTGCTTGAGGAAGAGTTATTCAGAAACCATGTGATCCTCTATGAGGGTCTCAAACACACCTGCTTTAGCTTCCCAGACTGTCGACTGTGAACTGACACAAAACTCCAGGTAAGGACTTAGACCATGACTCACACCACGAAAAACTGCTTCAGTCTTGACTGGAGGAGGGATTCTTGTTTAATCTAGGCTGTTCAAACAGCTTCATCATGTTTTGCTCATGTTTACATCATAGGATGACACTGCAGCTTACACATGATGTGGAGTCTACAGAAACATCTTTTATGTTGAACTTTTAATGACTCTTTGTTTTTGTTACTTCTTGCTACAGAAACAGAAAGTTTTCTCATAATTCACTCCCTCTGTGTCCTCCTCCTCCTCTGGGAGTGTCGTATTCTTGTAGCTGTCCGAGGTGCTGAACAACATCAGGTAAAAAAGGAGGATGATGTCCTTCCTCATGGAAAATGAGCTGTCAAGGCAATAAAACTTTGTTGGTCACTGTGGTAAGCATGAATTCAAGGTATTACAGTTATTTGAAGTTGTGTACAGTATGTTTACTGTCATGGAAAAATTCAATCATCTGTCAGCTCATCTTCTGTTTGCAAATAAAAAAAAGCCTGATGGCTGTAGGTATGCTGAATCTTCTCTGTGGCAGTCTAACAGAGAGATAGGAGATATAAAGCAGAGAAGGATGAAGACTAACAGAGAGAGGAAGAGGAGAAGCAAAGCCTCTTCACCCCTCTCAGCTTTAGTCCTTCTCTCTATGTCAGTCTTCATCAGGGGGTGCACACAAGCCAAATTATTATTCATCAAGTTACACATCCTGATTCTTCTTTTTCTCCTGAAGAGATTTTGATAAAAACAGTAAATTTGGGGACAAAATATTAAGAGGATACTTTGGGGGCCCGCAAGGTCCACCTGACAAATCCACCTTGACAAAGTGCCTTGAATTAGACGATAAGAGCCACACTCTTATGCTCTCTCTGGATGTCACTTACAGGAAGTTTGAAAAAAAAATCTCACTCAGTGATTTCTGGACATATTCAGTTTTAAAAAGTTTGACATAAAATAAATCAAACTTCTAAAAAATATATACAGCAAGACAATTCATCATCTCAGAATACACCCCACTGCTCACGTGACAGACACATTTCCACCTGTTACATTTCCTCAGGAGTTTATAAAGTTTTGTTCATGAGCATGGGATTTGTAAAGCAAAACACAGTTTGTGTTCTCCTGAGATCTAAAACTGATGTCCAGTGTTCCCGAGTTAAATTAATTCGTTTCTGGGTTACAATCAGATGTGTACTAGTTAAAGGCTAAATGAATAATTAATAATCTTATAATGAAACATTTTACTGGTGAAGTGATCTGTGTGCTTGTTGACAGGTCACAATAAAACAGAGAGCAGGTTTCCTTTGTGTGAAAGTGTTTTTAAGCAGGTTGATGAAGCTCTGTTACTGTTTATGTTTGGGTGATGACAGCGCACATGTGCAGACACACAAACAGCTGTTAGAGCTGACTGACAGATGATCCATCGGCTGATGCCATCGTCACTACAAGACATTGCTTCATCTGACACTTGTTTTTTTGAACAGTCAATATTTTGAGGATGATGATTTTGTTTAATGTTAAATTTTTTTGAGAATGTGAAGTTTTTAATATCATTTTCTTTTACACTGGCTCTAGTAACACAGAACCTAAGGAGAACGTAACCCGATGGTTTTCTAAAGGTTAGTTAGACCCAAATCAAGATTTAACGTTTGGAGAACGTTCCCTCTTGTTTACACTGAAACCTAACAAAGCCTGATGTTCCCTAAACATTAAAGGGAACAAGTCATAATCTCCTCCTGTGGTTGCACTGCCACCTTCACCAAACATTGAATGTTTGTTTTTTGTTTGATCTGAGAGCGATGAGTAACTGTAGTGCCAAAGTGTAATAAGCCTGAGTGTGGTTTTAGAAAAATGAGGATGGATAAACATTTTCCTCTGGATCATCATCAATCTAAAAATGATTATCTACACATTGCCATGGATGCTTCCAGAGTTTGGACTAATATTGCTTACAGTTATTTTTAATTCATAAATCATAAAAATAAATAATAAAAATTTTAAAAAATATACTCAAATTTCTTTACAGAGCACTTCTAATTAAGGATTTAAAACCAACTGCTTAATGAATTCGAATTTTTGTCAACATTGAAACCAAACTTAAGGAAGAAAAAACAATTAGTGCTAGAAATTTGATGTTTTTTGAAATACAAAGTCTGATTTGATGCTGAAAAGAAAAAAAAAAAAAAAAAAAAACAGAGGTCGAATTTATAGTCAAACTCTGATGTCACAGAAAAACTTAATGCAATGATATTTAGTGTAATTTTTCAATAATAATTTGATTATTTTCATTTGATTATAATAGTTGTTTGAGTGCTTGTGTTTTGGAGCATGCATGCTCAACGCTGGGGAAAAGTAAACCCTGATTGTTCGTTATTATTAGTAAGAGTTTGGAGCTGTATGTTGGAGTGATAACTCTTGATTAATTCAGATCAGACATAAATCTGACAACTGCACAAAGCCTTTGTCACGGACAGAAAATTATCTCCAAACCCTCCCGTGCTTTCAGAAAGTCCGATGGAGCGGCTGAAACTTGATTTCCCTTTTTCCAAACTCTTTTTAAACTGCAGAAAGTGTCTCTTCTCATTCTCTGTGCTGTTTTCTGTGAGACTCTGGACATTCAATTCATGCTCAAACGAAAAAAAAAAAGACACAACTGATGACTGGATCAAAACGCACAAAGAAATTTGGCGCGCGGCGCACGGATGAAGCTGGAACCGCTCGAGGATTTGAGACAAAGCCAAAACCTCCCCCCTCAGTTCGGACCCCAGTCCAAACCCCAGTCCCAGCCAATCCTGCATGAGCTGCAGCACGGCTTTATCTGCATGGAGGAGCCTTTAAAAAAGCGCCCCCGGCTAAAGTCCGTCATCGTCTGAGTGAACAGCCAGCAAACATGCCTGAGACAGTGAAAGCGCCCAAGAAGGGCTCCAAGAAAGCCGTGTCTAAAGCCACCAAGAGCGGCAAGAAGAGGAGGAGGACCAGGAAGGAGAGCTACGCCATCTACGTGTACAAGGTCCTGAAGCAGGTCCACCCCGACACCGGGATCTCGTCCAAAGCTATGGGCATCATGAACTCGTTCGTCAGCGACATCTTCGAGCGCATCGCCGGTGAGGCCTCTCGTCTGGCTCACTACAACAAGCGCTCCACCATCACGTCGCGGGAGATCCAGACCGCCGTCCGCCTGCTGCTGCCCGGTGAGCTGGCCAAGCACGCCGTGTCCGAGGGCACCAAGGCTGTGACCAAGTACACCAGCTCCAAGTAAACAGCTCTGCTGACAACACCACCCAACGGCTCTTTTAAGAGCCACCCACTCATATCTATAACGAGTATATTCCTCACTCTGGATAATACATTACTGCTGTGCATTAATGTTTATCTGTAATAATCTCCACTGAACCATTAATACCAGTACTGATATTTTTACCAGCTCTGCCAACAAGACAAATCAACAACTCTCTATAGAGCTATCCACTTCCAGCTAACGCGAGTCATTTCATCACTTCATTCTTACTGGTGGCAATGAGTCAAGCAGTTTCTCTCGCAGGTTTTCAGGGCTATTTGAATGTCTCTGATACTTGATACAGCGGGTTACTTCCAGGTGCTTTCACGAAAAAAAAAATTTGCAACTTCGTCGCACTTGTTGCAATGACAAAGTTCTATTCCCTGAATTTCTCCTCCGCTAAAATAAAGCATATCATATTCTATTCCATCTATTCTATTCTATTCTACTCTATTTTATTCAAATCCATTCTGTTCTACTTAAAGGAGACAATTCACCGAAAAGCATCAAAGTCAAAGGAAGTATTTGTCACTCAAAAAGGCCAATGCACTGAAGGAATTTTTTCTACAGGTTGATGATCTACGTAGCTTGAATTAAAAAAAAAAAAAAAAAAAAACACAGGAAGGACTGAAACACTGGATTCCACAGAAAACGGGTGCATAAATGATGACAGAGGTAAAATGTAGCTGGAAGAAGGGGAAGCTGGGCTCCACAAACGTCAATATGTTCAAGACTCCGCGGCAAGAATTTTCTTTCTATGTGCACATCTAGAAACTAATGTCCGCTCTGCATACCACAGTGTTGAAAATTATAATTAACAAGATTTGAACTGTAAAGACGATTTCCCTCCATTACCACCTTGATTTTCTCTCTTCCACAATAGGCTTGAAACGGTTTCTGAACACAGTCCTCACCTTTACATATTAAAGATCACATCCAGCAGGTTCCAGACACTGTACAGAGTGAACATCACAGGTTTTGAGTGGGTGAACCTGACAGGTCGGAGTCTGCTCTGTGTAATCCGAGTTAAATGAGGATGCTGTACTATAATGTTCCTAATAATAGTAACATTCACTGAGGGATTGTGTACTCTTCACATGAGGACAGTGGGTGGTCCTGAAAAGGACCTTTGTTTGTCATAAGCAGTCAGATAAATGGTTTAACCTCCGAATCCGTACAGGGTGCGTCCCTGTCTCTTGAGAGCGTAAACCACGTCCATGGCGGTCACGGTCTTTCTCTTGGCGTGCTCGGTGTAGGTGACGGCGTCACGGATCACGTTCTCCAGGAAGACCTTGAGCACCCCGCGGGTCTCCTCGTAGATCAGACCGGAGATCCGCTTGACTCCGCCACGGCGAGCCAGACGGCGGATAGCGGGCTTGGTGATGCCCTGGATGTTATCACGGAGGACTTTACGGTGACGCTTAGCGCCTCCTTTACCGAGTCCTTTTCCTCCCTTTCCTCTTCCACTCATGGTTGATGCAGTTTGTTTCAAAGTCGAATAGTTTCAGTTTCACAAGTCACAGTGATTTAAATGTTAGCTGAGAACTTGAAAGAAGACAGGGTGCATGTTTTCTTCTTCTTTGAACTTGGATGGCGTCTGAAAACTCCTCCGCGGATCAGCGCCATCTACTGAGCTCTCTGCAGAGCCGGAGATTAGCAGGACTGAGCAGGACTTCATGTCTGGGACCAGAATTAGCTGCATGTTGGTTTCCGGCCTAACCCTCAGTGGACTGATTTCCAATCGACCCGACTGTCCTGTTTAAATCTCGGCTGATGTTTCCTGAAGACTTTTTTTTCCAATCAGAGCAGGTCTGAAGCGTGTGTAACATGAATCATTTCTTCAAACCACCTAAGTCTCGAGCATAAGATGTTTAGGATTTGACATTTTCAGTCAAGTCTGGAAGAGACAAATACAAAGTTAACACAAAGAAATAAGACAGAGCAGGGTTCTGTGGGATGAACTGACAGTTTACAGGCTTTATGCCATCAAGGATGTGGCTCAAGTGGTGAGTAGGTTTGATAAAATCCTGCATGAAGTGGATTCAGTAGAGACATGAAGGCAGCACTAAGGCTATCATTAACAACATCCATGGATATTTAAATTACCTATAACGATAATTGCTCTGGGGTCAGGACAAGGGCGTAGGTTTAGTCTCAACATTGGTAGGGACAATATAACAGCATAACCTGCATGTACACTTTTTGCTGGGGACGGGACATTAATAAGACCAAACAGATTAGGTGAACGGGGGTCAGGGCTACATTTCTCACAAATATGAACCTAATTAATTGAAAGGCTAAATCATCAATGCAAAATAAATCTGTATTGACTTGTACTAACTTTCATGTGTATTGGTTCACCTGATACACCATTTGATTCAAACCTTTATTTTCCAAAAACTACTAAAGAAACATTTTGAAAACTTCCAGAACATATGTTTGGATTTTATTAGCAAATTTAAATTGCAATATTTGAACATAACTGAAATTATATCAACATATACAATACAAACTTGTTAATAATCTCAACTGAATGCAAAAAATAAACATTTGTCTTAAGACCACTCAACAACAAAAATGGGCCAAAGTACTGCACATGCGCAGTACTCTCTGGAGCACTGACTCCTTTCTTTGAGGGGCAAACGTAAACAAAGTCTTCGTCAGTTCAGAGGTCAGTACAGCCGCACAGCTCTGTCTGGCTGCAGCAGAGGACTAACTCGGAGCGGACCATGATGGAATATTGGTGAAAAACATGAGTTTTTGGATGATTAATGCAGTTTTAGGAGCGGCGCTGTCTATGCCCCGATGGATCCCATTATACGGACGTCCGCTGCACGATTTTGGATCTAAATATCTCCTGAAGCACTGCTTGGATCAGGAAAGCCTTCTGGGTGAGTATTTTGTTCTACTTCATTCTATAAACAATGTAAAAAGTGTATAAACCGAACTTATCCTTTAAGGGATTTTAATAACGTTCTACCTGTATGCATCTCGACAAAACAAACTGAAAAACAACGGTAGTACTTCGGCTGTCAAATCAGCCTCCGGTAGCAAGTTTGGCACGAGTAGGACATTTCGACAGAACAAGCTTCCTACTCGAGTTTTGCAGGTTAGCAAGTTCACAAAGTTTAATGTTACGCTAACTCTGATGCAGGTCGGACTTTCAGGAGCAAATTTAGTGGTGTGTTCCCCACCTCCACAACACTGATGTCTTTTTACATCACTTACAGTGGCTGCTGCTGGCCGAAAAAAACTTCTAATATCCCTCCTGTGTGTGTGTGTGTGTGTGTGTGTGTGTGTGTGTGTGTGTGTGTGTGTGTGTGGGGGGGGGGGTCATTAGCCAATGTAACGTTCGTTTTTGGAAAGAAAAATGGACCGGCACATTCAGCGAGTGAAAAGGGGTAAATTTAAGTCTGAACATTATGAAAATAATAACGATAGGGTCAGTTCTATCCTTACAACATATGGGAAGACAATCTAAATTCCCTTTATAACTGAACTCATATAATGCAAAAAGTTGCTTCAAAGTTGGTGGGGACAATTTGTGCCTCCTGAAAAGTTGGTAGTGTTATGTCCCTACCGCCCCAATGCAAACCTACGCCCTTGGGTGAGGAACATACTGGACAGAAAAGACAGGGAGAAAAACGTTTGAGAATTATTATGACTAACTGTTGATAGCAACAGAAGATACAATCTTGCAAAAGAAGATTTAATGCAGAGCTTATGTAACAGTGTAAATAATTTTGTTAAATATCTGTTAAATTTTGGACACAATCTTTATTTTTTGTATTTGTAACGTTTTATTTTGAAAGTCCCAGTTGAGGTTGAGTTGGTTCGGTGCAGTCTTTAATGTCTTTGCTGGAGTCTGTCTCCTGTTCGCTCCGTCACATGTTCGTCAGTATTTGTCTTAAAAGTGCACATAAAGTGTTGAAAGTGTAAAAAATTATCACGTTTTGACTCTGATGAGAAACGTTTCCACTTTGAGTGTTTGAATGTGTTTGATAAGTGATAACAAACTTAAGAACGGTGTGACTACACTGTTAGACCGAGCTGTAAATTAAACAGTATCCTACCACATAATCAGCCAGTACAATACTGTAAATGCCCTTTTTTGTAAAGTACTGTAATTTGCACTGCATCATGGGAAGTTTTTGCATGATTCACAGTACAGTGCTGTATTCTTTTGAAATGATGTATGATACTGTGTTTTATGATATTGTATGATACTGTATTTTATCTGTGATGGCTTAGTGTCCTACACATTATGTGAAAAATAATTGTATTCATTGCTTTTTCTATCTTTTACAAGTCAACCAGAGAAAGCGTTTAACTAAATTCAGTAGCCTATTAAAGCCTACCTAATATTACTTTATAATAACTTTTAGCCTGCCCTTTACCAAAATTCACTTCTCATTCAGAGTATCAGTCAGGTCTTTTACAACTACACACATGCACACACAAATGCATTGTAATGGTTTGTATGTCTTTTGTTTGATTCAGTGTACTTATATATTCTATTTAATAGCATAAACATAATTGTGATAGAGTAGAAAGTCTACTGTATCACAAGCTTTGGCAATACAAATACATAACTTGTCATGCTAATACAGTGAATTGAAATTGAATTGAATGTGAGACTGACACAGTGTTATTTTAATAAAGAATTTTATATTTTTTATAAATTATTTATTTCATTTGAATGATATTTGTCAGTTTTTATAATGTTGGCGGTATTTTTTAAAAATACAGTAGAATACTGCACTATAACATTACAGTACTGCATTTAAAAAAAAAAATTAAGTATGATACTGTTTTTGTAACTAACGGTCGACCCTGTCACTCCCATTTCCCGGGTCCCAGAACGCAGCATGAGGCATGCTGACAAGCGCGTAACTCCTGTCAAAGGCTGCCAACTTGTCTTTGGTCGGTCAAGGGTCTCAAGAGTCAAGGGTTCCTCTCTACTTTATGAGCACTACCACATTAGTTCGCAAAACAACTAGCGTTAGTTCATCGTAAAACGAGGAACGGGACGTATAGTGCGACTACATCGCGTGTCCATCCCGAACGTCAGCGGTAGCCAGCGAAGTGCGAGCTAACGTGCAAGCTATCATCACGGACAGACTGCTGGGACAATACCAGGAGGCACTCGGAATTGGGCTGAGGCTAACGTCGCTTCAGTTTCAAGACATCCACGGAAGAATAAGGTAACTAGCAAACGCGTGTTTTCCAGATTGATGATGTTTAGTTGTATGTAAGAAGTGTTGAGATGAGACAGACTAGTAACTTTGCTAGCACTACTACCAGCGCTATCTAGGCTAGCGAACTTAGCACTGGCTAACGTGACAATAATGGCATTACTGTGATAAATGTTGGCCAGCAGTATTCCATTATTATTGTTGGCTGACGAAGCAAAAAAGTGGGGTTTAAGAAAAATCCCGCCTGGATGCTGCTAGCTTTTCCCGACGCTGCGTGGCGCTATCATATGCTTCAAGTGAGTGGGGTTAATTCTGTGTCTAATAAATGAGCTGAAAATCATATACCATAGGCCCAAATTTCCGGAAATTAACAGACTCCACACAGAATACAGAATAGTATTGATAGTGCTGTGTTAACAATATGTATGTCTGTAAGGCCTGTAACCACTGCACCACCAATTTTAAAAAATTCTGTGACCATGCAAATAGTCACAGAAACTTGGCCAACTACAGATTCTCGTGTGGCATTGAAGAGTGCTCTGGAAATTTCAGGACTTTTTCTGCTTTAAAGTCTCACATGCAGTGGAATCACATGAGCCTCCGTGCCATATCACAGAGACAAAACAGGTGTCAGCATGGTGGTGACCTTAAATGCAGCATCCAAGGATGTGATTTTAAAGCTGACAGCTTTCCCTTGCTTTGTGGTCATTTAAGATTACATATACGGAATGGCAAAAAAGTAAATTGTCCTTTTGATGGATGCTCAAAATATTTTAGAGTGAGGACATCTTTTGCCACTCACATATCAAGAAAACACAGAGAATCACATGTAGCACAGCTACAAGATAGTCAGATCCAAAACAAAGAAGATGTCCAACACCATGATGATCATGAGATCATTGATCCAGCCCTTGATGACAGTGATGGAATGATCCTAGATTTGAGTCCTGACACATATCTCAAAAATCTTGCATTATTTTATTTAAAACTACAGGCCAAGCTGCTTTTGCCAGCCACTACAGTACAGTGCATTGTTGAGGGATTTCAGGAGGTCCACAGCAGTGGCATGCAATATGTTCTGAAAAAGGTGGAAGAAAAACTGACAGGTTTACACATTACTAATGAGGAAATCCAGAAAATAGTTAAGGAACTGAAAGAAGAAGATTTGTTAACTATTTACAACGAAGGTGTTTTGAGGTCAGACAAAAACAGGAAATCATATTTCAAGCAAAATTTTGATTATGTTGCACCTGCTCAGGTTTTCCTAGGAACTGACAACTCTGGTAAAGAACGCTTTTGTCAGTATGTGCCTGTAAAGGACACTCTTGCTGCCTTATTTAAACTGTCTGACGTGAGAGACCAGTATGCACAGTCTAAATTATGTGTGCACACTGACATGATCTTAAATGATGTTAATGATGGTAAATACATCAAACAAAATCCCATATTACAAGGATCCTCTTTGTCACTTATTCTGTACCTGGATGCATTTGAGGTGGCAAACCCCCTAGGCTCTGGCAAAAGGATACACAAAATCATGGCCATGTACATGACGCTCGGGGAAATATTGCCACATAATCGATCCTCAGTTGACCCAGCACAGCTTGTTTTGCTTTGCAGAGAGGAGGATTTTAAGTCTTTTGGCCAGGAAAAAGTATTTTCACGCCTTATTGCTGACCTGAAGGACTTGGAGGATTCAGGTTTTCAGTTGGAGGATGGGAGCAACCTTAAGGCATCACTGATTGCCATTTGTGGTGATAACCTTGGTTCCCATGGTGTTGGTGGCTTCACAGAAAATTTCAGCTCTAGCCAACACTTTTGCAGGTACTGTGTGATTGACAGGGGGACATTTTGCAAGTCACCACTGGTACTTGGCCCTCAACGAACCTCTGAAAACTATAATGACTGTGTTCATCGGCTGACCCCTGATGAGAGTATGATAGATGGAATTAAATTTGATTCATGTTTCAACTCTCTGAATTCTTTTCATGTCTGCTCTGGCCTTCCTCCGTGTCTCGGGCATGATCTTTTTGAGGGAGTAGTGGCAAATGATTTGGCCCTCTATATTGAGCATTTGGTAAAAGCTGAAAAACATTTCACCTATGGCCAGTTAAATCGGGCTATCTCACAGACGAAACTCCTCGGGAGTGACTCTCATAACAAGCCATGTGAAATTAAAGATAAGGCCAAAAAGCTCAGTGGTTCAGCCACACAAAATTGGTGCCTTTTACGACTCTTACCACTTTATGTCGGCCAGTGGATCAAAAACTCTCTTAAAAGTGAGGTCTGGCAGTTGTGCCTTAAACTGAGAGAAATTGCTGAGTTAATCTGTGCTCCAAAAATTCACCAGAATGAGGTGGCATATCTAAAAGTTTTGCTTGAGGAATATATTGATTTACGAGTAAAGATGTTCCCTAACTGCCCCCTCAAACCAAAGCATCACTACATGTTACATTATCCTGACCTTATCCTTAAATTTGGGCCACTAATACGCTTGTGGACCCTGAGGTTTGAGAGCAAACACTGCTACTTCAAGGACTGTGCCAGAAAACTTCACAATTTTATACACTTAACTAAAACACTGGCTGAAAGACACCAGCTGCTTCAGTCATACCTAGGACAAGGACAGTTATTTCCAGCTCCCATTCAGATTGCAGGTGAAGCAAATAATATTGATGTGCAGGCATACAACAGGGATATACAGATGGTGTTACACACGGCTGATATTGATAAACATAGAACCTCAGATGTTTCAGCCGTGACTTATAAAGGTACCAAGTACTCTAAAGGCCTTGTTGTTGTTCTAGAGCACACTGGGGAAACACTGTTTTTTGGAAAAATAAGTCTGATACTCAGTGATGAGAAAAGTGTGTACTTTGTGGTTTTGGTGCATCGCTCAGTTCTATTAGTTGATCTTGGAGTCTACTACCTGGTATCAGATGATAAATACAAATTTGTTAATGCAGACAGTCTACAGGACTATTATCCACTGCCTGTGTACAAAATCAAGGATCTCCCCACTGTTTGCTTGCATCATTCAGTGTGTTCTTCATTCTAGGGATGGAGGAGGAATGTATTCAGGAACTTCAGAGAGTGCTACCTGAATTGGACAGTTTGGAGTTCACAGCCCTTGTGCAACACTTGACAGCAGAGCTGGGACTAACAAAAAAAGAGGACCTTTCCTTGGTTGAGGCTGATGACTTACAGGGGCACCTGAAGCCAATACTGTGTCGCAGATTCATCCACGCCTTCAAGCCAAAAGGTGAGAAAAAATTCATAGCCCAAATTGACATTGATCAACTCTTCAAAACACGATGGTCATAAAAATAACTGCTGAATCAGATGTTGCATTGTTTAATAGGCAGATATGAGAATCACTAAAAAGGCAGTTTGTAGTTCTCTTATCCTTAAACTGTAAATAATCTGAATAATTAAACTTGTGTGAATGTCTTCCTTATTTTAAAGCACTGGATGCTATTGATCAGTTCATCGCTCTCAGCACTTTACCGAATGAAGAGACAGCATCTGCCCCAAACATGGACACACAACTCACAGATGGACAGGCCAACATCACGCTTCCTCCTTGTGCGCAACCCCACTCCTCTAGACTCTCCTCAACACCACAAAACTCATGGATCAGCCACTTTCAGATTCCTTGGGGCAAGATGCCTGAAAAACTCGTGGAGGCAACACTTGGAAAGAAGAGGGCAAGGCCTGAAGACAGAAGAGCATGGAAGAGAATTGTGGTGGATGCCATGTTGGCACATTGTCCAAATCCTAATAAGGCAGCCTGTGAGGAAATAGCAAAAGTGATTGTGTCAAAATATCCTTCAACCTTTGCAGACGCAAACGAAGAAGGGGAGCAGATAGGAATAGGTTACTATTCACTTGCAAGACAAATGAAGCAAAGAGTTGAACATGTGAATCGAAACAATGTAAGTGAAAAAGTGCGGAGACCAAGATCATCGACAGAAACTACTGATGGTGATGGCGCAATCATCAAAATGGGACGGTCCAAAGTAGACAGCTACGGATGCATTAACTGGCAGCCCAAAGTTCTCCCAGAAGGAGAGAATATTGAATCTTTAGAAAATAGAAGAAAATACATGGCAGACCTATTCAAGTCTTTCGGCCCCACCGCTGTGGACAGGCCAGATGTTGATGAGTCGATGAGGCTGACATACATGTATCAGCGTCACATGCTAAACTCCTGCCCTCCTCCCAGTATTGATGTGATTGAAGAGCACTGGCCCTTTCTTTTTACCAAAAGGGGGCTTAGCAACCATTTCAAAATTCTCACAGGCATTGATGTCTGTGATCGAGCAGCAGGCGCCCTTCAATCCAAGGGGAAGAGGATCATAAACTTCTTCCAAAGAAAGAATCCGAACCGGGACATCCAGCGTCTTCTTCAAGAGCTTGCTGAAAGCAACACCATGCTGCAGAGCCGGACCGGCATAGCAGCTGTGCTTCTTCTGATGAAGCGCTTTCGGGAGCAAGAGGACTCCATCTTTCTCTTGGCAGATGTAAGTAGGCAGCACATATAGTCTAGTGAATTCCATGATGAGCTTGGGCATTTATATAGCAGGCTAAGTGGTCTCAGAATTATGGAGCCTACTGTATTGTTGTATATATATATTTGAATTTGAATCCTTGTCTTTTTGTGGTCTTTACAGACAAATGCAACAAAGCTATCCATTGAGACAGACATGACCCTGCCTGCCACACCAAGACTCATAATGCTGGGTAAGCAAAGATTTACACATGGTTTTGAGCAATTATCATTGTCACTTTTGAAATATGCCCTTACAAGATATGCAATGTGTATTTGTTATCTTACAGGGAACACAGTCCTTGATGCAACGAAGTGGATGGTGAGCATGGAGGGAAAGGTGGCCTTTGTTTTGGAGGAGCACCTGGGCTTTGCAGATGCTTTGTCTATCTTCTTTGGATGCTTCTATGTTTTTAACATAGAGTATCAGGAGCCTGCCTGTGCAACATTGGAACTTATACAACGGTAAATTACTTGTTTGCTGTAGATTGAAGTTGATCTTTTTCATCGTCTCTGCACTATATTGCATTCAGATGCATATTAATATGTAGCAGGTGTGCCCCCCTCCCATTCATCCTTCTGTCTAGATTCTTCATGAGGATCAATCCAGAGGAAGGTACAAAATGCACAGCCAAAACTGGACTGAGTCGGAAGACAGGAGCAGTGGTGAAGAGGAAGGCAGAGGCTATCAACAGCAACGTGGTGTCCTTCCTAAGGGAGCTGACAGAGTTTGAATGGTCGAGCTTGGACTAGTAGGTGAGTTATTTCATTGTTACCTGTCACCAGACGGCTGTCCCTAATGCCAAATATTACTACATCAAGTTCCTGTTCAAATTGCTTTAGAGGGCAGTTGATGCAACTGTGTGTGTGGGTGTGTGTGTTACAGAGTGAGAGGCACCAAGCGGACTGCTATCAACTGCTGTCCTGAGACCCAGAATGAGACGACTCGCATATAACAGAATAATTAAAGCTGAAAAGCAATTATATGACAACAAAAAATGTGAGTAGAGTTCTATACCATCAGTGAGCTAGTGATTCAGTTCCTGTCCAGCAGAGTAAGACGTTGGTTGAAGGTACTCTGTCCGGCAGAGTGTGTTCAAGTTCCAAGTTTAGAAAAATGTTATTATCAATCTTTATTCAAACAGTCATGACTAATGTTGTTATTAAAGACTTTTCATTAAGAAAAAAAAAAAGGAAAAAAAAAAGGAAAAAAAGAAAAAAAAAAAGAAAAAAAAAAAGGGAAAAAAAAAGGAAAAAGAAAAGGAAGAAAAAAAGGAAAAAAAAAAGGGAAAAAAAAAGAAAAAAAAAGGAAAAAAAAAAAAAAAGACTTCATTAATTCACATGTATTTTCATGCAGAAAAAAATCCCATATAAATGAGCATGCCATTGATGTTTCGGTTTAAAGTAGTGGCAGACTTTGTTTATCAAATTCAAGTGCTCAGTTTGACCTTAAACACTTTGTCCAGGACACGGCCTGTAATGTCTACAGCCTCAATTTGCTAAATGCTAAAATTTGCTGCACTTCACAGCTGTAATGGTTGAAAACTACACAATTTGACTATCTGAGTGTTAAGAACTGTATTTCCGTGTCTTTATATTTATCTGTGAAATTGAAAGTTGTTGGTTTGTAGCGAGGATTTGTCCAGCAGAGGCAGTTCATTGATTGTAGGCACTTTGATGTTTCATGTTGCCTTTTTATATGTTTACAGTTTCAAAAATGTTCAATTTCATATGAATTCAATGTTATTTTAATAAAAAAGGTTGATGTATCTGAATAATTGCCCATTTTCATTTTATTTCCCAGTACATTTTTTAAAAAAATTAAAAAATTGGGTTACGGTAGTGTACTGTTACATTTGGATAAATACAGTAAACAACTGCATTCACACAATTACAGTAACAGGAAAAGTACTGTAAAAGGGGAATACAGTAACACTTAAGTTACTGTAAAAGGGACTACAGTATCAGTACTGTGAATGTAGAATTACAGTATCTTACTGGTCACAGTGTTGCCAGTAGTATACTGTAAAATACCCCATGTAAAGGCTAACAGTGTAGTGCAGAACTGTTCATTGCTGCGAACATCACTTCTTCTTGTACACCAGTCTACTTGTCTATGCAAACCCTCATTGAACAATCAGAGACAATACTTAAAAATGAAGAATTCTGCTCTTCATGGAATAAAGTGTGTGGCCCTGAAAAGGGCCTTTGGCTTTCTAAGTTGAGAGGTGTCGATTGTTCAACCTCCGAATCCGTACAGAGTGCGTCCCTGTCTCTTCAGAGCGTAAACCACGTCCATGGCGGTCACGGTCTTTCTCTTGGCGTGCTCGGTGTAGGTGACGGCGTCACGGATCACGTTCTCCAGGAAGACCTTGAGCACCCCGCGGGTCTCCTCGTAGATCAGACCGGAGATCCGCTTGACTCCGCCACGGCGAGCCAGACGGCGGATAGCGGGCTTGGTGATGCCCTGGATGTTATCACGGAGGACTTTACGGTGACGCTTAGCGCCTCCTTTACCGAGTCCTTTTCCTCCCTTTCCTCTTCCACTCATTTTCGTTAGTCAGATGCGGCACACGATGTGAAGCTGAGTTAGATAGATACGTGGTCCTGGGAAGACAGCTCAGGGCTCTGTTGCCCTTTTCTGTCCATTTTTTTGAGGGGGAGGGCAGAGGAAAGGGAGGCAGAGGACTCAAAAGGATAATGGCATAAAACAGCAACAATGACTTGCAGACATGAGGACCAAGGCACCAAAACACAAATGTTTTATAATCAATGTTTTAAAAATCATAGAGAGAAAAGAAAAGTTGACAGGTGTCTCTGTATAACTAGTGATTCTTTGATTCTTTTTCTTTATTTTCATTATTATTATCATTATTTTAAATATTTGTTTTGTCAGTTTCCTAGTGTTTTTGGAATGTTTTAATCTATTTTATTGTTTTTTTGTTTGTTTTTTGTTTTTTCTTTTAAATTGATAAATAATTAAATAGGTATCTTAAAGGAAAAATCACTGAAAAATTAATAAAAACAAATAAATTGAAAATAAACTAAAGTAGAAAACTTGAGGGGAAACGAGATCAATTTGTCAAGTTGTGTGTGTGTGTGTGTGTGTGTGTGTGTGTGTGTGTGTGTGTGTGTGTGTGTGTGTGTGTGTGTGTGTGTGTGTGTTGTGCGTATGTGCGTGTGTGTGCGTATGTGTGTGTGTGTGTGTGTGTGTGTGTGTGTGTGTGTGTGTGTGTGTGTGTGTGTGTGTGTGTGTGTGTGTGTGTGTGTGTGTATGTTGTGTGAAGCTGAGACAGACTGCTCACAGCTTTGAACACTGCATGAGGACGTGCCAGAGCTCCGAGGCAGCGCCTTTCTTCTTCCTCCCTCCTTTCTTTCGTTCATGTGGATTTCGATGTTTCTGGTAGATCAGCGCCCTCTGCTGAATCAGTTTCTCTTCTGCTGCGTTTGCCCTGATCAAGATGAGCAGAGACGACCACACTACAAGTCGTCCGCATTTACAACCGACCCATCAGTCGACTTTAAAACGTACAAACACCAAGATGGTGAAAACAGAGTAGAATCACAGTAGTAAGGGCATTTTATCCGATATTTGACAAATCTGGGAACTAAATTGTTACCAAGAAATTTCTTCACCTATGTGTTTCTAAAGGGGTCATGTACTAAAAGTTTGAAGTTCAACTCCTGTGGGAAACCTCTCAAAAAACTTCTCAAAGTTGGGGTACTGATAACCGATTTTCAAAAATTCAAAAGTGCTTAAATTGGACTTAAGTGACCTGTGAAGGCTCAAACTAGGGATTTTTCATGATTCTGAGCTGATTGCAAACAATTATTTTTCAGCAAGGCAACCCCCTAGTGAAAAAACTCCCAATAACCCCCACTCACACATACCCTGCAGGGTACACTTAAATTAAAAAACAGCATTTTTTAAAAATGGTAAATAGGCCTAGTTTCTGTTCAATAGTGATTGCTGTAGTTGGTTGACATTCAAGTTAACATTAGCACCAGACATGCTGAAGTCATTTGGGTCCTTTTTCCCTGTTGATCATGGACAGACAAAATATCTACTGCTTTAACATCCGATAAGTATTATCAGCATTTTTTTAATGCGTTCCTTAGAAGTAAGTGATGTTGTTTGTTTCCTTATCTTCACAAGTGTAACGTGTGCATTCTATTAGTTATTTGACTTTCATATATATTTTGTAAGAATGTGTTTCATGTTTGAGTTATATTTTGATGTTTTCAGTAATATTTGGTGTTACTGAGACATATTGATATTACAAAATATTAAATCTATATTTTCATTTTACTTTGCATGCTTTGATAGTCTAAGATTAGGCTATAATTGCAGTACTATGGATGAAGAGGTTACTCCAGCTCTGCTTTATCGTTTCATCTGTGGAGGCCCAGATACACCAGCTGAGAGGCTTATACAAGGAACTCCTAAAGGCTACTCTACTTTTTTGAAACATGTAGAAGCAGTTGGAAATGCTAGGATTTTGGAGCGTATGTAGGGGTATGACCAAGAAGGAAGACTTAGGTACCACAAAAAGTAGAGGTGTCCCAATCCGATATTGATATTGGATATCGGTCCGATATCAGCAAAAAAACAAGTATCAGTAACGTATCGGAATGCATCTAAAATCTCCGATATGAGCAGTTTCTGTTACCCATTGGTTGATAATAAATGGGTCAGTTTTTCCTCATACCTACTGTTGCTGACTACTGTTCTTTGTTTGAATAATATCACTTAAGCCTTTTCTAACATGACAGACATACTACAAAATAAGTAATAAAAGTATTCATGTTTAATGCTGATATCGTATCAGATTAATATCGGTATCGGCCAATACTCAATGCTGCTGTATTGGTAACGTATCAGACGTGAAAATGTAATATCGGGACATCCCTAACAAAAGTGTCAAAATGATTTGTACAACAAGTTTGTCGAGGTCACGAAGAAGTCGGCTAAAGCATCAAAGGCAGAGAAAGAGTCAGCAAAGCTGCAGCGAAGACTCTGAAAAACAGAGACGCTAGCTGATCTTTTCTCATGCCTTCACTGGGTGTGATACGGTTTCTGCTATCGCTGGCCATGGGAAAACAACTCTGTTTGACAGGTATTAATAATATTATGAATAATAATAATAATAATAATAATAATAATAATAATAATAATAATAATAATAACAATATATCATAATGAAATATTTGTATACTAAAAGGTCTGGAACAAACCTGAAGTGCTTTCTTTTGCAGATTTGCAGATTAGAAGCCAGCTGTGTAACTGTCTCTTCATTTTTTCCTCCTATTAATGACAAAGGAACAGATTAAATCTGTCCTGGGAGCTGGCCCACACGGTGACGCGTTTCGTGTCCTCCAATGTGCCCCGCTGTCCATTCTCCTGCTGCAGGGACAGCAGCTCTGACCGTCTCCACTACCGGGTCATTCCAGCACACTTTTCTGCAGTGTCTAGGATCAGTCAGACCAATCAGACGTTTGCCTCGGCTGCAGCACATTTAGAGGCTAGGAGAGGCGCTCATTTGATTGGTGGAAACAGCGCTCGGCTGTGTTAAACCCACTCATGGCTTTTCTCCTCCCTTTCTGGAGGCGTGGAGGCGTGGACGCGCACCTCTGCGCTCCTCTGCGCCTCTCTTGGCACTGCAGGAAACTTGCAAAGTGCGCCGGTCACGCCCTGTCCACACAGCGAAGGCCAGCACAGGGCAGGTGCACCTGCGCTTGCGCCTGGTCTATGAAATTAGAGCCCTAGGTGTTCATGGTTATGAGCCAGTTCCAACTCTAGACCCCATAGCTCCTGAAGAGCTACTCCAGTTCACAAGCTGCAATTGCAATTCTTCTTGCAGTAACCGGCGATGCAGCTGCAAGAAGGCGTCAAGTGCATCTTAGCTTGTATAGTCTGTAAAGGCATTATCTGCAAGAATGCCATTCATGATGGTTTTGATGATGACTCACGTCGACACCTAAAGCATTTCAGAGCATGGATAAGTATTTGCTCTAATTATTGTGCTACTAATTGAAATAAATGCAACTTCATATGTAAATGCAAAGGTGGGTATGTCATTTTTTCCACTAAGGAATGGTTGTGGTGAAAAATAAATGATAGCAATCAACTCAGAATAATGAAAAACCACTTGTTTGACCGTTCACAGGTCACTTAAGTCCAATTTAAGCACTTTTGAATTTTTGAAAATCGGTTATCAGTACCCCAACTTTGAGAAGTTTTTTGAGAGGTTTCCCACAGGAGTTGAATATCAAACTTTTAGTACATGTTATAAGACACCTTTAAAAACACATTGGTGAAGAACTTTCTTGGTAACGATTTAGTTCCCAAATATTCAGATCTTTCCCTTACTACAGCCTCATTCACACATCTGTTGGAAAGATCTGCGAGTGAGAGGAAGTGTGATTTAGAGACAGCAGGGTGGTACGAGCATCTAACAAAATAAGACCATCAAAAAACACTTAATGTTAAAGTGTTTTTTTTTTTTTGCGTGGTTTTGATGATTATGATCACAAGATTGATTAAAACACAATTATACACACTCAAGGATGGATAGCAAACAGTAGAGAAACAATCATTGGATTTGCCATTCTTTATCTCTACCCACCTCAATAACGTGTTACAGCACAACTTCCTCATCAAGAATTTTTTTTTTCTATTTGTTCGATTAATGAAACAGGAAACTCTTGGTGGAACTGGTGGGTGGCTCTGAGAAGGTCTTCAGAATTATATATGTATTTTGTTTAATGTAGCCAATGGTGGATGCTCATATAATGTGGAGATATGTTGATTTTAGATTGTTTGTATCACTGGAGCATTCAAAACCAGGAATTATTTCAGCTCAAGCTCAATGTTGAGGTTTGAGTTGTTCAGAGAGCTCTTCCTGGAGCGATTTTTGAAACTTCTTTGAGCAGTTAATCACTAACTTTTCCTCTTGTGAAGACGGTTAAACTGTTTCCATTGTACAGAGGACTGAATAATCATAAAAACCACAAAACAATAGAACCAACTGCCTTATATTACGTCAGACAAAAAACATTTTTTAACATTTAAAATCAACTTTGTGATCACACTCATGGGAATTCATGAGGACAGTTCAGGTTTACATGGTAAAATTGCATACAAGTAACTTGTAAATATGTGACAAGACAAGTTTATTAAATCGCAAGCAAAAGCGCAATCGCAATATTGTCCACCTAATCGCCAATCGCACCTTTTCCCCAAATCCTGCAGCACTAATCTACAGCCAGGTGATATGGTGATGGCAGACAAGGGCTTCATAATGAGAGATATCTTGCCAGAAGGAGTTTTATTAAATATCTCCTCTTTTCTTGTCAATGGACAGTTCACTCAACAGGAAGTTAATCACAACAAGCAGATCTCAAGTGCCAGAATTCATGTTGAGCGCTCCATCCACAGAATTCATGTTGACCCTTTAGTCAGTAAGCTTCCTGGCCTTTTATTTTTACACCTTTCTGCTCAACTTCTAGGCCTGATCTCAATGTGGATTCTGGGAGCAGACAGAAGGGTGTGAACAGGACCTTTTGGGGCGTTTCTCTCAAGCATAAATGTGTAGCTCAAACTATGTTTGAGGTCTTTCTTCACTTTGACCGCTCGCGTGTTGACTGACTTTTTTCTTTGCAAAGGAAAATAAAACCTTGCTGGCCGGCAGAAGTCTCTATTTCATTCTTCACCAGAAACAGGAAAATTTCCACAACAACCCGGAAATGGGTGAGACGTCACAAATGACATTGGACTTAACAACTGGATCATCAATCACGACAAAGAGCTCAATCTAGTAGGAAAACCTGTTACAGCACACACTGAATACAGAGGCTCTTACAGGAGAAACATAATCATTCAGCAAATGATACACACCTTTTTTCTTTTGCTCATAGCCTCACCTAGAAAAAATAGCATCTTATTAGTTCTGTTCCCACTGAAATATTTCACACTGTATCTTCTTCACCACAGTGCAACCTGTCCAAGTCTCTTCAACCACATATTTATGAAGCGCTCTGCTGCAGGAGGTGTAACACAGCCCAAAGCGTTTCTGACCTGCTGCTTTTTTTTTTTTTCTTCCAATACACATTTAAGTGTATCAACATTTCCCATAGGAAAATATATTAACTACAGATTTTTTAAGGAGAAAATTTATCATGAACAAATACATTTAAGTGTATTAGTGCTCAAGAGACATAAAACCCCCACATGTTCAAACCATTTTAAGAAATATTAACGTGCTGGGGTATGAGTAATTCAAGAATATAGTATATAATGATATAGTATATGATATATAGAAATGTTGTTTAACTGTTCCAGTGGGTGGCCTGCTGCAGGTCAATGTGTAAAAACACTTAGTGAAAACATAGTTACAGAGTAGAAATGAACTTTGCCGTGGGGTGAAATGAGGTGGCTCTCTGAAAAGCTTGAATATGACTGACAGAGCAGTTTTACCTGTTGTTGTTCAGCACCTCGGACAGCGACAGCAACGTTACACTCCCAGAGGAAGAGGACACAGAGGGAGTGAAGAGAAAACTTTCTGTGAACTAAGGGAAATCACAAAAACAAACAGGTAAAAAAACACTGGTTTCCGCTGTTAATGTCAACACAACACCATGCATAAGTTACTGTGTAATGTAAATGAATGAGAGAAACCCAAACATCATGAAGCTGTTTTAACAGCTAAGATAAACAGGATTCCCTTCTCCAGTCAAAACTGAAGCAAACATTTCATGGTGTATCTGACTCCTTGCTTGATGTTTTTCAACAGTTCAAAGTCTACAGTCAGTGAAAGAAAAGCAGGTGTGAGCCACATAGGAAGGATGGTCTCTTTGTTAAGTCAACACAGGATTTATTTCTGTGGCTTAGAAAGTATTTACTGCTCCTTGGACAAAACCTCGTTAGAACATAAAAGAATTCAGTTATTGAAGAAAAAAATCTGCTGTAGTAATAGTTTTCAATTTGAAATTGAAGACTCATTGCAGGAGTTACAAAGCACCACTGTGTGGCAGCATTGGGCTGTTTCGTGGAGCGGTGCTTAGGACGTGTGGAGGAGAGCTCTTTTCTGCCTCCTTAACAGTATTAACTGTTTCTTCAGCGTTGGAGTTAATACCTTTGATTTAACATTTAGTGAAAATAAAATATAAGTAGGCCTGAATTATAGTTTTTCACGATGCCGAAATTTCGTTAATGTTTTTTGTTGCATTTAGAATGTCTTTTAGAGACTTCCTTTTGATTTCCATTTTCTGCGGGATTCGGCTCTTTTGTTGGTGTGGTGGCTCTTAAAAGAGCCGTTGTGTTGTTATTCAGAGGTGCAGACAGTCTAAGCTCTCTCTCCACGGATGCGGCGGGCCAGCTGGATGTCTTTGGGCATGATGGTGACTCTCTTGGCGTGGATGGCGCACAGGTTGGTGTCCTCGAACAGCCCCACCAGGTAAGCCTCGCTGGCCTCCTGCAGAGCCATGACAGCAGAGCTCTGGAAGCGCAGGTCGGTCTTGAAGTCCTGAGCGATTTCTCGGACCAGGCGCTGGAAGGGCAGCTTGCGGATGAGCAGCTCGGTGGATTTCTGGTAGCGGCGGATCTCCCGGAGAGCCACGGTCCCGGGCCTGTAACGGTGAGGCTTCTTGACGCCGCCGGTGGCCGGGGCGCTCTTCCGGGCAGCCTTGGTGGCCAGCTGCTTCCTGGGAGCTTTGCCCCCGGTGGATTTACGGGCGGTCTGCTTGGTTCTTGCCATGCTATCTCCTTTCTCTGATTTGGAGAAATATATGAAGCAGAGCGGAGCCTTGCTGCTCTTAAAGCGGAGGAGCGGCTGTAAAACGGTGACGCTGCTTGAGAGCTCCGGCTGCTGATTGGTGAGAGGCCGCTCCTGGAGCTCAGCCCCGCAGAGGAGGGGGACAGAGCCCCCGCTAAGGCTCTGCTGCTCATTGAAGAGCATGGTGGAGCGGAGCTGAGCTCGGTCCGCCCTCTGCTGCTCTGCTCCAAGCCTCTTTACTGGTTGGTGCACCGGGGAAAAGCGCGCGCTCTCAGCCTATATCAGGGGACTTTGAGGCGTTGAGGACATTTCTCTGGATCCAGGCTGAAGAAGAACCAACCATGAGTGGAAGAGGCAAAACCGGCGGTAAAGCCAGAGCTAAGGCTAAGACCCGTTCATCCCGTGCCGGGCTCCAGTTCCCCGTGGGTCGTGTCCACAGACTGCTGCGTAAGGGAAACTATGCTCAGCGTGTTGGAGCCGGTGCCCCCGTTTACCTGGCGGCTGTGCTGGAGTACCTGACCGCTGAGATCCTGGAGTTGGCTGGAAACGCCGCTCGTGACAACAAGAAGACCCGTATCATCCCCCGTCACCTGCAGCTGGCTGTGCGCAACGACGAGGAGCTCAACAAGCTGCTGGGCGGAGTGACCATCGCTCAGGGCGGCGTGCTGCCCAACATCCAGGCTGTCCTGCTGCCCAAGAAGACCGAGAAGGCCGCCAAGAAGTAAACTCTCATACCTGACTGCAAACAACCCAAAGGCTCTTTTAAGAGCCACACACCTCCACCAGAGAGACCACTTCCTGTCAAGAGTACCATGGAGAAAACTATTATTAACAAAGTAGCAGTCATGGTACCCCTTGAAAGGTACATAATATGGTCGTTAATCATCCATCCCGTAGGCTACCGACACTCGAGCAATAGTGCCTCGATCATTTAAGTGTTCAGCCATCTTCGACCATGTAAGCCAAAAACAAAGTTTTTGTGTGTGTGAGAGGGAGAAGTTTCGACGAGTGGAAGTGAAAAGCTCGCCATTACGCACAGAGATGACTGGGAAAGAATGATTTATCTTGGACAAATGTCCAAATGTGACTCTGTTAGTTGCAGACTGAAAATAACATTAATAAGACTGCCAACTACAATTTACAACATTCATGGGGCATTCTACCGAAAGTGTCCAAATTGCTATTCCCTGACATCGAAAGAGTTAACAAAATGTCTTCAGTCATATATAGTTGCAAAGGTCTTTTCTTATAAACTATTTAAACAAAAACAATAAAATAAGACAGAGAGAACCAAAAAATATATTTGAAAAAATCATCTTTTTTTTTTCTTTAGGATAGGCCTACTTTCTATTGAGCTGTCCCTTGACCAGATCTCTAAAATTCAAGTCATGTAAACAACACCAATTTTTTTTTTTTTTTTTTTTTTTTTTTGAACTACAAAAAAATTTCTACACGTGAGTACACTTAATGGATAAAACGTCTGCCCTCAATATTAAGCTAGAAAACAATATTGAATTGATATTTTTTAAGCTTTCACTGCATTAAATCTTTTAAACTACTTCAGACCTATCTAAAAATATAAAGTTTTATATAACTTTTAACTTTCCTGAGCTCCTGCAGGAACAGACGCCTCTTGGAGAGCTTCCTTCTGTTCCAGGAGGGTTGAATAGATGTGAAGAGGATGAAAGCATTAAAGCAGGAGACGTCAACCATGTGGAAGAACAGGCACACAGGCCAGCGGCATGTCTTCCTGCGGCAGGAGTATGTCCCACATGCAAAAGGTTAAAAAAAAGGGGAAAAGCAATAAATAAATAAATGTGAAAATGTTTTTACACATCCTGATTAAAAAATACAGAAAGAAATAAAGAAAATAGTTTATTGCTATATCACACAATAACATGAAATGAGTAACAGTAAAAAAAAAATTAAAAAAAAGAGTTGTGTAATTACCTGGTCCAGATGGTCGACACCCCCTTTACATCTGTTGTAGTCCAGGATAATTTTCGGTTTTCTGGATCCTGATGCTTCAACCTCTGGCTCTCTGTGTCGTGTGCTCAGGAGGAGGACGTTTATGTTTTTTTTTAGGCACATATGACACGATTGCCTTGTTTTGAGCAAAGGCAAACAAAGATGAGAGAACATGTCTGCCCCTCATTTCAACCAGCTTTTGGTGAAGCTCAGGCTTGTTTGCCCTGGGTTAGGGTTAGGCTAACCCTAACCTAACCCTAACCCTAACCCTAACCCCTAACCCTAACCCTAACCCTAACCTTAACCCTAACCCTAACCCTAACCTAACCCACTGTCCCGACCAGGGCCATCTTGTTTTTCAGAAGCTCCTCAGCCAGGGGGGAGGAGTAAAGAAGTTGTTGGTTGTTACTGTGTAGCCCTGGAGGCCATCCGTGAGCTCCAGCAAAACTCACATCCCCTGTTGACGTTCTGGTGGAGCAGAGCCAGACGTCCCCGTGTAGACCTGGAGCCTCAGCACATACAACATCTTAACATCACAGAGGGCCCAGATCTTTAAGCCATACTTGGCTGACTTCGATGGCATATACTGGCGGAATGAGCAGCGGCCCCTAAATGGGACCAGCTGCTCATCAACACAGATATCCCTCCCTGGGTTGTTCATCATGGGCAGCAGGCTGCTCCACCTGGCCCACAGATCGCGAACTGGGGCCAGCTTTTCTCTCCTATGGCGTTGTGGTCGGGAGAGTTTGTCGTCAAATCTCAGAGCCTGGTTAATTTGCATAAAGCGGTCCTTGGGCGTGGTAGCTGAAAAAATTGCTCTGCCTGTATCATTTTCCCACAAGCTTAAAACGGATTCGTGCAGAGATCTATACAGGCCAGCCAGAATAAGTAGCCCCAAGGAAGCACGCAGCTCAATCATATCCAAATCTTTCCAGCTTTCCACTGACCTTTGGCCCTCCAGGTTGGTATAGCCCAGGACCAGCTGCAGGATGTCTTCTGGGAAAAAGACATCAAAGGCACTCTGAGGATCCCTTATTCTTGCAACAGCAAAAAGCGTTGGCCCTGGGCTCAAAATGGCAGGCAGGTAATATGGCAGGATCTCGTGGTGTGATGGAGACCACAGGTTTGCTCCATTTTTGGATTTCCACTCAGTGCTGGACTGTGCTGCTGCCTCTACCTCCTCTTGGTCGTTGTCCTCTTCCTCTTCTTTGTCCTCCTCCATTACCTCCTCCATCTCCTCCTCTTTCCTTCATCTCTTCATCCTCTGTCTCCTCATCCTTTGTCTCCTCCTTGTCCCTCAAGCTGCCGGGCCCAGGCAGGTACTCCTCCTCTGAAACCTCCTGGCTCCAAGGGGAGTCTGGGCTGCTAAGTTCCTCCTCGGTTTCTTCAGAAGCCTGAAGACATGCTAGCACTGCCTGCCCCAAAGTTAGATGTCGCTTCATGGCTGCTCTTATGGGAAATGACCAGCCAAGCTCTGATTTAGTTAAATACTTGCTTGATCAAAGGATTTTTTTTTTTTGTTAGAAGTTTAATTTTTCTATATATATCAAAGGAAATCATAAGAGATCAAAGGGTAGCCTACACTCCCCAACAGTCAGATGGCATAGAATGCTTTTGCAGGTGCGAAGGATGTTTGTTTTCATTTGTGTGTGTATGTGTGTGTGTTTCATTTGTTGGAGTCCTCAGGCTTCTCAAGACCAGACACAGCACTCCGATACAAGGCACCTTTTTCAGTGTGTGTGTGTGTGTGTGTGTGTGTGTGTGTGTGTGTGTGTGTGTGTGTGTGTGTTTGTGTGTGTGTGTGTGTGTGTGTGTGTGTGTGTGTTTGTTTGTGTGTGTGTGTGTGTGTGTGTGTGTGTGTGTCAGTGTCTGTGTGTGTGTGTGTGTGTGTGTGTGTGTGTGTGTGTGTGTGTGTGTGTGTGTGTGTTTGTGTGTGTGTGTGTGTGTGTGTGTGTGTGTGTCAGTGTCTGTGTGTGTGTGTGTGTGTGTGTGTGTGTGTGTGTGTGTGTGTGTGTGTGTGTGTGTGTGTGTGTGTGTGATACGAATTTGTTTTCATGACATATCAGTACATTTTTATGAAAACACACCTTCAACATGAGGACGCTGGGAAAAATGAGGACATTTTTGATATCCTCATTTTTCAAGACATTCTTGCATTGTAGACACACTTCCTACGCTCTCAGAGAAGCAAACTAAGTACATTTATGATGCCCTATGTTTCTTAAGTATTCTACAGCATTCAAAATCGATCCAACATGCTCCATGACCATAAAACTTGAATGTCCTAAAATATCACAGTCTATGAAATTCAGTGTGTGTGTGTGTGTTTGTCAAGTTTGCTCACTGTCGGCCACGCCAACTAGTGGCCAGTTTTGGAACTTAACACACTTTTCACACACTTTGACTGACGTCACTCAGTGAGTACTCAAATGTCACTAACTCTCACTTACACATTAAAAGAAGGTTTGAATACATTATTAACAGTCCTAAAATAAAGTATATTACCCCTCTGCCCTCTACCCCTTCTTTCTATTGCACAGTTTTGTTGTAGGCTACCTCTTTTTTTATCATATATATATATATATATATATATATATATATATATATATATATATATATATATATATATATATATATATATATAGAGGAATAGAGAGATGGGTTTCAGGCTGAGGGATTTTACAGAGCAGTTATGAAGCCAACAGGATAGAGAAAAAAATAACAATTGAAATAATAATAATAATAATAATAATAATAACACTTCAAAATAAATAGATAAATAAAAAATAAAAAGAGGGTTCGACTTTCTTACGGACCCTGCTCTCCAGTACCCCCGAATAGACCTTACCAGGGAGGCTGAGGAGTGTGCTCCCCCTAAAGTTGGAACACACCCTCCGGTCCCCCTTCTTAAAAAGGGGGACCACCACCCCGGTCTGCCAATCCAGAGGCACTGCCCCTGATGTCCACGCGATGTTGCAAAGTCGTGTTTCCAGTGAGGGTTGGACTCCGCCAGGGCTGCCCTTTGTCACCGATTCTGTTCATAACTTTTATGGACAGAATTTCTAGGTGCAGCCAGGGTGTCAAGGGGGTCCGGTTTGGTGACCTCAGGATTGGGTCACTGCTTTTTGAAGATGATGTGGTCCTGTTGGCTTCATCAAGCCGAAACCTTCAACTCTCTCTGGAGTGGTTCGCAGCCCAGTGTGAAGCGGCTGGGATGAGAATCAGCACCTCCAAATCCGAGTCCATGGTCCTCAGCCGGAAAAGGGTGGAGTGCCCACTCCAGGTCGGGGATGAGATCCTGCCCCAAGTGGAGGAGTTTAAGTATCTCGGGGTCTTGTTCACGAGTGAGGGAAAGATGGAGTGAGAGATCGGCAGGCGGATCAGTGCGGCGTCCACAGTAATGTGGACTCTGCACAGGTCTGTCGTGGTGAAGAGGGAGCTGAGCCGGAGCTGTGTTTAGGTGGACATACTCATTTGGTCTCATCTAGTGTCTGAAGAATGTGTGTAACTCTGTCCTCATATTGTTAAAACATGTGACTGTGCTTGGAAGGGTGTTCTCATTTTGTCTCAACTAGTGTCTGAAGAGTCTGTGTAACTCTGTCCTTATATTGTTAGAACATTTGACAGTGTGTTTAGGTAGATGCCCTTATTTGGTCTCAACTAGTGTCTGAAGAGTGTGGTACT
This sequence comes from Halichoeres trimaculatus, assembly GCF_033239565.1. NCBI lineage: Eukaryota > Metazoa > Chordata > Actinopteri > Labriformes > Labridae > Halichoeres > Halichoeres trimaculatus. The sequence goes on from NW_027437180.1 coordinate 3,723,862, forward strand.
GTGTCCTCATATTGTTAGAACATGTGACAGTATGTTTAGGTGGATGCCCTTATTTGGTCTCAACTAGTGTCTGAAGAGTCTGTGTAACTGTTTCCTCATATTATTAAAACAATTGACAGTGTGTTTAGGTGTACGTCCTTATTTGGTCTCATCTAGTATCTGAAGAGTGTATAACTCTGTAGTCATATTGTGAGAAAAGTGACAGTGTGTTTAGGTGGACGCCCTCATTGATCTCAACTAGTGCCTGAAGAGTTTGTGTATCTGTTACCTCATATTGTTAGAAAATGTGACAGTTTAGTTGAACATCCTCATTTGGTCTCAACTAGTTTCTGATGAGTTTGTGTAACTGTGTCCTCATATTGTAAGAAAATTTGACAGTGCATTTAGGTAGAGCTCGTAATTTGGTCTCAACTAGTGTCTGAAGAGTTATGTGTAACTGTGTCCTCATATTGTAAGACCATGTGACAGTGTGTTTAGGTGGACGTCCTCATTTGGTCTCAACTAGTGTCTGACAAGTGTGTGTAACTGTGTCCTCATATTGTGAGAAATTGTAACAGTTTTTTGAGGTTGACATACTCATTTGGTCTCAACTAGTGTCTGAAGAGTCTGTGTATTCTGTCCTCATATTGTTAGAAAAGTGACTGTGTTTAGGTGGACGTCCTCATTTGGTCTCATCTAGTGTCTGAAGAGTATGTGTATTCTGTCCTTATATTGTTAAAACATGTGACAGTGTGTTTAGGTGGATGTCCTCATTTGGTCACAACTAAAGTCTAAAGAGTATGTGTAACTGTGTCCTCATATTGTTAAAAAATGTGAAAATGTTTTCAAGTGGACGTCCTCATTTTGTCTTGTCTAATGTCTGAAGAATGTATGTAACTGTGTCCTCATATTGTTCAAACATGTGAAAATGTGTTCAAGTGGATGTCCTCATTTGGTGTCAACTAATGTCTGAACAGTCTGTGTAGCTGCTTCCTCATATTGTTAGAAAATGTGACAGTGTGTTAAGGTTGATGTCCTTATTTGGTCTCAACTAGTGTCTGAAGAGTCTGTGTAACTGTGTCCTCATATTGTTAGAACATGTGACAGTGTGTTTAGGTGGATGCCCTCATTTGGTCTCATCTAGTGTCTGAAGAGTCTGTGTTACTTTTTCCTCATATTGATGGAACATTTGACACTGTGTTTAGGTTGACGTCCTCATTTTGTCTCAAATAGTGTCTGAAGAGTCTGTGTAACTCTGTCTTCATATTGTTAGAAAAGTAACAGTGTGTTTAGTTGGATGTCCTCATTTGGTCTCAACTAGTGTCTGAAGAGTGTGTTACTGTGTCCTCATATTGTTAGAACATGTGACAGTATGTTTAGGTGGATGCCCTTATTTGGTCTCAACTAGTGTCTGAAGAGTCTGTGTAACTGTTTCCTCATATTATTAAAACAATTGACAGTGTGTTTAGGTGTACGTCCTTATTTGGTCTCATCTAGTATCTGAAGAGTGTATAACTCTGTAGTCATATTGTGAGAAAAGTGACAGTGTGTTTAGGTGGACGCCCTCATTGGTCTCAACTAGTGCCTGAAGAGTTTGTGTATCTGTTACCTCATATTGTTAGAAAATGTGACAGTTTAGTTGAACATCCTCATTTGGTCTCAACTAGTTTCTGATGAGTTTGTGTAACTGTGTCCTCATATTGTAAGAAAAATTGACAGTGCATTTAGGTAGACCTCGTAATTTGGTCTCAACTAGTGTCTGAAGAGTTATGTGTAACTGTGTCCTCATATTGTAAGACCATGTGACAGTGTGTTTAGGTGGACGTCCTCATTTGGTCTCAACTAGTGTCTGACAAGTGTGTGTAACTGTGTCCTCATATTGTGAGAAATTGTAACAGTTTTTTGAGGTTGACATACTCATTTGGTCTCAACTAGTGTCTGAAGAGTCTGTGTATTCTGTCCTCATATTGTTAGAAAAGTGACTGTGTTTAGGTGGACGTCCTCATTTGGTCTCATCTAGTGTCTGAAGAGTATGTGTATTCTGTCCTTATATTGTTAAAACATGTGACAGTGTGTTTAGGTGGATGTCCTCATTTGGTCACAACTAAAGTCTAAAGAGTATGTGTAACTGTGTCCTCATATTGTTAAAAAATGTGACAATGTTTTCAAGTGGACGTCCTCATTTTGTCTTGTCTAATGTCTGAAGAATGTATGTAACTGTGTCCTCATATTGTTCAAACATGTGAAAATGTGTTCAAGTGGATGTCCTCATTTGGTGTCAACTAATGTCTGAACAGTCTGTGTAGCTGCTTCCTCATATTGTTAGAAAATGTGACAGTGTGTTAAGGTTGATGTCCTTATTTGGTCTCAACTAGTGTCTGAAGAGTCTGTGTAACTGTGTCCTCATATTGTTAGAACATGTGACAGTGTGTTTAGGTGGATGCACTCATTTGGTCTCATCTAGTGTCTGAAGAGTCTGTGTTACTTTTTCCTCATATTGATGGAACAATTGACACTGTGTCTAGGTTGACGTCCTCATTTTGTCTCAACTAGTGTCTGAAGAGTCTGTGTAACTCTGTCTTCATATTGTTAGAAAAGTAACAGTGTGTTTAGTTGGATGTCCTCATTTGGTCTCAACTAGTGTCTGAAGAGTGTGTTACTGTGTCCTCATATTGTTAGAACATGTGACAGTATGTTTAGGTGGATGCCCTTATTTGGTCTCAACTAGTGTCTGAAGAGTCTGTGTAACTGTTTCCTCATATTATTAAAACATTTGACAGTGTGTTTAGGTGTACGTCCTTATTTGGTCTCATCTAGTATCTGAAGAGTGTATAACTCTGTAGTCAAATTGTGAGAAAAGTGACAGTGTGTTTAGGTGGACGTCCTCATTGGTCTCAACTAGTGCCTGAAGAGTTTGTGTATTTGTTACCTCATATTGTTAGAAAATGTGACGGTGTGTTTAGTTGAACATCCTCATTTGGTCTCAACTAGTTTCTGATGAGTTTGTGTAACTGTGTCCTCATATTGTAAGAAAATTTGACAGTGCATTTAGGTAGACCTCGTAATTTGGTCTCAACTAGTGTCTGAAGAGTTATGTGTAACTGTGTCCTCATATTGTTAGACCATGTGACAGTGTGTTTAGGTGGATGTCCTCATTTGGTCTCAACTAGTGTCTGACAAGTGTGTGTAACTGTGTCCTCATATTGTTAGAAATTGTAACAGTTTGTTGAGGTTGACATACTCATTTGGTCTCAACTAGTATCTGAAGAGTCTGTGTATTCTGTCCTCATATTGTTAGAAAAGTGACTGTGTTTAGGTGGACGTCCTCATTTGGTCTCATCTAGTGTCTGAAGAGTATGTGTATTCTGTCCTCATATTGTTAAAACATGTAACAGTGTGTTAAGGTGGATGTCCTCATTTGATCACAACTAAAGTCTAAAGAGTATGTGTAACTGTGTCCTAATATTGTTAGAAAATGTGACAATGTTTTTAAGTGGACGTCCTCATTTTGTCTCGTCTAATGTCGGAAGAATGTATGTAACTGTGTCCTCATATTGTTCAAACATGTGAAAATGTGTTCAAGTGGATGTCCTCATTTGGTGTCAACTAATGTCTGAACAGTCTGTGTAGCTGTGTCCTCATATTGTTAGAAAATGTGACAGTGTGTTTACGTGGTTGTCCTCCTTTGGTCTCAACTAGTGTCTGAAGAGTCTGTGTAGCTGTTTCCTCATATTGTTAAAACATTTGGCAGTGTGTTTAGGTTGACGTCCTTATTTGGTCTCAACTAGTGTCTGAAAAGGGTGTGTCACTGTGTCCTTTTATTGTTAGAACATGTGACAGTTCGTTAAGGTAGAAGTCCTCATTTGGTCTCATCTAGTGTCTGAAGAGTCTGTGTTACTTTTTCCTCATATTGATGGAACATTTGACACTGTGTTTAGGTTGACGTCCTCATTTCGTCTCAACTTGTGTCTGAAGAGTGAATGTAACTGTGTCCTCAAATTGTACAAAAATCTGACAGAGTGTTTAGGTGCATGTCAACTAGTGTCTGAAGAGTGTGTGTAACTGAGTCCTTATTTTGTTAAAACATTTGACAATGTGTTAAGTTTGACATCCTCATTTGGTCTCAACTAGTGTCTGAAATGTCTGTGAAACTCTTTTTTCATATTATTACAAAAGTGACAGTGTGTAAAAGTCTGTGTAACTCTGTCCTCATATTGTTAGACAATGTGAGAGTGTTTTTAGTTGGATGTCCCCATTTGGTCTCAACTAGTGTTTGAAGAGGGTGTGCAACTGTGTCCTCTTATTGTTAGAACATGTGACAATGTGTTTAGATGGACGTCCTTATTTTTCTCAACTAGTGTCTGAAGAGTGTGAGTAACTGTGGCCTCAAATTGTTCGAAAATCTGACAGTGTGTTTAGGTGGATGTCCATATTTGGTCTCATCTAGTGTCTGAAGAGTGTGTGCGACTATGTCTTAATATTGTTAGAACACCTTATAATTGTTTCATAGCTAAAACTACAAAGTCCTAGTGGTTAAAGGCACTTTAAAAGTCCCAATAGTAATAAAAGGAAGTCAATCCTTGGTTCTTGTGGAAAGACATGCCTTATCCTCTGCAGCACCTCTTCAGCCCTCTTTGCGTCTCTTTAACTTCTCTGCTACGCTACTCTTTAAGGAGGAGGAACTGAGTTATGGGCCCATGTGTCCTGACACACACACACTCCAGTAAGCAAAGGTTCAACCCCTTTCCTTAGCTTTATAATGAGAGTTTTATCATTCTCTTTACAGTTCCCGGTAGTCCTTTGCGTCCCTCACCCACGTGTTGTCCCGGCCCACATCTTTAGTAATAAAACCGTACAGCAAGCAAAATCACACACACACACACACACACACACACACACACACACACACACACACACACACACACACACACACACACACACACACACACACACACGTCGACTTGGCTCAGGCTTGATAACTTTCCTTTGCTTATCTGTATTTTGGTGTTTTATCAATCCTTCTCCATAGTAGACTAATCTATGGTAGGTTATAATTAGGTTATAATAGTAGGTCAATCCTGGTCCATGAAGATATAACCAACACATCCAGGCGTCTTCCGTATTGATCCTTTTTCTTTCTCAAGGGTCCTTTCTGTGTAGCCCGGTCTGACCTGTTTCTTGTGCTTCCCTGTCGCACCTGCCTCTCTTAAAGTCTCTGCTCCTTTCTGCCAGCTACACATTGCAGAGTCAGGTCCAGTCAGCATCAGCTGTCAGTCATTGCCTTGATTACGTGTATAGGAGGTCCTATCAGATAAATTTAATAACACTTAAACCACACTTTTAAACCACAAGTTATAAAAATTAGTGCATAATTAATAAAAACTCACTGTGACACATTGAGAAATGGGTATGGTGTTGTTTGGCAGTTTTTGTTTGGAGAGGTGTGATAGCACAATAGCTAGGTACTTGCCTGCTTTTGAGCAGTACCATGTGGTACTACTGTGCTAATGCTCCATACAGTGTCTTTCAAAGGCTCAAGAACTGAGATTTCTGATGACTCAAGCCGTGCACTTGACTCAACAATGCTGGGTAACATGGACATTTCTGCCTCACCCACCCTGGACAACATGGACACTCTTTGCTCACCCACCCCAGACAACATGAGGGACACTCCTTGCTCACCCACCCTGGACAACATGAGGGACACTCTTTGCTCACCCACCCTGGACAACATGAGGGACACTCCTTGCTCACCCACCCTGGACAACATGAGGGACACTCTTTGCTCACCCACCCTGGACAACATGAGGGTACTCTTTGCTCACCCACCCTGGACTACATGAGGGACACTCCAAAAAAAAACTGGCATCAGTCAACAAAGAAATGGTAGAATATTAAAAGCACCCCAAAAAAATTTGTTGTGATTAATTATGATAAAAAAAGATGCATTCTTCTTGTGCATGGCAGTATATGGGCATGTGCTTTTATCATAATACATATTGTTACTCATTCCTCTAGATTCCCAGAGAAACTTAGTACTCAAGGTTTCATCAACATCCTCTAATGGAACGGTTTTGTTTAGAGCTAGGTGATGGTACTTATATACTTATATAGCTCTTTTCAAGTCTTTCACCCAATCACACCACATTCACACACTGGTTGTGGTCTGGTTCTATGGCATGAGCCATCAGTCATATTTAATCCATTCACTCAAACTCCACTGAAAACCAGTGTATCCTAATCTGCATTGTTGACTTTAGTAAAGCCTTTGTTTGAGTTTTAAGAGATTTTCTTTTTTCCCACTTATTACAGCTAGGAAGGGGAGAAGCAGGTGGACCATTGAGGAGGTGAAGGCAGTTGAAAGGCACATGTCACATTTCATCACAAGTTTTAAAGTACCAGGTAAAAGTGACTGTGAATCCTGCCTCGAGGCTGAGGCATGGGCTCTGAAAAACAGAGATTGGGCTGCCATCAAGTTCTACATTCACAACAGAATCATATCATTAAGAAGGAAGATGAATAGATAAAACTAAATAAAGGAAAAAATGTGGCCCAGGTTGAGTTCATATAAGATTTATTTATTTTTTTTGCTCTATTTTGTTGTTGCCATTTCTAGATTTCTATGTTGCTCTGTGCTGCAAAATGCTTGGAATAATCAGCACGTTTTTTTTCCCCTTCAATCCCCATTCTCCTGGTTCAGTTTCATCCAGTGAGAAGGTTTCAAATAAACCGTTCTTTGGAATTGTTACATCCAGGCATATACACAACATTCTTTTAACTGTGTTGTTTGGCTGTTATTTTGCCTTCCAAGTTTAAAATGGGTTCTAGTCAGTCAGTACATCTGAGTTACTGGCTTGAAGGAAACAAAGCTAGGTTTGAATATTTTGTGGTCTACATATGTAAATGTACATATGCTAACAATTAAAAATTCAAAAAGGCAGAAAGTCATTCAAGTTTTTATTTGCATCAACGAATACCTCAACTGGTATAAATGCAATACAATTATAACATTTTAAAAGTAAACTGACCACATTTTTAGCTGTCAACTTAAAAGTTGCCTCATTCAGGTCAGTTTTACCAAGTTTAGTCAGGCAACTCACTATTTAATTGTTTATTGTAGCAGCAAGCAGATGTATGTTTGGTGCCCAGGCTCCGGCCCCATCACTCCTCACAGTTAAGTTGATAAACACAATCCCTGAGCCTGCAGGTGGATGCTGGGATGGTGGTGGGAATGAAAGAACATGCAGCAGTACAAATGCAGGGCAGCAGAGACATTGACAGGTAGAGGGAGAGATGGGACATTCCCAGATGAAATAGACCACCAAATTAAGAGACAAAGGATGTAATTGGAAGATGGTTATGAAGAGTGGGACACAGGATATGTGCATAGCAGTGCAACTTGAGTTGTCTGCCTGAACTAGCTCACAGGCTTCGCTCCATTTGTGTTAATTGGAACATCAAAAAAATCTTTTAGAGTTAATGTATGCCTATTAGTTGGATATTTCACACATGTAGCAGAAGCCTAGTTAAAGAAATACTCTACTTTTACTAGTCTTTAGAAGTCCTGTACACCTGAAAAATGTATGTGTCCAGGGGTTTCAAATTTGACATAAACCTGAAATATCTGTGTGTGATGGTTTGTCTCTTATATGTCACAAAAACATGACGGTGTCCTCAAAAGTAGCAGAACAGTCAGGCTTGACCAAAATATTGCTCTAGCCAAAATCTCAACATATACTTATTCCTGGGGTCAAAGAAAGTAAAGCTTTTGGTCCCCAGGTCTCTAGGAGCTTGGCAAAGGCGTGTCCTCATTTTTCACAGATTTGTCAAACGTCCTGATATATGCTATAAACACGTGTTTGTGTGTGTTTGATGTGCTAAAGTTCTCAGCTTTCTGTGGATGTATGTATGTATGTGTGTGTGTGTGTGTGTGTGTGTGTGTGTGTGTGTGTGTGTGTGTGTGTGTGTGTGTTTCATTTGTTGGAGTCCTCAGGCTTCTCAAGACCAGACACAGCAGTTCTGTGTTTATGTGCTTGTTTGTGTGTGTGTGTGTGTGTGTGTGTGTGTGTGTGTGTGTGTGTGTGTGTGTGTGTGTGAGTGTGTGTGTGTGTGTGTGTGTGTGTGTGTGTGTGTGTGTGTGTGTGTGTGTGTGTGTTTGTGTGTGTGTTTGTGTTTGTGTGTATGTTGCTACAGCCTATAGCTCACTGAGGAGCATGTTTCTGAGGTTGATTTTAGCAGCATTGAGGACTGAGAGTCAGTTCTATTTCATATAGGCTTCGCCCTTTAAGGCTATCTCTAGTGGGTTCACCCTCGTGTGTCAGCGCAGCACTGAAAAACCTTAGTCCACGCCCACCCACGTGATGAGCCTCCCGTGTTACCTGCCTATAAATAGCCGCGGGTTCATACAATCTGCTCCCTCTTTTTCTTCAGCCTCATGAAGCAGCAGTAGAAGAACAACAGCAGCAGCAGGTATAGCGTTGTCGGAGACCGTCCGAGTCCTGCCCTTGCCCGGAGCACGCCGTGCAAGCGCTGACTTTGCCCGAGAAGTGCCTGTACTGCAAGCTGTTATCCCCAGTGGAGAAGCGGCATCGGGTGGATTTTTTCACAGACGCTGCTGAGGATGATTTCACTGTCGCCGACACTTGCAGTCTGGAGGAAGCCATCAACCTACTCACAGGGCCGGGATGAAGTCGGCCCTGAGGAGGAACTGTCAGTCTCACTCCAGCTGGAGGAGACTGACTTCGAGGATGAGCACGTGGGGGCTCGCTCAGGTTTTGCTGGGGTCCCCCTGTGGTCGACCACCTCTCTGCTGGTCATCGGAGCACTCGTCCAGGAGTTTCCCGGCATCATCGAGAGGGCAGCAGCATACAAAGTTCTCTCCGTGCCTGCAGCTCCGGCTCTGGCTGAACTTGATGATATGGCGGGCTGTTTTTGCAGCAGCGCACATGGCCCGCCATTAGCCCACCTGGCCACGTTTTCCTGCTCACAACCTTGACGCTGAGGAGTGCAGACGTGCCTCTGCTTGCTCCTGCTGCTTACTGCTTTGCTTTGCTTTTAAATCATTCTACTTTTTCTACAAGTCTTGGATATGATTTTATTCTCTTTCTTTAATTGAACCAAGACTTTTTAAATCATTTTATGTTTTTTTTACAACTTATCTGACGAGCCTGCGACTACAATCTTCTCAACATGCTGGAAGTGGAGTCTCCCTGTGAAAGCTGTCGGATGTATCAACAGGAAATCTATGCACTAAAAGAAAAGATTTTTGCCCTGGAAACTGAAAAAGGACTTCATGAAACACTCCCAGTGGAACCCAGTGGTAAGAAGTCCACTTTTACTTTCAAAGGAAAGGGGGAAAAAACGACTACCTTCAATGTAAAGCTAAATGATACCGTGTCTTTTCCGAGACTCTGCAGAGACATTTATGATGGACTTGGTGCTAAGCCAAAGCGAAGTCAAAATGTTGGTATCAATGGAAGATGTGCAGCATCACCCGTAAAGTTAACAAACAGATTTTTACCACTGTCAGAGCCAAATGTAATGGACTACAACAAACAGAGAGCAAAGGGCAAAATTCCTGTGCATAACAGTAACCATGAAGCCAGTACAAAGCAGCAGACGGACAGAAAAACTGTGCCACAAGTCAAGGTCAAAGATACCCTTGTGCTTGGAGACGGAGCCATATCTGATATAAGCATGAACAGAATGGTTACTTGCAGCTATCCCAGTGCCACTGTCTCTGACATCACTAAACTCCTACCCAAGGTACTGGCAAAACACCAAGGAGTGAAACGGCTGATTGTTCACGCAGGTGCAGTGGACGTCAGGAAGGATCAGTCTGAAATCTTAAAGAAAGACTTTGATGAGCTATTTGAGAGTCTTGATAAACTGGAAATAACAACGTTTATCAGTGGACCTCTCCCAAATATTGACAGGAGGATAAACAAATTCAGCCGGCTGCTTCAATTAAACACATGGCTGTCTGGAGTCTGTGAGTCCAGGGGACAGCATTTCATTGAAAACTTTAACCTTTTCTGGCAAAGAGACGATCTGTTTAAAGGAAAAGGCCCACACCTGAACAGAGGTGGAGTGAGTCGACTGACGGATAATCTTCTCCATGCTCTGCGGCATCATAAAAGGCCGAGACCTGGCCCTGTGCTCCCAGAAAAGGAAAGGAGTGAGAAAAGAGCTCCTGCCTTGCCACCCAAGGACCCAGCAAAAGACTCAGCCACAGCAGCACCTCCAGCATCCAGAAAACAGGATTCAGACGCAGCGGGACCTCCACTGCACTCACCACAGCCTTCACCACGGCCCTCAACACGGCCCTCACCAAAGCCTTCATCGGGGTCCTCAACACGGCCCTCACCAAAGCCTTCATCGAGGTCCTCAACACGGCCCTCACCAAAGCCTTCATCAAGGTCCTCAACACGGCCCTCACCAAAGCCTTCATCGAGGTCCTCAACACGGCCCTCACCAAAGCCTTCATCGAGGTCCTCAACAGGGTCCTCACCAAAGCCTTCATCGGGGTCCTCAACAGGGTCCTCACCAAAGCCTTCATCGGGGTCCTCAACACGGCCCTCACCAAAGCCTTCATCGAGGTCCTCAACACGGCCCTCACCAAAGCCTTCATCAAGGTCCTCAACACGGCCCTCACCAAAGCCTTCATCGAGGTCCTCAACACGGCCCTCACCAAAGCCTTCATCGAGGTCCTCAACAGGGCCCTCACCACAGCTTTCACCACAGCCCTCACCACAGGCCTGGGACCCGCCTGCTGCATCTACACCCTCCGGAGACGCTTCGCTGTCGTTCTTGTCTCCACCCTCACCCATGAGACTACCTGATCACCTTGAAAGCTTGGTGAAATCAGGGATTAAAATGGTTCCCCTCACGCCAGATGTGACAAGGTCAAGGATTTTATGCTCCAAAAAGAATCCAGCCCCCCTCCCACCCCGGGCTACTCCACCAACCAAAGCCCCCCCAGCTCGGCCCCCACCATCGGTGCCCACAGCTGTTATCACCAGCAGCGTCACTGCTGTTGTCTAGGACACTGAAGGCCTCTGTGTTGCTCTATCCCATATCAACCAGAGGCCCAGGGAGGAAGTGTTGTCTTCTTCAGCCATAACAATCATCAAACCCCGCAGATTAGAAAAGAGAGGGACAGTCAGACTGTCCCATCAGAGAAATCTAATCCATATCCCTTGTAAGAACACAGCGCCCACTTCAACCTTAGTTAATCTTAAACATGCAGTACTCAATGTCAGATCTTTAAATAACAAATCACTTTTAATTAATAATTTTATTTCCTCTTATGATCTTGATTTTATGTTTTTAACTGAGACATGGCTTGACAAAAACACAGCTAAAGCAGTCCTGATTGAGTCTAGTCCACCTCATTTCAGTTTTGTGTCTGAAACACGACAAAACCAGAGGGGTGGGGGAGTCTGTGCCATATTCAGGGACAATATACTCACCCGCAAGTTGTGGTTTGGAGTTTTTTCATCATTTGAGTATGTGTCATTCAAAATGGAGCTAAAACAGTCTTCCATACTTTATATCACCATCTACAAACCACCTCAGAGTTGTTTTATTGATGATTTTACCGAATTTCTTTCAGTTGTGTGCACTGATTTCGACTGTTTGGTCGTAACAGGGGACTTGAATGTGCACCTGGATGTAGCCCATGACAAACAAGCCAGAGAACTCACTGCTGTCCTTGAGACGTTTGGTTTAACTCAGCATGTAACTGAACCCACCCACAGCAGAGGACACACTTTGGATGTGGTCATTACTAAGAATGTTTTCATTTCAAAAGTGGATGTTGTCGATGTTGCTCTGTCTGATCATTTCTGTGTTTTCTTTGACCTGTCTGTTACACCCAAACCAGCATTTGGGTCTGCAGTCATTAAGAGGAGACTCATAAATGACAGCACAGGGACACAGTTCAAGGAAATGATTCAGTTTGATGATGCCCTATGTTCTAATGTTGATGACCTGTTGAGCTCTTACACGTCAAGTGTTTTAAATGTTTTGGATACCATTGCTCCTGTCAAGGTTAGAATGGTTAAAGATATGCAAAAGGCGCCATGGAGAAAAGAAGACTCAGTCAGGGCACAGAAAAGGGAGTGCCGTAGAGCTGAGCGGAAATGGCGCAAGTCAAAGCTCCAGGTTCATTATGAGATCTACAAAGAAAAGTTATGTGTGTTTAACCAGACTTTACGTAGAACAAGAGAAAACTATTTTTCTCAAATCATCAAAAGCTACAGTAACAACTCTCGTGTCCTGTTTGCTACAGTCAACAGATTAACAAATCCTCCAGCTTCACTGCCCCCAGAACTCATTTCTACATCCAAATGCAATGAGTTCGCAATATTCTTTAACGACAAAGTTCAAGCCATTAAAAGTACAATAATTCCATCAATACAAGGAACTACTCTGCAGCCACTTAGACACCCAGAGCTGACACATTTCTCATTAGTAACTAACAAAACAGTTGAAGAGATCATCTGCAATCTGAGTCCATCAACGTGCTGCCTTGACGAGTTACCCACTAGATTTCTAAAGTCTGTGTTAAGCAGTTTGTTACCACAACTCACTCATCTGGTCAACATCTCCCTTCAGACTGGAACATTTCCAAAGGCCTTAAAAACTGCTGTCATTAAGCCTCTCCTAAAGAAGAGTAGTCTTGATGCCACAGTACTGAATAACTACCGGCCTGTATCAAACCTGCCATTCTTAGGCAAAGTCCTAGAAAAAGTTGTATACCAACAGCTTACTGACTTTCTCCTGCATAACAATGTGTTTGATACCTTCCAATCAGGCTTTAGGCCCCACCACAGCACTGAGACAGCTCTGGTCAAGGTGACAAATGATATCCGCCTGAACACAGACGCAGGCAAAGTCTCAGTCTTAGTTTTGCTGGATCTGAGCGCTGCCTTTGACACTGTTGACCATGTGATCTTATTACAGAGGTTAGAAAACTGGGTGGGAATATCTGGTACTGCTTTAAACTGGTTCAAGTCTTATCTCGAGGGCAGGACTTTCTTTGTTGAAATTGGTAACTGTGTCTCAGACCAAATGGCCCTGACCTGTGGTGTTCCCCAGGGTTCAATCCTGGGACCCCTATTGTTTAATTTGTACATGCTCCCATTGGGTCAGCTAATACGCAGCTGTAATGTGTCCTACCACAGCTATGCTGATGACACTCAGATCTATGTGTCAGTGACGGCAGGCGAACATGGGCCTGTAGATTCACTCTGTCGCTGCGTTGAACAGATCAGTATGTGGATGCAGAACAATTTCCTCCAGCTGAACTCAGACAAAACTGAAACCATTGTCTGTGGCCCACAGAAACAAAGAGAAAGGGTTATCAGTCACCTTCAGACTCTCTCTAAATGTGAGTAACCAGGTTAGAAATCTAGGGGTGATATTGGACTCAGACCTGAACTTTAACAGCCACATCAAATCAATAACATCAGCTGCTTTTTACCATCTCAAAAACATTGCGAGGATTAAAGGAATAGTGTCTAAACCTGACTTAGAGAGACTGATCCACGCATTTGTCTCCAGCAGGTTAGATTACTGTAACGGCCTGCTCACTGGACTCTCAAAACGAGCTGTAAGACAGCTGCAGTACATCCAGAATGCTGCTGCTCGGGTCCTGACCAGAACCAGGAAATACGACCATATAAGTCCAGTGCTCAGGTCTCTGCACTGGCTTCCTGTGGCTCAGAGAATAGACTTTAAAACAGCTCTGCTTGTTTACAAGTCCCTTCATGGTCTAGCACCAAAGTACATCTTGGACATGCTCGAACCATATGAACCAACTCGGTCTCTGAGAACCTCAGGGAGGGGTCTCCTGCTGGTGCCCAGAGTCAGGACTAAACACGGTGAGGCTTCATTCCAGTTTTATGCCCCCAAAATCTGGAACAGTCTGCCAGAAGATGTGAGACAGGCCTCAACTCTGACAATGTTCAAAGCCCGGCTGAAAACAGTTCTGTTCAGCATAGCATACAACAACTGAAAGGATTTTATCTGCACTCTCCTCTTCTAATTTAATTAATCATTTTTAATGTTTTATGGTGTGATTTTATGCAATGATTTTATTTTGCCTATTGTGATTTTATTTTATGTTAGCTGTAAAGCACTTTGAATTGCCTTGTGTATGAATTGTGCTCTACAAATAAACTTGCCTTGCCTTGCCTTGCCTATTATCCCTTACCAGTCCGGGTCCGTGACTGAACCAAGGAAGCTTCAGGCACCGGTGGCTACATAAGCTCCCATCACTAGAGTCGAGGGGCTCACGGATGAGGGCTTCCCGCCTGTTCCTCCATTAGATCCAGGCCTGGCGGCTGTCTTCAGGGTTCGACCGAACCTAATTTGCGGCCAACGACAGGCCCTCCCCTCTCCCCGGGCCCAGATCACAGATCATTTTCACGGACAGGTCCCACCAGTGTGCCAGCCAGGCGTCAGCAGCAACTAACAACATCACTCTGCTGGCGTACTCCATTACGCAGACAGCAGCGGAGCCTGAGTAGCTGACTGAACGAGCAGAGGAGCTTAGCAAGGCAGCGAGCGCGATCATCCCGCTCTGCGCCTCCGTAGTGATGGCATCAGCCCGCGTCATGGCCTCGCAGCACCAGATACACCGCAACATGTGGCTCGGTCTGTCCATCTCGATCCCTGGGCAAGTTAAGAAGGAGCTGCTGGAGGGCCCCACCTCCGCTGATGCGCTGTTCGGCCAGCATCTGCATTCTCTTGTTGAGCACATGCAGAAGACGTCAGAGGAACAGAAGATCTGGAGGCATGTGGCCGGCTCTCAGCGCCCAGCGGGTCGCTTGGTCACTCTCAGCGTTTATTTGTGCATCATAGAGAGCACTCGCAGGGGCGCCCTCTCTCTGCTCAGCGCCTGTCACATTGGTTGTGTGAGGCTATTTCACAGACTTATGTTTCATCTGGAGCGCATCAGAGCACTCTACGAGAGGAATTTCCTCCTCTGTGGCTTTGCACAGTGGGATGTCAGTGGAAGATATCTGCGCTGCAGCATCTTGGTCTTCCTCATGTTCATTTGTTTGGTTTTGAGGGACGTCTCCCTCTTCTCTATGTCCCACTCTGTGCTAGGAATCCTATCAGAGTGATAGTTAAGGACATGAATGGATTCATTCTGGTCTTGGATGAGACAGATGTGTTATTGGGTCTGTTCTGGTCATTGTTTGACTGTTACAATGCGTAACGGTCGTCTTCTCTGCTTTTCAGCAACAGACCAGCAGAGTCAGCCCTTATGGATCATGAATATTCATTATCTGGAGGCTGATAAGGAACACATCATCAGGCAGTTGGCTTTGCGCAGTTTGCGTATACAGGGCACAGGAGTTCACATGATACAGAATTCTGTGAATGGACTTGACTGGACCTGAGTTTATTGGAAGCTTTGATGTTGGGACTTTTGGATGAGGACCCAGTGAGGCATTGACTACATCCTGCTTCGCCTTTAACCCACTAGTGATAGCCTTAAAGGGCGAAGCCTATACTCATAGAATCTGGAGTTACAATACGTAACTATTGTTTGCTATCCATCATTGAGTGTGTATAATTGTGTTATTTTAATACTTTTTGAGCAGCAGATCATAAACATCAAAACCACGCAAAAAAAAAAATCACTTTAGCATTAAGTGTTTTTTGATCTTATTTTGTTAGATACTCCTTCCCATACCACCGTGCTGTCTTTAAATCACACATCCTCTCACTCGCAGATCTTCTATCAGATGTGTGTATGAGGCTGTGATTCTACTCTGTTTTCACCATCTTGGTGTTTGTGTGCTTTAAAGTTGACTGATGGATCGCTTGTAAAGGATGCGGACTTGTTGTCGTGTGGTCGTCTCTGCTCATCTTGATCAGGGCAAACGCAGCAGAAGAGAAACTGATTCAGCAGAGGGCGCTGATCTACCAGGAACATCGAAATCCACACAGACGACAGAAAGGAGAGGAGGAAGAAAAGCGCTGCCTCGGAGCTCTGGCACGTCCTCATGCAGTGTTTAATGCAGCGAGCAGCGTGTCTCAGTTCCACATCGTACGCTACAGCTAACTACTGAAAATGAGTGGAAGAGGAAAGGGAGGAAACTATCATATTAATTAACCTATTAATTAATTACCTATTATTAACATCGGAGATGGAGACAGTGAGGCTGAGGATATCAGTGATAGCGGTGAAGAGGTTTCTGACAGCGACGGAGAATCCCCGGAGCACTACGAGAGCGCCAGCGAGAGCGAAACTTCCTGTTGTTCCCCTGCCCATGGAGGACCACAGACCAGCTCCCCTCTGACCTCCCTGGGAGAACTGGAGGTGTTGAGCCTCCCGTCGTCCTCCAGCTCAGCTTCGTCCTCTCCCCCGGATCCTGTCCCAGTTAGAAGAAAGAAGCGCCCGGCCTCTGCTGCAGATCATGGGAGAGAGAAACGTTAGTTACGTATTGTAACTCCAGATTCTATGAGTATAGGCGCAGCCCTTTAAGGCTATCGCTAGTGGGTTCACCCTCGCGCGTCAGCGCAGCACTGAAAAAACTTAGTCCACGCCCACCCACGTGATGGGCCTCCCGCGCTACTTGCCTATAAATGGCCGCGGGTTCATACAATCTGCTCCCGATAACAGCCTTTTTCTTCAGCTGATAAGGGGAACCAGTGAGGCCCATAGCTTAAAGGGCTGCGCCTATACTCATAGAATCTGGAGTTACAATACGTAACTAACGTTCTATTTCGTATAGGCTTCGCCCTTTAAGGCTATCGCTAGTGGGTTAAAGGCGAAGCAGGATGTAGTCAATGCCTCACTGGGTCCTCATCCGAAAAACCCAGCAACAAAGCTTCCAATAAACTCAGGTCTGCACACAAGCTCATTCACAGAATCCTGTATCATGTGAACTCCTGTGCCCTGTATGCGCAAAACGTGCGCAAAAACCACTTCCTGATGATGTGTTCCTTATCAGCCTCCAGATAATGAATATTCCTGATCCATAAGAGCTGACTCTGCTGGTCTGTTGCTGAAAAGCAGAGAAGACGATCGTTACGCATTGTAACAGTCAAACAATGAGCAGAACAGACCCAACAACACATCTGTCTCAGCCTCCAGATAAGGAATACTCCTGATCCATGAAGCTGACTCTGCTGGTCTGTTGCTGAAAGCAGAGAAGACGATCGTTACGCATTGTAACAGTCAAACAATGAACAGAACAGACCTAAAACACATCTGTCTGTTGCTGAAAAGCAGAGAAGACGATCGTTACGCATTGTAACAGTCAAACAATGAACAGAACAGACCCAACAACACGCCTGTCTCATCCAGAAAACAGAATGAATTCATTCATGTCACAACCATCACTCTGATAGGATCCCTAACAGAGTGGGACATAGAGAAGAGAGAGACATCTCTCAGATAAAACCGCACAAAAGAGCATGGGGAAGACCAAGATGCTGCAGCGCAGATATCTTCCACTGACATCCCACTGTGCAAAGCCACACAAGAGGAAAATCCTCTTGTAAAATGTGCCCTGATGTGCTCAGAAGGAACACAGCCAGCTGACACATAAGCCTGTGAAATAGCCTCACACAGCCAATGTGACAGGCGCTGAGCAGAGAGAGGGCGCCCCTGCGAGTGCTCTCTATGATGCACAAACAAACGCTGAGAGTGACGCAGCGTGGCCGTGCGCTCCACGTAACAAGACAGAGCGCGCACAGGGCAAAGAAGGTGTGATGCAGCCTCCTCCTCGGAGTCATGCGGAGGAGGGAAAAAACCCTCCAACTTAATAACTCTTGATCTAAAAGAGCTATTAATGTTCTTAGGCATGTAGGAAGGATTCGGGCGTAAAACAGCCGAGCTGCAATCTCCCTGAATGTGCAGGCAAGATGGAGCAACTGAGAGGGCTGACAGATCACTCACTCTCTTAGCTGAAGTAAGAGCTAAAAGCAGAGCTGTTTTGAGTGATAAAAACTTTGGTGAGATTTGAGACAGGGGTTCAAACGGAGCCTTGCTCAACGCCCGTAAAACCAGAGATAAATCCCACTGAGGAGCAAAGGAGCGAGAAATCGGTCTGTCTCTCCTCACGCCTTTGAGGAAGCGTTTCATCAGTGAGTGACTAAACACAGTTCTGTCACCAAACCCTTCATGACAAGCTGAAAACGCAGCTGCATAAGTTTTAAACGTGCTAAAAGCCAAACCTCTGTCCATTAGGAGCTGGAGGAAAGACAGCACGCGAGGCAGAGGACAAGACACTGGATCCAAGCCTGACTCCATGCACCAGCGCTGAAAAACTGCCCATTTCCCCGAGTATGCTGCTCTCGTGGATGCAGCTCTTGCGCTCTGGATTGTGCGCACGACCTCGGGAGAGAGTCCGAGCCTCTATAAGCGCTCCCTTTCAGCGGCCAGGCCCACAGACGCTGACCAATCACAGGGAAACTCCTGATCGTTCCCCCCTGCTTGGGAGAGAGCATCCCCCGCCACGGAATCATCCATGGCAGGCCCACTAGCAGGCGCTGTAACCATGGAAACCATGACGCTCCCGTGCGCTCCGGAGCTATGAGGACAGCTGACAGCTGCTCCTCCTGAATCCTCCATAGAAACCGAGGAATCAGAGGGACGGGCGGAAGCATTAAGAAGCTTTTTGGGCCAGGGGTGGTGTGAGAACGCATCCACCCCCAGAGGAGGGTTGTCTCGTGCGCTCAGAGAAAACCACAGGGCACACTGAGTGTTTTCTCGCGCCGCGAACACGTCCACCTCTGCCTGCCCGAACATTGACCAAATCTGAGACACCAGCTCGGGATGCAGGCTCCAGTCTCTCGCCTGAGGACCTCCCCTCGACATGATGTCCGCCCCCTGTTTTGCACACCGGGGATGTACACCGCTCTGATAGAGAGGAGATGACTGTGCGCCCAACATAACAGCTTTCTGGCTATGTCCAGCAGCTGCACCGAGCGCACGCCGCCCTGACGGTTTATATAAGCCGCTGTTACTTGGTTGTCTGTGTGGATCAGAACATGCTGCTTCTGTAGAACAGGAGTGAAATGCTGAACCACTTCCCACACTGTCAGAAGCTTCAACGCATTTATGTGGAGAGACATGTGAGCTGTCCACTGTCCCCCCACAACCTGAGAGAGACACGTGCCCCCCCCACCCCGAGAGAGAAGCATCCGTGAACACAGAAACGTGACATGATGTCTTCCCTAACGGTAACCCCGACTTCAGGACTCGGGTCGTTCCAGTGATCCAAAACGGGAAACACTGAGGGGGAAACTAACACCATGCGTCTCCGCTGACGCACCGGGTCGATGCGCAGACGGATGAACAATGTCTGCAGCCGTCTCATGTGAAGTAATCCCAATGGTACTACATGAGCCGCTGACATCATGCCGAGCAGCCGCATAATAAAAATGCTGTCACCACCCTGCTGGGGACAACTCGTCTGAGGAGGGCTGTCAGAGTCTGCGACCTCTCCTGAGATAGCCGCGCGCTCATTGTGGCTGAGTTCAGCTCCACTCCCAGATAAATTATCTGCTGAGACGGAAAAAGCGAGCTCTTTTCCAAATTGATAGCGAAGCAGCTTCAACAGGTGAAAAACCAGCACCTGAGTCTGAGCTGCCGCCTCCTCCCTGGATCGAGCCAGTAAAAACAGGTCGTCCAGGTAAAAGGGAACTCTCATCCCTCTCCTGTGTAGTGGCTGCAGAGCTGCCTCCACACACTTGGAGAACGTGCGGGGAGCGAGAGAATAACCGAAGGAGAGACGATTGTACTGGTATTGGACCTTTGAAAACGAGAAACACAGGAATTTCCTGTGTTTCAGAATAATAAAGACGTGAAAGTATGCGCCCTTCAGGTTCATTGTTCTCCTGGCCGCATTCCAGTACTAGTTTTATCGTCAGCGTGTGAAACGGACGCTGCATTATCACTGTGTTGAACAGTGACAGGTCCAGAATGGGTCTCATCCCTCCCGTTTTCTTGGGAACCAGGAAATAACGGGAGTAAAAACCCTGATTCTCATCTCCCTGTGGGACTCTGGAGATGACTTTTTTTTTTTTTTTTTTTTTTTGCAAACTCCTGCACCTCCTTCTGTAGGAACACACACTGATCCTGTGAGGACAGGTGTGTCTCCAGAATCCCGCTGAACGGTGGGGGAGACGAAGCAAACTGCAAAGTATAACCCCTGGCGATCAGCTTGTCCATCCACCTGTCCAGCGAACATACGCGCCTCCACTCTGAGCAGCGCTCTGAGAGCGGCGAGCATGTTGCTGTGGCGCCTCCTCCGAGAGAGAGGTGAGCCAGCTTAAAACCCTCGCCGCCGCTGCCTGCGTCAGAGAAATCTGAGCTGCAGCCCATGCGGGGCTCTGATTGAAAGGGCTGGTCAGGCTCTTTTTCCACTGACTAAGAAGAGAGGGAAAAAGGCGAAGCCAACCTGTCCACACAGGAGAGAATCTCTGTCCGTGGGCTCATGAATATTCAAAATGGCATCAGCCAGGATCCCGCTGAACGGTGGAGGAGACGAAGCGAACTGCAGAGTAGAACCCCTGGCGATCAGCCTGTCCATCTACCTGTCCAGCGAACATACCCGTTGCCACTCTGAGCAGCGCTCTGAGAGCGGCGAGCATGTTGCTGTGGCGCCTCCTCCGAGAGAGAGGTGAGCCAACTTAAGCCGCCGCTGCCTGCGCCAGAGAAATCTGAGCTGCAGCACATGGGGGGCTCTGATTGAAGGGGCTGATAGGGCTCTTTATCCACTGACTGAGAAGAGAGGGAAAAAGGCGAAGCCAACCTGTCCACACGGAGCAGAGAATCTCTGTCCGTGGGCTCATGAATATTTAATTTGGCATCAGCCGGAGCAAACAGGGAGCGCTCCGTGTGTGAAGGAGCGGTGTGCTGCTTTGATGACTCGCGGCCGTGCTGCTCGTTAACCGAAGAGTTAACGGCAGCAGGCTCGCTCTGTGTGGGGGCTGTGTGATCACCGTCCGCCGCCATGTCAGCGGGCCGGACTTTGAAGGAGGGAAAAAGGAGAGCTCAACAGATGAGATCTGTGAGTGGCTCTTACAAGAGCTGTTGGTGTTGTTGGTGTCGCCACGCCAACTCCTTTCCCTTTTCCGCTGCACACAAACCCCGGAGGAGGTGGAGGAGGAGCTGAACAGGGGGGGGGGCGAGAGACAGATGCCGCAGGACGCTGCGGTCGCCTCTGGGGCTGGTCCCGGTGGTCCCACCGGATCAGCCCGTGACCCGCTGGGCGCTGAAAGCCGGTCTCACGCCTCCAGATTCTCTCCTCTTCCTCTGCCGTCTTGTGCATGTGCTCCATGAGAGAGTGCAGCTGCTGGCCGCACAGCGCGTCCGCGGAGATGGGGCCATCCAGCAGCTCTTCTTGACTGGCTCTGGGATGAAGAAGGACAGACAGAGCCACATGTTGCGGTACATCTGATGCTGCCAGGCCATGACGCGAGCTGTAGCCACCGCAGAGCGGGATGATCGTGCTCGCTGCCTTGCTCAGCTCCTCTGCTCTTTCAGCCAGCTCCTCAACTCGAAGACGGCCGCTTGGTCTGGATTCAATGGAGGACCGGCAGGAAGCCTTCATCTGTGAGCTGTGTGCTGCCGCCCTCTCGATGATGCCGGGAAGCTCCTGGACGAGCGCTCCGATGACCTGCAGAGAGGTGATCGACCACAGGGGGACCCCAGCTATACCTGAGCGAGCCCCCACGTGCTCATCCTCGAAGTCGGTCTCCTCCGGTTGGAGTGATACTGACAGTGCCTCCTCGGGGCCGACTTCATTCGAACCCGGTCCTGCGAGTAGGTTGATGGCTTCCTCCAGACTGCAAGCGTCGGCGACGGAGAAACATCCTCCGCAGCGTCGGTGAAAAAAATCCACTCGACGCCGCTCTCTGCTGGGGATAACAGCTTGCAGTACGGGGACTTCTCTTGCAGAATTGGCACTTGTCCGGTGTCCTCCGGGTCGGGTCAGGGCAGGAGTCCGACGGTCTGCGATGGTCTCCGACGGTCTCCGACGGTCTACGGCGGTCTCCGGCGGTCTACGGCGGTCTCCGACGGTCTACGGCGGTCTCCGACGGTCTACGGCGGTCTCCGACGGTCTCCGACGACGCTATACCTGCTGCTACTGTTGTTCTTCTAGTGCTACTTCATGACTGCTGAAGAAAAAGAGGGAGCAGATTGTATGAACCCGCGGCCATTTATAGGCAAGTAGCGCGGGAGGCCCATCACGTGGGTGGGCGTGGACTAAGTTTTTTCAGTGCTGCGCTGACGCGCGAGGGTGAACCCACTAGCGATAGCCTTAAAGGGCGAAGCCTATACGAAATAGAACGATCTGATCAAAAGTTAAGTCCTAAATAACTTCCCCTTGTTTCTTCTTCTCTATGAGTCTCATCCATGTCGGCTCTTGGAATCTGAGAGGAATACAATCCTCTCAGTTTCGGAATGAAAAGCTGAACTATCTGTTAAACATGGACTTTGATGTGCTGTGCTTACAAGAGCTCCGACTTAAAAGTAACACCGATGTAGTTGATGTGTGTAGTCGTTGGTCTAAAGGGACCAGTATAATATCCATAGGAGAAAGTAGTGCTGATGGTGTTGGTATTTTCTTTAAAGATCATAATATCAATATAACCAAACGTAGAGATATTATCCCTGGCAGACTTTTAATGATCGACTGCTTCTATAGGAATCAAAAATTCCGCATCATTAATGTTTACACTGCGCCTGACAGAGCAAGCAAGATGCAGTTATTTAAAAAACTAAGAGAAATAATTCATGTTGGGTTTACTATTATCTTATGTGGAGATTTCAACACTATTACAGAGAAAAATGATAGAATTGCCTCCACTCCTTTTACCATGTCAAGGGAAGGCAAATTGTTGTCTGATATTTGTAATGATGCTTCTCTAAATGATATTTATAGAGTCTTAAAACCACAAGAAATCAGCTTCACCCGTTTTGATGGGAAAACAAAAACTAGAATTGACCGGATTTATTTATCTACGCAGATGAAAGCATTGAAATATGAAACTCTTCTCAACAATCACTCAGATCATCTCTTAGTTAAAGCTTCTGTCATGTGCTGTGATAAAGATGTGAAGGGATTTTGGAAACTTAATATTAATTGTTTAAAAAATGTCGAACTAGTTAATGAATTAAAGGACGAGATAAGAAAAGTTTTAGATTTAAAAGTGTTTGTAAAGTCTGATGTTGAACTGTGGGAGCTGTTGAAAAACAGGGTGATGAACTTCTTTAAATTTAAATGCCGTGAATTAAATAGAATAAGAAACATTGAGTATAATGATAAAGTGAAAAGGTATGTTGAATTAAAGTGTAATAAACATAGAAGTGAAATAGAAGAAAATGAAATGAATGAACTGAAAAGTCAGATTGATGAGATTAATAACGAATTATTATTTAATATACAGAAGGTAAGCGGCAATGACCACAGAGGAAATGTGTCTTATTCTATCTCTGCCGGTCAGAAGAGGAGGAAAAGTAACTTTATCAAATGTGTTAAAGATCTCACAGGTAGATTATGTTTTGATGAAGAGGAGAAAAGACGTGCTGTAGTAGAAAGCTGCTCTCTTATGTACGGGTGTTTAGCTTCTGACGCTGACGTCATCAGCTCCTTTGTTGATGTCATCAAACCGTATGACCCCTCCTTCTTCTCCTCACTGTTAGGTGACGTTAGGAAAGATGAAGTCATCACAGCAATTAACCAGTTAAATCTGGGTAAATGTCCGGGTCCCGACGGCCTGCCCCCTGAGTTTTATAAACTGGTCGGTGATGATGTCATTGACCTCTTAGTTTCAGTCTTTAACTCTGGTTTTAAGGATGGTTTCCTGGGTGATACCTTTTATCAAGGTGTTATGTCTTTATTATATAAAAAAGGTGATGATTGTGATATAGATAACTACAGACCAATTACAATAATGAACAGTGATTATAAAATATTAGCTAAAATAATAATGAATAGACTAAATGATGTCTTAGATATTATAATAGAACAAGAACAAACATGTGCAATCAAAGGCCGTCTAATGTGGGACAACCTCAGCTGTCTAAGAGAAATTATTTATGGTAGTAAAACTGATTTTTATGTGCTGGGGTTAGACCAGAAAAAAGCCTTTGATTATTTATCACATGAATATTTATGGTCTGTTTTGAGAGCATACGGTTTTCCCTGTGAGTTTGTTAAAATGATTCAATTGTTGTATAAAAAATGTACTGTACAGGTAAATATAAACGGTGTTTTAACTGAACCTTTTCAAGTACTTCGTGGAGTGAAGCAGGGCTGTCCTCTCAGCGCTGCGCTCTATGTGATCGCCATAAGTCCTGTCATTAAAAGAATAAACAGTGACGATGGCATTAAAGGTGCTCTGATTGGAGACTCTTTCAGAGTGGCTGCTTTGGCCTACGCTGATGATGTCACTGTCGTCATCAGAAACCAGACAGAGATGGACATTTTAAATTCTCACCTTGCTCTTTATGAAGAGGCATCAGGTGCAAAATTAAATCAAAATAAATCTGAAGCAGTGTGGATAGGTAAGACTCAGAACCAAACACATATTAATACACAGGTAAAAGATGAAATTAAAGTACTTGGTGTTTGGTTAAATGGTAAGGACTGCTGTCAACTTAACTGGTCTAAAAAGATAAATGAAATTAAAGAAGAGGTTCAGAAATGGGAAAATAAAAACACCTTTTATAATTCCCGTATTAATATCATAAAAACTCACATTATATCAAAGCTTCTCTTTTTATCCACCGTTTTCCCTCCAACATCAAAAACTATTATAACTCTGAACAAATTATGTGTGAAACATGTTTGGGGCACTAATAGAGAAGTCACCAAAAGAAATATCTTGTTCAAAAGCAAAACAAACGGAGGCCTGGGGGCTCCTGACCTCAGCACGGTCCTCATGATCCCCTTCATTAAAAATGTTTTTAACGCTCTCAGCAGGGGAGCCAGCTGGGCAGTAACCAATAAAACCCTCTGGACCAAACTGAAAGGAGGAGCGAGGTCACGTGTCCCATACTACAAACTCCTGTTTGGTGACTTCACTACATCTTACAACCATTTACAAATAAACTGGACAACTACTTCATCTAAACAAATCTATAACGCTGTTAATGAGCATAAAAACGGAGGACTGGTGCCCTACAAACATACAAGAGAAACTGAGTTTCCACAAATAATCAAAAATGTCAATGATAAAGTGTTAACTGAAAAACTGAAAGATGTAGTGTGGCTGATCAGTGTCAACAGACTTCCTGTTAGAGCAGTGGTTCAGTGGAGTTGTTTTGTAACAACAAAAAAGTGTCCGATGCCCTCATGTAACGAGGATGAAACTATTCAACACCTGCTCCTGGACTGTTTCAGAACCAAAGATATTAGACAAAAAATGACCGGGATTGGATTCAACATCAGCATCAACGAACAGTCAGTCATGTATGGACTCTTTCAGGAAACACTTACAGACAACACCCGGAGACTGTTCTGGCTCATCATGTCCATCACAAACACTCACATCTGGAAAACCCGTGCTAAAACTGTCATTCACCAATCTGTCATCACAAGTGATGCAGTTTTTAAGAACATTAAAACTGATCTGAGGAAGAGGAAATCTATAGATTTGAAGAGGGGAAGTCCCCTACCCTGGGACATCCTAAATCTTTGACTTTGTATTTTTCTCTTGCGCTTCACTTATTGTTTGTTTTTTTTCCTTTTTTTTTTTTTTTTTTTTTTTTTTTTTTTTAATTTATTCCTTATACTGATGCAATTTTCAATGTTTCTCTTTTGTATTTCGCCTTTGAGTATTAAATAAAGATTATTTAAAATTAAAAAAAAAAAAAAAAAAAAAAAAAAAAAGCAAGGGAGGAAAAGGACTCGGTAAAGGAGGCGCTAAGCGTCACCGTAAAGTCCTCCGTGATAACATCCAGGGCATCACCAAGCCCGCTATCCGCCGTCTGGCTCGCCGTGGCGGAGTCAAGCGGATCTCCGGTCTGATCTACGAGGAGACCCGCGGGGTGCTCAAGGTCTTCCTGGAGAACGTGATCCGTGACGCCGTCACCTACACCGAGCACGCCAAGAGAAAGACCGTGACCGCCATGGACGTGGTTTACGCTCTCAAGAGACAGGGACGCACTCTGTACGGATTCGGAGGTTAAACCATTTATCTGACTGCTTATGACAAACAAAGGTCCTTTTCAGGACCACCCACTGTCCTCATGTGAAGAGCACATAATCCCTCAGCGAATGTTACTATTATTAGAAACATTATTGTACAGCATCCTCATTTAACTCGGATTACACAGAGCAGACTCCGACCTGTCAGGTTCACCCACTCAATGCCTGTGATGTTCACTCTGTACAGTGTCTGGAACCTGCTGGATGTGATCCTTAATATGTAAAGGTGAGGACTGTGTTCAGAAACCGTTTCAAGCCTATTGTGGAAGAGAGAAAACCAAGGTGGTAATGGAGGGAAATCGTCTTTACAGTTCAAATCATGTTAATTATAATTTTCAACACTGTGGTATGCAGAGCGGACATTAGTTTCTAGATGTGCACATAGAAAGAAAATTCTTGCCGCGGAGTCTTGAACATATTGACGTTTGTGGAGCCCAGCTTCCCCTTCTTTTTTATCTTCCAGCTACATTTTACCTCTGTCATCATTTATGCACCCGTTTTCTGTGGAATCCAGTGTTTCAGTCCTTCCTGTGTTTTTTTTTTTTTTTTTAATTCAAGCTACGTAGATCGTCCTGTAGAAAAAATTCCTTCAGTGCATTGGCCTTTTTGAGTGACAAATATTTCCTTTGACTTTGATGCTTTTCGGTGAATTGTCTCCATTAAGTAGAACAGAATGGATTAGAATAAAATAGAATAAAATGGAGTAGAATAGGATAGAATAGGATAGAATAGAATAGAATAGAATAGAATGGAATAGAATAGAATAGAATAGAATTAAATAGAATAGAATATGATATGCTTTATTTATCCCGGAGGAGAAATTCAGGGAATAGAACAATGTCATTGCAACAAGTGCGACGAAGTTGCAAATTTTTCCTTCAGGCTTATCGTGAAAGTCTTACAGGCACCTGGAAGTAACCCGCTGTATCAAGTATCAGAGACATTCAAATAGCCCTGAAAACCTGCGAGAGAAACTGCTTGACTCATTGCCACCAGTAATGAAGAAGTGATGAAATGACTCGCTTTAGCTGGAAGTGGATAGCTCTAAAGAGAGTTGTTGATTTGTCTTGTTGGCAGAGCTGGTAAACATATCAGTACTGGTATTAATGGTTAAATGGGGGTTATTACAGATAAATATTAATGCACAGCAGTAATGTATTATCCAGAGTGAGGAAAATACTCGTTAAACTGTGAGTGGGTGGCTCTTAAAAGAGCCGTTGGTTTGTGTTGTCAGCAGAGCTGTTTACTTGGAGCTGGTGTACTTGGTCACAGCCTTGGTGCCCTCGGACACGGCGTGCTTGGCCAGCTCACCGGGCAGCAGCAGGCGGACGGCGGTCTGGATCTCCCGCGACGTGATGGTGGAGCGCTTGTTGTAGTGAGCCAGACGAGAGGCCTCACCGGCGATGCGCTCGAAGATGTCGCTGACGAACGAGTTCATGATGCCCATAGCTTTGGACGAGATCCCGGTGTCGGGGTGAACCTGCTTCAGGACCTTGTAGACATAGATGGCGTAGCTCTCCTTCCTGGTCCTCCTCCTCTTCTTGCCGCTCTTGGTGGCTTTAGACACGGCTTTCTTGGAGCCCTTCTTGGGCGCTTTCACTGTCTCAGGCATATTAGCTGGCTGCTCACTCAGACGATGACGGACTTTAGCCGGGGGCGCTTTTTTAAAGGCTCCTCCATGCAGATAAAGCCGTGCTGCAGCTCATGCAGGATTGGCTGGGACTGGGGTTTGGACTGGGGTCCGAACTGAGGGGGGAGGTTTTGGCTTTGTCTCAAATCCTCGAGCGGTTCCAGCTTCATCCGCGCGCCGTGCGCCAAATTTCTTTGTGCGTCTTGATCCAGTCATCAGTTGTGTCTTTTTTTTTTTTTCGTTTGAGCATGAATTGAATGTCCAGAGTCTCACAGAAAACAGCACAGAGAATGAGAAGAGACACTTTCTGCAGTTTAAAAAGAGTTTGGAAAAAGGGAAATCAAGTTTCAGCCGCTCCATCGGACTTTCTGAAAGCACGGGAGGGTTTGGAGATAATTTTCTGTCCGTGACAAAGGCTTTGTGCAGTTTGTCAGATTTATGTCTGATCTGATTTAATCAAGAGTTATCACTCCAACATACAGCTCCAAACTCTTACTAATAATGACTAACAATCAGGGTTTACTTTTCCCCAGCGTTGAGCATGCATGCTCCAAAACACAAGCACTCAAACAACTATTATAATCAAATGAAAATAATCAAATTATAATTGAATAATTACACTAAATATCATTGCATTAAGTTTTTCTGTGACATCAGAGTTTGACTATAAATTCGACCTCTGTTTTTTTTTTTTTTTTTCTTTTCAGCATCAAATCAGACTTTGTATTTCAAAAAACATCAAATTTCTAGCACTAATTGTTTTTTCTTCCTTAAGTTTGGTTTCAATGTTGACAAAAATTCGAATTCATTAAGCAGTTGGTTTTAAATCCTTAATTAGATGTGCTCTGTAAAGAAATTTGAGTATATTTTTTAAAATTTTTATTATTTATTTTTATGATTTATGAATTAAAAATAACTGTAAGCAATATTAGTCCAAACTCTGGAAGCATCCATGGCAATGTGTAGATAATCATTTTTAGATTGATGATGATCCAGAGGAAAATGTTTATCCATCCTCATTTTTCTAAAACCACACTCAGGCTTATTACACTTTGGCACTACAGTTACTCATCGCTCTCAGATCAAACAAAAAACAAAAATTCAATGTTTGGTGAAGGTGGCAGTGCAACCACAGGAGGAGATTATGACTTGTTCCCTTTAATGTTTAGGGAACATCAGGCTTTGTTAGGTTTCAGTGTAAACAAGAGGGAACGTTCTCCAAACGTTAAATCTTGATTTGGGTCTAACTAACCTTTAGAAAACCATCGGGTTACGTTCTCCTTAGGTTCTGTGTTACTAGAGCCAGTGTAAAAGAAAATGATATTAAAAACTTCACATTCTCAAAAAAATTTAACATTAAACAAAATCATCATCCTCAAAATATTGACTGTTCAAAAAAACAAGTGTCAGATGAAGCAATGTCTTGTAGTGACGATGGCATCAGCCGATGGATCATCTGTCAGTCAGCTCTAACAGCTGTTTGTATGTCTGCACATGTGCGCTGTCATCACCCAAACATAAACAGTAACAGAGCTTCATCAACCTGCTTAAAAACACTTTCCCACAAAGAAAACCTGCTCTCTGTTTTATTGTGACCTGTCAACAAGCACACAGATCACTTCACCAGTAAAATGTTTCATTATAAGATTATGTATTATTCATTTAGCCTTTAACTAGTACACATCTGATTGTAACCCAGAAACGAATTAATTTAACTCGGGAACACTGGACATCAGTTATAGATCTCAGGAGAACACAAACTGTGTTTTGCTTTACAAATCCCATGCTCATGAACAAAACTTTATAAACTCCTGAGGAAATGTAACAGGTGGAAATGTGTCTGTCACGTGAGCAGTGGGGTGTATTCTGAGATGATGAATTGTCTTGCTGTATATATTTTTTAGAAGTTTGATTTATTTTATGTCAAACTTTTTAAAACTGAATATGTCCAGAAATCACTGAGTGAGATTTTTTTTTCAAACTTCCTGTAAGTGACATCCAGAAAGAGCATAAGAGTGTGGCTCTTATCGTCTAATTCAAGGCACTTTGTCAAGGTGGATTTGTCAGGTGGACCTTGCGGGCCCCCAAAGTATCCTCTTAATATTTTGTCCCCAAATTTACTGTTTTTATCAAAATCTCTTCAGGAGAAAAAGAAGAATCAGGATGTGTAACTTGATGAATAATATTTTGGCTTGTGTGCACCCCCTGATGAAGACTGACATAGAGAGAAGGACTATAGCTGAGAGGGGTGAAGAGGCTTTGCTTCTCCTCTTCCTCTCTCTGTTAGTCTTCATCCTTCTCTGCTTTATATCTCCTATATCTCGTTTAGACTGCCACAGAGAAGATTCAGCATACCTACAGCCATCAGGCTTATTGATTTTTTTTGCAAACAGAAGATGAGCTGACAGATTATTGAATTTTCCCATGACAGTAAACATACTGTACACAACTTCAAATAACTGTAATACCTTGAATCCATGCTTACCACAGTGACCAACAAAGTTTTATTGCCTTGACAGCTCATTTTCCATGAGGAAGGACATCATCCTCCTTTTTTACCTGATGTTGTTCAGCACCTCGGACAGCTACAAGAATACGACACTCCCAGAGGAGGAGGAGGACACAGAGGGAGTGAATTATGAGAAAACTTTCTGTTTCTGTAGCAAGAAGTAACAAAAACAAAGAGTCATTAAAAGTTCAACATAAAAGATGTTTCTGTAGACTCCACATCATGTGTAAGCTGCAGTGTCATCCTATGATGTAAACATGAGCAAAACATGATGAAGCTGTTTGAACAGCCTAGATTAAACAGGAATCCCTCCTCCAGTCAAGACTGAAGCAGTTTTTTTCATGGTGTGTGAGTCATGGTCTAAGTCCTTACTTGGAGTTTTGTGTCAGTTCAAAGTCGACAGTCTGGGAAGCTAAAGCAGGTGTGTTTGAGACCCTCATAGAGGATCACATGGTTTCTGAATAACTCTTCCTCAAGCAAAAACAGGATTTGTTTGGGTCTTTCATCAACTTATTTCCTCTTAGACAATTAATCATTAGAATCTAAAACGATTCAGTACTTAAAGCACAATTCCTGCTGTGGTTATCGCTTTCAATTCCAGGTTGAAGGTTCGACGCAGGAGCTCCAAACCACCACTGTGTGGCAGCATTTGGTTGTTCAATGGAGCAGTGATCTGCTGAGGTGATTGTTGACCTCTTGACTGGCTCATTAATCTGTACAAACGTTTACTCCATCGTTGGAGTGTATATTTTTTGTTTGACGTTAAGTGAAATCATTATTGTAGGTAATCATAGGCATATATTCACAATGTCCACCATTGGATAATGATTTAGTGATTGTATTTGTGATGTCTTATCAAGACTTCTGTCTGACTCACATTTTCTAGGTATGTCAGCTCTTTAGTTGGTTGTGGTGGCTTATTACACACAAGCCACCAAAGTTTTATTTTGTGAGGACATTCCTGTTGTGATGGATTTCCTGCTGCAGGTCAGTGTGTATGAAACGCTTTGTGAACACATCATCACAGAGGGGACATCATCTGTGTGGACTGAGGTGGTTCTTTAAAGAGCTTTGATTTAACTCACAGAACAGGTTTTATCTGATGTGGTTCAGCACCCTGGACAGCAGGAGCAGCGCTACACTCCCAGAGGAGGAGGACACAGAGGGAGTGATGGACTCTGTGGATGAAGGTAAAAGACACAATTGAAGAAACATTGAATCTGAAATGTTTCTGTGCTCTCCTCACTATGTGTGAGTGGCCTAACTGTGTGAGCATATGAAGAAAAATAAACTTGAAGAGAAGCAAAGAGAGAAACACAAACATCATGAAGCTGATGGAGCTGTGACTGGACAGGAATTCCTCCTCCAACAAACTGAAGCATCATTAGTCGATGGTTCAACTGAGTCCTGAGTTAAAAACCCATCTGAGTGAAAAGCCTTCAGTCAGGTAGGTGAGCTTGAAAACAGGAGTTGGGACAATTGAAGCTGATCACATGAGATGTGAGGAACAACTCCTCCAGCCACCACAGGGTTAGTGTTTGTATCACAATCTTAACTTTTTCTCTCAGACGTAAAACGTCACGTCGGTTTGAGGAAATAGTGATTCTTCTACTGACGTAAATGGTTTGATGATGCAGGTTAGACTGATGCCACCACAGGGTGGAGGTTAATCATAAACACTGGGTCGATTAGTTTTCATTTCCCCCATCATCAGTATGGAGAACTAAACATGCTAAAATGAAATATTTAAATACATCATTAATTAAAAAAGAAAACTGAATTAAATACATAATTGAATAAATCAATAAATGTGTCAATAATTATTACATATTGCAAATAAATCACGAAATAATTGAATGAATATATAATATTTCTTTAACTAGATAAAAGTGTCGTGAAATACTTTAATAATTAATTAAATGTGTCATTAATTAATTAAAATGTTTACTTGTCTGATGTAAAACACCAAATTTACTTACTTCAGTATCTATTTTATAAGTATTATCTTGTTGCTATACCTGCCGTGGTTTGTGAACGTAGAAGAGTTGCAACTTGTTGTTGTATCGGCCACAGTCGTCACCCAGCGCAGGCGCTCTCCTCCGTGGAGGGGGTAGGAATCCTGGCATGGGTAGCTACCTTGGCACAACACCGGCCCAACCGTTCATATGAAAAGCAGCACAGATCATGGCTCCTGAACAAACTGTCCCTGGAAGGGAGCTGCAGCTCAGCATGCAGAGGGGGATTGGAGACGGATGTCCAGTTTTGTGAAATAAACGTTTCCCAGAGCAGGTTTAAGTGACCTTTTGCTCCAGTAATGTAGCTTAACCTGCTTCCATGCACAGAGAAAGCTTGTGTGATGATGATCCTGAAGTCATTCAGCTAACTGAGTTAGCCTGGAGGAACAGGGCTCTGGTCCATGTGTATTTGGCAGCCCAGTACGGGGGAAGCAATGGAGGACTTCTTCTAAGTTAGCAAACACTCTAAGGTCTAAAAGATATGTTATTAACTCAGTGTAGAGCTCATGCAGACCCTCAGTGATAGCTGCTGTTAGTTCGTTTGACAGGGGACTGCTGAGTCTGGCAAGCATGACTCAACCATCATAGGTCCCATCCACTGAGATAGATTGGTGAGAGTGACGGATAAAAAATTAGTTCATGATGTGCTGCGTGAAGGGGATCATGGGTTAATTAAACAAATATTTTGTGAATTGATTAAATGAGTGATTCATGGGAGAAAGATGCATTGCATTATGTATGTCTTTTTGAGACTTCCGTTTGATTGATATTTAGAGCGGGATTCGGCTCTTTTGTTGGTGTGGTGGCTCTTAAAAGAGCCTTTGTGTTGTTGTTATTGAGCTGCAGACAGTCTAAGCTCTCTCTCCACGGATGCGGCGGGCCAGCTGGATGTCTTTGGGCATGATGGTGACTCTCTTGGCGTGGATGGCGCACAGGTTGGTGTCCTCGAACAGCCCCACCAGGTAAGCCTCGCTGGCCTCCTGCAGAGCCATGACAGCAGAGCTCTGGAAGCGCAGGTCGGTCTTGAAGTCCTGAGCGATTTCTCGGACCAGGCGCTGGAAGGGCAGCTTGCGGATGAGCAGCTCAGTGGATTTCTGGTAGCGGCGGATCTCCCGGAGAGCCACGGTCCCGGGCCTGTAACGGTGAGGCTTCTTGACGCCGCCGGTGGCCGGGGCGCTCTTCCGGGCAGCCTTGGTGGCCAGCTGCTTCCTGGGAGCTTTGCCTCCGGTGGATTTACGGGCGGTTTGTTTGGTTCTTGCCATGCTGTCTTCTCTCTCTGACTTGGAGAAATATATGAAGCAGAGCGGAGCCTTGCTGCTCTTAAAGCGGAGGAGCTGCTGTGAAACGGTGACGCTGCTTGAGAGCTCCGGCTGCTGATTGGTGAGAGGCCGCTCCTGGAGCTCAGCCCCGCAGAGGAGGGGGACAGAGCCCCCGCTAAGACTCCGCTGCTCATTGGAGAGCGTGGTGGAGCGGAGCTGAGCTCGGGCCGCCCTTTGCTGCTCTGCTCCAAGCCTCTTTACTGGTTGGTGCGCCGGGGAAATGCGCGCGCTCTCAGCCTATATCAGGGGACTGTGAGCCAGAGAGGACATTACTTCTTTGAGTCCAGACTTACGAAAGATTAAGCATGAGTGGAAGAGGCAAAACCGGCGGCAAAGCCAGAGCTAAGGCCAAGACCCGTTCATCCCGTGCCGGGCTCCAATTCCCCGTGGGTCGTGTCCACAGACTGCTGCGTAAAGGAAACTATGCTCAGCGTGTTGGAGCCGGTGCCCCCGTCTACCTGGCGGCTGTGCTGGAGTACCTGACCGCTGAGATCCTGGAGTTGGCCGGAAACGCCGCTCGTGACAACAAGAAGACCCGTATCATCCCCCGTCACCTGCAGCTGGCTGTGCGCAACGACGAGGAGCTCAACAAGCTGCTGGGCGGAGTGACCATCGCTCAGGGCGGCGTGCTGCCCAACATCCAGGCTGTCCTGCTGCCCAAGAAGACCGAGAAGGCTGCCAAGAAGTAAAGTCTCATACCTGACTGCTAACAACACAAAGGCTCTTTTAAGAGCCACTCACCTCCACCAGAGAGACAATTTCCTACCCAGAGTACCAGAGAGTCAGGGCTTCACTGAAGAATGCAGGCAGACAATCTCAAAAGTAATCCATAGAAATTAATAGACCTACACCGATCACTGATTTGGTTTCATATATTATAAATGTATCCACTTTTATCCATAGTTTCTTAGTTGTGACTGCTGTCATCAACTGTTGTCTCATCATGCATGGTACTCACAGGAGGACAGCAGGCTTTCCCTTCTTCTGCTCACAGCTCACTGTGGTCATGATGCCACTGAGGGCCAGTTCAGGGCACTGTGATTTTGTAATGATAAGCTAATAATAATTAAAGATATTTTCCTCTCTGATGAGTAATGTACTATATTCCCAAGATAACTTATAACTCATCAGTTATTATACACAGTTACCTTTCAAGCCATCAAATGTTTTCTTGAGTAAGAGCAGTTTCATAATTATTTTTTAGAACAATTAGATGTGTATCAGATGTGCATAAGAAGATGTGTTGAGTCAAAAGTGTTTCAGGGAATTAGTTGTCTTCAGTAAACATGCTCTAATAACAAACATACAAATTTCAAAGGTTCCCACTAAATTCCATTTTAAATTCATTTGGGTTGTTTTTGACCCATGGACAAAATCTATGCAGCTCATAGAAATAAGTAAGGAAAAAAAATGATGATTGGTGCCAGGCAAAAAAGAAAGAATATATATACTAAATACATGGCATAGCAAATAAAAACAAATACATTCACTTCAAAGACATAGCGCAGAAACACTCGGGTCATTTTGGACTCATGTTGTGCAATAAAAGGGAAGTGGTTCAAAAAGTATTTTTATTGAAAAAGTTATTACAGAAAAACTAAAAGAAGTAGGAGTTATGTTTAAAAATTAATGAATAAATTAATGAAAAATAAATAAAAACTTCACTGAGAAAATCCTGAAACCCTGAATGATAAAAAAAATAGGTAATTGCAAAGATATTGCACATAAAAGTACAGTTCATTCACTTTGGACCCCGAGGTTCATCAAAGGGCTACTTAAAGACTAAATAGTAAACAAATAATCTTATAATGATGCATTTTACTGGTGAAGTCATCCCTGTGCTTCTTCAGGTCACAAAATAAACAGAGAGCAGGTTTTCTTCAGGTGAAAGTTTTTTTAAGCAGGTTAAAAACACAGACAAAGCTCTGTTACTGTTGTTAATGTTTGGGTTATTACAGTGCACATGTTCAGACACACAAACAGCTGTTAGAGCTGACTGACAGATGATCCAGAGGTGATCAGCTGACGCCATCATCACTAAAAGAAGTTGCTTCATATGACCTTTTTTTAATACTGAGGTTTACTTTTTTTGGTGATTTTTAATGCTGTATGTTTTGGAGTTTGAAGTACCGTGGAACTTTCAAAAACTGGATATTCTGAGACATGATTTTCTTTTACACCGACTCTAGGAACACAGAACCTAAGGAGAACGTCAACCTGTGGTTATCTAAAGGTCAGAACCAAATCAGGACGTTCCTCTTGTTTACACTGAAACCTAACAAAGTCTGATGTTCCCTAAACATTAAGGAACCTTTAAGTTTTTCTTTGATCTGAGAATAATGAGTAACTGTAGTGCCACAGTGTAATAATTCTGAGTGTGGCTTTGGAAACTAGAGGATGGATTAACATTTTCTTCTTCATCATCATCCATCTGAAAATGATTATCTACACATTACCATGGATGCTTCCAGAGTTTGGACCAATGTTGCTTTTAGTTTTTTATTTTATTTCTATATGGATTTGATATTCAATTTGAAATGCACTCTGTCATATGAAACTACAATATGAAAACTTTTAATATTTGTTGTAAGCGCAGTGTCCCTTAAACACTGTGTCATACTGTTGTAGAAAATCCACTAAAGACAGGCTTTAATATAAAGTTCATACCTGGGGGAAAACTGCTAAAAAACAGATAATCAGTTTTATAACAGAACACATCTGATTTAGGATTAAAAATCAATTGCTTAATCAATTCGAAGTTTTTCAACATTGAAACCGAATCAAAGTAAGACAAAATAATAGGTGCTAGAAATATGAAGTTTGATGCTGAAAAATAAAGCAGTGTTAGAAATTCACATTCAAACTCTGATGACAC
The DNA here is from genome assembly GCF_033239565.1 of Halichoeres trimaculatus. Lineage (NCBI taxonomy): Eukaryota > Metazoa > Chordata > Actinopteri > Labriformes > Labridae > Halichoeres > Halichoeres trimaculatus. Next base: position 3,760,378 of record NW_027437180.1, read on the forward strand.
AGAAATAATTCCATAATTTGGGATGTTTGAGTGCTCGTGTTTTTGAGAATGTGTGCTCAACGCTGGGGAAAAGTATACCCTGGTTATTAGTAAGAATTTGGAGCTGTATGTTCGAGTGATAAATCTCAAATAAATCAGACCAGATAATAATCTGACAAACTGCACAAAGCTTTTATCACAGGAGGAAAATGATCTCCAAAGCCTTCTGTGCTTTCTAAAAGTCTGATGCAGCTGCTGAAAACTTGCTTTTCCTTTTTCCAAACTCTTCTTATCATTCTCTGTCCTGCTTTTACTCAGAATCAGGACACGAAGACAAATCACTTTGTCAGGACGCACAAAGAAATTTGGCGCACGGCGCATTTATGAAGCGGGAACCGCGCAAAAAATTTGAGACAAAGCCAACCCCCCCCCCCCCCCCCCCCCCCCAGTTCGGACCACAGTCCAAACTCCAGTCCCAGCCAATCCTGCATGAGCTGCAGCACGGCTTTATCTGCATGGAGGAGCCTTTAAAGAAGCGCCCCCGGCTTATGCTCCTCATAGTCTGAGTGAGCATACAGTAAACATGCCTGAGACAGTGAAAGCGCCCAAGAAGGGCTCCAAGAAAGCCGTGTCTAAAGCCACCAAGAGCGGCAAGAAGAGGAGGAGGACCAGGAAGGAGAGCTACGCCATCTACGTGTACAAGGTCCTGAAGCAGGTCCACCCCGACACCGGGATCTCGTCCAAAGCTATGGGCATCATGAACTCGTTCGTCAGCGACATCTTCGAGCGCATCGCCGGTGAGGCCTCTCGTCTGGCTCACTACAACAAGCGCTCCACCATCACGTCGCGGGAGATCCAGACCGCCGTCCGCCTGCTGCTGCCCGGTGAGCTGGCCAAGCACGCCGTGTCCGAGGGCACCAAGGCTGTGACCAAGTACACCAGCTCCAAGTAAACAGCTCTGCTGACAACACAAACCAACGGCTCTTTTAAGAGCCACCCACTCACCTCTAAAGAGATCCTTTCACCAATGAAATTGATAAATATGACTCAACTTTTCGTACTTGTAACCATTTTATTGATCGAGTGCCAATGCATTCAATTTCCCACGACCTCTTATGAGTAAACGCTCAGTGAGTTCATCCAGATTTGCGTGGATTTGGCGCCTACATCCGGGTTTGTATCAGTTATGACAACCACCCGTTATGGTGATATCCCATGAATCCCACGTCAGCATAGCACAGTTTGCTCCTCAGGGCTGAACTCTGCTCTATCACACCTTCAATGAGGATCTAATCCGAGCAGCGTGCTCAATGCAAAGCTGAGTTAACTATTGTCACATATATCTGATGTAGATCAGTCTTCACTGCTCACATTTCTTAGTCATTCCTGAAAACATCAAAGTTCAAATAAAGGTGTAGAACAGATGTGGTCTTTTTCTGCATGAACCAGATTAATCCCTCTAATTTTAATTTTATTCAAATGATCAGCCCGTCATCAAAGTCTGCTCCAGCCTGATAACGAGCCATTCATCTGAATCAGGTGTGCTGGAGTAGGGTAACATCTAAAACATGCAGGGCAGGGGGGCCCAGGACCGGATTTGAGAAACACTGCACTAAATAATCACTTTTCTTTCTTTTTTTTACATTTACACTATCCTACCTGATAATGGATTCATCAAGTTGATAGTTTATAAATAAATAAATAATAAGGAAAAGGAAAATCGATGTTGACATTCATTTTTATCATTAGTTAATACTGAATCCAAGCCCAAACATCCACTCAGCCCACACACAGAAATCAAATGTTAAGAAAGGAGCTGGATTGGGCGGGAAAAGCGCGGACATGGCAACCTTGCTGAGTTGTAATAAAATCATGATTGTGATTCACATAGCCCCTGGAAAATGATCTCAGTCATGACCTAGTTCAGATTAATACTTGTTGCTGCTGTGTTCTAAAGTAATCAGTGGACGCTGACATCAAAGGTCTGATGATGACATTTCCAGTATCAGTCACTCTCTATCTGCTGTACGATCTCTTTGGACATTATCCCTTATTTACAATCCACACCCATGGAGACTCACTTCTTCAACAGACTAATGCAAAAAACAAAGAAACAAAGAAACAAAGAAACAAACAAACAAACAGACAAAAAAGGGTTAGGGTTGGGAGCTGCATTGAGCGAGAAAAAAGCGGACATGGCAACGTGTGCTGAGCAGGAATACTCATTTAGTGAGAGGTGTGTGGCTCTCAAAAGAGCCGTTTTGTTTCTTAATTAGATGCTAAGATGACAACAGCTCACTTCTTCTTGGCTGCTGTCTTCTTGGCTTTGGGCTTGGCCACCTTCTTAGCGGGGGCTTTCTTGGCTGCAGGGGCCTTCTTCACGGCCTTCTTGGGGCTCTTAGCGGGCTTGGTCTTCTTGGGACTCTTTGCGGCCTTCTTGGGGCTCTTTGTTGCAGCTTTCTTGGCTGCTGCGGGTTTCTTGGCCTTCTTCGGGGTCGCTGCCTTCTTAGCGGCCTTGGGCTTCTTGGCCGCTGCTGCTTTCTTGGCTGCAGGCTTCTTGGCTTTAGGAGCGGCTTTCTTTGCGGGCTTCTTGACCTTCTTCTCTGCCACCTTCTTGTTCATCTTGAAGGATCCGGATGCCCCAGTTCCCTTGGTCTGGACCAGAGTTCCCTTTGCCACAAGGCTCTTGACAGCGGTCTTGACGCGGGCCTTGTTCTTGTCCACATCGTATCCTCCGGCAGCCAGAGCCTTCTTGAGAGCAGCCAGCGACACGCCGCTCCGCTCCTTGGAGGCAGCCACGGCTTTGAGGATGAGCTCGCCCACGCTGGGGCCGCTCTTGGCCGGCTTGCTGCTCTTCTTCTTGGCCGCTTTGGCCGGAGCAGCGGCGGGAGCTGGAGCTACTTCTGCCATAGTTTACTCAGTTCAGTGAACGCAACAGGAGACGTGAGGAGGATTCTCTGGGTGTAGAGTTGATAAATCCTGAGCGGGAGGCTGTCCTTAAAGCACACATGAGAACCGTAGAGACTCAAGCAAGCAGCAGCTCGTCCACTCAGTCTGAAAGTCGGACAACTTGTGTTTTCTCTTTCCCTAAAAATGCTCCAAACGAAGTGTTGTTGGAGAGATCGAGGCTGATTGTAAAAGTAGGAGATACTGGAGCTTTTCCTCTTCACACTGAACTCATGTTTGTCTCTCAGGTTGTTGAGCTTTTGTTCAGGGAGACTCCAAACATCACAGATTGATCATGGTGATAGCAGCTGCTCATCGACTTGTCCTTCTCTTTTCTTTCATAAATCCATGTAAAACGCATCAATACACTAAAACACCTTTCCTTTCTGTTGTTTACAAGTTTCTGTAGAGACACCAAAGTAGAAAAGTCATCTACTGGTCGTGGTTTGTTTAGAATATGGTGTTTTTGAGGAAGCAGCAAACACACTGATGTAGGCTGAGGAGTGAACAGTTTCTCTCTGTGATTGAAGGTGACTCTTTGGACACTCAGTGTTAGTAATAATTGGTTTTAAATGTATAATGTGTGTTCGTGTGCACTTCTTTACCTGGACCTTTGTTTAAGCAGAACATCATGGACAAAATAAGTGACATTTTGAATTATTTTTTTTTCTTAAACTCTAAACTTTTCTCACAGTTCTTACAAATTTTGGGACACATTTGTTCCATATTTTAAGCATTAAATAAGAGAAGTCATCAACTTAATGATTTGTTTTTATTTCACCCCACAATTATCTCTTTAAGTACTTGAACAACACGATTATCAATTTCATATTTTTAGTCTTTATAACGACTTTGTTCCAGTGGTTTTCAGGTATCCCAGTCTGAATTTCTTTCACTTGTGGATCAAACAAATAAAAGACCTGAAACAGAAAACAGTTCCTTTTGTCCAGATCTCAGCTTTAAAAATGTTTATATTAAAATGGGAAATATTTATATATATCCCACTTTTTTCCACAAATAAAGGTGAGTTAAATTACAGGCCACAAGCTTTTTTATACACATACTTTGTTATTTCATTTGTCCACTCATCATAGGTTGTTGACCTAGTTGCTTGCATGCATAAGGATCGACAGCTTTTTTAATTTAAAAAAAAAAAAGGAAAAGAAAAATCAACAAGTGAAAGAACTCCCCACTAACAATGATCTGACAAACAAAAAACTAAAATCAAAATCAACCCGTAATTAAACTGCCCTTTATGTGATCTATGTTAACAAATGGGACATTGAAAAACAAACTAAGTTTCATCTATTTTTTATTTAAAAAAACAAAACAAAACAGTATTTTCTATTTCGATTCAAAACCAAATATCAAAAGAATACACAGATTTCTTCGCAGCTTTGATTTCTCACAACACTTGTATAAGCTTGAAGTTTGCTGCCTCACTATGACCAAACTTTTTTTTTTTCAGGTCATGGGGAACATTAAGAGCCATGTGGTTTCAGGAATTTTCTACTATTATGCAGCAGGTTTCTTGTGAGTGCTTGTCTCTTTAGGTAGAGGCCTGATGGTGTAAATATATCCGTCCTGAATTCAGACTTTTTCATCTGACACCTTAGTGAATTATCTATAGATAACAATAAAGCAGAAAAGTCCTCAGGCTTTTATTCAAGAAGAGCTGAACTGCTATCCATGAACAACAATACGCATGCTGCAAGATGATTGAAGCAGCTTTTGTAGCAGGTACAAAGATAAAATATGGCCCCAAGACAAATAATAAAGAAAACAATAAGTGTTAAACATAAGTTTAGAAATACATATTTTTAAACATCTATGAAGCTTTTCAATAAATATATAAATAAAACATATACACCAAGGACTAATTACTGACCCTGGTGTTGTGTCGTGCTAAAAAAAGATGAGGCTCTCACAGCAGCTTTCTCCAGAACAGCTGACTCCCAGTGTGTGAGAGCTGGACCCACACTTTCTTCCTTTGGTTGCTCAGCTCTTACTCAGTCACTCAGTCTTGCTCATGGCAGTTTTGTTTTTATTGAGACATGACAGCAGTGCTTGTGAGGATACAGTATTGTACCAAGACGAGTAGCAGAGAAGGGGACACTATCAGGAGTCTTGTCCCCACTCAGGGAGAGCAGACACCTGTGAGGACAGCATGTAATGTTGCTTAACGCAAATCAAAGAGACACCTGCAAACAAGCACCTGAACCAGCAGGTGTTTATTTCTGTGCAGAGTGTGAAGAGATTTAAAATTTCCACAAAAGCACCAATTGCAGCACAAATGTCCTAACTGAGGAAAGTAGAGGGCTCCTTCTAGAAACACTGAATGAAACAGGGTTAATAAAATCACCAGTCATATCTACCAGGATATACAAAACCATGAGGCTCCAAAACGTTAGTTACATATTGTAACTCCAGATTCTATGAGTATAGGCGCAGCCCTTTAAGGCTATCGCTAGTGGGTTCACCCTCGCGCGTCAGCGCAGCACTGAAAAAACTTAGTCCACGCCCACCCACGTGATGGGCCTCCCGCGCTACTTGCCTATAAATGGCCGCGGGTTCATACAATCTGCTCCCGATAACAGCCTTTTTCTTCAGCTGATAAGGGGAACTAGTGAGGCCCATAGCTTAAAGGGCTGCGCCTATACTCATAGAATCTGGAGTTACAATACGTAACTAACGTTCTATTTCGTATAGGCTTCGCCCTTTAAGGCTATCGCTAGTGGGTTAAAGGCGAAGCAGGATGTAGTCAATGCCTCACTGGGTCCTCATCCGAAAAAACCCAGCAACAAAGCTTCCAATAAACTCAGGCACGCACACAATCTCATTCACAGAATCCTGTATCATGTGAACTCCTGTGCCCTGTATGCGCAGAACGTGCGCACACAACTGCCTGATGATGTGTTCCTTATCAGCCTCCAGATAATGAATATTCATGATCCATCAGAGCTGACTCTGCTGGTCTGTTGCTGAAAAGCAGAGAAGACGATCGTTACGCATTGTAACAGTCAAACAATGAATAGAACAGACCCAACAACACGCCTGTCTCATCCAGAAAACAGAATGAATCCATTCATGTCACAACCATCACTCTGATAGGATCCCTAACACAGAGTGGGACATAGAGAAGAGAGAGACATCTCTCAGATAAAACCGCACACATGAGCATGGGGAAGACCAAGATTCTGCAGCGCAGATATCTTCCACTGACATCCCACTGTGCAAAGCCACACAAGAGAAAATTCCTCTTGTAAAATGTGCCCTGATTTGCTCAGAAGGAACACAGCCAGCTGACACATAAGCCTGTGAAATAGCCTCACACAACCAATGTGACAGGCGCTGAGCAAAGAGAGGGCGCCCCTGCGAGTGCTCTCTATGATGCACAAATAAACGCTGAGAGTGACGCAGCGTGGCCGTGCGCTCCACGTAACCTGACAGAGCGCGCACAGGGCAAAGAAGGTGTGATGCAGCCTCCTCCTCGGAGTCATGCGGAGGAGGGAAAAATCCCTCCAACTTAATAACTCTTGACCTAAAAGAGCTATTAATGTTCTTAGGCATGTAGGAAGGATTCGGGCGTAAAACAGCCGAGCTGCAATCTCCCTGAATGTGCAGGCAAGATGGAGCAACTGAGAGGGCTGACAGATCACTCACTCTCTTAGCTGAAGTAAGAGCTAAAAGCAGAGCTGTTTTGAGTGATAAAAACTTTAGTGAGATTTGAGACAGGGGTTCAAACGGAGCCTTGCTCAACGCCCGTAAAACCAGAGATAAATCCCACTGAGGAGCAAAGGAGCGAGAATCGGTCTGTCTCTCCTCACGCCTTTGAGGAAGCGTTTCATCAGTGGGTGACTAAACACAGTTCTGTCACCAAAACCTTCATGACAAGCTGAAAACGCAGCTGCATAAGTCTTAACTGTGCTAAAAGCCAAACCTCTGTCCATTAGGAGCTGGAGGAAAGACAGCACGCGAGGCAGGGGACAAGACACTGGATCCAAGCCTGACTCCATGCACCAGCGCTGAAAAGCTGCCCATTTCCCCGAGTACGAAGCTCTCGTGGATGCAGCTCTTGCGCTCTGGATTGTGCGCACGACCTCGGGAGAGAGTCCGAGCCTCTCTAAGCGCTCCCTTTCAGCGGCCAGGTCCACAGACGATGACCTATCACAGGGAAACTCCTGATCGTTCCCCCCTGCTTGGGAGAGAGCATCCCCCCGCCACGGAATGGGGGAGACGAAGCAAACTGCAGAGTATAACCCCTGGCGATCAGCCTGTTCATCTACCTGTCCAGCGAACATACCCGTCGCTACTCCGAGCAGCGCTCTGAGAGCGGCGAGCATGGTGCTGTGGCGCCTCCTCCGAGAGAGAGGTGAGCCAACTTAAGCCGCCGCTGCCTGCGCCAGAGAAATCTGAGCTGCAGCACATGGGGGGCTCTGATTGAAAGGGCTGATCAGGCTCTTTTTCCACTGACTGAGAAGAGAGGGAAAAAGGCGAAGCCAACCTGTCCACATGAAGCAGAGAATCTCTGTCCGTGGGCTCATGAATATCTAATTTGGCATCAGCCGGAGCAAACAGGGAGCGCTCCGTGTGTGAAGGAGCGGTGTGCTGCTTTGATGACTCGCGGCCGTGCTGCTCGTTAACCGAAGAGTTAACGGCAGCAGGCTCGCTCTGTGTGGGGGCTGTGTGATCACCGTCCGCCGCCATGTCAGCGGGTCGGACTTCGAAGGAGGGAAAAAGGAGAGCTCAACAGATGAGATCTGCGAGTGGCTCTTACAAGAGCTGTTGGTGTTGTTGGTGTCGCCACGCCAACTCCTTTCCCTTTTCCGCTGCACACAAACCCCGGAGGAGGTGGAGGAGGAGCTGGAGCAGGGGGGGGCGAGAGACAGATGCTGCAGGACGCTGCGGTCGCCTTTGGGGCTGGTCCCGGTGGTCCCACCGAATCAGCCTGTGACCCGCTGGGCGCTGAAAGCCGGCCTCACGCCTCCAGATTCTCTCCTCTTCCTCTGCCGTCTTGTGCATGTGCTCCATGAGAGAGTGCAGCTGCTGGCCGCACAGCGCGTCCGCGGTGATGGGGCCATCCAGCAGCTCTTCTTGACTGGCTCTGGGATGAAAGAGGACAGACAGAGCCACATGTTACGGTATATCTGATGCTGCCAGGCCATGACGCGAGCTGAAGCGGGATGATCGTGCTCGCTGCCTTGCTCAGCTCCTCTGCTCTTTCAGCCAGCTTCTCAACTCCAAGACGGCCGCTTGGCCTGGATTCAATGGAGGACGGGCAGGAAGCCTTCATCTGTGAGCTGTGTTCTGTCGCCCTCTCGATGATGCCGTGAAGCTCCTGGACGAGCGCTCCCGTGACCGGCAGAGAGATGATCGACCACAGAGGGACCCCAGCTATACCCGAGCGAGCCCCCACGTGCTCATCCTCGAAGTCGGTCTCCTCCGGCTGGAGCGAGACTGACAGTGCCTCCTCGGGGCCGACTTCATTCGAACCCGGTCCTGCGAGTAGGTTGATGGCTTCCTCCAGACTGCAAGCGTCGGCGACGGAGAAACATCCTCAGCAGCGTCGGTGACAAAATCCACTCGACGCCGCTTCTCTGCTGGGGATAACAGCTTGCAGTACGGGGACTTCTCCTGCAGAGTTGGCACTTGTCCGGTGTCCTCCGGGTCGGGTCGGGTCAGGGCAGGACTCCGGCGGTCTGCGACGGTCTACGGCGGTCTGCGGCGGTCTCCGTCGGTCTCTGACGACGCTATACCTGCTGCTACTGTTGTTCTTCTAGTGCTACTTCATGACTGCTGAAGAAAAAGAGGGAGCAGATTGTATGAACCCGCGGCCATTTATAGGCAAGTAGCGCGGGAGGCCCATCACGTGGGTGGGCGTGGACTACGTTTTTTTTCAGTGCTGCGCTGACGCGCGAGGGTGAACCCACTAGCGATAACCTTAAAGGGCGAAGCCTATACGAAATAGAACTCAGACACACTGCTCGCTGCATTAAACACTGCATGAGGACGTGCCAGAGCTCCGAGGCAGCGCTTTTCTTCCTCCTCTCCTTTCTGTCGTCTGTGTGGATTTCGATGTTTCTGGTAGATCAGCGCCCTCTGCTGAATCAGTTTCTCTTCTGCTGCGTTTGCCCTGATCAAGATGAGCAGAGACGACCACACGACAACAAGTCCGCATCCTTTACAAGCGATCCATCAGTCAACTTTAAAGCACACAAACACCAAGATGGTGAAATCAGAGTAGAATCACAGCCTCATACACACATCTGATAGAAGATCTGCGAGTGAGAGGATGTGTGATTTAAAGACAGCACGGTGGTATGGGAAGGAGTATCTAACAAAATAAGATCAAAAAACACTTAATGCTAAAGTGATTTTTTTTTTTTGCGTGGTTTTGATGTTTATGATCTGCTGCCCAAAAAGTATTAAAATAACACAATTATACACACTCAATGATGGATAGCAAACAATAGTTACGTATTGTAACTCCAGATTCTATGAGTATAGGCTTCGCCCTTTAAGGCTATCGCTACTTGGTTAAATGCGAAGCAGGATGTAGTCAATGCCTCACTGGGTCCTCATCCGAAAAACCCAGCATCAAAGCTTCCAATAAACTCAGGTCCGCTCACAAGTCCATTCACAGAATTCTGTATCATGTGAACTCCTGTACCCTGTATACGCATACGTGCGCAAAGCCAACTGCCTGATGATGTGTTCCTTATCAGCCTCCAGATAATGAATATTCATGATCCATAAGAGCTGACTCTGCTGGTCTGTTGCTGAAAAGCAGAGAAGACGACCGGTACGCATTGTAACAGTCAAACAATGAACAGAACAGACCCAATAACACATCTGTCTCATCCAAGACCAGAATGAATCCATTCATGTCCTTAACTATCACTCTGATAGGATTCCTAGCACAGAGTGGGAGATAGAGAAGAGGGAGACGTCCCTCAAAACCAAACAAATGAACATGAGGAAGACCAAGATGCTGCAGCGCAGATATCTTCCACTGACATCCCACTGTGCAAAGCCACAGAGGAGGAAATTCCTCTCGTAGAGTGCTCTGATGCGCTCCAGATGAAACATAAGTCTGTGAAATAGCCTCACACAACCAATGTGACAGGCGCTGAGCAGAGAGAGGGCGCCCCTGCGAGTGCTCTCTATGATGCACAAATAGACGCTGAGAGTGACGCAGCGACCCGCTGGGCGCTGAGAGCCGGCCACATGCCTCCAGATCTTCTCTTCCTCTGACGTCTTCTGCATGTGCTCAACAAGAGAATGCAGATGCTGGCCGAACAGCGCGTCAGCGGAGGTGGGGCCCTCCAGCAGCTCCTTCTTAACTTGCTCAGGGATCGAGATGGACAGACCGAGCCACATGTTGCGGTGTATCTGGTGCTGCGAGGCCATGACGCGGGCTGATGCCATCACTACGGAGGCGCAGAGCGGGATGATCGCGCTCGCTGCCTTGCTAAGCTCCTCTGCTCGTTCAGTCAGCTACTCAGAATCCACTGCTGTCTGCGTAATGGAGTACGCCAGCAGAGTGATCTTGTTAGTTGCTGCTGACGCCTGGCTGGCACACTGGTGGGACCTGTCTGTGAAAATGATCTGTGATCTGGGCCCAAGGAGAGGGAAGGGCCTGTCGTTGGCCGCAAATTAGGTTCGGTCGAACCCTGAAGACAGCCGCCAGGCCTGGATCAAATGGAGGAACAGGCGGGAAGCCCTCATCCGTGAGCCCCTCGACTCTAGTGATGGGAGCTTATGTAACCGCCGGCACCCGGAGCTTCCTTGGTTCAGTCACGGGCCCGGACTGGTAAGGGATAATGGCAGGAAAACGTGGCCAGGTGGGCCATGTGCGGGCCATGTGCGCTGCTGCAAAAACACGGGGACGGGACTAGATAAGCTCTGCTTCTCCCGTCTTCCCTTTCGGACATGTACAATGTGATCATCTATTGACAATGTGTGATGTTGTATATGTGTGTCGACATGACCGTAATAAAAATCAATTCAATTCAATTCAACAGCCCGCCAGCTCATCAAGTTCAGCCAGAGCCGGAGCAGCTGGCACGGAGAGAACTTTGTATGCTGCTGCCCTCTCGATGATGCCGGGAAGCTCCTGGACGAGTGCTCCGATGACCAGCAGAGAGGTGATCGACCACAGGGGGACCCCAGCAAAACCTGAGCGAGCCCCCACGTGCTCATCCTCGAAGTCAGTCTCCTCCAGCTGGAGTGAGACTGACAGTTCCTCCTCAGGGCCGACTTCATCCCGGCCCTGTGAGTAGGTTGATGGCTTCCTCCAGACTGCAAGTGTCGGCGACAGTGAAATCATCCTCAGCAGCGTCTGTGAAAAAATCCACCCGATGCCGCTTCTCCACTGGGGATAACAGCTTGCAGTACAGGCACTTCTCAGGCAAAGTCAGCGCTTGCACGGCGTGCTCCGGGCCAGGGCAGGACTCTGACGGTCTCCGACGAAGCTATACCTGCTGCTACTGTTGTTCTTCTAGTGCTGCTTCATGAGGCTGAAGAAAAAGAGGGAGCAGATTGTATGAACCCGCGGCTATTCATAGGCAGGTAACACGGGAGGCTCATCACGTGGGTGGGCGTGGACCAAGGTTTTTCAGTGCTGCGCTGACGCACGAGGGTGAACCCACTAGAGATAGCCTTAAAGGGCGAAGCCTATATGAAATAGAACTGACTCTCAGTCCTCAATGCTGCTAAAATCAACCTCAGAAACATGCTCCTCAGTGAGCTATAGGCTGTAGCAACATACACAAACACAAACACAAACACCCACACCCACACACACACACACACACACACACACTCACACACACACTCACACACACACACACACACACACACACACACACACACACACACACACACACACACACCTACATACATACATCCACAGAAAGCTGAGAACTTTAGCACATCAAACACACACAAACACGTGTTTATAGCATATATCAGGACGTTTGACTAATCCGTGAAAAATGAGGACACGCCTTTGCCAAGCTCCTAGAGACCTGGGGACCAAAAGCTTTACTTTCTTTGATCCCAGGAACAAGTATATGTTGAGATTTTGGCTAGAGCAATATTTTGGTCAAGCCTGACTGTTCTGCTACTTTTGAGGACACCGTCATGTTTTTGTGACATATAAGAGACAAACCATCACACACAGATAGTTCAGGTTTATGTGAAATTTGAAATCCCTGAACACACACATTTTTCAGGTGTACAGGACTTCTAAAGACTAGTAAAAGTAGAGTATTTCTTTAACTAGGCTTCTGCTACATGTGTGAAATATCCAACTAATAGGCATACATTAACTCTAAAAGATTTTTTTGATGTTCCAATTAACACAAATGGAGCGAAGCCTGTGAGCTAGTTCAGGCAGACAACTCAAGTTGCACTGCTATGCACATATCCTGTGTCCCACTCTTCATAACCATCTTCCAATTACATCCTTTGTCTCTTAATTTGGTGGTCTATTTCATCTGGGAATGTCCCATCTCTCCCTCTACCTGTCAATGTCTCTGCTGCCCTGCATTTGTACTGCTGCATGTTCTTTCATTCCCACCACCATCCCAGCATCCACCTGCAGGCTCAGGGATTGTGTTTATCAATTTAACTGTGAGGAGTGATGGGGCAGGAGCCTGGGCACCAAACATACATCTGCTTGCTGCTACAATAAACAATTAAATAGTGAGTTGCCTGACTAAACTTGGTAAAACTGACCTGAATGAGGCAACTTTTAAGTTGACAGCTAAAAATGTGGTCAGTTTACTTTTAAAATGTTATAATTGTATTGCATTTATACCAGTTGAAGTATTCGTTGATGCAAATAAAAACTTGAATGACTTTCTGCCTTTTTGAATTTTTAATTGTTAGCATATGTACATTTACATATGTAGACCACAAAATATTCAAACCTAGCTTTGTTTCCTTCAAGCCAGTAACTCAGATGTACTGACTGACTAGAACGCATTTTAAACTTGGAAGGCAAAATAACAGCCAAACATCACAGTTAAAAGAATGTTGTGTATATGCCTGGATGTAACAATTCCAAAGAACGGTTTATCTGAAACCTTCTCACTGGATGAAACTGAACCAGGAGAATGGGGATTGAAGGGGAAAAAAAACGTGCTGATTATTCCAAGCATTTTGCAGCACAGAGCAACATAGAAATTTAGAAATGGCAACAACAAAATAGAGCAAAAAAAAAAAATTAAATCTTATATGAACTCAACCTGGGCCACATTTTTTCCTTTATTTAGTTTTATCTATTCATCTTCCTTCTTAATGATATGATTCTGTTGTGAATGTAGAACTTGATGGCAGCCCAATCTCTGTTTTTCAGAGCCCATGCCTCAGCCTCGAGGCAGGATTCACAGTCACTTTCTACCTGGTACTTTAAAACTTGTGATGAAATGTGACATGTGCCTTTCAACTGCCTTCACCTCCTCAATGGTCCACCTGCTTCTCCCCTTCCTAGCTGTAATAAGTGGGAAAAAAGAAAATCTCTTAAAACTCAAACAAAGGCTTTACTAAAGTCAACAATGCAGATTAGGATACACTGGTTTTCAGTGGAGTTTGAGTGAATGGATTAGATATGACTGATGGCTCATGCCATAGAACCAGACCACAACCAGTGTGTGAATGTGGTGTGATTGGGTGAAAGACTTGAAAAGTGCTATATAAGTATATAAGTATCATCACCTAGCTCTAAACAAAACCGTTTTATTAGAGGATGTTGATGAAACCTTGAGTACTAAGTTTCTCTGGGAATCTAGAGGAATGAGTAACAATATGTATTATGATAAAAGCACATGCCCATATACTGCCATGCACAAGAAGAATGCATCTTTTTTTATCATAATTAATCACAACAAATTTTTTGGGGGTGCTTTTAATATTCTACCATTTCTTTGTTGACTGATGCCAGTTTTTTTTTTTGGAGTGTCCCTCATGTAGTCCAGGGTGGGTGAGCAAAGAGTGTCCCTCATGTTGTCCAGGGTGGGTGAGCAAGGAGTGTCCCTCATGTTGTCCAGGGTGGGTGAGCAAAGAGTGTCCCTCATGTTGTCTGGGGTGGGTGAGCAAAGAGTGTCCATGTTGTCCAGGGTGGGTGAGGCAGAAATGTCCATGTTACCCAGCATTGTTGAGTCAAGTGCACGGCTTGAGTCATCAGAAATCTCAGTTCTTGAGCCTTTGAAAGACACTGTATGGAGCATTAGCACAGTAGTACCACATGGTACTGCTCAAAAGCAGGCAAGTACCTAGCTATTGTGCTATCACACCTCTCCAAACAAAAACTGCCAAACAACACCATGCCCATTTCTCAATGTGTCACAGTGAGTTTTTATTAATTATGCACTAATTTTTATAACTTGTGGTTTAAAAGTGTGGTTTAAGTGTTATTAAATTTATCTGATAGGACCTCCTATACACGTAATCAAGGCAATGACTGACAGCTGATGCTGACTGGACCTGACTCTGCAATGTGTAGCTGGCAGAAAGGAGCAGAGACTTTAGGAGAGGCAGGTGCGACAGGGAAGCACAAGAAACAGGTCAGACCGGGCTACACAGAAAGGACCCTTGAGAAAGAAAAAGGATCAATACGGAAGACGCCTGGATGTGTTGGTTATATCTTCATGGACCAGGATTGACCTACTATTATAACCTAATTATAACCTACCATAGATTAGTCTACTATGGAGAAGGATTGATAAAACACCAAAATACAGATAAGCAAAGGAAAGTTATCAAGCCTGAGCCAAGTCGACGTGTGTGTGTGTGTGTGTGTGTGTGTGTGTGTGTGTGTGTGTGTGTGTGTGTGTGTGTGTGTGTGTGTGTGTGTGTGTGTGTGATTTTGCTTGCTGTATGGTTTTATTATTAAAGATGTGGGCCGGGACAACACGTGGGTGAGGGACGCAAAGGACTACAGGGAACTGAAAAGAGAATGATAAAACTCTCATTATAAAGCTAAGGAAAGGGGTTGAACCTTTGCTTACTGGAGTGTGTGTGTGTCAGGACACATGGGCCCATAACTCAGTTCCTCCTCCTTAAAGAGAAGCGTAGCAGAGAAGTTAAAGAGACGCAAAGAGGGCTGAAGAGGTGCTGCAGAGGATAAGGCATGTCTTTCCACAAGAACCAAGGATTGACTTCCTTTTATTACTATTGGGACTTTTAAAGTGCCTTTAACCACTAGGCCTTTGTAGTTTTAGCTATGAAACAATTATTAGTTGTTCTAACAATATGATGACACAGTAACACACTCTTCAGACACTAGTGGAGACCAAATGAGGACAACCACCAAAACACACTGTCACATGTTCTAACAATATGAGGACACAGTTACACAGTCTCTTCAGACACTAGATGACATCAAATGAGGAAGTCCACCTAAACGCACTGTCACATTTTCCTACAAAATGAGGACAAAGTTACGCAGACTCTTCAGGAACTAGTTGAGACCAAATGAGGACATACACCTAAACACACTGTCAAATGTTCTAACAATATGAGGACACAGAAACACGGACTCTTTAGAAACTAGTTGAGACCAAACGAGGACATCCACCTCAACACACTGTCCGATTTTCGAACAATTTGAGGCCACAGTTACTCACACTCTTCAGACACTAGTTGAGAAAAATAAGGACGTCCATCTAAACACATTGTCACATGTTCTAACAATATGAGGACACAGTTGCACACCCTCTTCAAACACTAGTTGAGACCAAATGGGGACATCCAACTAAAAACACTCTCACATTGTCTAACAATATGAGGACAGAGTTACACAGACTTTTACACACTGTCACTTTTGTAATAATATGAAAAAAGAGTTACACAGACATTTCAGACACTAGTTGAGACCAAATGAGGATGTCAAACTTAACACATTGTCAAATGTTTTAACAAAATAAGGACACAGTTACATTCACTCTTCAGACACAATTTGAGACAAAATGAGGACGTCAACCTAAACACAGTGTCAAATGTTCCATCAATATGAGGAAAAAGTAACACAGACTCTTCAGACACTAGATGAGACCAAATGAGGACTTCTACCTTAACAAACTGTCACATGTTCTAACAATAAAAGGACACAGTTACACACCCTTTTCAGACACTAGTTGAGACCAAATAAGGACGTCAACCTAAACACACTGCCAAATGTTTTAACAATATGAGGAAACAGCTACACACTCTTCAGACACTAGTTGAGACCAAAGGAGGACAACCACGTAAACACACTGTCACATTTTCTAACAATATGAGGAAACAGCTACACAGACTGTTCAGACATTAGTTGACACCAAATGAGGACATCCACTTGAACACATTTTCACATGTTTGAACAATATGAGGACACAGTTACATACATTCTTCAGACATTAGACGAGACAAAATTAGGACGTCCACTTAAAAACATTGTCACATTTTTTAACAATATGAGGACACAGTTACACATACTCTTTAGACTTTAGTTGTGATCAAATGAGGACATCCACCTTAGCACACTGTCACATGTTTTAACAATATGAGGACAGAATACACATACTCTTCAGACACTAGATGAGACCAAATGAGGACGTCCACCTAAACACAGTCACTTTTCTAACAATATGAGGACAGAATACGCAGACTCTTCAGACACTAGTTGAGACCAAATGAGTATGTCAACCTCAACAAACTGTTACAATTTCTAACAATATGAGGACACAGTTACACACACTTGTCAGACACTTGTTGAGACCAAATGAGGACATCCACCTAAACACACTGTCACATAATCTAACAATATGAGGACACAGTTACACATAACTCTTCAGACACTAGTTGAGACCAAATTACGAGGTCTACCTAAATGCACTGTCAATTTTTCTTACAATATGAGGACACAGTTACACAAACTCATCAGAAACTAGTTGAGACCAAATGTGGATGTTCAACTAAACACACTGTCACATTTTCTAACAATATGAGGTAACAGATACACAAACTCTTCAGGCACTAGTTGAGACCAAATGAGTATGGCCACCTAAACACACTGTCACTTTTCTCACAATATGACTACAGAGTTATACACTCTTCAGATACTAGATGAGACCAAATAAGGACGTACACCTAAATACACTGTCAAATGTTTTAATAATATGAGGAAACAGTTACACACTCTTCAGACACTAGTTGGGACCAAATGAGGACATCCACCTAAACATACTGTCACATGTTCTAACAATATGAGGACACAGTAACACACTCTTCAGACACTAGTTGGGACCAAATGAGGACATCTAACTAAACACACTGTCACTTTTCTAACAATATGAAGACAGAGTTACACAGACTCTTCAGACACTAGTTGAGACAAAATGAGGACGTCAACCTAAACACAGTGTCAATTGTTCCATCAATATGAGGAAAAAGTAACACAGACTCTTCAGACAGTAGATGAGACCAAATGAGGACATCTACCTTAACAAACTGTCACATGTTCTTACAATATAAGGACACAGCTACACACCCTTTTCAGACACAAGCTGAGACCAAATGAGGGCATCCACCTAAACACACTGTCACATGTTCTAACAATATGAGGAAACAGCTACACACTCTTCAGACACTAGTTGAGACCAAGGGAGGACAACCACGTAAACACACTGCCAAATATTTTAACAATATGAGGAAACAGCTACACAGACTGTTCAGACATTAGTTGACACCAAATGAGGACATCCACTTGAACACATTTTCACATAATCTAACAATATGAGGACACAGTTACATACATTCTTCAGACATTAGACAAGACAAAATGAGGACGTCCACTTAAAAACATTGTCACATTTTTTAACAATATGAGGACACATTTACACATACTCTTTAGACTTTAGTTGTGACCAAATGAGGACATCCACCTAAACACACTGTCACATGTTTTAACAATATGAGGACAGAATACACATACTCTTCAGACACTAGATGAGACCAAATGAGTATGTCCACCTAAACACAGCTCCGGCTCAGCTCCCTCTTCACCACGACAGACCTGTGCAGAGTCCGCATTACTGTGGACGCCGCATTGATCCGCCTGCCGATCTCTCACTCCATCTTTCCCTCACTCGTGAACAAGACCCCGAGATACTTAAACTCCTCCACTTGGGGCAGGATCTCATCCCCGACCTGGAGTGGGCACTCCACCCTTTTCCGGCTGAGGACCATGGACTCGGATTTGGAGGTGCTGATTCTCATCCCAGCCGCTTCACACTGGGCTGCGAACCACTCCAGAGAGAGTTGAAGGTTTCGGCTTGATGAAGCCAACAGGACCACATCATCTGCAAAAAGCAGTGACCCAATCCTGAGGTCACCAAACCGGACCCCCTTGACACCCTGGCTGCGCCTAGAAATTCTGTCCATAAAAGTTATGAACAGAATCAGTGACAAAGGGCAGCCCTGGCGGAGTCCAACCCTCACTGGAAACGCGACTTTGCAACATCGCGTGGACATCGGGGGCAGTGCCTCTGGATTGGCAGACCGGGGTGGTGGTCCCCCTTTTTAAGAAGGGGGACCGGAGGGTGTGTTCCAACTTCAGGGGGAGCACACTCCTCAGCCTCCCTGGTAAGGTCTATTCGGGGGTTCTGGAGAGGAGGGTCCGTAAGAAAGTCGAACCCTCTTTTTATTTTTTATTAATATATTTATTTTGAAGTGTTATTATTATTATTATTGTTATTATTATTATTTCAATTGTTATTTTTTTCTCTATCCTGTTGGCTGTATAACTGCTCTGTAAAATCCCTCAGCCTGAAACCCATCTCTCTATTCCTCTGCCATGTTTTTATATGTCAAAGCACTTTGTAAACATTTTGTTTTTAAAGGTGCTAAATACTAATACAAATAGATAAAGTCATATATATATATGTGATAAAAAAAGAGGTAGCCTACAACAAAACTGTGCAATAGAAAGAAGGGGTAGAGGGCAGAGGGGTAATATACTTTATTGGACTGTTAATAATGTATTCAAACCTTCTTTTAATGTGTAAGAGAGAGTTAGTGACATTTGAGTACTCACTGAGTGATGTCAGTCAAAGTGTGTGAAAAGTGTGTTAAGTTCCTAAACTGGCCACTAGTTGGCCTGGCCGACAGTGAGCAAACTTGACAAACACACACACACACACACTGAATTTCATAGACTGTGATATTTTAGGACATCCAAGTTTTATGGTCATGGAGCATGTTGGATCGATTTTGAATGCTGTAGAATACTTAAGAAACATAGGGCATCATAAATGTACTTAGTTTGCTTCTCTGAGAGCGTAGGAAGTGTGTCTACAATGCAAGAATGTCTTGAAAAATGAGGATATCAAAAATGTCCTCATTTTTCCCAGCGTCCTCATGTTGAAGGTGTGTTTTCCTAAAAATGTACTGATATGTCATGAAAAAAAATTCGTATCACACACACACACACACACACACACACACACACACACACACACACACAGACACTGACACACACACACACACACACACACACACACACACAAACAAACACACACACACACACACACACACACACACACACACACACACACACACACACACACACACACACACACACAGACACTGACACACACACACACACACACGCACACACAAACACAAACACAAACACAAACACACACACACACACACACACACGCACACACACACACACACTGAAAAAGGTGCCTTGTATCGGAGTGCTGTGTCTGGTCTTGAGAAGCCTGAGGACTCCAACAAATGAAACACACACACATACACACACAAATGAAAACAAACATCCTTCGCACCTGCAAAAGCATTCTATGCCATCTGACTGTTGGGGAGTGTAGGCTACCCTTTGATCTCTTATGATTTCCTTTGATATATATAGAAAAATTAAACTTCTAACAAAAAAAAAAAAATCCTTTGATCAAGCAAGTATTTAACTAAATCAGAGCTTGGCTGGTCATTTCCCAGAAGAGCAGCCATGAAGCGACATCTAACTTTGGAGCAGGCAGTGCTAGCATGTCTTCAGGCTTCTGAAGAAACCGAGGAGGAACTTAGCAGCCCAGACTCCCCTTGGAGCCAGGAGGTTTCAGAGGAGGAGTACCTGCCTGGGCCCGGCAGCTTGAGGGACAAGGAGGAGACAAAGGATGAGGAGACAGAGGATGAAGAGATGAAGGAGGAGGAGGAGATGGAGGAGGTAATGGAGGAGGACAAAGAAGAGGAAGAAGACAACGACCAAGAGGAGGTAGAGGCAGCAGCACAGTCCAGCACTGAGTGGAAATCCAAAAATGGAGCAAACCTGTGGTCTCCATCACACCACGAGATCCTGCCATATTACCTGCCTGCCATTTTGAGCCCAGGGCCAACACTTTTTGCTGTTGCAAGAATAAGGGATCCTCAGAGTGCCTTTGATGTCTTTTTCCCAGAAGACATCCTGCAGCTGGTCCTGGGCTATACCAACCTGGAGGGCCAAAGGTCAGTGGAAAGCTGGAAAGATTTGGATATGATTGAGCTGCGTGCTTACTTGGGGATACTTATTCTGGCTGGCCTGTATAGATCTCTGCACGAATCCGTTTTAAGCTTGTGGGAAAATGATACAGGCAGAGCACTTTTTTCAGCTACCACGCCCAAGGACCACTTTATGCAAATTAACCAGGCTCTGAGATTTGACGACAAACTCTCCCGACCACAACGCCATAGGAGAGAAAAGCTGGCCCCAATTCGCGATCTGTGGGCCAGGTGGAGCAGCCTGCTGCCCATGATGAACAACCCAGGGAGGGATATCTGTGTTGATGAGCAGCTGGTCCCATTTAGGGGCCGCTGCTCATTCCGCCAGTATATGCCATCCAAGTCAGCCAAGTATGGCTTAAAGATCTGGGCCCTCTGTGATGTTAAGATGTTGTATGCGCTGAGGCTCCAGGTCTACACGGGGACGTCTGGCTCTGCTCCACCAGAACGTCAACAGGGGATGTGAGTTTTGCTGGAGCTCACGGATGGCCTCCAGGGCTACAAAGTAACAACCAACAACTTCTTTACTCCTTCCCCCTGGCTGAGGAGCTTCTGAAAAACAAGATGGCCCTGGTTGGGACAGTGCGGGCAAACAAGCCTGAGCTCCCCCAAAAGCTGGTTGAAATGAGGGGCAGACATGTTCTCTCATCTTTGTTTGCCTTTGCTCAAAACAAGGCAATCGTGTCATATGTGCCTAAAAAAAACCAGAAACGTTCTCCTCCTAAGCACACGACACAGAGAGTCAGAGGTCGAAGCATCAGGATCCAGGAAACCGAAAATTATCCTGGACTACAACCGATGTAAAGGGGGTGTCGACCATCTGGACCAGGTAATTACTCAACTCTTTTTTTTTTTTCTTTTTTTTTTTTTACAGTTACTCATTTCATGTTATTGTGTGATATAGCAATAAACTATTTTCTTTATTTCTTTCTGTATTTTTTTAATCACCAAAAAGGATGTGTAAAAACATTTTCACATTTATTTATTTATTGCTTTTCCCTTTTTTTTAACCTTTTGCATGTGGGACATACTCCTGCCGCAGGAAGACATGCCGCTGGCCTGTGAGCCTGTTCTTCCACATGGTTGACGTCTCCTGCTTTAATGCTTTCATCCTCTTCACATCTATTCAACCCTCCTGGAACAGAAGGAAACTCTCCAAGAGGCGTCTGTTCCTGCAGGAGCTCAGGAAAGTTAAAAGTTATATAAAACTTTATATTTTTAGATAGGTCTGAAGTAGTTTAATAGATTTAATGCAGTGAAAGCTTAAAAAATATCAATTCAATATTGTTTTCTAGCTTAATATTGAGGGCAGACGTTTTGTCCATTATGTGTACTTATGCATAGAAAATTTTTGTAGTTCTGGGGGTTAAACCACATTTTTCAAAATAATCTAAAAAAAAAAGTTGGTGTTGTTTACATGACTTGAATTTTAGAGGTCTGGGCAAGGGACAGCTTCTTCCCAATGGAAAGCAGGCCTATCCTAAAGAAGAAAAAAAAAAGATGATTTTTTTTAAATACATTTTTTGGTTATCTCTGTCTTATTTTATTGTTTTTGTTTAAAGAGTTTATAAGAAAAGGCCTTTGCAACCATATATGACTGAAGACATTTTGTTAACTCTTTTGATGTCAGGGAATAGCAATTTGGACACTTTCGGTAGAATGCCCCATGAATTTTGTAAATTGTAGTTGATAGTCTTCTTAATGTTATTTTCAGTCTGCAACTAACCGAGTCACATTTGGACATTTGTCCAAGATAAATCATTCTTTCCCAGTCATCTCTGTGCGTAATGGCAAGCTATTCACTTCCACACTGTAAACCCCAATAAGTTACCAGAACTTAAAAAATTTGAGGCAATCGATTGCCTCAAAATTTTTAAGTTGATAAACTTAAAAGTCAAAAGTTTACCAAAACTCAAATCTTTTGATTACTTGCTACTAGTATCATTTGATTACAACAAAATTAAAAATGTTCATTATGTCAACTCAATATTTTTTAATATATATTACTCGAAATTTTCAGCTACATCAACTCAATCACGTTCAGTTAATATGACTTAAAGTTTTCAGTTTTCAATGCATTGGAATACGTTACCAGAACTTTGAAAAGTAAGTTAAAAGAACTTGAGAAAATAAGTACACAATACACGTTAATTAGTGTTGACAAAACTCAACATTTATTTGTTCTTGTTATGATTCAAATCTTAAACATTTTGAGGCAACTTGCTCAAATACATTGAGTACCACTGACTTTAAATGAATAAAAGCCAAATTTCCATTAAACATTTTCCAGCTCTTTTTTACTGCACTAATCAAATACCAAGCCAATGTGTTCTTTTGGCTTTCTAGGTAAGTAGGGCAACAGAGAGCACTTGAGTAGAGCCACAGAGCAGCAACTTCAGTACATTAACAATATTTTTATAAAAGTTTTAAGAACAATTTTAACAACAATTTTAAACTGTAAATGTTATATTTTATCCGCAACAACAGCACATCATGTAGATTAGACCTATTGGATGAACACCTGCAGAGTAGTGTCGGAACATTTGCTTGCATTATTTTGACAAAAGGAAATAACTTTGAACTTGAGTGTCTTCAGTAACACCTCACTCCACATCTTTCTTTTTTCATGAAGTTCTACACATGTATCATCAAATCATTTTTGAGAGACTGCAACCTTGGAGACAGTTTACCACCCTCAAGACCAAGTAAAATCTTCTGAACAAATTCAAAAGTGTTGGTCAGTGCTTTGGGATAGCTGAGGTGTAATGCATAGATCAGTCCAAACATTACCAGGAAGGCATCACCAAATCTGGGACAGCTGACCACGGTGTCGCTTTCAATGACCACACAGATTTTCTCGGGCTGGTAGTGAACTGGACTTCTGTCATGGTCACTGGTGACAGTAATGAGAGCCACTGCAACTTCTCCAAGCTCTGGCTCGTCCTGAATGAAAGAATGAAGAGATACTAATCTCAAACTAATCCATGGTTTCAACTCTTACAAGGGTTCAATTTCATTTTTTTTTTTTTTTTTAGTTTTTCAAATCAAGGTTTTTTTTTTATTGTTGACAAATGTTCCCTCCTCATCAATGAAATACTGCTGGTGCAGCACAAAGCTAATATGGAGTTACATTTGTAAGCTGTTTATATTTTCAAATTGTGTTGAGAACACCTCTGATTGAGATCAAATATATTTTGAAAAGGGAGACTTGTGTCTCATGGTAAAGTCTGAAAAAAAACCCATAAGATTTGTGTTGTGAACACAGGAATCGGTCAAATTACAAAAAAAATCTGATAGACCAATACAATGCTTTAGGCCATGAATAGGGATTTCTTTTTTACTAGGGCTGGAAAACTGATCGAAAAATAATTAGAAAGGACATCAAAACCCACTAACCGTAGTAATTTTTCTCAAATTGATATTTTTTCCCAGATAATAAATGAGATTATTTTTGACTTTTCACATATAAATATTAGAAAAAAAAATGTTTGGATGACATGCAAGTCATTTACTTGTTTTTAAAAATTTCCAGGCGTAAATATTTAA
Organism: Halichoeres trimaculatus; assembly: GCF_033239565.1. Classification (NCBI taxonomy): domain Eukaryota; kingdom Metazoa; phylum Chordata; class Actinopteri; order Labriformes; family Labridae; genus Halichoeres; species Halichoeres trimaculatus. The sequence goes on from NW_027437180.1 coordinate 3,784,393, forward strand.
AGTAATTTACAGAAAATTATGTATGAACTTTAAACAGAAAAAATTAAATAATTTTATTTAAATGATGTGTAAGTTATCAATTTATAATTTTCATGTGTAATTTAAGTTATTTATTATTTTTGACTTCACACAAAAAATTTAAAATAGTTTTATTTGAAAGATGTGCAACTATTTATATTTTTTATGTGTAAATATTTAAGTTATTTACAAGAAATTATATTTGAATTTTTACACCAAAATATTTTGCAAATTATTTATTTATAATTTGATGCATCAATATTTAAAAGGTTATTTACAATATATCCTTTTTTACTTTACACAGAAAAATTTTAACTTTTTGTTTTCAAGAGATGCACAACCTATTCTCTTCCTTTCATATGGCAACATTAAAACAAATAATTTTCTGGAGATGCAAGTAATTTTTTTTTACTTTTGGGGTACTGTTATTTTTAAGAGGTAATATGGCCTAGTGAGACATTTTCATTTCAAGTAGCTTGTGCTCTTGTTTTCATTATTGGAATTTTCAATTGATGGCTAAGGACAAATAATAGTGTTTGTCCTTAAATTATTTTAAAATAGTTACACAGTTAAGACAGACTTTTCCACTGGAAATATTATGGCAGTTCTAACAGTCAAGCACATTCATTTTAGATTAGATTAGAGAATTAAGCCCTTTGGAAAACTCCTGAAGGGAAATTAGAATTTCAACAGCAGTTACAAAAATAGAAAATAGAATGATATACATAAAAAGGATAGATGTTTACAGGATTTAAAAAAATATGTAATGAGCTGTTCAACTAATACACAATGGTACTGTTGATTATTTTATAAGACTCACCGTGCAGGTTCTGAAAAATCCAGTGACATCCTCACGCAGATACACGGGTAGGCAATGCAGAACAGTGGTACGCCTGGTGTGGATGTCATGGAATTCCTACAAGAAAAAAATAGAGTTGTATCAACTACTAGGCTTACTGAACTAAGCTAAATGTAAAATCTGTGCGATTTTTCAGATGTTCAACATATGAGTTGTATTATGATTTATTCACCTGTTCATCATGGATTTTTAAAATTTCAGCCAAAGCATCTGCTGTCTTCCCTGTTTTAGATGCCCTCTGCCTGAATAAGGTCATCAGTCGAGGAAGATGGCGGTCAAGCTCAGCATAGAACGTGTTGGGCAGGTTCTGGTTGGTAATCCGCTGGAACTCTGCATAAACCTTTATTCAAAAACAGCAGAAAGACAACACAGCAATATCAATTAGTCTATTCAACTTGGAGAATCTTTTGTTTCTGTTGTAAACTTGTATGTTGAAGATCATATAGTGCTGGAGTCTAAAAGTTTATAGTGAACAGTATGAGTGCTCACTCCATTATCTTTATGTACACTAAAAACATAAACAGAGAAACATTTGACTTGACTTATTTAAATTCTAGTCCCATTCCAGGTTTGGCAATGGTGTTATCTCCAGTGTTAACAAGAACAATTTTTTGTTTTGATCATATCAGGCTAGACAGATTAACATTTTATTTAATCTCATCTGTGAAAGTACATTGATCTGTGTATTTGTACATACTAGCATGTCTGATTTAATAAGTACCACAGCTAAAACACAACAAAGTTGGTCTTTTGAAACAAAAATTAAACAAAATGTATATTTCAAGCATACAGCACTGTTGTATCTCTTCTCTAGTCTGTCAGGGTTTTGATGGTGATATTACACTTTTTTTTGTTTTATCTGCCTCTATACTTACAGTAAAACAATTAAGCTAGTAAAATAGCATAAATATATCTTTATGGTAAACTTTAATTATAGTTCAATAAACTAAACTGTTGACTAGAGGTATATTATTAGGATACCAGAAGTATATAAGAGCACTTGCATACTTTAAAGTGTATTTATTTAAACATAAAAATGACTATAAATACTTTAAGTGTACTTTTAAAAACTTAAAATGTTCCAATCTTGTCTTAGTATTAAATTAGTATAATAGTAGTGTACTACAGGTACATGTTTCATAGTATACTTTCTACAATTATATTTAAGCATGTTTAATAAAATGAACACCAAGTATACTACTTTTTGCTAACAGTACATTAAACAATTGAAATGTTAAATTAACAGTATATTAAACAATAATGCCAAAAATATGCTGTCAGTGATGTTTCTCAAAACATCATGGCATATCTGAGCTTTAAAGTGATACTCCGGGATGAACAAGTTGGTCCTATGTGGAGGTATAGGGCAGAAATTACCCCTACAGCAGTCTTTCTGTGCAGCAGAATCCCAGAGTGCCATCACCGAGCCCCCCTCCCTGCTCTGCTCTTGTGGTGATTTCCTCTGCACTCAGATGTGGCCAGGATTTAGTAAACTAAAATCACATTTTTACAGTGGGCATCTGTTGGTATGCGTTTTTTAGTTTACTAAATCCTGGCCCCATGTGAGTGCAGAGGATGGAGCAGGAGCAGAGCAGGGAGGGGAGCTTGGTGACGGCATTCTGGGTCTCTGCTGCACAGAAACACTGTTGTAGGGGTAATTTTTGCCCTATACCCCCACATAGGACCAACTTGTTTCATCCCAGAATATCACCTTAAGGTCCATGGTTTACTTGCTTGGGCAATATAGGAGCATTTTGTCTTAGCTTTCTTGTGAATTTTACTAGCATTTAATCATGGGCATTATTTGATAAAATTGTTAGGGAGGTAAAAGCATACTAACACCAATGTTTTCTTACAAAAAAAAAAAAAAAGAAAGAAAGAGACGAACATCACTCTCCCATCAATGAGTGCAACTAGATAACAATGAATGAATTTTCAATTCAAAGTAAACACTCCCTTTAACACAGGAAAAGAGACAGTCCATATTACCTCAGACTCAATTTTAAGAGCAGGCCAGAGGTCCATAAGCTCGTTCACAGGTGGGCAGGATGTCACTATGGTCTGTCGACGCAAGGCAAATGTAGTCTGCATCATCTTTTTAATGACTGGCAGGTTCCTCTCAGTCTTCTTGACTTCTTCAACAATTTGCTGCCTCAGCTGCTCAAGACTTAAGCGATCCTCTCCTTGTGGGAAGTTGGGTAGGAAGTTGACTTCTGCTCGCTTGGGTCTTTTAATGTTGGAATGTGAAGGTTCACTGTCAGGATTGCTCCCACTTCTTTTTCCGGCATTAACGATGACCTCCTGACATCCAGCCCGTCTCATCTTGTTCCTGTAATTCCCCATTTTAAATTTGATGCTGTTCTTCCAGCCATTCCAGCCAGTATCAGATCCTGCTTCCTTCAAGCAGGGATGTTTAACCACAAGAGCCTCAGCAGCCATTGCTATCTCTTTATCACTTGGGTAAGCTTTGAAACTATACATCGTAGATGCAAGCTTTTCTAAAATGTCGTGCTTTAGGTCTCTTGTCATCTTGAGGTGCCTGTTGGTCTTCTCAAATTCAGCATTTCCTTCTCTAAGTTTAAGCTCGATGTCAAATGCAAATGTGGGAACTGGAAAAGGACCTGGAGGCCATCTACTTAGTCTTTCTGGAGACGACACATCTGTAATTGTGTCAGTAGATGCAACAGAGCTGGAGTCATGCGATAAGGAGATGTGCACAACAGCTTTTTGTGGCAATTCCTCAATGTCAACAAGGGAAGTAAGTTTCCCATCAAAGTCCGGATCTTCATATAGCAAAGTGAAGTCGAGGTCTAGTTCCAACTGTTCTTTTATAATGTTAATCAGTGCATCAAGAGAGGCTGGCCGTGAACTGAGTTTTAATTTTCTAGCTCGATCAGTCTCGACAACACGAAGGATCATGGGTTGTGGGGATGCTGCTGCCATTCTGCTAATGAAAAGAGAAATTGAGGATTAAGAAGGGTTACCATCAACATACATATTTTTAACTTATCAATGACACAGAGTGAAAAAAACATTCATTGATTAATTAAAAAAAAAAAAAAAAAAAAATTCACCATTGTTCAACTTAGGTCTGTTTAACTTGAATGAACCGTTTGGGAGTCAGCAGCAGCGAGCCATTTAACTTGTATGCTGGGAGTGGAACTGTATCATTGAGACCAGACTGCAGGTGGATGGACAGACTTGTCCATGTGGCTGACAGCTCATAGGACCGAAGATGTTCTACATACCAGGATTCATAATCACTACACAGAAAAGTAGCATCACTATTCACAAGGTAGATCTGTTCTATTTTACTAAATCTAGACAGTCCACCACTGACTCCGACAGACAGAAACATTCCACAGACATAGTCTGTGCCATCAATGGTCACCTTTGATGTCTGGTAGATTGTGTCACTAGTTGTTTGTCCTCTAATGTGTGCCTGAGCTACTTCTGGCAAAGATGAAACCAGAACAGGATCAACCCTGGAGGCCTGTGTTTTTGGCTTGAAAAATGATGGTGCAGCTAGATGATATGCTATCATGTGTTGATGTCTGATTGCCATTGTCTTCAAAATATTTTTGAAGTTTTGAGTGTCATGCACCACTCTTTTAAAAAAGCGGTGCTTGGCCTCAAACCTCATGGTCCAAACATGCAGCAGGGGCCCAAAGCATTTCACTAGGGCAGGATAATGCTCCACATAGTGATGTTTCGGACGGAGCCTAACCTCAGGGAAGACCTCTTGCAGTATCTGTCTATGATCACTGATTTTGCTCTCAAAATAGTCCAAGGTTTCATCAGTAAATGATGGGCACAATGCTAACTCTACAACCTCTTTCAGCTCCATCAAAACTGCCCATGCAGCATCACCCTCTGGTACTACACTGCCCACAAGGAATGGAAGCAGCCGGAGCAGAGTGGCATTTTCATGTCCATTTCCTCCTATTGTTCCTCGAGAAAGAAATGTTTTGGGAATTGGCTGAGGTCTATCCACTTTATCAGTGTGCTGATATGGGAATGATGAAATCTTTTGGTTCAAATATCCCAGAGTGAAGTACTTCAATCGGATCATCTCCTTAATGCACAGAGAAAGCTCTATGGGAACTATTCCTTCAAGAAGATCATGGAGTATATCTGGAGGAAACCCTGTGATTGGATGGAAGTGATTTAAGGACTCAAGCAAGACACAGCCACCTTTAACACCAAAGTGGCTGCTCACAGTGTCACTCTCCTGAACAGTTTGAACATGCCGATCATGGCTGTCTTTGGTTCTCTGAGAAAACTCTCCCTCCCTGACTTCAGTTGCTTGAAACTGTTCACTTGTTGCCAAACAGAATCTACAAACATAGTCAGCTCTAAATGACTCTACAAAGCCACCTAATCCATGAGCAGCCAGATTGTCAGCAGAAACACAAAAAATGGTTCCTTTGACATTCTGACCCACTCTTTCAATGAAGACGCCATCTTGTTCCAGAGTATGGATATCATGCAGCAATGGAGCAAGCACAGCAGCATATCCATACTTATGAAGGTCTGTCACTTTGACCAGTACTGCTAGCTGTATAGCATGTAATGCCGATCGGTATTTTGGTGGCACATTAGCAAGGACCCAGTACACGGTGCAAAGCTTGTGTATTTTACGCGATGTGCCAAGCGGATTGGCAATTTCAAGTTCATCAATATATAGCTGAAGTGGTAAGGTGAGATCCCCTGTTGACAGTAAGTCATTTCTAATGAAATGAGAGCCGTCAGAGCATGACAGATATTGACCAGATGCAGTATTTGGTTCAGCAATCTTGTTAAGAATGTCTGTGTTTTTAAACAGCTCTTGAATCATCGCAAGGATAGGAACATACATGAAGGTATGTCCAGGCTGCTCCAACTGATACTCTATTGGCATCACACAAGGATAGTTGCGCTCAATAAAGTTTTTTCTGCGCTTGGATGAACACAAATCTGCACCTTTCGAAGTAGACAAAGCCAAAATATTGGACTCCATGACAGCTGTAACAACTTCATCCAGCGTGGATTCTGCTATGTTGTGACCATTTCTCTGCAATATGTCACTTACTGCCTCCCTGATCAATGGCTGAGATAAGGAGAAGATCTGATTCAAATGGTCGACTATTTCTTGAATAGCTGTGTTTGAGACATGGAGGATGGCCTGCATCTTTAGGAATAAGGAAGATACATTCATTTTAAGTTGATTTCTTAGACTGTTAGTGTCACTCTGATCATCATCATTCTCCACTTCTGTGTTCTGATCTGAACATTCTTCATCCACATCACTTGTGACCCCAGACGTACTGGCATGAGGATTCTGGGGATCCTCAATGACGATGTCACTTTTAAAGTCTGACACAAGACTAGCTTGGTGTGCTCTACTTTTATGGGAATTGAATGAGGAGTACACATTAGTGGTGTAGCTACAGTCCTTATATGAGCATGCCACTGTTTCATGATTTTTTAAATGCTTTCTGAGATGACTGAAAAGAACAGATTCAGATAAGGGTGGCTGAAATGTGCATAAAGGGCATTTAAATAACACAAGCACCTGATTCTGCACTGTACTACTGCTAAGGTGTGCCCTATGATATCTTGACAAATGAGTACTCAGTGCATTAAGTGTCTGAAATGTACACATGCAATCAGTAAAGAGGCATGGAAGAGGGCTAACTCTGGAAAAGTGGCTATGATGCAGTCTGTAGTGTTTGAATAACTGTGCTCTGGAAGAGAATGAAGATGTGCACAGCTTACATTGCCAGATCATATTGGAACCAGCAACCTGAAAGGTAAAGAAAAGAAAAACACAGTTTAGACCCTCCTCTAAAGCCTTCAAACCAGAAATCTTCACACTAACAACTCAATACAAAAGTTAATTACAACTAGCTCACAAAAAACATGACCCTGCAGGGTCATCAGCATCAGAATTCTGTGGCTGATGGGTGATAAAGTGATGCAGTCGCAATAATGTCAGCTGATACACACAAATATAAGCTGTGTGATATTTGATCATGATGTAACTTAAGCAGGCATGGTATCATGCTGCTTAAAATTCATGCAATAACAACAACAACAATAATAATAATAATAATGTACTATCTGACATAATTCCAACTGTATCCTAGCCCTGTAGCAGCATAGCCTCCATTAGGGAGGTCTCTGTGTCCTGTTTACGTGGAATAAAAGTACACACATATATACCAAAAATCCCTCACGGATATAGATTGTTACTCTGAGCTGAATATTAAAACAGTTAGTCACGGGAGTCGTCACACACACCTATAAGACGCTAATTGTCAGCCAGATACACCACTTGAAAAGTTCTAATCACACGTTCAAAGCGACCACACGAGTACCCGCCTGCAGGGACGATGGCGCCACAATATGACTCCAAAATGTGACTAAGTCGCCCAGAATCCGTCTTTAAATCGCGGAAGAACTGCTCGCAGCTGTACACAGACTTATCATGCAGAGAGCTGCACGAGGTCGTGTCAGTCCCCTCCGGCGTGAACGCACGTGGCGTACACACCGGAGGAGTTCAGCGGCGCTGCTGGCAGCCGCTCGTTAGCGGCTACTCTCGTAGCAGCACGGAGACGTGGCGAACGGCCGAATATTTAATTATATTTTACATTTGTTAATATAATTAAACGCTTACCTCGTGTCCTATGAGCTGACTGTCGCGTAGACCCACCGTTGTGCAGTTGGTAGTGACCTGCGAATCCCGCCTTCACAGTTCTCTTCTCTGCGTGTTGATTAAAACAGCGGAAGGTAACCAGTGAGAGCATTAACGCCACCTCCTGCTTCGGAGTGTGCAGCAGCTATCCCAGAAACGGAATTAATTTATTGGATGCATCTGCAATTGCTTCACATTCTTGCAGAGGAACGTCAGGAATACATAAATAACATAGATAAAGCGATAAAACGTCCTCCTTTTAGTGTTTCAAAAATATGCCCATATTGTCATTGTCTCAGTTGATTTTATTGTTTTCCATTTATTTATGATTTGTGGTTGATTTTTTATGTTATGAAGCTCCTTGAGATGTCACAGTTTTTGAGGATGTATAATAAGTATATATATATATATATATATATATATATATATATATATATATATATATATATATATATATATATATATATATATATATACATGTATAATAAGATTTACTATAAAATATTGCATATAATACTGTAGATCTAAGAAAACTTTACTGCTCAACCCATTGGTAGTTTCACTTAAATTCTAATCTGAGCTCTACAATCCAATCTACTCAAATTATTCGTCATATGATGTCTTTCTTGAACATTATTTGCAGAGTGTGTAACTATATAGTCGCCTAATCCTGACAGTGCTCACCTAAACAGGCTGCATGCTTCATGTCATCCCTGACCACTTACTAACCTTACTGACATCAAACACATGAAGTAATGTTGAAACAATAGAAATAAGTGGCCACAATAATTTTTATTACTTTATTATATTAAGTAATTCTAAATTTATATTTTAAGTTAAGCTTACTTAGTACAAAACTAGTTGAAGTCAATCAAAAAGTCTAAGTTAAATTTACTCAAAAATCAAGAACGTGTTATACAAACTCAACATATCTAAGTTAGTAGGACTTTCTGTAAAACTTTGAGTTTACACTACTCAATCTATTTAATTATTTTGAACATTCGGGTTTACAGTGCACTTGTCGAAACTTCTCCCTCTCACACACACAAAAACTTTGTTTTTGGCTTACAAGAGCATACGGTCGAAGATGGCTGAAATGATCGAGGCACTTGGGAGATCCGCCGCTACCAGAAATCCACCGAGCTGCTCATTCGCAAGCTGCCCTTCCAGCGCCTGGTACGAGAAATCGCTCAGGACTTCAAGACCGACCTGCGCTTCCAGAGCTCTGCTGTCATGGCTCTGCAGGAGGCCAGCGAGGCTTACCTGGTGGGGCTGTTCGAGGACACCAACCTGTGCGCCATCCACGCCAAGAGAGTCACCATCATGCCCAAAGACATCCAGCTGGCCCGCCGCATCCGTGGAGAGAGAGCTTAGACTGTCTGCAGCTCAATAACAACAACACAAAGGCTCTTTTAAGAGCCACCACACCAACAAAAGAGCCCAATCCTGCTGAAAATATAAATCAAACAGAAGTCTCTAAAAGACATTCTAAATGCAACAAAAAACATTTAAAAAATGTAGGCATCGTGAACAACTATGATTCAGGCCTACTTATATTTTATTTTCACTAAATTTTAAATCAAAGGTATTAACTCCAACGCTGAAGAAACAGTTAATACAGGTTAAGGAGGCAGAAAAGAGCTCTCCTCCACACGTCCTAAGCACCGCTCCACGAAACAGCCCAATGCTCCCACACAGTGGTAGTTTGTAACTCCTGCAATGAGTCTTCAATTTCAAATTGAAAACGATGAATACAGCAGATTTTTTTCTTCAATAACTGAATTCTTTTATGTTCTAACGAAGTTTTGTCCAAGGAGCAGTAAATACTTTCTAAGCCACAGAAACAAATCCTATGTTGGCTTAACAAAGAGACCATCCTTCCTATGTGGCTCACACACCTGCTGTTGCTTTCACTGACTGTAGACTTTGAACTGTTGAAAAACATCAAGCAAGGAGTCAGATACACCATGAAATGTTTGCTTCAGTTTTGACTGGAGAAGGGATTCCTGTTTATCTTAGCTGTTAAAACAGCTTCATGATATTTGTGTATCTCTCATTCATTTACATCACACAGTAACTTATGCATGGTGTTGAGTTGACATTAACAGCAGAAACCAGTGTTTTGTTACCTGTTTGTTTTTGTTATTTCCCTTTGTTCACAGAAAGTTTTCTCTTCACTCCCTCTGTGTCCTCTTCCTCTGGGAGTGTGGAGTTGCTGTTGCTGACCGAGGTGCTGAACAACAACAGATAAAACCTGAAAACCTGCTGTCAATTGTATTAAAGCTCTTCAAAGAACCACCTCATTCACCCCACGGCAGAGATGATTACTACTCTGTGAGGATGTTTTCACTAAGTGTTTCCACACATTGACCTGCATCAGGCCACCCACTGGAACAGTTAAACAACATTTCTATATATCATATACTATATCATTATATACTATATTCTTGAATTACTCATACCCCAGCACGTTAATATTTCTTTAAATGGTTTAAACATGTGGGGGTTTTATGTCTCTTGAGCACTAATACACTTAAATGTATTTGTTCATGATAAATTTTCTCCTTAAAAAATCTGTAGTTAATATATTTTCCTATGGGAAATGTTGATACACTTAAATGTGTATTGGAAGAAAAAAAAAAAAAAAAGCAGCAGGTCAGAAACGCTTTGGGCTGTGTTACACCTCCTGCAGCAGAGCGCTTCATAAATATGTGGTTGAAGAGACTTGGACAGGTTGCGCCGTGGTGAAGAAGATACAGTGTGAAATATTTCAGTGGGAACAGGACTAATAAGATGCTATTTTTTCTAGGTGAGGCTATGAGCTAAAGAGAAAAGGTGTGTATCATTTGCTGAATGATTATGTTTCTCCTGTAAGAGCCTCTGTATTCAGTGTGTGCTGTAACAGGTTGTCCTACTAGATTAAGCTCTTTGTCGTGATTGATGATCCAGTTGTTAAGTCCTATGGCATTTGTGACGTCTCACCCATTTCCGGGTTGTTGTGGAAATTTTCCTGTTTCTGGTGAAGAATGAAATAGAGACTTCTGCCGGCCAGCAAGGTTTTATTTTCCTTTGCAAAGAAAAAAGTCAGTCAACACGAGAGCGGTCAAAGTGAAGAAAGACCTCAAACATAGTTTGAGCTACACATTTATGCTTGAGAGAAACGCCCCAAAAGGTCCTGTTCACACCCTTCTGTCTGCTCCCAGAATCCACATTGAGATCAGGCCTAGAAGTTGAGCAGAAAGGTGTAAAAATAAAAGGCCAGGAAGCTTACTGACTAAAGGGTCAACATGAATTCTGTGGATGGAGCGCTCAACATGAATTCTGGCACTTGAGATCCGCTTGTTGTGATTAACTTCCTGTTGAGTGAACTGTCCATTGACAAGAAAAGAGGAGATATTTAATAAAACTCCTTCTGGCAAGATATCTCTCATTATGAAGCCCTTGTCTGCCATCACCATATCACCTGGCTGTAGATTAGTGCTGCACGATTCTGGGAAAAGGTGCAATTGGCGATTAGGTGGACAATATTGCGATTGTGCTTTTGCTTGCGATTTAATAAACTTGTCTTGTCACATATTTACAAGTTACTTGTATGCTATTTTACCATGTAAACCTGAACTGTCCTCATGAATCCCCATGAGTGTGATCACAAAGTTAATTTTAAATGTTAAAAAATGTCTTTTGTCTGACGTAATATAAGGCAGTTGGTTCTATTGTTTTGTGGTTTTTATGATAATTCAGTCCTCTGTACAATGGAAACAGTTTAACCGTCTTCACAAGAGGAAAAGTTAGTGATTAACTGCTCAAAGAAGTTTTAAAAATCGCACCAGGAAGAGCTCTCTGAACAATTCAAACCTCAATATTGAGCTTGAGCTGAAATAATTCCTGGTTTTGAATGCTCCAGTGACACAAACAACCTAAAATCAACATATCTCCACATTATATGAGCATCCACCATTGGCTACATTAAACAAAATATATATATAATTCTGAAGATCTTCTCAGAGCCACCCACCAGTTCCACCAAGAGTTTCCTGTTTCATTAATCGAACAAATAGAAAAAGAAAATTCTTGATGAGGAAGTTGTGCTGTAACACGTTATTGAGGTGGGTAGAGATAAAGAATGGCAAATCCAATGATTGTTTCTCTACTGTTTGCTATCCATCATTGAGTGTGTATAATTGTGTTTTAATACACTTTGAGCGGCAGATCATAATCATCAAACCCACGCAAAAAAAAAAACAAAAAAAACAAAAAACACTTTAACATTAAGTGTTTTTTGATGGTCTTATTTTGTTAGATACTCGTACCACCCTGCTGTCTCTAAATCACACTTCCTCTCACTCGCAGATCTTTCTAACAGATGTGTGTATGAGGCTGCGATTCTACTCTGTTTTCACCATCTTGGTGTTTGTACGTTTTAAAGTCGACTCATGGGTCGGTTGTAAATGCGGACGACTTGTAGTGTGGTCGTCTCTGCTCATCTTGATCAGGGCAAAAGCAGCAGAAGAGAAACTGATTCAGCAGAGGGCGCTGATCTACCAGAAACATCGAAATCCACATGAACGAAAGAAAGGAGAGGAGGAAGAAGAACGGCGCTGCCTCGGAGCTCTGGCACGTCCTCATGCAGTGTTCAAAGCTGCGAGCAGTCTGTCTCGGCTTCACATCGTGTGTCACATCTGACTATTGAAAATGAGTGGAAGAGGAAAGGGAGGAAAAGGACTCGGTAAAGGAGGCGCTAAGCGTCACCGTAAAGTCCTCCGTGATAACATCCAGGGCATCACCAAGCCCGCTATCCGCCGTCTGGCTCGCCGTGGCGGAGTCAAGCGGATCTCCGGTCTGATCTACGAGGAGACCCGCGGGGTGCTGAAGGTCTTCCTGGAGAACGTGATCCGTGACGCCGTCACCTACACCGAGCACGCCAAGAGAAAGACCGTGACCGCCATGGACGTGGTTTACGCTCTGAAGAGACAGGGACGCACTCTGTACGGATTCGGAGGTTGAACAATCGACACCTCTCAACTTAGAAAGCCAAAGGCCCTTTTCAGGGCCACACACTTTATTCCATGAAGAGCAGAATTCTTCATTTTTAAGTATTGTCTCTGATTGTTCAATGAGGGTTTGCATAGACAAGTAGACTGGAGTACAAGCAGAAGTGATGTTCACAGCAATGAACAGTTCTGCACTACTAGAAGTGTTGTGTTTTTTTTTTATCTCTAGTCTTAAAGAAGAGCGGGTTCTTACAGCTCCTGAGCTCTGCACCTAAAATGGTACAGTTTGGAGCCTCATGGTTTTACATGTCCTGGTAGATACGATTGGTGATTTGATTAACCCTTTTTCATTCAGTGTTTCTCAAAGAAGTCCCCTACTTTCCCCAGGAAATTTGTGCTGCAATTGCTACTTTTGTGGTAAAATTAGATGTCTTCACACTATGCACAGGAATAGACACCTGCTGGTTCAGGTGCTTGTTTGCAGGTGTCTCTTTAATTTGCATTAAGCAACATTACATGCTGTCCTCACAGGTGTCTTCTCTCCCTGAGTGGAGACAAGACCCCTAGTGTCCCCTTCGTTGCTACTCGACTGGGTACAATACTGTATCCTCACAAGCACTGCTGTCATGCCTTCAATAAAAACGAAAGTACCAGGAGCAAGGCTGAGTGACTGAGTAAGAGCTGAGCAACCAAAGGAAGAAAGTGTGGGTCCAGCTCTCACACACTGGGAGTCAGCTGTTCTGGAGAAAGCTGCTGTGAGAGCTGCATCTTCTTAGCATGACACAACACCAGGGTCAGTAATTAGTCCTTGGTGTATATGTTCTATTAATATATTTATTGTATAATATTTAGGAAATTATTTCTAAACTTATGTGTTGCACTTTTTTTTTATTTGTCTTGGGGCCATATTTTACCTTTGTACCTGCTACAAAAGCTAAGCATCAATCGTCTTGCAGCATGTGTATTGTTGTTCAGGGATAGCAGTTCAGCTCTTCTTGAATAAAAGCCTGAGGACTGTTCTGCTTTATTGTTATGTATAGATCATTTACAAAGGTGTCAGATGAAAAAGTCTGAAGTTCAGGATGGATACATTTAGTAGCGAGGCAGCAAACTTAAAGCTTATACAAGTGTTGTGACAAAACATTGCCGCTAAGATATCTGTGTCCCTTTGATATTCAGTTTTAAATTTAAATACAAATTTAAATACAAAATATTGTTTTTTTCCTTTTTGAATTAAAAACAAATAAATGAAAATTAGTTTGTTTCTCAATGTCCCATTTGTTAACATAGATCACATAACGTAACCTACGATGATCAGACAAATTGAATGACATAGTATATATATATATATATATATATATATATATATATATATATATATATATATATATATATATATATATATATATATATATATATATAAAACTGTGGCCATTTTATTGAATGCTAATATAAACCTTTATAAAGTTCAGATATGGACAAAAGACACAGTTTTCTGTTTTTAGTCTTTTATTTGTTTGATCCACAAGTGAAAGAAATTCAGACCAGGATACCTGAAAACCATTGAAACAAAGTAGTTATAAACAACTTCAAATATGAAATTGATAATATTTTTGTTCAAGTGCTGAAAGAGACAATTGTGGGGTGAAATTAAAAATAAATCATAAAGTTGATAACTCTTTTTATTGAATGCTTGAAATATGGAATAAGTTTTGCCAAAATTTGTGAGACCATTTCTGGACCAGTTCAGAGTTGAAAGGGGACACACCATGCGTATCCCTGATTTAATACGTACATATAATCTAATAAATTTGAAAACAAGACCTTACACCCCCTGAATTAAAAAAAAAAAAATGACATATTGTATTTTTTGCTATTGTGGGGCAATGGAGGACCTAAATGAATTGTACTGAGGACAGAAATGCTTTACAGGCATCCTAGTCTGGCATAGTGAAAAGGAGAAACAAGCATGATATGTCCACTTTAAAGAAAGAAAATCATTAGAAACGTCACTTACTTTGTCCATGATGTTCTGCCTTAACAAAGGTCCAGTTAAAGAAGTGAACACAAACATACATTATACATTGAATCAATTATTTCTTACCCTGAGTGTCCAAAGAGTCACCGTCAATCACAGTGAGAAACTGTACAGTCCTCATCCTACATCTGTGTGTTTGCTGCTTCCTCAAAACGTGATATTCTAAACAAACAACGACCAGTAGATGACCTTTCTGCTGTTGTGTCTCTACATACACTTGTAAATTACAGAAAAGGCGGAGGTATTTGAGTTGTGATGCGTTTTACATGGATTTATTAAAGAAAAGAGAAGGACAAGTCGATGAGCAGCTGCTATCACCATGATCAATCTGTGATGTTTGGAGTCTCCCTGAACAAAAGCTCAACAACCTGAGAGACAAACATGAGTTCAGTGTGAAGAGGAAAAGCTCCAGTATCTCCTACTTTTACAATCAGCCTCGATCTCTCCAACAACACTTCGTTTGGAGCATTTTTAGGGAAAGAGAAAACACAAGTTGTCCGACTTTCAGACTGAGTGGACGAGCTGCTGCTTGCTTGAGTCTCTACGGTTCTCATGTGTGCTTTAAGGACAGCCTCCCGCTCAGGATTTATCAACTCTACACCCAGAGAATCCTCTTCAGGTCTCCTGTTGCGTTCACTGAACTGAGTAAACTATGGCAGAAGTAGCTCCAGCTCCCGCCGCTGCTCCGGCGAAAGCGGCCAAGAAGAAGAGCAGCAAGCCGGCCAAGAGCGGCCCCAGCGTGGGCGAGCTCATCCTCAAAGCCGTGGCTGCCTCCAAGGAGCGGAGCGGCGTGTCGCTGGCTGCTCTCAAGAAGGCTCTGGCTGCCGGAGGATACGATGTGGACAAGAACAAGGCCCGCGTCAAGACCGCTGTCAAGAGCCTTGTGGCAAAGGGAACTCTGGTCCAGACCAAGGGAACTGGGGCCTCCGGATCCTTTAAGATGAACAAGAAGGTGGCAGAGAAGAAGGTCAAGAAGCCCGCAAAGAAAGCCGCTCCTAAAGCCAAGAAGCCAGCAGCCAAGAAAGCAGCAGCGGCCAAGAAGCCCAAGGCCGCTAAGAAGGCAGCGACCCCGAAGAAGGCCAAGAAACCCGCAGCGGCCAAGAAAGCTGCAACAAAGAGCCCCAAGAAGGCCGCTAAGAGTCCCAAGAAGACCAAGCCCGCTAAGAGCCCCAAGAAGGCCGTGAAGAAGGCCCCTGCAGCCAAGAAAGCCCCCGCTAAGAAGGTGGCCAAGCCCAAAGCAAAGAAGACAGCAGCCAAGAAGAAGTGAGCTGTTATCATCTTAGCATCTAATTAAGAAACAAAACGGCTCTTTTAAGAGCCACACACCTCTCACACTAAATGAGTATTCCTGCTCAGCACAGGTTGCCATGTCCGCTTTTTTCTCGCTCAATGCAGCTCCCAACCCTAACCCTTTTTGTTTGTGTTTTGCATTAGTCTGTTGAAGAAGTGAGTCTCAATGGGTGTGGATTATAAATAAGCAATAATGTCCAAAGAGATCGTACTGCAGATAGAGAGTGACTGATACTGGAAATGTCATCATCAGACCCTTGATGTCAGCGGCCACTGATTACTTTAGAACACAGAAGCAACAAGTTTTAATCTGAACTAGGTCATGACTGAGATCATTTTCCAGGGGCTATGTGAATCACAATCATGATTTTATTACAACTCAGAAAGGTTGCCATGTCCGCGCTTTTCCCGCCCAATCCAGCTCCTTTCTTAACATTTGATTTCTGTGTGGGCTGAGTGGATGTTTGGGCTTGGATTCAGTATTAATAATACAAATGAATATCAACATCGATTTTCCTTTTCCTTATTATTTATTTATTTTAAAACTATCAACTTGATGAATCTATTATCAGGTAGGATAGTGTAAATGTAAAAAAAAAAAAAAGTGATTATTTAGTGCAGTGTTTCTCAAATCCGGTCCTGGGCCCCCCTGCCCTGCATGTTTTAGATGTTACCCTACTCCAGCACACCTGATTCAGATGAATGGCTCGTTATCAGGCTGGAGCAGACTTTGATGACGGGCTGATCATTTGAATAAAATTAAAATTAGAGGGATTAATCTGGTTCACGCAGAAAAAGACTGCATATGTTCTACACCTTTATTTGAACTTTGATGTTTTCAGGAATGAAAGAAATGTGAGCAGTGAAGACTGATCTACATCAGATATATGTGACAATAGTTAACTCAGCTTGGCTTTGAGCACGCTGCTCGGATTAGATCCTCATTGAAGGTGTAATAGAGCAGAGTTCAGCCCTGAGGAGCAAACTGTGCTATGCTGACGTGGCCTTCATCTATGGGATATCACCATAATGAGTAGTTGTCATAATGAACTGATACGAACCCGGATGTAGGCGCCAAATCCACACAAATCCGGATGAACTCACTGAGCGTTTACTCATAAAAGGTCGTAGGAAATTAAAAGCATCGTCAATCGATCAATACTACGGGCACATGTCTGAAAAGTTGACTCATATTTAATGAATTCAGTGGCGAAAGGATCTCCTCAGAGGTGAGTGGGTGGCTCTTAAAAGAGCCGTTGGGTGGTGTTGTCAGCAGAGCTGTTTACTTGGAGCTGGTGTACTTGGTCACAGCCTTGGTGCCCTCGGACACAGCGTGCTTGGCCAGCTCACCGGGCAGCAGCAGGCGGACGGCGGTCTGGATCTCCCGCGACGTGATGGTGGAGCGCTTGTTGTAGTGAGCCAGACGAGAGGCCTCACCGGCGATGCGCTCGAAGATGTCGCTGACGAACGAGTTCATGATGCCCATAGCTTTGGACGAGATCCCGGTGTCGGGGTGGACCTGCTTCAGGACCTTGTAGACGTAGATGGCATAGCTCTCCTTCCTGGTCCTCCTCCTCTTCTTGCCGCTCTTGGTGGCTTTCGACACGGCTTTCTTGGAGCCCTTCTTGGGCGCTTTCACTGTCTCAGGCATATTTGCTAGCTGCTCACTCGGACTGCGAGAAGCTTCCGCCGGGGGCGCTTCTTTAAAGGCTCCTCCATGCAGATAAAGCCGTGCTGCAGCTCATTGAGGATTGGCTGGGACTGGGGTTTGGACTGGGGTCCGAGCTGAGGGGGGAGGTTTCGGCTTTGTCTCAAATTTTTGCGCGGTTCCCGCTTCATAAATGCGCCGTGCGCCAAATTTCTTTGTGCGTCCTGACAAAGTGATTTGTCTTCGTGTCCTGATTCTGAGTAAAAGCAGGACAGAGAATGATAAGAAGAGTTTGAAAAAAGGAAAAGCAAGTTTTCAGCAGCTGCATCAGACTTTTAGAAAGCACAGAAGGCTTTGGAGATCATTTTCCTCCTGTGATAAAAGCTTTGTGCAGTTTGTCAGATTATTATCTGGTCTGATTTATTTGAGATTTATCACTCGAACATACAGCTCCAAATTCTTACTAATAACCAGGGTATACTTTTCCCCAGCGTTGAGCACACATTCTCAAAAACACAAGCACTCAAACATCCCAAATTATGGAATTATTTCTGTGTCATCAGAGTTTGAATGTGAATTTCTAACACTGCTTTATTTTTCAGCATCAAAATCAGACTTTGTACATTTTTTTTAAAAACACTTCATATTTCTAGCACCTATTATTTTGTCTTACTTTGATTCGGTTTCAATGTTGAAAAACTTCGAATTGATTAAGCAGTTGGTTTTAAATCCTGAATCAGATGTGTTCTGTTATAAAACTGATTATCTGTTTTTTTTTTTTTTTTTTTTTTTTTCAGTTTTCCCCCAGGTATGAACTTTATATTAAAGCCTGTCTTTAGTGGATTTTCTACAACAGTATGACACAGTGTTTAAGGGACACTGAGATTACAACAAATATTGAAAGTTTTCATATTGTAGTTTCATATGACAGAGCGCATTTCAAACTGAATATTAAAGCTATATAGAAATAAAATAAAAACTAAAAGCAACATTGGTCCAAACTCTGGAAGCATCCATGGTAATGTGTTGATAATCATTTTCAGATGAATGATGATGAAGAAGAAAATGTTTATCCATCCTCTAGTTTCCAAAGCCACACTCAGGATTATTACACTATGGCACTACAGTTACTCATTGTTCTCAGATCAAACAAAAACTTTAAGGTTCCTTAATGTTTAGGGAACATC
Source organism: Halichoeres trimaculatus (assembly GCF_033239565.1). NCBI lineage: Eukaryota > Metazoa > Chordata > Actinopteri > Labriformes > Labridae > Halichoeres > Halichoeres trimaculatus. The sequence continues at coordinate 3,803,100 of NW_027437180.1, forward strand.
AGGCTTTGTTAGGTTTCAGTGTAAACAAGAGGAACTTCTCTAAAGGTTAGATCCTGATTTGGTTCTTACCTTTAGATAACCACAGGCTGACGTCCTCCTTAGGTTCTGTGTTACTAGAGTCAGTGTAAAAGAAAATCATGTCTCAAAATATTCAGTTTTTAAAAGTTTTATGAAACTTCAAACTCCAAAAAATACAGCATTAAAAATCATCTTAACCTTCCTCCTGTGTTAGTTTTCTGTTACCATCTCCGGTGTTAACAGGTGGGTTTCCACCCGTGTCTTAAATCAGCTTTAAAATACAAAACAAAAACTTATCATCAGTTCTTTCCTCATCTCTCGGTTACCTTGTTAGGCTTCCATATCCATGAACATGTTGTGTTTAATATTTTTGTTGTGGGCCTCTGGGCTCATTTTTTACAAGTATACCTCCTGATTTCAATTGAAAAAAAAAAAGAAAAAGAAAAATTAACCTCAAGAGAATCATAGAAATGAATGAAAGGATGTTGTGTTCCCTGAATATTACTAAGGGGTATAGAACACATCTCTGTAATCAATTTGCCTTATTTATTTTTTCATTTTAAAATAATTAACTATTGTCATGGGTTGAAAATGAGCCATAACACCATAGATGTTACATCTATGGTGTTATGGCTCATTTTCAACCCATAACAACATAGATGTTGAAAAAACAACAAAAAATGTCAGCAATAGGACTTTCATATGAACATGTTGAAACACGGAACACATCATAACACAAAATATTAATTTAGAAGTTGAAACAAATAAAAACCAATAAAACCATTAGAAATCATTTATTACTTTGCATGTTGAGGTACCAAACTCCAAAAGATCCTACATTTTTTGTCTTGCAAAGTTCAACAGGAGCAGCCTCAGCACAAGTGACCTCCTCATCAGACTCAGATGTGTCTGTCTTCTGGCTGCTACTCTATATGCTCCTCTTCCTCAGAAACTTGCTCCTCTGCATCGCTATGCTGATCTATGTCTTCTTCCTCATTTTCTACAAAAATAGAATCTAGAGTTTCACGCACCATGACCCTTCTTTTCATTTTTGTATGCTGCAAATTGGGGACGTGCCCTCTGCAAGTCAAATGAGTGAAGTGACCTGACATGGTGGACATGCCATCTTTGTTGATTTTGTTTTTTTCTTGCATCAATACTGGACAAATGAGCATTGCCTGAAGCTCACATGATTGGGAGAGGAGGTGGCTCTAAGTGTGTTAGCTGACAGTACACTTAGGATTTCTATTTTGGCTCTAAAAATTGCTTTGTAATCTCATTTTTATAACCGGGTCAAAACCGACCCTAACACTACAAAGGATATCATTTCAACCAGAGCATTTTATAATGTAGTGAAAAAAAATGTTTTTTGTTGAATTTTGTTGAAATCAAGGTTCCTGACAAAGTCAAAAAGCCCTGATGCAATAAAAATAATTTAAGTGATTCTTTTATGCATTTAAAAACTAAAACGGGTCGGCGGCGACCCTAACACAAGAGGAAGGGTAAAAGATTCAGTGTTTAAAAAAAGGGTCATATGAAGCAACATCTTTTAGTGATGATGGCGTCAGCTGATCACCTCTGGATCATCTGTCAGTCAGCTCTAACAGCTGTTTGTGTGTCTGAACATGTGCACTGTAATAACCCAAACATTAACAACAGTAACAGAGCTTTGTCTGTGTTTTTAACCTGCTTAAAAAAACTTTCACCTGAAGAAAACCTGCTCTCTGTTTATTTTGTGACCTGAAGAAGCACAGGGATGACTTCAGCAGTAAAATGCATCATTATAAGATTATTTGTTTACTAGTTAGTCTTTAAGTAGCCCTTTGATGAACCTCATGGGTCCAAAGTGACTGAACTGAACTTTATGTGCAATATCTTTGCAATTACTCATTTCTTTTTTAATATGTGTTTGAGGAATTTCTCTGTGAAGTTTTTATTTATTTGTTTATTTTCAAACATAATTCTTACTTCTTTTCGTTTTTCTGTTCTTAATTTTTGAATAAAAATACTTTTTGAACCACTTCCCTTTCATTGCAAAACATGGGTCCAAAATGACCCGAGTGCTTCTGTGCTATTTCTTTGAAGAAAGTGTGTTTTTTATTTGCTATGCCATGTAGTTAGTATGTACTTTTTTTCTTTTTCTTTTTTTTGCCCGGCACCAACCATCTTTTTTTCCCCTTTCTTATTTCTATGAGCTGCATAGATTCTTTTCCATAGGTCCAAAACATCCCAAATAAATTTACAATGGAATTTAGTGGGTACCTTTGAAATTTGTATGTTTTCTTTTTAGGAACATTATTAGATCAATTCAAAATGTATGAAACCGAATTAGCCGCAGATCAGTGATCAGTGTAGGTCTATTAATCTCAATGGATTACTTATGAGTTTGTCTGACTGCATTCTTCAGTGTAGCCCTGACTCTCTGGTACTCTGGGTAGGAAATTGTCTCTCTGGTGGAGGTGGGTGGCTCTTAAAAGAGCCTTTGGGTTGTTTGCAGTCAGGTATGAGACTTTACTTCTTGGCGGCCTTCTCGGTCTTCTTGGGCAGCAGGACAGCCTGGATGTTGGGCAGCACGCCGCCCTGAGCGATGGTCACTCCGCCCAGCAGCTTGTTGAGCTCCTCGTCGTTGCGCACAGCCAGCTGCAGGTGACGGGGGATGATACGGGTCTTCTTGTTGTCACGAGCGGCGTTTCCGGCCAACTCCAGGATCTCAGCGGTCAGGTACTCCAGCACAGCCGCCAGGTAGACGGGGGCACCGGCTCCAACACGCTGAGCATAGTTTCCTTTACGCAGCAGCCTGTGGACACGACCCACGGGGAACTGGAGCCCGGCACGGGATGAACGGGTCTTAGCCTTAGCTCTGGCTTTGCCGCCGGTTTTGCCTCTTCCACTCATGCTTAGTCTTTCGTGAGTCTGGACTCAGAGAAGTAATGTCCCCTTCGTCTCAAAGTCCCCCTGATATAGGCTGAGAGCGCGCGCATTTCCCCGGCGCACCAAGCAGTAAAGAGGCTTGGAGCAGAGCCTGAGGCGGGGGCTCTGTCCCCCTCCTCTGCGGGGCTGAGCTCCAGGAGCGGCCTCTCACCAATCAGCAGCCGGAGCTCTCAAGCAGCGTCACCGTTTCACAGCCGCTCCTCTGCTTTAAGAGCAGCAAGGCTCCGCTCTGCTTCATATATTTCTCCAAATCAGAGAAAGGAGATAGCATGGCAAGAACCAAGCAGACCGCTCGTAAATCCACCGGAGGCAAAGCTCCCAGGAAGCAGCTGGCCACCAAGGCTGCCCGGAAGAGCGCCCCGGCCACCGGCGGCGTCAAGAAGCCTCACCGTTACAGGCCCGGGACCGTGGCTCTCCGGGAGATCCGCCGCTACCAGAAATCCACCGAGCTGCTCATCCGCAAGCTGCCCTTCCAGCGCCTGGTCCGAGAAATCGCTCAGGACTTCAAGACCGACCTGCGCTTCCAGAGCTCTGCTGTCATGGCTCTGCAGGAGGCCAGCGAGGCTTACCTGGTGGGGCTGTTCGAGGACACCAACCTGTGCGCCATCCACGCCAAGAGAGTCACCATCATGCCCAAAGACATCCAGCTGGCCCGCCGCATCCGTGGAGAGAGAGCTTAGACTGTCTGCAGCTCAATAACAACAACACAAAGGCTCTTTTAAGAGCCACCACACCAACAAAAGAGCCCAATCCTGCTGAAAATATAAATCAAACGGAATTGTCACAAAGACATTCAAAATGCAACAAAAAAATCATTGAACAAATTCAGCATCGTGAACTACTATGGTCAACTAATAATGAACTCTAACCCATTATCACTAAATTTTAAATCAAAGGTATTAACTCCAACGCTGAAGAAACAGTTAATACAGGTTAAGGAGGCAGAAAAGAGCTCTCCTCCACACGTCCTAAGCACCGCTCCACGAAACAGCCCAATGCTGCCACACAGTGGTGCTTTGTAACTCCTGCAATGAGTCTTCAATTTCAAATTGAAAACTATGACTACAGCAGAATTTTTTCTCCAATAACTGAATTCTTTTATGTTCTAATGAGGTTTTGTCCAAGAAGCAGTAAATACTTTCTAAGCCACAGAAAAAGAAAAATCCTGTGGTAACTTAAGAAGGAGACCATCCTTCCTATGTGGCTCACACACCTGCTGTTGCTTTTACTGACTGTAGACTATGAACTGTTGTAAAATTTCAAGCAAGGAGTCAGATACACCATGAAATGTTTGCTTCAGCTTTGACTGGAGAAGGAAATCCTGTTTTATCTTAGCTGTTAAAACAGCTTCAAAATGTTTGTGTGTCTCTCTTTGTTTACATCGGTCACACAGTAACTTATGCATGGTGTTGAGTTGACATTAACAGCGGAAACCGGTGATTCTTTACCCGTTGGTTTTTGTTATTTCCCTTCGTTCACAGAAAGTTTTCTCTTCACTCCCTCTGTGTCCTCTTCCTCTGGGAGTGTAACGTTGCTGTCGCTGTCTGAGGTGCTGAACAACAACATGTAAAACTGTTTTGTCAGTCATATCAAAGCTCTTCAAAGAGCCACCTCATTTCACCCCACGGCAGATATGATCACAAAGTGTTTCCACACATTGACCTGCAGCAGGCCACCCACTGGATCTGTTAAACAACTATATTCTTGAATTACTCATACCCCAGCACAGTTATAAATGACTCATCAGATTTTTCTCTCCTCTTTTCTATGTTAGTATTTCTATAAACCGTTTAAAAATGTGGGGGTTTTATGTCTCTTGAGCACTAATACACTTAAATGAATCCTTTGTTGATGAATTTTCTCCTTAACAAATCTGTAATTAACATATTTTCCTATGGGAAATGTTAATACACTTAAATGTGTATTAGAAAAAAAGAAAGCAGCAGGTCAGAAATGCTTTGGGCTGTGTTACACCTCCTGCAGCAGAGCTCTTTGGCTCTTCTATGGTGAGCGCTTCACTCTGGAAAATGTTTATTCCCTTCATTATAAATATGTGGTTGAAGAAACTTGGACAGATTGCACTGTGGTGAAGAAGATACAGTGTGACATATTTCAGTGGAAACAGGATTAATAAGATGCTATTTTCTAGGTGAAGCTATGAGCTAAAGAGAAAAGGTGTGTATCATTTGCTGAATGATTATGTTTCTCCTGTAAGAGCCTCTGTATTCAGTGTGTGCTGCAACAGGTTGGCCTAGTAGAGTGAGCTCTTTGTCGTGTTTGATGACTGTCATGATGCACCTTGTGTTCACCTGGTCAAGGCTGAGTAAATGTTTTAGTGAGGATGTCATCATTCTTTTTACACAGATAACGTTTCATTAATTGGATTGGGATGAATAGCCCCCTTTCATTTTAGCACCACACAGAGAGCTGAGATCATTTTTTAGAAGTTTAACCCCGCCTCATTACCCACTTTACAAAGAAGTGCTCAATACGTCATACTTAAGTCAATAGTAAATAAAGGAACTTTTACTTCTGCTGGAGTACAGTCACAGAGCTACTTCTACTTCTAATTTTGACTTTTGTTTTTGCAAAGGTCTCATACACTGAGCTCTTTCAGCATATTTCTCTGTTATTTTTTTTTATTGGGTTAAAGTCAGACAGTGTGAAGATGAACTCAGCGAGTCTGGACTGCATGTGAAAGATCAGAGTGCTGGAAAAAAACGTATATATATATATATATATATATATATATATATATATATATATATATATATATATATATATATATATATATATATATATATTAGGGATGCACGATATTGGATTTTTGCCGATATATCGAAACCCCTTTTGGCCGATACCGATACCAATAATCACAAGTTTTTTTGTTTTTTTCATTGTAAAGAAAGCTTAGTCTATCTTGTACTGGAATTTATATGTTACTCTTATTGTGACGGTCTTATTTGTTTAAGAGACACACATAAAACAAGACAAAATACATTTGATTTTACCATAAATAAGAAATGTATTTTTGTTTATTGTTTTCTCAAACTCAAGACATTCAGTATTGAAATACAGAAAAATAGTTTCTTTAGACCACATGAACTTTAAATGTACAAAGCATTGTCAAACTTAAGTCAAAAGTAATTAAAGGAACTTTTACTTCTGCTGGAGTTTGGTCACAGAGCTACTTCTACTCCCACTCTTAAACTTGAAGAGAGTATCTGTCCACAGTCTTCACAAACTCTGCTGGAACACACACTGAGTGTATCTGTGTGAGAGACTGCCTACAGTCTGAACACATACTGTATTTGACTTGCTGATTGTAAAAATCAAACTGATAGAGGATACAATTTTGACCTTTTTTTTTTTAAGGTCTCATACACTGAACTCTTTCAGCATATTTCTCTGATTTTTTTTTTCATTGGGTTAAAGTCAGTGAGGACTGTTTATGTTTTACTGCAGTTGTTCTGCTGCTTCAGTCCAAAGTCTAGAGCTGCCCCGTTCTCCTTCAAAAACACTTCAGAGTGAAGATGAACTCAGAGAGTTTGGACTACATGTGAAAGATCAGAGTGCTGGAAACCTCCTGCTGTCACTTCCATATTTTTTCTCTCTCTGCTTGTTTCCTGTTTGAAACTGCTGCTTCATTTCACCTTCACTGCTCCACTTCCAGCAGATCATTTCCACCCCTGGTAAAGTAAAGTAACACACACTGTTTAACATGTCTGATCATCTGTTAAACTGACCTGAGAACAGTTCAGATGGTAGTGAGAGAGAAGTGCTGTTTTTTGTGGCTGAAATGGTGGATCAGATGAATGAAGAAACAAGAAGATATGTAGTACTTTAATTAAACTGTGTACAGGACACAGGATGAGGTCAAACCACATGTTGTCTCTGTGATTAGTGTGACTTGTCACATATTTACATGATACTTGTATGCTATTTTACCAGGTAAACCTGAACTGTCCTTATAAATTCCCATGAGTATGATCACAAGGTAAATTTAAAAAAATTACAAAATGTTTTTTTTACTGATGTAATACAACATGCCTTTATAAGGCAGTTGGTTTTATTGTTTTATGATCATCTTCTCTGAACAATGGAAACATTTTGACTCTTTTCACAAGTTAGGGATAAACCGCTCAAAGAAGTTGTAAAATCACTCCAGGAAGAGCTCTCTGAACAATTCAAACCTTACTATTGAGTTTAAGCTGCAATAAGTCTTGATTTTGAATACTGAGTTTTAAAAACACAGTGAGAGCTCAATCTAAAATCAACATATCTCCTTACTGTATGAACATCCACCTTAGGTTACATAAAACAAATGGTGCCCATTAAAAATGTATGTAGGCCGTGGTACATTAGACTACTGAAACTACTTTAAAAAAGGGGATGATTAAACTTTACACCATATATTTTTACTTCACCACAGGTTAGGAATCACTGTGCTATGCTGATCACAGATAAACTAATAGTTTTGTATTTAAGAACATAGTTAGTAAAACTTTTTCACTACTTGCCTTGTCTCTGACTGTGATAAGGTATTTACTTCTATGGCTCATTGAAAAGCAAAGTCCTTCAAACTCACAAATTTATTGTATGTAACATCATCCCATCTTTTTATGACTGGACTGTCCAAAAAGTGTTTATATATATATATATATATATATATATATATATATATATATATATATATATATATATATATATATATCACCATGATGGTGCGTCACATGATGAGCTAATGTCCTTGTAGATTTTTATCTATCCTATATATATATATATAAAGATATCTTGCTTGGCACCCAGTTTCTTCTAAGGAATTTTGTAATATATTTATAAATTTATAACTAATTAAACAAGTTTGTGCTTCTCCTGATAACTTGGACCAGGTCACAACTATATTGCCCAGATTTTATTGCTTTTTCCTTTCTGTAAGTCTTTGTCCTATAGTTTCTTGAAGCCCACTACACTTGATGGGCAGGATTTCCTCATGAAATTGTAGACTCTAGAAGCTCCACCCTACACTGATAAATTCCAAATAAAAATCCTATTCAACCCATGAAAAATTATTTAGATTGTTAGCTCTGCTGAATTCATTCTTTGTTATGATGTGCCTCCTCTTCGTTGTCATATTAGTGGCAGCCAACAGGGTGTCCCAAAGTTTCCTGAAGTCTAATGTAATAAATTATGTTCTATGGCATCTCTGTGCTTTCTTCAAGCATCCTTCAGCAATTTATTAACTTATGTTGGTATATTTTGAATAGAGGTGTCCCAGTCCGATATTGATATTGGATATCGGTCCGATATCAGCAATCTCTGATATAAGCACTCCGATATAAGCAGTTTCTGTTACCCATTGGTTAATAATAAACGGGTCAGATTTTCCTCATACCTACTGTTGCTGACTTCTGTTCTTTCTTTGAATAATATCACTTAATCAAGCCTTTTCTAACATGACAGACATACTACAAAATAAGTAATCAAAGTATGTATGTTTAATGCTGATATCGTATCCGATTAATATTCGACCAATACTCAATGCTGCAGTATCAGTATCGTATCGGAAGTGAAAATGTAATATTGGGACATCCCTCATTTTAAACTTAATATGTCAAATTTAAGAAAAGGAGGCAGAGTCCTCAGGTTGATGATGATAACAATGAGACGATGAAGGAGGACCAGTTGCAGTTTCTCTCTTTGTTTGTTTGTTTGTTTGTTTCTGCATGCAAGGGAGGGAATAAATCTTGTTTCACCTGGTAGGTATTTTCTACTTTCTCTGATCCAGACCAGCTATGGAGTCCTCAAGAAGTAAAATCTGTGAAAAAAAGGAACAAAAAAATATGGCTCCATCTGGTGTTGGAATCTGGGAAGACTCTGTGTCAGACAGCAGTGTGTGTGTGTCCTGTGCTGTACAGCTTGTTGTCATGAGTGATGATATTATTGTGTTTGTGTGAAGGTGGAGGCTCTGCTATGAGTCAGGACAACAGAGGGGAGGGAACCCCTCCCTCCAAACCCCTCCATCTGTGTAGAGACCATGAGTGCCAGACCAAAGCTCAGAGGTGAGACCAGGATCTCTAACTGTCTTTTTTTTTTTTTTTTTTTAAATAATCTTTATTTAACACTCAAAGGCGAGATACAAAAGAGAAACATTGAAAATTGCATCAGTACAAGGAATAAAAAAAAAAAAAAAAAAAAAATATATATAAAAAAAAAATAATAACAATAAGTGAAGCACAAGAGAGAGATACAAAGTCAAAGGTTTAGGATGTCCCAGGGTAAGGGACTTCCCCTCTTCAAATCTATAGATTTCCTCTTCCTCAGATCAGTTTTAATGTTCTTAAAAACTGCATCACTTGTGATGACAGATTGGTGAATGACAGTTTTAGCACGGGTTTTCCAGATGTGAGTGTTTGTGATGGACATGATGAGCCAGAACAGTCTTCGGGTGTTGTCTGTAAGTGTTTCCTGAAAGAGTCCATACATGACTGACTGTTGGTTGATGCTGATGTTGAATCCAATCCCGGTCATTTTTTGTCTGATATCTTTGGTTCTGAAACAGTCCAGGAGCAGGTGTTGAATAGTTTCATCCTCGTTACATGAGGGCATCGGACACTTTTTTGTTGTTACAAAACAACTCCACTGAACCACTGCTCTAACAGGAAGCCTGTTGACACTGATCAGCCACACTACATCTTTCAGTTTTTCAGTTAACACTTTATCGTTGACATTTTTGATTATTTGTGGAAACTCAGTTTCTCTTGTATGTTTGTAGGGCACCAGTCCTCCATTTTTATGCTCGTTAACAGCGTTATAGATTTGTTTAGATGAAGTAGTTGTCCAGTTTATTTGTAAACGGTTGTAAGATGTAGTGAAGTCACCAAACAGGAGTTTGTAGTAAGGGACACGTGACCTCGCTCCTCCTTTCAGTTTGGTCCAGAGGGTTTTATTGGTTACTGCCCAGCTGGCTCCCCTGCTGAGAGCGTTAAAAACATTTTTAATGAAGGGGATCATGAGGACCGTGCTGAGGTCAGGAGCCCCCAGGCCTCCGTTTGTTTTGCTTTTGAACAAGATATTTCTTTTGGTGACTTCTCTATTAGTGCCCCAAACGTGTTTCACACATAATTTGTTCAGAGTTATAATAGTTTTTGATGTTGGAGGGAAAACGGTAGATAAAAAGAGAAGCTTTGATATAATGTGAGTTTTTATGATATTAATACGGGAATTATAAAAGGTGTTTTTATTTTCCCATTTCTGAACCTCTTCTTTAATTTCATTTATCTTTTTAGACCAGTTAAGTTGACAGCAGTCCTTACCATTTAACCAAACACCAAGCACTTTAATTTCATCTTTTACCTGTGTATTTATATGTGTTTGGTTCTGAGTCTTACCTATCCACACTGCTTCAGATTTATTTTGATTTAATTTTGCACCTGATGCCTCTTCATAAAGAGCAAGGTGAGAATTTAAAATGTCCATCTCTGTCTGGTTTCTGATGACGACAGTGACATCATCAGCGTAGGCCAAAGCAGCCACTCTGAAAGAGTCTCCAATCAGAGCACCTTTGATGCCATCGTCACTGTTTATTCTTTTAATGAGAGGACTTATTGCGATCACATAGAGCGCAGCGCTGAGAGGACAGCCCTGCTTCACTCCACGAAGTACTTGAAAAGGTTCAGTTAAAACACCGTTTATATTTACCTGTACAGTACATTTTTTATACAACAATTGAATCATTTTAACAAACTCACAGGGAAAACCGTATGCTCTCAAAACAGACCATAAATATTCATGTGATAAATAATCAAAGGCTTTTTTCTGGTCTAACCCCAGCACATAAAAATCAGTTTTACTACCATAAATAATTTCTCTTAGACAGCTGAGGTTGTCCCACATTAGACGGCCTTTGATTGCACATGTTTGTTCTTGTTCTATTATAATATCTAAGACATCATTTAGTCTATTCATTATTATTTTAGCTAATATTTTATAATCACTGTTCATTATTGTAATTGGTCTGTAGTTATCTATATCACAATCATCACCTTTTTTATATAATAAGGACATAACACCATGATAAAAGGTATCACCCAGGAAACCATCCTTAAAACCAGAGTTAAAGACTGAAACTAAGAGGTCAATGACATCATCACCGACCAGTTTATAAAACTCAGGGGACAGGCCGTCGGGACCCGGACATTTACCCAGATTTAACTGGTTAATTGCTGTGATGACTTCATCTTTCCGAACGTCACCTAACAGTGAGGAGAAGAAGGAGGGGTCATACGGTTTGATGACATCAACAAAGGAGCTGATGACGTCAGCGTCAGAAGCTAAACACCCGTACATAAGAGAGCAGCTTTCTACTACAGCACGTCTTTTCTCCTCTTCATCAAAACATAATCTACCTGTGAGATCTTTAACACATTTTATAAAGTTACTTTTCCTCCTCTTCTGACCGGCAGAGATAGAAAAAGACACATTTCCTCTGTGGTCATTGCCGCTTACCTTCTGTATATTAAATAATAATTCGTTATTAATCTCATCAATCTGACTTTTCAGTTCATTCATTTCATTTTCTTCTATTTCACTTCTATGTTTATTACACTTTAATTCAACATACCTTTTCACTTTATCATTATACTCAATGTTTCTTATTCTATTTAATTCACGGCATTTAAATTTAAAGAAGTTCATCACCCTGTTTTTCAACAGCCCCCACAGTTCAACATCAGACTTTACAAACACTTTTAAATCTAAAACTTTTCTTATCTCGTCCTTTAATTCATTAACTAGTTCGACATTTTTTAAACAATTAATATTAAGTTTCCAAAATCCCTTCACATCTTTATCACAGCACATGACAGAAGCTTTCACTATGAGATGATCTGAGTGATTGTTGAGAAGAGTTTCATATTTCAATGCTTTCATCTGTGTAGATAAATAAATCCGGTCAATTCTAGTTTTTGTTTTCCCATCAAAACGGGTGAAGCTGATTTCTTGTGGTTTTAAGACTCTATAAATATCATTCAGAGAAGCATCATTACAAATATCAGACAATAATTTACCTTCCCTTGACATGGTAAAAGGAGTGGAGGCAATTCTATCATTTTTCTCTGTAATAGTGTTGAAATCTCCACATAAGATAATAGTAAACCCAACATAAATGATTTCTCTTAGTTTTTTAAATAACTGCATCTTGCTTGCTCTGTCAGGCGCAGTGTAAACATTAATGATGCGGAATTTTTGATTCCTATAGAAGCAGTCAATCATTAAAAGTCTGCCAGGGATAATATCTCTACGTTTGGTTATATTGATATTATGATCTTTAAAGAAGATACCAACACCATCAGCACTACTTTCTCCTATGGATATTATACTGGTCCCTTTAGACCAACGACTACACACATCAACTACATCGGTGTTACTTTTAAGTCGGAGCTCTTGTAAGCACAGCACATCAAAGTCCGTGTTTTACAGATAGTTCAGCTTTTCATTCCGAAACTGAGAGGATTGTATTCCTCTCAGATTCCAAGAGCCGACATGGATGAGACACATAGAGAAGAAGAAACAAGGGGAAGTTATTTAGGACTTAACTTTTGATCAGATCGTTTCTCTCTCCCATGATCTGCAGCAGAGGCCGGGCGCTTCTTTCTTCTAACTGGGACAGGATCCGGGGGAGAGGACGAAGCTGAGCTGGAGGACGACGGGAGGCTCAACACCTCCAGTTCTCCCAGGGAGGTCAGAGGGGAGCTGGTCTGTGGTCCTCCATGGGCAGGAGAACAACAGGAAGTTTCGCTCTCGCTGGCGCTCTCGTAGTGCTCCGGGGATTCTCCGTCGCTGTCAGAAACCTCTTCACCGCTATCACTGATATCCTCAGCCTCACTGTCTCCATCTCCGATGTTAACGACCACCACACCAGCTCCATCAGCTTCTCTTTCCTCGTGCCTGATGTTTTCTTCAGGGGGAGCTGGAGGAGGAGTGGGGACTCCAAGTGGCTCAGAAACCTCATCCTCCGCCAGCAGCTCAGTGGCTGGGAGCTCCTCTGCACCCCGCTGGCTGTCTTGCTGCTGGAGAGGGGGGACCTGGTCTGGAGGCTGATCTGGAAACTGCTCGGGATCCAGATGTGGCTGCAGGTCTTCCGAGGGCTGGACGGACAGGGGAGGAGCAGCTTCTTCCTCAGGAGCAGGCTGGGGGGTTGGAGGAGGCTGGGGATTTGGAGGTGGAGGCTGTGAGGGGACAGGAGTCGTGTTTGGGACTCTTGAACTGTTGGCTCTCCTAGCTTTGTTTGCGTATGACAGGGGACAGGAAAAGAAAGTGTGTCCTCTCTGTCCACAGAGGGAACACTCGCTTTCTCCCCAGCAGGATTTGGCCTTGTGGCCCAGCTGACCACAGCGCCAACACTTCACAGTAGGACAGTCTTTGACTTGATGGTCTGAGGACTGGCAGATGAAACACTTGGCCACTTGGCCGCTGTAGATCACTCGGCCGTTGTAGGGACCCAGTGAAATGGAGTTGGGGATCTGCACAGGATGTCCACTACTGTCTTTGTGGAACTTCACTTTGTACTTCCTTACTCCGTACCAAATCCCATATTTATCAACGGGTTTGGAGGGGGGCTGAAGGATTTCACAATACCTTTTCAGGTAGATCTCTATGTCAGGGTCGGGGATTTTGCCAGTCCAGAATTTGACCACGATATGTGTGATATCCAACTCTAGAGCTGACTCTATCTCCCACTTCTTCCACAGAGGATCATTCCTTTTGGTGGAAACTATTTCCAGGAAGCGCCGAAGAGGAGCCTCTTCACAGAAAATGAGCTCAAAGTCTCTTTTGTTCGGCAGAACGATGAAAGAATAAATATCTTGTGCACTGATCCATGTTGTTTTGAATAAAAGTTCTTCAGCGACATAGTCTCTGGTGGGAACTTCTCCATCACCAACATATTTCAGTCTCACCCATAAATTTCCAAATCTGGAAGCATAAGGAGCAGGACGTGAAGGTGCCATAGAAGAAAATAGTAGAAAGAGGAGAGAGGAAATAATGATATTAAACACTTTTTCCTCCCTTGCCTCTTCCGCTCATGGTTGATGTAGTTTCGGTTTCAAGTCGAATATCTCTAACTGTCCATACACTAGCATCACTGCACCATCATTATTCATTGTGTGTGTGTGTGTGTGTGTGTGTGTGTGTGTGTGTGTGTGTGTGTGTGTGTGTGTGTGTGTGTGTGTGTGTGTGTGTGTGTGTGTGTGTGTGCGCCTCTAAGTTGTACATCACAAAGTTTTTTATCAGAATTAAAACTTTAAAACTTAAGAAAGTTTGTGGTAACTTTCAGTAGCACTTAAACCTGGAAGATTTTCAGTCGTCATGTTTATTGATCAGTGTTTGTGGTTCAGTCAGAGTCAAACATGAGAGACCAGACTCTCCTGGACCTGGACCCAGCTGTGTCTCCTTAAAGAGTGACAACTCTACGTGGAGACCTTCTGATTTCAGATCTGCAGAGATTTGTGTTGATGAAAGTGAGACCCTCAAAGTGAACTTCCCGTTGTGTGTGAAACATTTGGTCCTAGCTGTGGTCTGTGTTTTCTCTGTGAAGGTGAACATGTTTCAGTCTTTGTGTTTCTATCAGGATCCAACAGCAGTAAACAGGACGAGAGGCAGACAGGACTGGACTCAGCATGTCTCTTCATGTGTGTCCTGTGTTTGTAGGAGGATCCAGCAGATAGAGTCGATCATGTGTCAAACACTGTGTGTCATTCTTTTATACACACTGCATGATCTTGTGTTTGTTCCACAGAGTTCAGGGAACAGAGGCTCCTATTGGTCAGTCTTCCCAACAGCATCAAACACAGCTGGACTTCATATTGATGGTAGGTAAATGTACAAACACAGCTCCTACTGAGCCTCAGAGCACACACTTATCTGTTTGGAGCTTTCTGAATAGTTTCCTGGTAACACTGCAAACATCATCTCTGCCTGAATTCTCTTCACAATCTGTGTTTGGTCGATTGGATGAAGCTGCCCATTTCTAAGCAGCCCACACCCAGAGGTCAGAGGTCATGCTGGATGTTGATCTCACACAAACTCAGACTTTGGCAGCACGGTTCATTTCATAGAACTTGATTTGTAGAACACGGGACCATCCACAGACTAAGACCTGAAGAAGCTTTGTGCACTCTGCAGACCAGCACGCTTTCTGTCTGTCACACATGATCTGATCTTACCTTCCTCATGTTCAACCTGACATTTTCTTCCGTTCCAGCTGCTCCAGGAAAACATCATCAGCTTTGTAAAGAGTGAGCTGAAAAAGATCCAGAGAGTTCTGAGTCCAGATTACTCAGAATGCTTTGATGCTCTAGTATGATGAACACATTTGTGTCACATCTATGAGCTGTGACAAACTGTTCGCAACTGATGAACTGAAGAGATTTCAGAGAGGAAACAAATCAAATCCATCCTGATGTCTGAAAGTCTAAACTCATCAGACTAATTGTAGCTTCACATACTTCATTACATTTTGTTTTCTTCATTCAGGAACTGCTGCCGAGTGCAGATGTAAGCTGAAGTCTGGGCTGAAGGAGAGGTTTCAGTGTGTGTTTGAGGGGATCGCTAAAGCAGGAAACCCAACCCTTTTGAACCAGATCTACACAGAGCTCTACATCACAGAGGGAGGGACTGGACAGGTCAATGAGGAACATGAGGTCAGACAGATTGAAGCAGCATCCGGTACACCAGACAGAGCAGAAACAAGCATAAGACAAGTAGAGCTCTTTAAAGGCCCACCTGGAAGACAGGAACCAATCAGAAGAGTGCTGACAAAGGGAGTGGCTGGCATCGGGAAAACAGTCTTAACACAGAAGTTCATTCTGGACTGGGCTGAAGACAAAACCAACCAGGACATCCAGTTCACATTTCCATTCCCTTTCAGAGAGCTGAATGTGCTGAAAGAAAGAAAGTTCAGCTTGGTGGAACTGGTTCATCACTTCTTCCCTCAAACCAAAGAAGCAGGACTCTGCAGGTTTGAAGAGTTCCAGGTCCTGTTCATCTATGACGGTCTGGATGAGTGTCGACTTCCTCTGGACTTCCTCAACAACCAGGTCCTGACTGATGGTACAGAGTCCACCTCAGTGGATGTGCTGCTGACAAACCTCATCAGGGGGAACCTGCTTCCCTCTGCTCGCCTCTGGATAACCAAACGACCTGCAGCAGCCAATCAGATCCCTCCTGAGTGTGTTGACGTGGTGACAGAGGTCAGAGGGTTCAGTGACCCTCAGAAGGAGGAGTACTTCAGGAGGAGATTCAGAGATGGGGAGCAGGCCAGTACAATCATTTCCCACATCAACACATCCAGAAGCCTCCACATCATGTGCCACATCCCGGTCTTCTGCTGGATCACTGCTACAGTTCTGGAGGATCTGCTGAAGACCAGAGAGGGGGGACAGCTGCCCAGGACCCTGACTCAGATGTACATCTACTTCCTGGTGGTTCAGTCCAAAGTGAAGAGCATCAAGTATGATGGAGGAGCTGAGACTGATCCTCTCTGGAGTCCAGAGAACAGGGAGATGATGGAGTCTCTGGGAAAACTGGCTTTTGAGCAGCTGCAGAAAGGAAACCTGATCTTCTATGAATCAGACCTGACAGAGTGTGGCATGGACATCAGAGCAGCCTCTTGGTACTCAGGAGTGTTCACACAGATCTTTAGAGAGGAGAGAGGACTGTACCAGGATAAGGTGTTCTGCTTCATCCATCTGAGCGTTCAGGAGTTTCTGGCTGCTCTTCACGTCCATCTGACCTTCACCAAGTCTGGACTCAACCTAATGGAAGAAGAACAATCAACATCCCTGATCCCTGAGACCTTCAGAGACCAATCTGAACTGGAACACCTCCATCAGAGTGCTGTGGACAAGGCCCTACAGAGTCCAAACGGACACCTGGACCTGTTCTTGCGCTTCCTCCTGGGTCTCTCTCTGCAGACCAATCAGAGTTTCCTGAGAGGTCTGCTGACACAGACAGGAAGTGACTCACAGACCAGTCAGAAAACAGTTGAATACATCAAGAAGAAGATCAGTGAAGATGTGTCTGCAGAGAAAAGCATCAACCTGTTCCACTGTCTGAATGAACTGAATGATCGTTCTATAGAGGAGCAGATCCAACAGACCCTGAGATCAGGACGTCTGTCCACAGATCGACTGTCTCCTGCTCAGTGGTCAGCTCTGGCCTTCATCTTACTGTCCTCAGACAAAGATCTGGACGAGTGTGACCTGAAGAAATACTCTGCTTCAGAGGAGGCTCTTCTGAGGTTGCTGCCAGTGATCAGAGCTGCAAACAAAGCTGTGTGAGTGAATGAGTGAATGAGTGAATGAGTGAGACATTTGAAACAGAGATTATTCTGTTCATGACCCTGAAACTATCTGTTTGTTCTCTTTCCATGATCGTCTTCAGGCTGAGTGGATGTAACCTGTCAGGGAGAAGCTGTGAAGCTCTGTCCTCAGTCCTCAGTTCACAGTCCTCCAGGCTCAGAGACCTGGACCTGAGCCACAATGACCTGCAGGATTCAGGAGTGGCTACTTTGTCTGCCGGACTGAAGAGTCCACACTGCAAACTCGAAACTCTCAGGTCAGATCTTTGTGTGTCAAATATATAGTGATAATCAATCAATTTCTTCTTATTGCCTGATTCTTTTTCTAACCTCAGACTGTCAGGATGTCTGATCACACAGAGAGGCTGTGCTTCACTGGCCTCAGCTCTGAGCTCCAACCCCTCACACCTGAGAGAGCTGGACCTGAGCTACAATCATCCAGGAGACTCAGGAGTGGAGCAGCTTTCTGCACGACTTGAGGATCCCCTCTGCAGACTGGACACACTGAGGTAAAACCAGACAACAAGGTGCAAACACTGAATATGTTGGATAATTTTTAGAGTAATGATTGGATGTGAAGCAGGAAACACACAGAGCAGCAGAAGACCATCAATGCAGAAACAACCCTATGATTAATTTTCTATATCTAAAGTAATAATATAGAAATCCCAATTCTTCTTTTTCTCCAAGGAGCTCACCACTGTCAGAAAAAAAGTGACAGAGTGATGGGCATAGTTGGGTTTTGAGCTTGTTTCTCTGTCACAGGGACAAACTGAGGATCACTGCTTCATGTTGAGCAGCAGTTAGGACTCATGTTGGACAGAAAATCACTCTGACTGTGTTTCTTCTTCCAGGGTGGACCATGGTGGACAGCGGTGGTTAAAACCTGGTCTGAAGAAGTGTAAGTGTGGAATCAGTTTGACTCCTGATGAGCAAACAGCAGACTGTCAGCTAACAAAGAATGAAGCCTTCAGGTGTGTCTGATGATAAACTGCTACTGTGTTGTGTCTTTTCCTCTCCATCAGATTTCTGTGAACTGACTCTGGACTCAAACAGGGCTCACAGAGAGCTCAGACTGTCTGACAACAACAGGAAGGTGACACGTGTGGGAGAGGATCAGTCATATCCTGATCATCCAGACAGATTTGATCACTGTCATCAACTGCTGTGTAGAGATGGTCTGACTGGTCGCTGTTACTGGGAGGTGGAGTGGAAAGGATGGGTTAATATATCGGTGAGTTACAGAGGAATCAGAAAGAAAGGAGACAGTTATGACTGTATGTTTGGATATAATGATCAGTCTTGGAGTCTGAGCTGCTCTGATAAACGTTACTCTGTCCGTCATGGCTGCAAAGAAACATTCCTCCCTCTCTCCCCGTCCTCTGACTCTGGCAGAGTAGCAGTGTATGTGTACTGTCCAGCTGGCTCTCTGTCCTTCTACAGAGTCTCCTCTGACTCACTGATCCACCTCCACACCTTCAACAACAACACATTCACTGAACCTCTGTATCCTGGGTTTAGACTGTGGTTACCAGCTTCCTCAGTGAGTGTGTGTTCTGTGTGGGAGGGATAGATACAGTGATTACGTTTAGCCATAGGCGCAAATCCCGGGGGGACGCAGGGGTCATGTCCCCCCCTTCCATAAAGTTGTTGGCTGTGATAAGACAGACAGGTGACATGCTGACATCCTCGTCCTCTCATTTATGACACATTATTAAACTATCTAAGATGCCTCTAGAGCAATATTGTCTGGATTTATGAATTCATTAACGTAGGCCATTATTTATTTGAGTTCTATGTTCTATTCTAGATTCATTCATTTAAAGATAAAGTAGTTGTGACTTTGACTTAGATGTTTCAAATTATATTCTGACTGTTAATTTACACCCCTTATTGTCCTACAATTAAAATCAACATTTTTCCATTTATTTGGATATAAAATAATGAATATTGAGTTCATAGTCCTGTGGACGAGTCGCTTCCACATTCATGCCAACACATTTTTTATGAACTAAAGGAAAATTAAAACTAGGCTGATTATCCATAGTTGGTAGTTGTTCTCTCCTTGATCTATGTGTGTGTGTCAGTGTCTGTGTGTGTGTGTGTGTGTGTGTGTGTGTGTGTGTGTGTGTGTGTGTGTGTGTGTGTGTGTGTGTGTGTGTGTGTTTGTGTGTGTGTTTGTGTGTGCATGCAGCCAGGCATTTGAAATGGCAGAAAAAAGAAAATGTAATGACATTCGGTCATTTTTCAGTGCACCAAAACGCCAAGTAAGTAAAAAGATACTAATGATATTGAGGTTTTTTGAAAAGTATTCATATAGAGGAATGAGATGCTTATGGAGATGTTTTATAATGGTTTCATTAGGCACAGCAAAGTCAAAGTATAGAGCTGGGCACAGAGAGACAGAGCCAATCAAGCAGAGACACAGAGTCTCAGGTAAGTTTTTTTACTTTTGTGTAGTTTTATGAAGTAAGGAAAACTCTTATTTAGACTAACAATTGTATGTTGTGGGTAGTTGTGAGTTTGGAAAATTATGTTTCTATTTTAGGAAGCAGAATGCACAGACTCAGGGACAGTGGTGGAAGGTCTAAGTAGAGAGGGAAGGGGCACAGCAGGTCATGATGAGCAGCCCTCTACCAGCAGCTGCACAAGGACAGGGGACAAAAGTACAACAGGGAGCTCAGACCTCAGTGACTGCACAGAACCGTACCAACCACACCCACAATTTATAGAAACACAAACTCTTGCACACAAAACATTGACATTCCAGCAGAAATGGTTTCAGGATTTTCCATGGCTGCATTACAGTCCATCAGTTAAGGGAGTAGCATCATAAACTGAAGGATCAATTAAATACACTTTTATGTGACTTAATATATAACGTCTTCATTCCGACTGATTTTGTTTATACATTTGTAATATGAAAGTATATTGTATAAAGTGTGTAAAGGATAAAACTCATCAATAGAGGACTATGTGCATAATAAACATAAGCAACCAAAGTTTTATTTTGTGAGGACATTCCTGTTATGATGGGTGTCCTGCTGCAGGTTAGTGTGAATGAACACTTTGTGAACACATCATCACAGAAATAATCTCTGTAGTGGATGGAGGTGTCTCTTCAAAGAGCTTTAATTGAACTCACAGGAGTTTTACCTGATGCCATTCAGCACCTTGGACAGCAAAGGCAGCACTGCACTCCCAGAGGAGGAGGACACAGAGGGAGTGATGAAGGTAAATAACAAAATCAAAGAAACATTAAACCTGAGCTCTTACTGTGCACTCTTCACTATGTGTGACTTACTGTGTCAGTGTATGACAAAAAAAAAAAAAATGAACAGAAAGCAAAGAGAGAAACACAAACATGATGAAGCTGTGGAGCTGTGACTGAACAGAAATAACAGGGATTCCTCCTCCAGCAAACAGCAAACTGAAGCAGCATTAGTCGACGCTTTGACTAAGTCCTGGATTGAAAACTTATCTGATTCAGTCAGTGTGAGCTGGAAGGCAGGTATTGGGCATTTGAAAATAATCTGAAAATGTGAGGAGCAACTCTTCCCCCAGACACCTTAAGGTTAGTCTTTGCATCAATCTAGATATCGTCTCAGACAGAAAACATCACGTTGGTTTGAGGAAAAGTGATGCTTGTATGAATTTAAATGGTTTGATGTTTGAACTGATGCCACCACAATGCAGCAGCATTATGCTTCAGCCCAGAAACAGAACTGTGTGGAGCTGCTAAGAGCATTGGCTCACTGGGAGACTGTAGAACAGTAAGCCTCTGTTTTTCATACACAATTTGACAATCAGTGACATGTCCTCCATCATCAGTGCTCATAACACTTAATTGATTTGAACGAGTGTGACATTGGCATTCTGGATGATCTGAACAACGAGTATAATTGTAAATGGTTTAATGTCGGGAAGTATAATCGGATTGTAGGGATATCCACTATGGATCGGTGATGCTTTATATCCAGCAAAAATTGAAGAGGAATTCAGCTCTTTTGTTCGGTGTGGTGGCTCTTAAAAGAGCCTTTGTGTTGTTGTTATTGAGCTGCAGTCAGTCTAAGCTCTCTCTCCACGGATGCGGCGGGCCAGCTGGATGTCTTTGGGCATGATGGTGACTCTCTTGGCGTGGATGGCGCACAGGTTGGTGTCCTCGAACAGCCCCACCAGGTAAGCCTCGCTGGCCTCCTGCAGAACCATGACAGCAGAGCTCTGGAAGCGCAGGTCGGTCTTGAAGTCCTGAGCAATTTCTCGGATCAGGCGCTGGAAGGGCAGCTTGCGGATGAGCAGCTCGGTGGATTTCTGGTGGCGGCGGATCTCCCGGAGAGCCACGGTCCCGGGCCTGTAACGGTGAGGCTTCTTGACGCCGCCGGTTGCCGGGGCGCTCTTCCGGGCAGCCTTGGTGGCCAGCTGCTTCCTGGGGGCTTTGCCTCCGGTGGATTTCCGAGCGGTCTGCTTGGTTCTTGCCATGCTGTCTTCTTTCTCTGACTTGGAGAAAAATGTGGAGCAGAGAGGAGCCTTGCTGCTCTTAAAGCAGAGGAGCTGCTGTGAAACGTTAGTCACGTATTGTAAATCCAGATTCTATGAGTACAGGCGCAGCCCTTTAAAGCTATCGCTAGTGGGTTTTAGGCTTTACACGATCACAATTTTTGGGCCGATCACCGATCAGTGAGTTTGAATAAACCTATAACCGATCACCGATCCGATCACGTGAGGAGCAATATTTAAACTACTTGTTTATGTACATATATACTTATGTGCTGTTTCCTGAGTATCAATCTTGCCATGCCCCAATCTGACTGAGATACATGGGTTAAACATCAATGACCTCTGGAGGGCATTAAAGGACTGACAAGTTATGTTAAGTTCAGTCTAGACAATCAAAAATATAACCCAAGACAAAAATAATTAGCACAACTTATACTAATTAAATTGCTTTATTGTAATTAATTAATTTCCTGTACCAAGTAAATACTGCAAATTAAGGACAGTAATGCTGCCTCAAACATTCTGCAGCATATCAATTAAATTTACAGTCACAGACTGTAACTCTAGTGCAAATAGAACGAAGCAGCCTCAAAACATTCATATACATCCACGAAATTAACAGTTACACACTTGTGTAAATAAAAGGCAGTATTGCTGCCTCAAAACATTAATTAACAGTCCCACTTTTGCAAATAAAGGGCACTAGGGCAGTATTAGTAATGCTGCCTCAGAACACTGATACACAACTTAGTGATTAACATAAAGTTTGGGCTGACGTCTGAGCAGTGGCGGCTGGCCAATAGAGGGCGCAAGGGCGCCGCCCCACCGTCATTACCGTCAACATTACCTTGAAGCATGAGACATTAAAAAAGAAAAAGAAAAAGAATAATAAAATATAACGTTCTGAACTATACGTATAGAAATTATAAATTTAAATTTGCACAATGAATATTATATATTTTATGATGAGTAAAGTTGTTTCATTCATCTGCGTTGTCTGATTGGTGACGTGTTTCCACCCCGGGGCGCAGAAATCTTTGGCCATAGACCGTCGTTATAAGTTGTACATGCGCAGTGGCTCCTCTTCAATACAAGAGATAGGACCATGTCAGGGCGCACCTTTCCTGCGCCCAAAGCTGAATGCAGCTGGATTTGCATACCACCACCCTCCCGCTATGGAGCCGACGTCACAGCCGTCTACTATAAAGTGCGGTTGATTGACAGGACGAGTCGCGGGAGTAGGAGACGATCAAACGGAGCCGAAAGATGGAGAGAGAAAGCCTAAATAACACAGTTAAGTCGCTGATATCGTTACCTTTTGAGAGGAGATCGTATCAGGAGAAGGTGCATGTGAAAGAGCGGGGACCTGATCAGCCTAACATCACGATCATTCAGCAGTCCAAAGATAGAGGGAGGCAATACACCCGCTCTTTTTCCAGGACCTGGTTTTAGCAGCAAGGCTTGGCTAACGGCATGTAGGGAGGCTAACGCTTTATTCTGTTTTCTCTGCCTCCTTTTCCAAACGTCAGGATCTGACCCAGCATGGATAAAGACAGGTATTACTGATTTAAAGCACTTTTCAGAAAAGGCAAAGAGGCATGAATAAACTGGGATTCACATGGAAAATGCCCTGGGACTAGTTATGTTTGGAAAAATAAACATTTCATGTCAGCTTGATGAAGGCTAAAGATAGGGATCCGTAAACACAATGAAGAAGTTGACAAAAACAGGCACATCCTATCTAAAATAATAGACTGTAAATACACAGGTGCACCCTAGCACGTTTGCTTGCTTATTAGTATATGTCTGTTTTGGAGTCATAGCCCCCCCCTGGATAAAACACCACCAGCCGCCACTGCGTCTGAGGACCAAATGTCTGTAGTGAAACTGATAGAAGAATTGCCTTCCATCAGAATGCTCTCTACACGTGAATGGACATCTCTGTGTAGCTCACTCAGACCTGTCTCACCGCAATACGTGTGCCCTGGGAGGCGGTAGCGTGGATCAAATTAAGTTAGCAGCCGTTGAAATGCAGGGTTCTCCACAACATTAAACGGCAGGTCAGGCAGCACAATAAACTCCAGCAGCCTCCTTGTGCCACCCCTTTCCTTCTCACTGTCCCGACTATACAGACGAGCAGCACTGTCCAAAATGTTTTGCTTTAGCATCCGTTTTGGAGTTTGCTTTTCTTTTTCTTTCTCTGCGCTGCGTTTCTTGAACTCGACATGCTCCTCCGGATGTTTCTTTTCCAAGTGCCTGATTAAATTTGTCGTGTTGAAGTTTTTTGCCGATGTTCCCCCGCGAGGTACTGTAGCATTGCATATACCACAGATAGCTTGTGCTATGTCTGTTTCTGTCACTTTGAAAAACTTCCACACTTCCGACATCTTTGTTTGTGTCACCCAGATGTTGCTGAAGATTCAAAGTAAACTTTATTGTCCGTCACAGTACTCAAAACAGGAAGAGGCACGAGGATGAAAATGAAGTTTTTTTAATCATGAATCATTTGCTCTCGGATACAAACAAAAAAGCATGTGGATACTGTGAAACTAGTTTGGAGTAAATGAGACGGATTAAAAAAATTTCAACATGGCCATGACGTCATTGATTGATCGGTGAATAATGCCATGATGGCCGATCCTGATCATTACAAAAAATGCCAAATATCGGCCGATCCGATATAGCCGATATGATCGGTGTAAAGCCTAGGGGTTTACCCTCGCGCGTCAGTGCAGCACTGAAAAAACGTAGTCCACGCCCACCCACGTGATGGGCCTCCCGCGCTACCTGCCTATAAATGGCCCCGGGTTCATACAATCTGCTCCCGATAACAGCCTTTTTCTTCAGCTGATAAGGGGAACCAGTGAGGCCAATAGCTTAAAGGGCTGCGCCTATACTCATAGAATCTGGAGTTACAATACGTAACTAACGTTCTATTTCGTATAGGCTTCGCCCTTTAAGGCTATCGCTAGTGGGTTAAAGGCGAAGCAGGACGTAGTCAATGCCTCACTGGGTCCTCATCCGAAAAACCCAGCATCAAAGCTTCCAATAAACTCAGGTTTATATAAGCCGCTGTTACTTGGTTGTCTGTGTGGATCAGAACATGCTGCTTCTGTAGAACAGGAGCGAAATGCTGAACCACTTTCCACACTGTCAGAAGCTTCAACGCATTTATGTGGAGAGACATGAGAGCTGACCACTGTCCCCCCACAACCTGAGAGAGACACGTGCCCCCCACCCCGAGAGAGAAGCATCCGTGAACACAGAAACGTGACATGATGCCTTCCCTAACGGTAACCCCGACTTCAGGACTCGGGTCGTTCCAGTGATCCAAAACGGGAGACACTGAGGGGGAAACTAACACCATGCGTCTCCGCTGACGCACCGGGTCGATGCGCAGACGGATGAACCATCTCTGAAGCCGTCTCATGTGAAGTAATCCCAACGGTACTACCACATGAGCCGCTGACATCATGCCGAGCAGCCGCATAATAAAAATGCTGTCACCACCCTGCTGGGGACAACTCGTCTGAGGAGGGCTGTCAGAGTCTGCAACCTCTCCTGATATAGCCGCGCGCTCATTGTGGCTGAGTTCAGCTCCACTCCCAGATAAATAATCTGCTGAGACGGAAAAAGCGAGCTCTTTTCCAAATTGATAGCGAAGCAGCTTCGACAGGTGAAAAACCAACACCTGAGTCTGAGCTGCCGCCTCCTCCCTGGATCGAGCCAGTAAAAACAGGTCGTCCAGGTAAAAGGGAACTCTCATCCCTCTCCTGTGTAGTGGCTGCAGAGCTGCCTCCACACACTTGGAGAACGTGCGGGGAGCGAGAGAATAACCGAAGGAGAGACCATTGTACTGGTATTGGATCCCCTGAAATGAGAAACGCAGGAATTTCCTGGGTTTCAGAATAATAAAGACGTGAAAGTATGCGCCCTTCAGGTCCATTGTTCTCCTGGACGCATTCCAGTACTAGTTTTATCGTCAGCATGTGAAACGGACGCTGCATTATCACTGTGTTGAACAGTGACAGGTCCAGAATGGGTCTCATCCCTCCCGTTTTCTTGGGAACCAGGAAATAACGGGAGTAAAAACCCTGATTCTCCTCTCCCTGTTGGACTCTGGAGATGACATTTTTCAGCAGAAGCTCCTGCACCTCCTTCTGTAGAAACACACACTGATCCTGTGAGGACAGGTGTGTCTCCAGAATCTGCTGAACGGTGGGGGAGACGAAGCAAACTGCAGAGTATAACCCCTGGCGATCAGCCTGTCCATCTACCTGTCCAGCGAACATACGCGCCTCCACTCTGAGCAGCGCTCTGAGAGCGGCGAGCATGTTGCTGTGGCTTCTCCTCCGAGAGAGAGGTGAGCCAGCTTAAAACCCTCGCCGCCGCTGCCTGCGTCAGAGAAATCTGGGCTGCAGCACATGGGGGTCTCTTATTGAAAGGGCTGATCAGGCTTTTTTTCCACTGACTGAGAAGAGAGGGAAATAGGAGAAGCCAACCTGTACGCACGGAACAGAGAGTCTCTGTCCGCGGGCTCATGAATATTAAAATCGGTATCAGCAGAGGCAAACAGGGAGCGCTCCGTGTGTGAAGGAGCGGTGTGCTGCTTTGATGACTCGCGGTCGTGCTTCTCGTCAACTGGAGAGTTCACGGCAGCAGGCTTGCTCTGTGTGGGGGCTGTGTGATCACCGTCCGCTGCCGCATCAGCGGGCCGGACCAGAGGGAGGGAAGGGAAACAGCTCAATATGTGAGAATCGTGGGTGGCTCTGAAAAGAGCCGTTGGTTTTGGTGGCGTGTCCACACCATCTCTTTTCCCTTCTTTGCTGCACACAACCCCCGCAAGGAGTCATTGTCGCCTGCTCTGCTAACGTGGCGGCTCCGCAGGGGGATTGGGCCAGGAGCATGCCACCCGTCGATGTTTGGCACCACGCTGACGAGCTGGCTGTGCCGTGGCAAACGACAGATCTGGAGGAGGAGGTGGGGCAGGAGGCCGGGAGACTGAAGCCGTAGAAAACTGCGGACATCTTAGAGGTCTCTGAAGCTGGTCCCGGCGGTCCCGCCAGCGACCTGCTGCTCCATGCCTCTGGATCTTCTCCTCTTCCTCTGACGTCTTCTGCATGTGCTCAACAAGAGAATGCAGTTGTTGTCCGAACAGCGCGTCAGAGGAGATGGGGCCTTCCAGCAACTCCTTCTTCACTGGCTCGGGAATCGAGGTGGACAGGCCGAGCCACATGTTCCGGTGGATCTGGTGCTGCCAGGCCATGACACGGGCTGAAGCCACCGCTACAGAGGCGCAGAGCGGGATGATCGCGCTCGCTGCCTTGCTGAGCTCCTCAGCTCTCTCCGCCAGCTTCTCGGGCTCCGCTGCCATCTGCGTGATGGAATACGCCAGCAGGGTGATGTTGTTGGCTGCTGCTGATGCCTGGCTGGCACACTGGTGGGACCTGT
Organism: Halichoeres trimaculatus; assembly: GCF_033239565.1. NCBI lineage: Eukaryota > Metazoa > Chordata > Actinopteri > Labriformes > Labridae > Halichoeres > Halichoeres trimaculatus. The sequence goes on from NW_027437180.1 coordinate 3,830,356, forward strand.
CCGCGAAGCGGCCTGTCATCTGGTCCCGCGGAGAGGGAAGAGCCTGCAGCCTTCCCTCTCAGCAGCCACCAATCAGGTTCGGTCGAACCCCGAAGACAGCCGCCAGGCCCAGGTCCAGAGGAGGGACGGGCGGGAAGCCTTCGCCTGTGAGTCCCTCGGCCCTGGTGATGGGGGCATACGTTGCCACCGGTGTTTGAAGCTGCCCTGGCTCAGCCACAGCCCCGGTCTGATATGGAATGATAGCGGGGAAGCATGGCCAGGTGGGCTCGCGACGGGCTGTGTGTGCAGCTGCAAAACAGCCCGCCATCTCATCTGGTTCAGCCGGCATGGGTACTGCCGGCACGGAGAGCCCTTTATAAGCCGCCGCCCTCTCGATGATGCCGGGAAGCTCCTGGACGAGTGCTCCTATCACCGGCAGAGAGGTGGTCGAGGACAGGGGGACCCCAGCAAAGCCTGAGCGACCTCCCACGTGCTCGTCTTCAAAATCAGTCTCCTCCAGCTCCTCGAGGGCGGCTTCATCCGAACCCGGCGGAGGAGGTTGATGGCTTCCTCCAAACTGCAAGGGTCGGCGACGACGAAGTCATCTTCAGCGGCGTTGGTGAGAAAATCCACACGGCGCCGCTTCTCCTCCGGGTGCTTGCAATAAGGATGTCTATCCGGCAAAATCAGCACTTGCCCGGCGTGCTCCGGGCCAAGGCAGGACTCGCAGCGAGAATGCATGTCTTTGCTCATGATGTAGCCGGTCTGGCATTCCGGGCAGAGCCGGACCGACTCTGAAGACGCCATGCGTGCTGGAACTGAAGTTCTCCTCTTGCTGCTCATAACGGCTGAAGAAAAGAGGGAGCAGATTGTATGAACCCGCGGCTATTTATGGGCAGGTAGCGCGGGAGGCCCATCACGTGTGTGGGCGTGGACTAAGTTTTTTCAGTGCTGCGCTGACGCGCGAGGGCAAGCCCACTGGCAATAGCCTTAAAGGGCGAAGCCTATACGAAATAGAACCGTTGGTTCGTGCCGATAATAGAGTTTATTACTTTGAGCTGGTGTACTTGGTCACAGCCTTGGTCCCCTCGGACACGGCGTGCTTGGCCAGCTCACCGGGCAGCAGCAGGCGGACGGCGGTCTGGATCTCCCGCGACGTGATGGTGGAGCACTTGTTGTAGTGAGCCAGACGAGAGGCCTCACCGGCGATGCGCTCGAAGATGTCGCTGACGAACGAGTTCATGATGCCCATAGCTAGAGGAGATCCCGGTGTCGGGGTGGACCTGCTTCAGGACCTTGTAGACGTAGATGGCGTAGCTCTCCTTCCTGCTCCTCCTCCTCTTCTTGCCACTCTTGGTGGCTTTCGACACGGCTTTTTTGGAGCCCTTTTTGGGTGCTTTCACTTGGTCAGGCATGTTCACAGGTTGAGAAATATCAGGATAGTGTGGAGTCCCTCAACTGGGGTGCCACTGTTATAACTCCTCCATGCAGACAAAGCTGTGCTGGAGCACACAGAGGATTGGCCGGGACCTGTGTTTGGAAAGGGCCTGGATGCACGGGGAGGGTCAGGCTTTGTCCTAAGTCCCTGAGCGATTCCCGCTTCATCCATGCGCTGTGCTCAAAATTTCTTTCTGCGTCCTGATCAAGTCACCAGTTGTGTCGTTTTTTCTCATTTGAGCACTAATTGAATGTCCCTATTCTCACATAAAAACAGCGCAGAGAATGATAAGATACACTATCTGCGGTTTAAAAAAAGATAAGCAAAAAGGAAATCAAGTTTTCAGCCGCTCCATCAGACTTTTAGAAAGCACGGGAGGGTTTGGAGATAATTTTCTTTTTGTGACAAAGGCTTTCTGCAGTTTGTCAGATTTATGTCTGACCCAACTTAATCAAGAGTTATTTTTCCAACATACAGCTCCAAACACTTACTAATGATAAGCTTACTGATAATCATGGTTTACTTCTCCCCAGTGTTGAGCACACATGCTCAAAAACACAAGCACTCAAACAATTATTACAATCAAATTAAAATTATCAAATTATTATTAAATAGTTTTATAAAATATCATATTAAGTTTTTCTGTGCCATCAGAGTTTGACTATGAATTATACCTCTGTTTTTTTTTTTCTTTTCCGCATCAAAATCAGACTTTGTATTTCAAAAAACATCAGATTTCTAGCACTAATTGTTTTTTTCCTACTTTGGTTTGGTTTCAATGTTGACAAGAAAAAATCGAATTTATTAAACTGTTGGTTTTAAATTCTAAATTAGATGTGCACTGTAAAGAAATCTGAGTAATTTTTTTTTGGTATTATTATTTATTTTTATGATTTATAAATTAACAATAACTGAAAGCAACATTAGTCCAAACTCTGGAGGCATCCATGGCAATGTGTAGATAATCATTTTTAGATTGATGATGATCTAGAGGAAAATGTTTATCCATCCTCATGTTTCTAAAACCACACTCAGGATTATTACACTTTGGCACTACAGTTACTCATCGTTCTCAGATCAAACAAAAAACAAAAATTCAATGTTGGGTGAAGGTGGCAGTGCAACCACAGGAGGAGATTATGATTCGTTTCCTTAATGTTCAGGGAACATCAGGCTTTGTTAGGTTTCAGTGCAAACAAGAGGGAACGTTTTCCAAACGTTAGATCTTGATTTGGGTCTAACTAACTTTTAGAAAACCATCGGGCTACGTTCTCCTTAGGTTCTGTGTTACTAGAGCCAGTGTAAAAGAAAATGATGCTGAAAACTTCAAATTCTCAAAAAATTCAACATTAAACAAAATCATCATCCTCAAAATATTCACTGTTAACAAAAAACAAGTGTCACTTTCACACAAAGGAAACCTGCTCTGTTTTATTGTGACCTGTCAACAAGCACACGGATCACTTCACCAGTAAAATGTTTCATTATAAGATTATTTATTATTCATTTAGCCTTTAACTAGTACACATCTGATTGTAACCCAGAAACTAATTGATTAGACTTGGTTAATGGTGACTCGGGAACACTGGACATAAGTTATTTATTAAATCTCAGGAGAACAGAAATTGTGTTTTGCTTTACAAATCCCATGCTCATGAACAAAACTTTCTCAACTCTTGAGGAAATGTAACAGGTGGAAATGTGTGTGTCATGTGAGCAGTGAGGTGTATTCTGAGATGATGAATTGTTTTGCTGTGTGTATTTTTCAGAAGTTCGATTTATTTTAAGTCAACTCTTAAAAACTGAACATTTCAAGAAATTTCCCGTATTTTTTTTTTCCCAAACTCCCCGTAAGTGACATCCAGAAAGAGCATAAGAGTGTGCCTCTTATCGTCTAATTCAAGGCACTTTGTCAAGGTGGATTTATCAGGTGGACCTTGCGGCCCCCAAAGTATCCTCTTAATATTTTGTCCCCAAATTTACTGTTTTATCAAAATCTCTTCAGGAGAAATAAAAGAATCAGGATGTGTGACTTAATTAATAACTAATATTTTGGCTTGTGTGCACCCCCTGATGAAGACTGACATAGAGAGAAGGACTAAAGCTGAGAGGGGTGAAGAGGCTTTGCTTCTCCTCTTCCTCTCTCTGTTAGTCTTCATCCTTCTCTGCTTTATATCTCCTATCTCTCTGTTAGACTGCCACAGAGAAGATTCAGCATACCTACAGCCATCAGGCTTATTGATTTTTTTGCAAACAGAAGATGAGCTGACAGATGATTGAATTTTCCCATGACAGTAAACATACTGTACACAACTTCAAATAACTGTAATACCTTGAATTCATGCTTACCACAGTGACCAACAAAGTTTTATTGCCTTGACAGCTCATTTTCCATGAGGAAGGACATCATCCTCCTTTTTTACCTGATGTTGTTCAGCACCTCGGACAGCTACAAGAATACGACACTCCCAGAGGAGGAGGAGGACACAGAGGGAGTGAATTATGAGAAAACTTTCTGTTTCTGTAGCAAGAAGTAACAAAAACAAAGAGTCATTAAAAGTTCAACATAAAAGATGTTTCTGTAGACTCCACATCATGTGTAAGCTGCAGTGTCATCCTATGATGTAAACATGAGCAAAACATGATGAAGCTGTTCGAACAGCCTAGATTAAACAGGAATCCCTCCTCCAGTCAAGACTGAAGCAGTTTTTTTCATGGTGTGTGAGTCATGGTCTAAGTCCTTACTTGGAGTTTTGTGTCAGTTCAAAGTCGACAGTCTGGGAAGCTAAAGCAGGTGTGTTTGAGACCCTCATAGAGGATCACATGGTTTCTGAATAACTCTTCCTCAAGCAAACACAGGATTTGTTTGGGTCTTTCATCAACTTATTTCCTCTTAGACAATTTATCATTAGAATCTAAAACGATTCAGTACTTAAAGCACAATTCCTGCTGTGGTTATCGCTTTCAATTCCAGGTTGAAGGTTTGACGCAGGAGCTCCAAACCACCACTGTGTGGCAGCATTGGGTTGTTCAATGGAGCAGTGCTCTGCTGAGGTGATTGTTGACCTCTTGACTGGCTCATTAATCTGTACAAACTTTTACTCCATCGTCGGAGTGTCTATTTTTTGTTTGATGTGAAGTGAAATGAGAATTGTAAGTAATCATAGGCATATATTCACAATGTCGACCATTGGATAATGATTTAGTGATTGTATTTGTGATGTCTTATCAAGACTTCTGTCTGATTCACATTTTCTAGATATGTTTGCTCTTTTGTTGGTTGTGGTGGCTTATCACACACAAGCCACCAAAGTTTTATTTTGTGAGGACATTCCTGTTGTGATGGATGTCCTGCTGCAGGTCAGTGTGTATGAAACGCTTTGTGGACACATCATCACAGAGGGGACATCATCTGTGTGGACTGAGGTGGTTCTTTAAAGAGCTTTAATGTAACTCACAGAACAGGTTTTACCTGATGTGGTTCAGCGCCCTGGATGATGTAAAACTTCACATCGGTTTGAGGAAATAGTGATTCTTCTACTGACGTAAATGGTTTGATGATGCAGGTTAGACTGTTGCCACCACAGGGTGGAGGTTAATCATAAACACTGGGTCAATAAGTTTTCATTTCCCCCATCATCAGTATGGAGGACTAAACGTGCCAAAATGAAATATATAAATACATCATTAAGTAAAACAAAAACTAATTAAATACATAACTGAATAAATCAATAACTGTGTCAATAATTATTTGATATTGAAAATAAGTCAATAAATAATTAAATAGATATATGATTATTTATTTAATTAAATAAAAGTGTTGAGAAATACTTTAATAATTAATTAAATGTGTCATTAATTATTTAAAATGTTTATTTGTCTAATGTAAAAAAACAAAGTTAATTACCTAAGTATCTATTTTGTATTATTTTGTTGCTATATCTGCTGTGGTTTACGGGAGTAAAAGCATTACAACTTGTTGTTGTATCGGCCACAGTCGTCACCCAGCACAGGCGCTCTCCTCCGTGGAGGGGGTAGGAATCCTGGCATGGGTAGCTACCTTGGCACAACACCGGCCCAACCGTTCATATGAAAAGCAGCACAGATCACGGCTCCTGAACAAACTGTCACTGGAAGGGAGCTGCAGCTCAGCATGCAGAGGGGGATTGGAGACGGATGTCCAGTTTTGTGAAATAAACGTTTCCTGGAGTAGGTTTAAGTGACCTTTTGCTACACTAATGTAGCTTAACCTGCTTCCAAGCAGAGAAAGCTTGTGTGATGATGATCCTGAAGTCATTCAGCTAACTGAGTTAGCCTGGAGGAACAGGGCTCTGGACCACGTGTATTTGGCAGCCCAGTACGGGAGAAGCAATGGAGAACTTCTTCTAAGTTAGCAAACACTCTTGGGTCTAAAAGATATGTTATTAACTCAGTGTAGAGCTCAAGCAGACCCTCAGTGATAGCTGCTGTTAGTTTGTTTGACAGGGGACTGCTGAGTCTGGCAACTGTGACTCGACAATTGTAGGTCCCACCCACTGAGATAGATTGGTGAGAGTGACAGATAAAATTAATTCATGATGTGCTGTCAGAAGGGGACCATAGATTAATTAAATAAATAATTTGTTAATTAATTAAATGAGTGATTGATATAAGAAATAATAAGGTTTATTAAATTTGTTTTTCACATTAGGCCAATAAAAGATTAAAAAAATGAATGACACATTTAATTAAGTTAAGTATTTCATAACACTTTTAATCAAGTAAAATAAAAGTTCTTTATTCAGTTATTTATTGATTTATTTTTAGTATTAAATAAATATTGACACAATCATTGATTTATTTTATTATATATTTAATTTATTATCCTTTTGAATATGATGTATTTTTATATTTCATTTTGGCACGATGAGTCCTCCATACATCAGTGCTTACAATACTTCTTTGGTTCAAATGAGTGTGACATTGGGATTAAGGATGGTCTGTACAGCGTACATTATTGAGTACATCTCTCTCATGATAACAGCAATAAAACCAATAAAATACAGAACAGTCAGAGCTGAGCTGAAGCCTTCATCACAATAATCCTTAGATAACACAAATACAAGCAAGACTTCCTATCAATGATGAGCATCTAAACAGAGCAAACAGAGTTAAAGCTCAGAGCAGAGGAATCTTCATATGAACAGCTGTGTTTCTCTCAGAGCCAGCTTCAGCTCTGATTGTTGTTATCCAGCAGCAGTGTTTGTCTTTGTTCTTTTCTGAGCAATAAGTATGAAAATCACTTTGACACAGAGCTTCTTAGACTGACTTAGAAACTCACTGTGGACACAAAGCTGGAGTCTCCAGGCTCTGTGCTGAGCTTTAGACATCTCAGGGTCTCTGTCTCCATCCTTAATGCAAAGTACTTTAAGGTCAGGACGAGGATCACTAAAAAGTTAAGAACAAACAACAACATCACAGCTGCTATCAGTCCCTGTTGCCGAGAGAGAGCCATCCTTCCTGGACCCCCTGAGCCTGGTTTCTCAGCTTCAGTGCTACGGGGGGTCTGGTTCCTGGCTGGTCCAGTAGTAGAGGGGGTCTGGTTCCTGGCTGGTCCAGTAGTAGAGGGGGTCTGGTTCCTGGCTGGTCCAGTAGTAGAGGGGGTCTGGTTCCTGGCTGGTTCAGTAGTAGAGGGGATCTGGTTCCTGGCTGGTCCAGTCTTAGACTGAGTCTGGTTCCTGGCTGGTCCAGTCTTAGACTGAGTCTGGTTCCTGGCTGGTCCAGTCTTAGACTGAGTCTGGTTCCTGGCTGCTGTAGAGAGACCAACAGATCAGAGTCAGTCATGAAGAAAAAGTCAGTGACTGCAGATAAACTCTAAAATATCCTCAACAGGAAATCAGAGCAGCCCTTTTCTCTCAGGTTCTTCGTCCTCTGAGGACGTCTTTGTCTCTCTGGATTCATCCTATCAAATGTTAGCCGCTGATCTCTGAACCTGAGCTGATTTGATTTTTCTTTGTCTCCACAAACGTTCACTGACTTTACTCACCAGTCACTGTGAGGAGACATCCGTCAACACCGGAACCAGAATCTGTTTTCACTCCACACCAGTACTGTCCTGAGTCTTCAGTCCTGAGTGAGGGCACATGGAGTCTGATCCGTCCCTCTCTGAGGAGGTCTTTGTCACACTGGAATCGTCCTGAAAGCTCCCCATCCCTCAGTGGGATCTCAACTCCATCCTGGAGATCAAACAGGGCTGAGACTTTCCTTTTTTTCATCATGTCACAGAAAACATAGAGACCTTTCAGAGAGGGGTGAGGTTTTGGTGTGAAGGTCCAGTCCAGGGTGAGGTTCTGCTTCTCCTCAGCCTGATAGGAGCTGTGACCCATGTTGAGCTCTAATCCTGTAGAGGAGACAGAGAGGAAAAGAGAGGGGCAGGAAAACACTGCAACATGTGAGTCTTTACACACATTTTCTCATCAAGTGTTGAAGTCTTTCACTCAGTCTCAAAGTGGATCTCCTCTTTTCTCTTTGTGGACAATAAAGTGAAGGTGGACACTAACCACAGACACAGCAGCTCAGAGCCGTGAGCAGCAGGAACCTGGAGACCATCTTCCCCCTGAAAACACACACATGAGGTCAAAGGTCAGTCCCACATAGGGATGTATATCGTTATGATTTTATCGATACTGATACAGAAACCGATACTCCTTATCGGTATCGATACTTATCGATACTCTTATCGATACTACAACATGCAACTTTGTGTAAACAATAAAGACTTATCAAGATTTTAAGAGATTCAACCTTTTTTTTTTATTACCACAAGGTAATAATAAACCTTCAATAATGCATTACAAATGCTTCTCAGAGGCAAAAACAAAGCTAAGAAGATGGCAAAAACCTCTTATGCCGCCCAACAGACTGCATGTACCGACAGACTCATATGTCAAACAGAACAGAGCGAACAGTGTAGAGGAGGCACTGCTCCTGCCTTATGTGGCCCTAACAGTTATTTTTAAGGAACAACAACATATTAACTTTGAAGAGGCCTGGACGCAGAGGAAGGTGAAAGACAACTTTGTCAGTAAGGGAAGTGTGTCTATCTTACACTAACTTCAAGTGGACTTACTATTAACTATTTACCTAAACCACTTGGATTCGACAGTAGCAAATGGTTGGAGATCCTTCACGAGAAACTTTGTGACGACTCTGTGGCATTCCTGCACTTTTTCTGCTGTCATCTTCTTTTGCCTGGCGATTGTGAACGGGGTCGTCTGCGATGTTAGCAGAGCTGTGGTTTCTGATGTCTGGTTTATGCTGCCTGCAGGATTAACGTAATACATCGGTGGTGCTTAAATCGAAATGATGACAACAAACAAGACGAAAAACTTACCGTGACTTGACATAGCAGAAACAAAACCGGGTGCCGCCGCCACGGTGCTGCAGTCTTTAGTGTTAGCTGGGCTGCTAAGTTTACTCGTGTTGCTATAGCAATCAAACAGCCCGCACTCCTTTAGCTTTATACTATGCGCGCGCTCCCATTGTTTTGCTGACGTTGCTTGTATTCCCCCCTTGGACGCAACTTCTCTCTGACACAGATTGCATCGGGACGAGTTTTATTTACTTGACCAAAGTTAGCCCAAACCTTCGAGCGCTTAGCCCTCACAGACATGCTTGAGCCAGCTGTGTCATCACCTGTTGACGGCGGTAGTAACAGTTGTAGAGGCGTTCAAGGACCGACAAAAGTACCGTTTTTCCGGACTCTTCACGGTATTCGGGTACCGACCCAGTTACGGACCGGTCCATTAAAGCACCGGTCCACGGTATACATCCCTAGTCCCACAGTCTGTGTGGAATCATGAAAACACTCAGGGATGGAGAATCCTGCTTTGACACACAGCTGAGCTGCACATTGATGCTGAAACAGTGTGAGCTCCAGGCTGAACACAACCAACACACTTGAAGAGCTGTGTGAAGCTGCAGTGAGGACTTTCTGTCACTAGAGGGCGCCCTTCATCCTCATTTCAAAGTGACTTAATTGGTCTGAAAAATCACCTTTAAACTTGTTCAAACAACATCTTCCATCTTTGTTTCAATGTGTAGTTTGCATTTCTGTTGGTGTCACAGTATTTGATATGACTTTTATACCAATTGAACCAGTTCAAGAATCAGTCCCATTAAACTGTCAAATGGTTTCAAGTGTTAAAGACTTCACCTTCATAGGAGTTATGACAGCGTACGGATAAAATTATGAAATGAAATATCCTCTCCAAGTGTGTTTCAAATCTTTCATTTTTAAACTGGATCATTTGGCTTTTACTGAAAAAAAAGAAATCTTATCAAGTGTTTTTGTCTTGTTTTCAGTAGAAAATGTCTTTGTAGGCTTAAAATGAGCCACATCAACCCGACAAGTCAAAAAAATATCTAGTTTCAAGGTCTGAATTGCCTGTAACAAGTAAAAAATCTGCAAGACGAAAAAAAGTTGCTTGTCTTAAGACATTATTCAATTTTCCTTTTTCCGTTGGAAGAATATTTTTACTTTATACAAGCAACTCAGGCCTCATTTTTTTCTTTTAAATAACTTTTAACAAGACCTTTTTCTGGACTGATAAGTTGAATGTGGCTCATATCGAGTATAATAAGACAAGAATACATTCAAACAGCTTGAAGACATTATTCCACTCACACCTATTAGAGTTCAGTCACAGCTGGAGGAGAAAGCAGGTCTGAAGAGGAGGAGAGCTCTGATAGACTTCCTCTGTCCTCTGGGGATATGTTGTTGAGTCTGAACAAGCACCAACTGAAATAAAGGGGATCATTGAAAGGAGCACTGTGTCCAAAAGGAGGTGTAGGCATTCAGGAGGTAACAGGAAAGAAAAAAAATAGATAAACAGAAAGAGTAGTTTGCCAAGCCTTGACATGTCCCTGATGATGCTGAAGGTGATGATGACTATGTGTGGGTCCATCGGGCTTTGATTTAAATCTTATAAAACTCACTAGTGAGTGTGAGTCCATTCACCTCCTCCTTCTGTCATCAGACGCCTGAAGCTGAACCCTGCTGGGACCATGCTCAATGATCTGACACCTGCCTCTTGTTCCTGACCTTCTGTTTCCACAGCAGGCAGCATCACAGCATAAGATGTCACTCCATAGCTGATCAGGTCTGAGCTGTCCTGTCAGTGCATGCCTCCCAGCAGCCTGAAGATCATGATGCTCATGGATAATCAATAGTTGGGTGTGAACCTTTAAGAGAAACACAGCAGTAGAGATTTTGAGGCTCTGTGGCTTTATAAACAACAAAAGCTGATGTTGGTTTGACATTAAAAAGTCTTAAAAGTGTTTATTTATTGTTTTTTTTTTTGTTTGTTTGTTTTCAAGACTCTTTAGACTCCAAAAGAGCCACATTCACCTGACATCTCTTTGAGGAGGATGGGGGAGGGGGGGTGAGGTTTGCCAGGACCTGGACCGACTCCCCTGCCCTCCTCATCCAGCTTGTTGCCATAGCTGCTGTGGCCCAGGAGGCTGAGGTGAGCCGTCTAAAAATCTGTGGAGGTCCTCTGCACATTTCTTTGGTTTGCAGCAGCTCCTTCCTGGGACAGGAAGCTGGAGCAGCTCCAGGCCAGCAGAGTGGTGGGGGCCTTCTACCTGTAGCTGTGCTCCATCCACTTATCAAATGTGACCATCCCCAGGTTCCAGGCCAACCCGCTGGGGCGCCATGAGGAGTGATTGTCCAGTGGCGCTCCCCTCTGCTGGAGGTCTGCTGCAGCAGCCTTCCACCTCCCCGAGGACGCCTCCAGTCAGTCACCCACAGCCACTACTGACGCTGTGGCCTCCACATCTGCAAGCTTTCTGCAGATGATTTGAACAAGTATCACTAGTTCTTATTCTTTGTTAAAGCACTCAATGAAGGTCTGAATGAGACTGGTCATTTTGAATGTCTGTATTTATTAAAAAAAAAAGGGTAATGCCACTCTTGGTACTTTTCTTTTTCTTGAAACTTTTTAGATCTACTACAGTGTTTAAAAAATGTAAGTTTAGAGGAAAGTTTGTTTTCCTGTTTTCTTGTAAAACAACAAAATTCTAGTAGGTTTACAGATATTTTCAGTAATTTTACGCAGTGAAAAAAATAATAATTCTGCGGTTATTGACCCTTAATTTTCAAAGTATTTTCAATGTTTTTCAAAAACAATATACACATCTGTAAGATGGCAGAAATTAACTGCAAGATGAAATCCTGGATGATTTTTTAGGTATTATGCCAGCTGAACCCTGTACCCTCCTCACTCGTGGTCGCAATTCACTGATTGAAAAAAAAAAAACGAAGTGTAAAAAAAACGGTACAGGAGCTGGCAGTAAAGTTTCCAGACAAACACTGTTAAATTACAGTCAAACACAGTAACATAGAACTACATGAAAAACACTGTAAAAATACAGGAATAATTTGTTCTTTGATCAGAGACCAATTTTAAGTAAGCAATAAACCTCCTAACAGAACACACTGCATCACTGGTCATCTTGTCTTCCACCAGTTTGTCTCCTTAATTTTACTGTGTTTCCTTTTATTTCACAGTAAAGTCATTTTTATTGTGACAGTGTTTGTAACCCTTAGTTAGGAGGACACACTGTGGATATGAGACCCTGCTATACACCGGGCACAGCATGTGCTCCACCGACCATCTGTGCTCCAAGGAGCAAACCAGCTCTCTGAGCCCCATGGAGTGGACTGGCTGTCTGTGCTCCATTGTGCAGACCCTGTACCCCGTGATTTGTGAATTGTGTTTTGTTTTTAATAAATGAGATGTGTTGATGGTCTTTGCTATGTTGGTAAATATTGTAATAACAATATTATTTGAATTACACAGCTGGTCCATGCAGTGTTGCACAGACAGCATGTCCCCCCTATGCAATACTTTAATGTTCAGCAGTCTTATATCCTCTGTGTACTCTCCTCACTCACAGTTACAAAACACCATCACAACAAAAAGTATTTTCCTGTAAAATAGCGGTATTTTCTGCAGAACTCTTTGTATTGTCACTATATTGAAGGTGTCAGACAGTAATAATTTAGGAAAAATCTTTCAAAATTGTATTGTTATCTAAAATTACATGTTAATACTGTAAATCTGCAGACATTTATCTTTAGTTATACGGACAGAGTTTGTTTTTATGCATTACAAATTTGCTGTTGTACTTGGGACAAAAAGTATTTTCACATTAAAATGCTGTAAATTGACTGTGATTTTACAGTATTTGTCTGGAAACTTTGCTGCCAGTGCCTTTACTGTTTTTTTTTTACAGATTTTTTTTTTTTTTACAGTGTACTTGAAAAGTACAAATGCTACCATGTTGAGTCTACAAGAAATAAAATGATCGTCTATTTCAAGGTATACAAGTGGTACTGATATGATTCAAATCTAAGTGTTTTTTTAATCACTACGAAACAAGTCTGATGTATTTAGATTGATGTTTTTACCAATACAAATAGCTCCAAGGGTATCTAGGAGTGCAAATTGTCAGCATGTGCTTTATCTATGTTAGAATGATGAGGGGGTCCTTGAAATGTTTGTTACCTGTGAGGGGTCCCTGGCCCAAAAAAGTTGGAGAACCCCTGCTCTGGCTCTCTGTTGCTTGCGCTTCTCTGTCTGTGTGGCCCTAATGGTTGGGATTGGTCAGCTGCCTCTGAGCCCTCTCCTTATTTGTGCGCCTTCGCAGCTCTTAATGAGAAAAACCTGGGTTGAGTTACTGTGTTACAGGTTTTCACAGTTCTTCACACACAACAATGGATAATTTGACACAGTTTGCAAAACCCTCACTTCATGTACCAATCGCTCATTTTGACACAGCTAAACACTCCCTTCTTTACACTCTGATGTCAATTACACATCACCTTGTTGTCAAAGCTGTACATGCAATGGTCAGTTATAGCACACACACCTCATTTGAAATCTCAAAGCATCAACACACAATTATTCAAATCTTTTAACACCCAGATCAGGAGAGCAATTTTCAATCAGGAGAACTGCAGCATAAAAGAGCAGTGAGCCCCTGCTTTGTTTTGTGAGCACTGAGCAATGGACAATGACAAGCAGAGAAGGAGAGGGGTAAGAGTGAGAGGAGGAAGAGGAAGAAAAAGAGGAGGAGATGGAGGAGTGAGAGGTCGAGAAGTAGGAGGACAGGGAGGAGGGGGAGGGCAATAATTTATAATCAGATCCGAGCCACGATTGTTGACCATGTTCTGAATCATGGTCTGAGCATTAGAGAGACGGGCCTGAGAGTCCAGCCAAACCTCAGCTGTTTCATCGTGGCTGGACTCATCAGGACCTTCAGAGTAGAGAACAGGTACCACAGGAAATCTATTTGCCTTGTGTTCTCTACTGTACAGTGATACTGTATCAATAGAATACAGTGTGCTGACTGTAGTTTTTACCAACATTTTCTTTAGAAATGCCCGTGCACTGAAACACTGTCAATTAAAACAATGATTTGCTGCAGACTTATGTGATATTTAATGTTTGAAGAAGTGGGCCTACACAGACATTTTCTAAAAGAAAAAAAAAGGGGTAAGTTTCACAAGCCGTTACCATTTATATTGTGTGTTGCATTTCAATAATTGGGTTTTCAGTTTTGCACTTCAGTGTGCTGTGAATGCTTGGTAGTGAGCAGCAAATGCTGAGCTGTGTGTATCAATTGAGTGGTATGTGTGTCATTGGAGAATGTGGCTGTGTGTACCAAATGAGAACATGAGTCCCATTTTGTGAACAGTGAAGAGATTTGATGGCAAAGAGTCATCTTGACAAGGGAGTGTCAGGTTCAGCACTTTGTGTGTGAGGTTTTCAGGTTTGTGTGTACAGTTGTAACGCTCAGCCTATGGCCACCGCATTACATCAAAAAAAGGGGGACTTGTTAGTGGGGCATGATAGTAATTATATACTCTATGATTTGTTTTGTCAAACTTTGAAAAAAACCATGTAACCTCTCCCGATCTTTTTAAATAACTAAATACCACAACCATAAAATCATTACACACACACACACACACACACACACACACACACACACACTCACACACACACACACACACACACACACACATCTATCTATATATATATATATATATATATATATATATATATATATATATATATATATATATATATATATATATATATATATATATGAAACTCTTTCTCACCAGGACGCGTTCTTTAATGCCCATGAAAGTGGACGTCTCAATAATAAAATAAAAAATACAAACTCAAAATATTGTTCAAAACTTAGACTTCATGAAACTGAAATTATCCCCAAACAACCCTCTAACAAAAACCAAATTTTCCCTGAATACTCCAGGTTAAAGAGTCCTTTTTATTTTTAGCAAAAGAGAAGTCCTCCTTCGCCTACCCGCACTTCCTGCCCCAAAGGTTTGGGCTCTCAAAAATCCACAAAATAAAGGAAAAATAGTCCATAAAAAATAATCGATAAAAATTAAAACACTGGTGAAACAGGAAAAAACTTCATCTGGGAACAAAAAAAAAATACACGGCTCCTTTGTCCCCTCTGCCGCGTGTTCATCCACAGAAAGGTCAGAGGAGAGGAAACAGCCTCCACAGCAATCACCACAGCTCAACGTCTTTTCTTCGGGATTAATTTCAACGACTTTTCATGACTGTTCATTTAGTGCTTTTTCCCTTAAGCACCACGTTAGTCCACTGTCTCTGTTTCCTCGGCACCTCCTTTCTCCCTGTCCTCCACACACCTCTACCCCCACGCCACATCCTCCCTTTTATCACCTTTGTTTTCCAATATTATTTTTATCGCACCATACGGAAGCGCATTGCATTCAGTGGATAAAAAAAAAATAGACACCTTATCTCGTAATTACGAGATCCTGATCTCATAATTACGAGAAAAGATCTCATAATTACGAGAAAAGATCTCGTAATTACGACATCAGGATCTCATAATTACAAGATCTTTTCTCATAATTACGAGATCAGGATCTCATAATTTCGAGAAAAGCAAAGTGGAAGTTTCTTCTTCGTGGAATATAGTACGGAAGTACAGAAGCGTAAATCCTATTGCAGTGCTATCAGTGGCGTGGCGTGGGGATTTTTTATTTATTTATTTATTTATTTTAATTTTAGGGAGTGTGGTACATAAAAGACTATGTTGCAGTTTTTATATCGCTTTTTCATGTAACGGAACGACCTGTTAGAGTGCCCAGAGAGCGCTCATTTTGCTTACTTTGAACACCGACACACACCCTTAACTCTCCCACCCTCACTCACTCATTCACACACGTCCATCGTCCTCTTGATTTAGCTTAAACATCTTATTCATTCATTCAACCACCCATTCAAACGCACAACCGCCCGCTTCATGCACACTGCTAATGTGCTAACCTCCCTGATTTCATTCAGTGGCTCGAGGATGACGATACTGTGATTTGATTGGTTTGAGGCCAAAGACAGGGTGGCTTCCCTTGACACAGTCTTGGCCAATCACAGATGAGCAGTGTCATGACCGCGGCCTCATCTGATTGGCTAATCTTTTTTTTTTTTTTTTTTTCACCAAGGGAAAACAAAATATCACGATTTTCTGTCCTGGTTATTCAAAATATAAAAAAGAAAAATAATAAAAGATTGTGTCAAAATTGTTTGTGTGATATTTTGATATTAAATGTGAACTTCTCTATATAAAAAATAGACAACTCACATTGAAGGTTTATACAGACATCTTGCGGAGCTTTTTTTTTATAAGTAACATCGCTGACGATCCACTCCATCTTATCCGCGCGCATCTGCGCACTCCCATGTGTTTCAATGAGACAGTCAGTGCACAGTCTGCTGCTGTCTGATCTGCTCTCGGATAAACCAAGAAACATCAGAGAGGAGCTGGCCCACACAGTGACGCACTTGGTGTCCTCCAATGCGCCCCGCTGTCCATTCCCCTGTTGCAGGGACAGCGGCTCTGACCGTCTCCGCAACCGGCTCTTTCCAGCACACTATTTCCGCGGTGGCGGGGGTCAGTCAGATCAATCGGCCCTCAGCTGCATTTAATGGCGAAGAGAGGTGGTCATTTGATTGGTGAACACAGCGCTCGGCTGTGTTAAACCTACTCATGGCTTTTCCTCCCCTCTAGCATTTAGGGAGGCGTGGATGCGCCGCTCTTGGCACTGCAGGAAATTTGCAAAGGTCGCGCCGGTCACACCCTGTCCGTGCGGCGAAGGACGGCGCAGGGCAGGTACGCCTGCGTTTGCGTCTGGTCTACGAATTTAGAGCCCTGATCAAAGTCATGAAATTGATCAGAGCACATCTGATTAACCAAAGTGCTTCTGTGGTGGTGAAAGAGTCTTAAGGCTGACGTGAAGAGGGGCTAAATACCATGAATAAACCAAAAACCTGCTGCGCAATGTTGGAGAAGTTCTCATAACACAATCGGATGATTGTGCGGATGAGAAATAAAGGCACAAAGCCATTACGCATGAAGTGAGCCATTATAAGATTACTTATTGGTATACTTAAATTCTCTTTTTCCTAAATGCAGCCTCTTTACTGATGAGAGAGCGCTGCGGAAGAGAAATTAAGGCAAAGCCGTTACGCATGAAATGATTCATAGCTCATGGAACAGGTGAAAAAGAAGGAGAGAAAAAAAACTTTATCATCTTCTCTGATGTTTCTTGGTTTATCTGAGAGCAGATCAGACAGCAGCAGACCGTGCACTGACTGTCTCATTGAAACACATGGAAGTGCGCAGATTCGCGCGGATAAGATGGAGTGGATCATCAGCGATATGTTACTTATAATGGAAAAAAAAGCACAGGAACATGTCTGTATAAACCTTCAATGTGAGTTATTTGTCTAATTTTTATATAGAGAAGTTCACATTTGATATCAAAATATCACACAAACAATTTTGACACAATTTTTTATCATTTTTCATTTTTCCATTTTTAAAACCTGGACAGAAAATCATGGATTTTCTGTTTTGGGTTTTCGTTTTTCAGAAATATTTCACATTGTCTCAAACCAAGAAGGTGGTTAGAACATAGCACTGGGACAGCTCTATCACTGCAGTAGGATTTACGCTTCTGTACTTCTGTACTATATTCCACGAAGAAGAAACTTCCATTTTGCTTTTCTCGTAATTACGAGATCTTTTCTCATAATTACGAGATCAGGATCTCGTAATTACGAGATAAGGTGTCTATTTTTTTTTTTTATCCAGTGAATGCAATGCGCTTCCGTACACATAACTTAAGTACAGGGACTTACATCAATACCAAAGTGAACCAAGCCAAGCCTTATTTTTCGTTACTCAGTTCTTTTTTTTTTCCTTATAATTTCCACTCATTTTTTTTTTCAGCAAGGTGACCCTGTCACATAGTTTGAAGGAATCCATTGGTGTTTTGAGACACGTGTGTTAAGAACTGTAAAAAACTGTAATGACCCTGTCGTGCTGTTGATTATCTGTTTGTCTTTGTTGGGGTTAGTCAACCATGGATGGACGTCAGTTACTTGGGGTGAGCTGACCTCGCTTCATACTGCATTATATTTCATTTAGTGAATGTTTTGTGGTGAAGTTTTTTTATGACACAATCCTGCTCACACTATCAAGGTTTCTAATATATGCCCCCTCCCCCCAATGTCCAACCCACTCATATGCCCTTGGTTTCAGTAGACCTGATCCACAAGGAAGCAGGGAGATATGTAAATAATAATAATAATAATAATAATAATAATAATAGTTAAAAGGTGAACTGATTGATCCCCTGAAATCTCTGGGCCCTGTTCTACGAAGCAAGTTCAGCCTAGCGAGATAGCCTTGGAGCTACCTCCCTGAACTGAGCGCGGTAGCTGGCGATCTCCCTACACGGTTTTACGACGCTGGTTATCAACCTCATAAGTGGATCCAGCTAGGCAATGAGCGCGTGCACACATATAAGGCGGAGCCCAGTGCATCTGACCAATCGCCAACATGGAGCAGTCTGGAGCGTCAGAGCAGGCCAGAGAGAGAAGGACCGCATACTTCACACAGAAACATGTAATTAACGTTAAAAGCAGCACGGTTGCCGCTGCTGAAGCACGAAAGGAGTGCTGGCAGAAAATTGCTGACAGTCTAAATGCGAAAGTGTAGTGCAAAAAAAATCTGTTGTGCCATTATCATCCTGAAATAGCTCTATTCACCATGCACTTTTACTGTAACATGCATCATACCTAAATAATTTCTTAGATTAATTTATTCATTTGTTCATTCCTATCGTGTGATATTACATTTTTCGTGTGATATGTAGCCCACATGAGCCCTACATGAATTCCTGTCACAATTTTAAGACGTATTGTCATGGAACAGAAGTCTTGGCATTGAAGATCTTATTACGGCAATGAGAGTTCTTCATTCCCTTTAACTACCTGTAGAAAGTGTCATGCACTACCAACCCCTCCCTGGAAAACCGGTAACTTTCATAAAGGTGGTCATCCGAAAAAGAGAGTGGGGCGGTCTCCGATGTCCATGGGATCCTCTAAGAACGGACTACCCATTTCATCGTGAGGGCTCATTGGTCAGTGGGCGGGGTTTTTATAGTCCGTGAGTTCAATCTGGAACCTAACCTGCCCCGGAGCAGGTTAGCCGTTCAGCGTATGTTGCCATGGAGACTCGCCTCGCTGAGGAGTGATCCCGTGTCGTAGAACAGGGTATCCGGAACGTATCCTCAAAGCTACCTCGCTAGGCAGTAATCCTGCTTTGTAGAACAGGGCCCTGGTCTCAAAATGCTTGGCTGAGGTTTGCGCTCTCTCTGAGTGATTTTCTAGTTTGTGCTGAACCTCTGAGGACCCAGCGTCAACGTATGTGGACAGCACATTTCTGCCTCTCAAACCCATGACACTTCATTTTTTAAACTTTGACCTGTCAGCCACATTTAGGGACACTGCCCATGTCATCTTTTGGTGATATCACAACATTCAAGAACCAAATGACTCCATAGTAAACTGAAAATAAAGAACCCAAACACACAACACACAAATCTCAAGAAACTAAGGCCCCGTTTCCACCAAGTGCTTCAGTTCAGTTCGTCTCAGCACAGCATGTGTTTTACAGCGTTTCCACTGACTGATCCCGGGACAGATTCCCAAGTAACCAAGATGAGCCACTTTTTGGTGCCCTCTTGTGTGGGCACCAGACTAAACTGATCCTAATTTGGAAGGTGGAGCTACACCACTGCAAACCAATGATCGGTCAAAATCGTCACTTATG